>NC_064639.1:492985314-494185314 GCF_023864345.2 Schistocerca serialis cubense | reverse complement strand
AATTCACCCTGTGTATATACACAGAATGCTTACAAAAATATTTTTCCTCGGTGACTTACAAAACAATAAGTTGAAGGAATATTTACTTAGATAGGTAAATGTAAAAATCGTTACTCTTCCTGCGGAGATTTGAGCAGAGTTTAATTATTTATTTTCCAGAGAGTTACAGTCGCGAGGCATAACGCTTTAAATAGAACATTATTTTTTAATCATGTAGCTGATCTATTTAAACTAATTGCGTACTGATCAATTTACATGAAGTTTCTCTCGAGTTCAATTGGGTATCTGCAGGTAAAACCGTTCAGAGTTTGGGGGGGGGGGGGGGGGGGTGAAGGTGCAACATTCTATAGATAATGAGCTGCATAATGGACGTTCTGGTAACGGAATGTTAATTTAAGCGGAAAGTTCAAACGAATGCATAACTCAGTGCCTCATCCAAACGATCTGTGCACGAGATTTGTTGGTGTCAAGGTGCTACAAGCGCCCTCACTTAGCCGTTTGGCGTCATGTAGGTACATTAGCTGGGATACGTGTGTCCTCAGGGCTGCGAGAGTGATCGCAAATAACGAAAAATATTTCAGCCAGAGAGATCTGAATTGGCCTGTATCCTAGAGTCGATTTTGCTCACCTTACCAGTCTACGCAACAATGACACAAATGCACTTGCTAATCATTTGTGTTGTTTATTCCAACAATAACAGTGTCTGCAGATGCCTGTTAAAGACTGATTTATAATCTTTCAGTACTCACAGGGAACCCTTTGAGTGCGAGTCTTTAGTAAGGCTCATTTGAAAGTGTGTTAAAAATTATGACAGGAAAAGTATTAGCTGCTAAATTCTCACCATGAGCATCAGGAGGGCGACAGAAAATGAGTGTCCAGAAGGTGCAGGGATGTATGTTTTACTCTTCACAAAACGGACATCGTTGACATTCAAGAAATCTTCAAAATAAACCATTAACTTGCACATAGAATGGAAACTGGCGTGCCACAGAGATCACAAGCGTTCGCACCATCAAGATCGAAGGCAAACTCCTTGGAAGCCACAAAGCGTGTAGGACGTTCAGCTAGATATCCAATCGTAAAGAATGCATATAGAATCATGTTAGTGGTACGGGGTGATGAAAAATGATAGAACATGATGGTATGTAACCGAATGCGAGACGGTCTGTCGTGGAGCTTATCGTGAAACTGACTGTTCTTTAAGGAGTATCTGCAAGATACGACAATATGTCTTAGAGGCACAATTTTCAGGAGTATAATTTTTATACACTAGTCAGAAATCAAGCAAAAGAGAGTTATTTTCACCATCTGTTGGCCAAAAACAGTGCTAATAGGATAATTGTAGTTCTCTTACACCCATTTACCCACTCTTGCTTGCTGTGACGTAAATATTCCCTACTGCCCTTGCAAGATCACACACACGAGAAAGAATCGTTGGGGGCGGAACACCTCCAACGTCTCGCATCTCAATAAAAAACTTCCCAACTAATTTATCATCCAGATTAACAGTCGGAGTAATTGTATGCGAATGCGTTAAGGTATTGATGTTAGCTGATCTGATACAACTCTCCTGGTACTGCTAATTTTCAGGGTTCATTTCCTATGAATTTCCTCTTCAAATCGCGACTGGTCGGAGTTGAAAACAAATTCCTTACTGAATGACGACATACGTTTATTCATCTCATCTATAAATTTTCAGGCCCATCCCGCAGTTTTCTGTGCATCGTGAGGTTGACGATGTTTTATTGCTAGAGAAGGCCGAGATGCACGCTATAAGCTCACGCAGGATGGCGTGAGGTCTGAAACAGGATACGTAATGAATGCTATAAAGAAAAGTACGTAGCTTCTGGAATACTTAACTTTAATCCATCATTTGTATACATCGTTCTTGATGAGACATGCTTCATACGATAACTATCAATTGCTATGGCGCCTTGCTAGGTCGTAGCCATTGACTTAGCTGAAGGCTATTCTATCTTCTCTGCAAATAAACGAGGCTTCGTCAGTGTTGCGTCGCTAGCTAAGTCGTCTGTACAACTGGGGCGAGTGCTAGTAAGTCTCTCTAGACCTGCCGTGTGGCGGCGCTCGGTCTGCAATTACTGATAGTGGCGACACGCGGGTCCGACGTATGCTAATGGACCGCGGCCGATTTAAAGCTACCACCCAGCAAGTGTGGTGTCTGGCGGTGACACCACATTCCTCCCCCGCAAATCGGCGGACGGTCGTGTTATAAGGCTTCCGCCCGCCGTGTGGAGGACCCCATGTTGACGTATGCGATGAGGTGGGGAGCCTAACAACAGGCGAGGCTGTGCCACCCGCACCCGGCCATTCGGTCCGAGGGGAGCTAGGAAACGCCTGAAAACCTAGTCCAGGGAGCACGTCAACATCCGGTGTGTGCGCCCTAAGATAGGCAGAAGGGGCCGACGGGTCGACCTCCATCGAGCCGGAGCACCCGACTGGCGAAGACAACATCTGGTCCGGAGCGGGCAAGAGTTCCATGTCGGAGGACAGCTGGTCACGGGAAGCGATCGGTGGCGCGGGACCCAGGGAGGCGCCCGGCGGTTGCAGCGAAGCGTCCACTGCGGGCGTCGCCGGCGGCGGCGCGACGCCATGGTACAAAATGGAAGGCAGCGTCGGTAACACCTAGGGATGAGGCGAGCCAGTAGATGGGTCCCCAGGGCGCTGACCGGACGGCACCGTCGCTGAAAGCAGACGGGGAGCGGCAGAACCCGTGCGACGACAGAGGCGCAGCTGATTGAGATGCTGACGCACCTCACCAGAGGCCCCCAAAACCAAATACATCGCGCGGCCGAGGCAGCGATGAATGCGCCCTGCGAGCCAACGCCGTGAACCTCGATAGTTGCGATAGAATACAACGTCGCCTGGAGCAAAAACAGGAGTCTGCCGCTGCACAGGAACCTGATGCGGCGGATGCAGCAAAGACATCAAGGTTCGATGAGGACGACCATGGTGCAACTCAGCCGGCGAGCGACCATCTCGGGGCTGAGACCGATACGAAGACAAAAAGAGCAACAACGCGTCCTCCCGAGAATGCGACTCTTTCAACTTCAACATCTGTGACTTGAAAGTCCGGACCAATCGTTCAGCGGCACCGTTTGACTGAGGCGAAAACGGCGCGGACGTCAGATGTTGAATACCACTGGCCTTGCAGAATGACTGAAATTCTGCAGACATAAATTGTGGGCCATTGTCGGAAACAATAGTCTGTGGAAGACCTTCAATGCAAAAGATAGCAGATAACGCTTGGATGGTGGCAGACGATGTCGTGGAAGACATCCGGACAACAAAAGGAAAATTACTGAAAGAATCGACAACAACCAACCATCGAGCATTCCAAAATGGACCAGCAAAATCGATGTGTAAGCGTTGCCAAGGGGAAGTGGCTTTCGGCCATGCAAAGAATTTCCGTGGTGGTGCGGATTGTTGTTCGGCACACGCCATGCAAGAAGAGCACATATTCGTAATCGCAGCATCGATTCCGAACCAAGTACAATGCTGACGAGCAAGTTGTTTCGTGCGCACTATACCCCAATGTCCTTGGTGGAGAAGCCGTAAGATAGAGGACTGTAACGAACGTGGGACCACGACTCTGGACTGATCATTATCAGAACGAAACAGCAAAACACCACGTCGTACAAAAAGTCTCTCCTTGTGAGCAAAAAATCTGCGAACCAACGGATCCTCTATCCGTGACTTTGACAAGGGCCATTGCGTAGCAACAAAACGCAAAACGGTAGCAAGGACAGGGTCAGCAGCTATGGCTGTAGTTACACGACGAAAATCAATCGGAAACGATTCGACCACGTCATCGGTTTCCGCATCAATCAACATGCAAGCAAGTTCGGAAGAATCGAATGGTTTATCCTCAGCAACAGGCAAACGGGACAACGCATCGGCGTTGCCGTGCTTAGCAGTGGACCGATACAAGATATCGTAGCGGTACTGCGAGAGGAAAATAGACCAGCGAATGAATTTCTGCGCTGTACGTGGAGGTACAGGCTTGTTCGGATGAAAAAGTGACGTCAAAGGTTTGTGGTCCGTGATGGCGGTAAAGTGACGACCATACAAGAAATCGTGAAACTTTGTAACACCAAACACAAGAGCCAAAGCTTCTTTCTCGATTTGTGAATAATTTCTTTGCTCTGACGAGAGCAATTTGGACGCAAAGGCAATAGGGCGATCATGCGAACCATCTTTGTGCGCAAGCACAGCACCGATCCCGAAATCCGATGCATCTATCATCAACAAAAGGGATTTCTGGGGATCGAATGGCGTAAGGCAAGTATTTGAAAGCAACGCCGATTTCAACTGGCGAAAGGCGCGTTCGCATTCCGTCGTCCAGACGAACGGAACACCTTTACGGCGTAAGCGATGAAGCGGAGCTGAAATGGAAGAGGCATGCGGGATATACCGAGTGTAATAGTTAATTTTTCCCAACACACTCTGTAGCTGCTTCAAATTCTGCGGCGAAGGCAAGTCTTGTATGGCACGGAGGTGCTCTGGACTCGGATGTATGCCTTGGGCATTGATTACATGTCCCAAATATGGTAAGTCACGAGCAAAAAACTCACATTTGTCCTTCCGCAAGCGAAGACCATTTTGTGGCAAGACCTGAAATAATGTTCGGAGGTTTGCTAAATGTTCTTCTTCTGTCTTTCCGGAGATCACAATATCGTCCTGATAGTTTGCTGCAGTAGGGACCGACGCACAAACAGTTTGCAGATACTGCTGAAACAATGCAGGGGCGGATGCACACCCGAATGGCAGACTTTTGAATCTATACAAACCAAGATGCGTGTTAACCACCAATACGCGCTGGGATTCTTCGTCCATCGGTATTTGCAAGTACGCATCTGTGAGGTCCAACTTAGAAAAATATTTACCCGGGCACAGTTTGTCAAAAAGATCTTCCGGGTGGGGTAAAGGAAAAGTTGCTATCACTAGCTGTGGATTCACTGTTGCCTTGAAGTCCACACAAAGTCTCAATTTTCCGGACGGTTTTGGCAAAATGACTAAGGGTGAGGCCCAGAGAGAAGCCTGCACACGTTCAACTACACCTTGTGATTCTAAATCGTGTATTGTTCTTGCGACCTCATCACGCAATGCGTGGCGAACATTGCGCGCTCTGAAAAATTTTGGTTTTGCGTTTACTTTCAGTTCCAAATGTGCTTTATAGTTCTTAGCGCAACCAAGGTCCGGTGCAAAAATGTCTGCAAATTCTTCACATAGACGAGAAACACTGTCTGAAGGCACAGTCTGGTTCACTGATAGGACCTGATTGACTATTGACAAGTTAAACAACTGAAATAAATCTAAACCAAACAAGTTCACTGCAGAAGAAGAACGAAGGACGTAAAATGACACAAGTTTTGTTTGTCCCTTGTATGTTGCAAGAAGGCTGCACTGTCCTAACACAGGGATCTTGTGACCTGAATATGTAGTTAGCTTAACATTGGCGGCACGCAAGAGAGGTGTGCCCAGTTGTTTGTACGTGTCTTTATTGATCAAGGAAACTGCAGCTCCAGTATTGAGCTGGAATGGGATCATGTTGCCATTAATGTCCAAGTTGGCGGCATGCAAGGGAGGTGTGCCCAGTTGTTTGTACGTGTCTTTATTGATCAATGAAACTGCAGTTCCGGTATCGAGCTGGAATGGGATCACGTTGCTATTAATGTCCAAGTCTACAAACAGTTTATTGTCCTGCTGACGACAAGAGCGACTGTCTCGTGTAATTTGAACAGACACTGGTACAGAATCACTGCTAATTGACGTGATTTCCGGTGACGTCGACGCACACTTTTTGTGGGACGAACACAGTCACTGTTAGAGAGAGTGGCACTGGGCGGAGTGGAATTAACTACATGTATGTCCATGGGCGAAGGTTCACGAGCCTGAGTATTCTTGGTTCGATTCCGGCGCGAAGCAAAGGTCCTGGAATCGTTGTGAGTGTCCGATCTGAGCTTTTTCTGGCAAACACTCTGAACATGTCCTTTTTTATTACAGAAAAAGCAAATAGCTTGGCGTGACGGGCAGTTCTCACGCGAATGTCTAGTAGCACATCGCGGACATGATTTTAGCACTGCATTTGCATGCTGGCGCGGCACACCTGGTTGAGAGCGTGGCGGCAGCTGCGCGGACGGGCGCGAGGGCTGTTTATCGTTCCGTGCAGCGCGCCCGGCGGGCCGGTTAATGTGACACATGGCTGGCAAAGTTGCGAATGATTCCTCAGCAAAGTCAAGTGTGTCTTGCCTATCCAATATGTCTATCACTTGTTGAAGGGAGGGATTGACTAGTTTCAAAATTTGCTCCCATATACGAACATCAGAAACGTTCTGTGCAATTGCATCACGTACCATAGTATCTGAATAAGGGAGTCCACATTCACACTCAAAAGCACAATCCCTTGTAAGGCCTTGCAAAGTTGCAACCCACTCCCGATTAGTTTGATCGGCCATACGTTTTGTACGAAAGAACGTATACCTTTTTGCAACTGCATTAACTGATTCCTTGAAATAGATATCTAAAGCAGACAAAATTTCTTCGTAGGACAGAGTTGCTACGTCGTGTCGGGGAAATAATTTCACTATTACACGGTACGTTTGCACCCCCTACACACGCCAATAAGTGAGGCTGCCGCTTGTTACCTTGAATTCTGTAGGCGGCGAGATGAAATCCAAATTGGCGTGACCACTCCGTCCAGATTTCCATCGCCTCATTGAAGTGTCGAAACGGTGGTGCAACTGCATGTTGTGGGTGCGGTAGCAGTGGAGCGGCGACGGCCGCTTCGTTTTGCATTGCACATTGACCCTGGACGAGCTGTCCAAGGGCATCCAATAAGGCCTGCGTCTGCTGATTCTGCAAGCGACAAAATTCGGACAGTACATCTGGAGATTGTGGCGAAGCCATGACACAAATAAATTAGAGCAATACGAACGCGAAATCCTCTTTTAAGCCTCGTCGCCACTTGTTATATTGCTAGAGAAGGCCGAGATGCACGCTATAAGCTCACGCAGGATGGCGTGAGGTCTGAAACAGGATACGTAATGAATGCTATAAAGAAAAGTACGTAGCTTCTGGAATACTTAACTTTAATCCATCATTTGTATACATCGTTCTTGATGAGACATGCTTCATACGATAACTATCAATTGCTATGGCGCCTTGCTAGGTCGTAGCCATTGACTTAGCTGAAGGCTATTCTAACTATCTTCTCTGCAAATAAACGAGGCTTCGTCAGTGTTGCATCGCTAGCTAAGTCGTCCGTACAACTGGGGCGAGTGCTAGTAAGTCTCTCTAGACCTGCCGTGTGGCGGCGCTCGGTCTGCAATTACTGATAGTGGCGACACGCGGGTCCGACGTATACTAATGGACCGCGGCCGATTTAAAGCTACCACCTAGCAAGTGTGGTGTCTGGCGGTGACACCACAGACGATTTGTTTGAAAATTCGTCTTCCAGTTCTGTAGCACAGTTTGAAGTTATGCAAGCATTCACTGCATACCTTGAAATCACTGTAATCTTCGACGCATGCTGTTTGAAGTGCATAAAGTAGTAGATCACTATCATGCATATCCTGAAAACTGTATCGAGCATCCTTCAAACGCGTGGACACCAGTTTTTGAAAACAAGTCCGCTCTGTCCTCCCTTGACTATCCGTAGTTTTCCTTATGCACTACATGGCCATATTGGTGAGGACTTATTCGATATCTGATCATAATCGTTTTTTTGCTATGCTGCGGATGATCTTCCATGCACTAATTATGTTTAGTTTGTCATTCACTAAGTTACACTGGAGACGGGATTTGTGGCTCCCTGACTGACAAAGATGGTGAACAACTACATGGCTCGATACCTATTTCAGTACCACTTTCACTTATTAAGAACATACCGTCAACACTGTACTTTTCATATACATCGTCCGCACAGTCGAACGTATACGACACCACACAATCCACTGAATCATAATGCAGAAGTACTAATATGTCACCTGTCACGTCTTTCTCACTCTGAGAAATTCCTCAGGTTCCTTTCCAACTTCGGCAACTGTTGTTGCAGGTATAATGTAATGTTTGCTTTGTTTATCGATGCCATTGCTCTGCTTTGTGTCAACACCACTGGCACTGTTGTTAGTTACTCGTCGACTGAGCAGTTCAACTACGCTCCGTAGCATCATTCTGTGCACACCACTGGATACCTCCAGTCCTGCCTCCTGCCGAAATTAGCAGCCAATTTTGTGATTGCATGGTGGGTAATATGCGGGTCGTCGAATGCCGCAGACATCGTTGGACTTTTGCGACTTCTCACTCAAGGGGTTCATTGTCAATATATTTTCGTGATTGTTGCATGTAAGTTTCTTTTCTTTACTTGAAGTCTCACATCTAATTCCTTATATTTGTGAACTAATTTTTAGTGTTGAACCACCGCCAGTGATAAGTGCGACATCGTGTGCTCTGCAGCGGATATCGATAAAAACTGCATTGAAGTTGAACCATATATGTGCAAGTGGAAAAACCTGAGAAATGTGAAATAGAGATATTACACTGTCTTTCTTTGTCTGAGCCTTGTCCCACAGTTAGGCAGGGTCGGCAGCGGTTAATCGAATGTGGCATGGTAAGTTTAAGGGGTGGCCGAAGGCCTTCCTGACACCACCCAATACCCCCCGGGAATGAATTAGTGTACCCCAGCTGTCTGTGTCTAATGTGAGCCATGGATAGTGCGAATGTGTTGCAAATGTCTACGAGTCGTGTAACTTACGCGGAACGTGGGGACCAGCCCGGTATTCACTTAGGGGAATGTGGAAAACCGCCTAAAAACCACATCCTGGCTGGCCGGCACACCAGCTCTTCGTCGTTAATCCGCCAGTCGAATTTTCCGAGTGCAAAGAAGAAAATTTAAATAAAAGTTCAAATATAATACATAATTTTAGCCGGCCATTGTGGCCGAGAGATTCTAGGTGCTTCAGACGGGGACCGCGCTGCTGCTACGGTCGCAGGATCGAATCCTGCCAGGGGCATGAGTGCATGTGATGTCCTTAGATTAGTTAAGTTCAAGTAGTTATAAGTCTAGGGGACTGAAGACCTCAGATGTTAAGTCCCATAGTGCTTAGAACCATTTGAACCATTTTAATTCACAATTTTACAAAATCAACAAAGGTGGCCCTGGATACATGAGCTAGCGTTAAATAACCTTATATAGCAGTCGAATCTTTTATTATTCCTGATTCTCTGATTACAGCAGATAAAATGTTAACACAAAAATTCCCCTGAAGTAATGAAAACTATTCCGAATTCTGACGCAAGTGTAGGGATTGAAATTCCTGATATGGGACAAGGTATTGTTGACCAAATAGTATAAAATATGAAAATGGGTGAAAAATTTGCGATTGAAATCGATGACTCGGTGGGTGTGTTTGATGATACTGACCTACTTATATGTTCCGTATTTACACTTAAAAAATGTGCTATTGTAGGCGATGTTTAAGAAGGGATTTTTTGAAATTGCAGCTCTAACGGGTGAAATAAGTGAGGAAGGATTTTTTCAAAAAACTGTCCTATAAAGGCAATTTTGAAGCTAGACCTACGAAAATCGGTATTTGGTTTCTTGATCAGAAATTTAAAAAATGCATGGTTCAGCATTTTTGAAAATTTAACCCTATAGGAGTGAAGCAGTGGGTGAAAGCTTGTTTTGAAAAGCTAACATTTGATATAAGATTTCATAAGAGCGGCAAATTTTACACATAAAATGATACATTATTCAAGACCACGGCGAAGTTCGATGAAGATCAAATAAGCTAATAAGTTTTAGGTCTAATAGGATTGCCTCGGAACAGAAGAGGGAAACAGCTAAATACAATGTTAGATACAAACTGGAAGGGAATCCTGAGGTATGAGAGTCTAGGGTACTCACTCAACGACTTGTAAATTAATGATCTACGTTTCATTTATGTTTGCACTGTCTTGCAAATGTCAAAAAAATGTACGTTGTGATGTATTTATTTTTGCCTACTAACAACTTAATTAAAATTTAAAGTTCAAATCTCTCTTCATTATTTGGAATTCCGAAGTCACAGATACGTGTTTCTATGAAAGAAAACACAACATTCGATTGATCTTCGATAGTTACCTTTAAAATCATGGTTATAGATAATGATACATCATCACCCCTTATGCCCCTCGCAATTTGTATCTAACATTTATTTTGCATCCTCCTCTGTTTCGAGTCAATCCGTACTACAACTAAAAATATATTTGCTTGTTGGACCTTCATTCAGTCTTGCTATAACCTTGAACAATGTATCATATTTTCAAATTTTAAATCAAATATTACGGTTCCCATTTCAAAAAATCACTTTAGTCTCCAAATCAGCTTGAAAATCATTTTCAAGGACACAGCTATTAATAGCAATGCGAAACGCTTTTTGGCACCTACAACTTTTATATTTTGCTGTATCTCATGTCCGTCCCGAGTTATTCACCATCATGGATTAAAATGGTCCACCAGATATACGTGTGACAGGAACAAAAAATCGCAACACCAAGGAGTTGTGTGACGTAAAAGACAGTTGATATGCGTGTTTCTACATACGAAAGATGATGTCTATAACAATTTCGCACCAGTATCATCTGAGGATGTGGCTATGAGGATGCAAACCAGTTGTGCTTTATGTACACATTATAACGGTCGTGAGCGTTAGTTGCCTTTGAAGTTGGACGTGGTGAGTTATGTTAGTCAAGAAAGAGGACAAACACACCATTATCAACCCCGCACTGAGTTTGAGAGAGGTCGTGTAATATTGCTGCAAGAAGCCAGATGTCCACTGTACATGACTGCTGGCAGGGGTGGTCACGGGAATGTACCGTCGCAAGGAGACCGGACTCCGGTCGGTCACGTGTCATCACCGAGAGGGAAGACCTTAGTGTTCAGCATATGGTTTTGATGCATCTTACTGCATCTGCAGCAGTTGTTTAAGCAGAATTTTCATAGCAAGAATGGTTATTGCGATAACAAATGGAATACGTCATAATCAAATCATTACTCTGTAACGAGCGGCCGTAGACTACAGGTCCCTTATACCAAAACACTCGGAAGGTATCTCTGGACAACGTTTGAAAGTTTGTCGATGGCATTCTTGTTCATCTCGTATAACGGAGGATATTTGCCTCAGTAAATATTAAAATGAACTATTATAAAGAAGAACAACTAGAAATAGAACCTTGTAAGTTCCCAACAAAAACACAGTACCTGTATCGTTTTCCAGTGCTAGCGCGTCACCTTCAGTTTCGCTCACATGCTAGAAGAAACAGAAGTTCCTCAGGATACGCGCTGAAATATAAAGGCAGCAGCGCATGTATCCTCTTGCCAGTTCTCATTGTTTTCCAACTCAAGGGTCGCGTTACGCTGCCGCCCTCCACTGGTATCACTGACACAAGCGGGCTTTATTGCCAGCCCATTGTGTTCCCGTGGATCCGCAGAGTCATTACTTATGACGTCATGGATTATTATATGTGTAAATTTGTCATCCTGAAATATGCGTCTGTAGATAAGATACGACTGGAGTGGTGCTTCGAGATAAGACTGAGATGCGTTATGCATAATGCAGATTTCTCTAAATCATTCTTACTTTTCTATTTGGACCACGCTGGATGACACAGAGAAGTTTTACCTACCACTCCTGATTGTCCTTAGTTACTTTCTTCCCCATTTACCGTTTTAACATCCTCTCATAACTTAATTCGTCATTTTATTTCAAACCAATCTCCCCTCACACCTACATTTGTAAGGCTTTTGAAGCCTTCGCATCCTGTAGCGTCCCTCCTCACTAAACAGCTCCTAAACTTTTCCTCACCAGTCAGAATGAATTTTCAGTCTTTAAACTTTCTGGTTTATTACTACTATGTGATGGTCCGGGACCCGAACTCAGAAACTCACCTCCTGTGGTCAGTGTAATAACATTACCTATAATTTTAATCCACATGTGGCCAGGGGTTGGATAAATAATTAACTCTTGTTACTTGCTTTACTACTCCAACACCTTAAGGAAATAATCTGCTCAAGTCAGTAAGTATGAAATAAACAAGGCCTAATATGCAAGCGCCTTGAAATTAAGTTATTTCGTGACAAGGAAAGTCATCATTTAAGTTCAGTTCAGTTAAAACCGTAAGACAGTAATTGTAAGATAGTAATTAATGGTTCTCGAGGATCTCGTTGTGCAGGAGCAGCTGCAGATCTCCGCCTATCGCTTGTAAATTGCTGGTAGTATGTAGCCTCAGAGCGTGATGCAAATTCGACAGCAAACATCACGAATCAAATATCCGAAGATCGTACAGAAGTCTTGCACGCACGTTCACTCTTGGAGATGCACCGTTTATAAAATGAAACTTATTTAAATATCTTTCAACACTCTTTTATATCTTTGAGGAAAATTACAGTCTAGTTTCTTCAGTACTTTTAACATATTTGTCACAATAGCAAAGTAAAATAAAATTGCCTTTATTGGTGGAAGTCAGTGGGTTGCAGTTCTACAATTACTTTCAGAAAAAACTTCCTGACACTTAAATCTATAGTCGATGTCAACAAATTTCTCTTTTTCAGAAACGCTTTCCTTGCCATCGCCAGTCTACATTTTATATCCTCTCTACTTCGACCATTATCAGTTATTTTGCTCTCCAACTTTAAGACCCTCATTTCCTAATCTAATTCCCTCAGCGTCATCTGATTTCATTCGATTACATTCCATTATCCTCATTTTGCTTTTGTTGATGTTCATCTTATATCCTCCTTTCAAGACACTGTCCATTCCGTTCAGTAGCACTTCCAGGTCCTTTGCTGTTTCTGACAGAATTACAGTGTCGTCGGCAAACCTCAAAGTTTTTATTTTTTCTCCGTGGATTTTTATTCCTATTCCAAATTTTTCTTATGTTTCCTTTACTGCTGCTCGACATGCAGATTGAATAACATTGGGGATAGGCTACGACACTGTCTTACTCCCTTCTCATCCACTGAGTCCCTTTCGTGCCCCTCAATTTTTACAACTGCCGTCTGGCTTCCAATTGGAAATACCCTGTGCTCCCTCTATTTTACCCCTACGACCTTCAGAATTTGAAACAGGGAATTCCAGCCGACATTGTCAAAAGCTTTCTCTAAGTCTACGAATGCTATAAACGTAGGTTTGCCTTTTCTTAACCTATCTTCTAAGATAAGTCATAGGGCCAGTATTGCCTCACGTGTTCCAACATTTCTACGGAATCCAAACTGATCTTCCCCCTGATCGGCGACTATCAGTTTTTCCATTCGTCTGTAAAGACTTCGTGTTAGTAATTTTCACACCTGTCATTCGAAATTATTATATTCTTCTTGAAGTCTAAGGGTGGTTCGCCTGTCTGACCATATGGAGGAGTTTTTTCATGGCTGTCTCTCCCAAGGCTACCAGTAGTTCTAATGGAATGTTGTCTACTCGTGGGGCCTTGTTTCGACTTAGGTTTATCAATGCTCTGTCAAATTCTTCATGCAGTATCATATCTCCCATTTCACCTCCCTCTACGTCATCTTCCATTCCCATAATGGTGCCTTCAAGTGCATCTCACCTGTCTAGACCCTCTATATACTCCTTCCACATTTCTGATTTTCCCTTCTTTGCTTAGGACTGGTTTTCCATCTGAATTTTTGACATTCGTATAGGTGGTTCTCTTTAATTTTCCTGTTTGCGGTATCTGTCTCCTAATTACATACACTTCTAAATCCTTACATTTGTCCTCTAACAATTCCCCTTAGCCATTTTGCACTTGCTGTCAATCTCATACTTTTAGACGTTTGTATTCCCTTTCGCTTGCTTCATTTATTGTATTTTTATATTTTCTCCTTTCAGCGATGAAACTGAATGCCTCTTGTGTTATCCAAGGTTTTCTACTAAGCCTCGTCTTTTTACCTATTTGATGCTCTGCTGCGTTCACTATTTCATCTCTCAAAGCTCCCCATTCGTATTCAAGTGTATTGCGGTCCCCTGTTCTAGTCAATCGTTGCCTAATGCTCCCTCTGAAACTTTCAATAATCTCTGGTTCTTTGAGTTTATCTAGATACTATTTCCTCAATTTCCCATCTTCATACAGTTTCTTCAGTTTTATCTACAGTTCATAACCAATACATTCTGGCCAGAGTACACATCTGACCCTGGAAATGTCTTACAGTTTAAAGTCTGGTTCCAAAATCTCTGTCTTACCGTTACATAATCAGTCTGAAACTCGTCCATGTATAAAATCTTCTTTCATGATTCTTAAACGAAATGTTAGCGATAGTTAAATTATGCTATGTGCAGAATTCTTCCAGGCGGATTCCCCTTTCATTCCTTTCCCCAGTCAATACTCACCTACTATTTTTCCTTTTCTTCGTTTTCCTACTATTGAATTCCGGTTCCTCAAGACTATTAAATTTTCATCTCCCATAACTATCTTAATAAATTGTTTTATCTCATCACACATTTCTTCAGTCTCTTTATCATCTCCTAAACTAGTTGGGGTCTGCATGTCTATCTTGGCTCCAATAACGTGTTCACTAAGCTGTTCATAGTAGCTTACCCACATTCCAATTTTCTTGTTTATTATTGAACCTGCTCCTGGATTGCCCGTATTTTGTATTTAGAATCCTATATTCGCCTGACGACAAGTTCTGTTTCTCCTGCGACCGAACTTCAGTAATTCACCCTACATCTAACTTTATCCAGTCGAATTGCGTTTTTAAATTTTCTAACCTACCTGTCCGATTACTGAATCTGATATACCACGACAGTTTTGTGTCTCCTGATAACGTCATCCACCTGAGTAGCCTCGTCCGGAGATCCGAATGGATGACTCTTTTACTTCCGGAATATTTTATCCACGAGGATTCCATCATATTTAACCATACTGTAGAGCTGAATGCCCTCAGGAAAGATTACGGCTGTAGTTTCCCCTTGCTTTCAGTAGTTCGCAGCATCGCCATAGCACGGCTGTTTTGGTTGATGCTACAAGTTCAGATCAGTCAGTCATCGAGACTGTTGGCCCTGCAACTACTGAAAAGGCTGCTGCCCCTCTTCAGGAACCACACGTTAGTCTGGCCTGTCAACAGACGCCCCTCCATTGTGGTTGCACCTACTGTACCGCTGTCTGTATCGCTGAGGCCTGCAAACCTCCCCACCAGTTGCAAGATCCATGGCTCGTGGGGGAGACCTTGATATAGTTTTAAATAGAGTAAACCACTATGGTTATGATTGGAGTATATGTAACAACTTAAACATATTACGTATGCCAGCGAAGGAGCTTTACTAAACATCCATGTTCTTATATGAATGGGCCATAGGTCTAAAATACACTCCTGGAAATTGAAATAAGAACACCGTGAATTCATTGTCCCAGGAAGGGGAAACTTTATTGACACATTCCTGGGGTCAGATACATCACATGATCACACTGACAGAACCACAGGCACATAGACACAGGCAACAGAGCATGCACAATGTCGGCACTACTACAGTGTATATCCACCTTTCGCAGCAATGCAGGCTGCTATTCTCCCATGGAGACGATCGTAGAGATGCTGGATGCAGTCCTGTGGAACGGCTTGCCATGCCATTTCCACCTGACGCCTCAGTTGGACCAGCGTTCGTGCTGGACGTGCAGACCGCGTGAGACGACGCTTCATCCAGTCCCAAACATGCTCAATGGGGGACAGATCCGGAGATCTTGCTGGCCAGGGTAGTTGACTTACACCTTCTAGAGCACGTTGGGTGGCACGGGATACATGCGGACGTGCATTGTCTTGTTGGAACAGCAAGTTCCCTTGCCGGTCTAGAAATGGTAGAACGATGGGTTCGATGACGGTTTGGATGTACCGTGCACTATTCAGTGTCCCCTCGACGATCACCAGTGGTGTACGGCCAGTGTAGGAGATCGCTCCCCACACCATGATGCCGGGTGTTGGCCCTGTGTGCCTCGGTCGTATGCAGTCCTGATTGTGGCGCTCACCTGCACGGCGCCAAACACGCATACGACCATCATTGGCACCAAGGCAGAAGCGACTCTCATCGCTGAAGACGACACGTCTCCATTCGTCCCTACATTCACGCCTGTCGCGACACCACTGGAGGCGGGCTGCACGATGTTGGGGCGTGAGCGGAAGACGGCCTAACGGTGTGCGGGACCGTAGCCCAGCTTCATGGAGACGGTTGCGAATGGTCCTCGCCGATACCCCAGGAGCAACAGTGTCCCTAATTTGCTGGGAAGTGGCAGTGCGGTCCCCTACGGCACTGCGTAGGATCCTACGGTCTTGGCGTGCATCCGTGCGTCGCTGCGGTCCGGTCCCAGGTCGACGGGCACGTGCACCTTCCGCCGACCACTGGCGACAACATCGATGTACTGTGGAGACCTCACGCCCCACGTGTTGAGCAATTCGGCGGTACGTCCACCCGGCCTCCCGCATGCCCACTATACGCCCTCGCTCAAAGTCCGTCAACTGCACATACGGTTCACGTCCACGCTGTCGCGGCATGCTACCAGTGTTAAAGACTGCGATGGAGCTCCGTATGCCACGGCAAACTGGCTGACACTGACGGTGGCGGTGCACAAATGCTGCGCAGCTAGCGCCATTCGACGGCCAACACCGCGGTTCCTGGTGTGTCCGCTGTGCCGTGCGTGTGATCATTGCTTGTACAGCCCTCTCGCAGTGTCCAGAGCAAGTATGGTGGGTCTGACACATCGGTGTCAATGTGTTCTTTTTTCCATTTCCACGAGTGTATAAACACCAGCAATACTATATTTGAAGTAGGAAACAAAGGTTGGGTTAAGAAACTCGTGGATATGAAAATATGTCTGCTGCTAGCTCTACATATTAAGCTGGTCCTGATGATAAAAATGTTCAAAGACCTCTGCGAGAAGTTTCATCATCTCTCACGGGAAATTGAATGAAGCAGCGTTTTGGCGATTGGCATGCGAAAAAATGACGGTTAATCCCAACTTTCAATCAAGTGTGGGGAGATGATTGTCATTCAGGGAGATTGTTTCTACATGATTAGGGAACAAAAGGAAAAACATTATATTTATTTTGATACCGCGCGCCGCGGAATTTGAATCCCCGCCAGACGTCATGGACGCCGAAGACCCTGTACCATCGCGCCGTAAGCTGTGGCGGGGCGCGCCTTCTGGCCCGCATTTAGAGTGAGAGCGCCACAATAGAACACGTGGTTGCAGCGGCCAATAGCGGTGTCCCCGATCAAGTACTTATGCGCTTGCCTGTCGCACAGCCTGCCAGTCTAACCTCGCGTGCGTCTCACGACGTATCGCCTCGTATTAGACAGCGTATTGAATTTCGTGTTGCTTTACGAGTGAACGTGGTTGTCTTGTTTGGTTTGTGAATCTGTTGTCTGTTCTTGTTTTGTGTCGTAAGCTCCTTCGTCGGTCGTGTCCGTCCTCTCCCGTTGTGTTGTTGATCGCGGACCGTCCCGCGGCTCCCGCCGCGTTTCCGTCACTACAACCCCGCTATCGTTCCGGTCGGCGTTACAACATTTATATTGTAGCCAACATGCTAGAAAAGTTAAGGAAGTTTCTGTGTTTGATGAACCTCAACTGATTTTTTGAACAGTCACGTCGAAATTTTTTTTTTAATCTCATGGTTTGGGAGATGACACTGAGGAATAGGGTGAGCAGTTTCATAACATCAGAGCGATGGGAGACTACTACTGGTCACCCTATCGAGAACTGTAATAGGCAATTTATTGAAGAAAAAGCTCTGTCCTGTGGTTAAAGACAAGGGTGGGTAACTGGGTCCCGCGGAGCGGTTCCTGCCCCGGTTGGTTTCAGTACGACCCGCGGAAGAAATTCATGGGACAGAGAAAGAGGAGCTTGCATTGTACTCCGCCCGGGACACAATTTCCTATATTTCCACCGACGCAGACCATTAAAGTTTTCGCTTAATCTGCGCATGTGTAATGTCGTTTCGTGGCCGCTGATTTTTAATTAGAAACAGAGACACATTTCCACTCTGAGCCATGAGCGTGAAGTTGCGATCGATATGGTCAAATCCATGCTCAGAGAGAGAAACAGTTCCCTATCTTGGAGGGGTGCGGGGATTAGTACTTTCGCCTCTGAATCACTGCTTACAACACACATACACATAATTTTCTGCTCACTGCCTACTTCTTTGCCCTACACACATTAATACACTACTGGCCATTAACATTGGTTCACCACGAAGATGACGTGCTAAAGACGCGAAATTTAACGGACAGGAAGAAGATGCTGTAATATGCAAATGATTAGCTTTTCAGAGCATTCACACAAGGTTGGCGCCGGTGGCGACACCTACAACGTGCTGACATGAGGAAAGTTTCCAACCGATTTCTCATACACAAACAGCAGTTGACCGGCGTTGCCTGGTGAAACGTTGTTGTGATGCCTCGTGTAAGGAGGAGAAATGCGTACCATCACGTTTCCGACTTTGATAAAGGTTGGATTGTAGCCTATCGCGATTGCGGTTTATCGTATGGCGACATTGGTGCTCGCGTTGGTCGAGATCAAATGACTGATAGCAGAATATGGAATCGGTTGGTTCAGGAGGGTAATACGGAACGCCTTGCTGGATCCCAACGGCCTCGTATCACTAGCAGTTGAGATGACAGGCATCTTATCCACATAGCTATAACGGATCGTGCAGCCGCGTCTCGATCCCTTAGTCAACAGATGGGGACGTTTGCAAGACAACAACAATCTGCACGAACAGTTCGACGACGTTTGCAGCAGCATGGACTATCAGTTCGGAGACCATGGCTGCGGTTACCCTTGACGCTGCATCACAGACACGACGAACCTGGATGGACGAATGGCAAAACGTCATCTTTTCGGATGAATCTAGGTTCTGTTTACAGCATCATAATGGTCGGATCCGTGTTTGGCGACATCGTGGTGAACGCACATTGGAAGTGTTCTGATATTCGTCATCGCCAGACTGGCGTATCACGCGGAGTGATGGTATGGGGTGCCGTTGGTTACACGTCTCGGTCACCTCTTGTTTGCACTGACGGCACTTTGAAGAGTGGACGTTACATTTCAGACCCGTGGCTCTACACTTCATTTGATCCCTACGAAAACCAACATTTCAGCAGGATAATGCACGACCACATGTTGCAGGTCCTGTACGGGCCTTCGTGGATATAGAAAATGTTCGACTGCTGCCCTGGCCAACACATTCTCCAGATCTCTCACCAATTGAAAAGTCTGGTGAATGGTGGCGGAGCAACTGGCTCGTCACAATACGCAGGTCACTACTCTTGGTGAACTGTGGTATCGTGTTGAAGCTGCATGGGCAGCTGTACCTGTACACACCATCCAAGCTCTGTTTAACTCAATGCCCAGGCGTATCAAGGCCGTTATTACGGCCAGAAGTGGTTGTTATGGGTACTGATTTCTCAGGATTTATGCACCGAAATTGCGTGAAAATGTAATCACATGTCAGTTCTAGTATAATATGTTTGTCCAATGAATACCCGTTTGTCATCTGCATTTCTTCTTGGTGTAGCAATTTTAACGGCCAATAGTGTAGATTGCAAGCATTGGTGGAAGGCGACAGTGGCACGAAAACTACCGGAAAGTCGGAAAATGCGTCGAGTTGAACTGCGGTAGCACGGGTCAAACGTGGTGAACAAAGTAGTTACCTAATGTCGGTTCACGCATAGAGTTCTGTGCTAATCGTTAATGTCATGCAAGTGTTTCCGTACGTCCTTACTGGCTTCATTCGCAAAAGTGTAGCATTAGGAAGAGAAACGTAGATGTTGAATATCAACAGTTTGAGGAGAAATGGACGGAGGATTATTCCTTTATCATGTACAAGGATATACCTGTTGTGAAGTGAATCATTAGCAGGAATATAATAAAAAAATACACTTTTCTATAAAACACATTGCTCAACAACAGCTTACAATGAAAATACGGAAAGATAAGACTAAAATATTAATTTCCAATTTGGGCAAGCAACAGCGTATGTTTGCCAAACCGAGAGTAGCCGCTCTGTCTTAGGCGCTTTGCCACGGTTCGCGCGGCTTCCCCCGACGGAGGTTCGAGTCCTCCTTCGGGAATGGGTGTGTGTGTTGTTTTTAGCGTAAGTTTATTTAAATTAAATTAAGTAGTGTGTAACACAAGCACTGATGATCTCAGCAGTTTGGTCCCACTGGAACTTACCACCACCACGACAGTGCAACGGTTTTGAAACAACATTACACCTTGCACCATACCATATCGTAGCCCGCCCGGCTGTCCGCGCGGTCTGAGGCGCTGCTTCGCGGGCGGGGAGGCGTGCCAGTCCCCGGCACGAATCCGCCTGGCGGGTTAGTGTCGAGGTCCGGTGTGCTGGCCGGCCTGTGGATGGTTTTTAAGGCGGTTTTCCACCCGCCTCGGCGAAATGCGTGCTGGTTTTCCTTATTCCGCCTCAGCTACACAATGTCGGCGATCGCTGCGCAAACACTGTCTCCATGTACGCGTACGCCATAATTACTCTACCACGCAAACATTTGGGTTTACGCTTGTCTGGTATGAGACGTTCCCTGAGGGGTGTGGGGGGGGGGGGGGGGGGGGAGGCTGTGAGGTCCACTGGGACCCGAACCGCACTATAACACTGGATTCGGTGTGGGGCGGCGGCGGGGTGAGTGGACTGCTGTAGCCTGTTGTGGGGTTGTGAACCAATGAGGGCTATGGCGGGGACGAAGCCTCTCCTTAGTTTCTAGGTCCCAGGTTCAATACACATACACATACCATATCGTTCTATATAAGACACCCCGACACAAATTTTGCTGTGTATGGATTCCGTCTGAGAGAGTACACATCATATCTGGGGACATTACGGTATCACAAAATGTATAATGTAACGTAATCTACCTCGCTACTTCCCCAATATGTAACGAAAAGTATGTCGATTACTAATCACTTGTGTCATCTGTCAGAAAGCAAAATCCATCAACAAATCTAGTAAGACTGAATTGCACTCTATATTGCCTGCAAAATCATTTGATATCGTAGCTGTTGATACTGCTGTCCCATATCCGACCACTTGTGGAGGAAAAAAATACGTTATTGCTTTATATGACATTTTTTCAGGTTTGGTAAACTATATGTTGCCAAGTCAGCTACGGCTGTAGTAATTATCAAAAGAATCTCAAGTAATTAAATTCAACAGAAGGAAAACACAAGCCCATACTAATAGACAATGAATATTACTGCACAGGCCATAAATGGAGACAATTCCTGCAAGGTAATGGCAAACAATTTAAATATGACGCTTTAACCCACAAGCAAATCGTTGTGAACTGGTGTTCTACACTTATACGCATAAGCAACACACCTGATGGATGCAGTATTTTGATTTGTTTGAGCAGGTAGTGAACCAGCTTCCTATTTATAACACGCAGTATACTCCCACAGACTTGATGTTGAATGTCCGAGAAAGCAACGAGTGGTTGCACCTACCTCTGGAGTTTACAAGACAAAAACAATCCAATGAAGAAAAGATAAAAATCCGTGGAATTTGCACTCACTGGTCAAGCGTCTCTTAGAAAATCGCAGTATGTCAAAAATTTTAAAAACACTCAAAATTAGGAAATAGAAAATAATATTTCACTCAAAACTCACCGCAGATCTCCACAGCTCAAACAAAAAAACAGGAAGTGGGTGCTGCTTTATGAAGGACTATTTGTCATTATAAGTATGCCGCACCACGCAATAACATTCAAGGTTTGTATCCACACAAAGAGTTGAAGGAGTTTCACTGTACACGAAACTAGTAAATAAACACTGTGAAAGGTAAGTACTAGCTATGAGAATACTCCTCATCCTGATTGCCAAATGAACTAAAACACATGAAATGGCATGGTGTTGATTTCCCTTTTTGCATACAAACACACACATTCATTTTAAGAAGATGTGCAACTTAAAAAACATAGTCAGTCTTCTCCTTCGTTTCACTTCAAACCCCTCTTCACTGTATAATAGTATTTCATAAATAATCGTGCATTTGCATGCTTTGAATTCCCATGTATTGCATCCAAAGACTGTTGGAGTGAAATTTCATTCTATGTACTTATACAGCTACGTAAGTCAATCTCATCGTCATGAACTTTAAGTTATGATCTACACTTTACAATCTCGACAAAAAAGAGTTTTACAAACAGCTCCCCTTGACTTAGTCTGTCCACATCAACACTTATCGCTTTCTACACACCACGTATGTTCACAGCAGTTTGACGTTTAGAAATGCTTTCTTCGATGACTCTTGAGCTGTTAATTTTAACATAACCATGCCAAACACAATAAGTATTGATGCACTAACCCTGCTGCCATCGAGACAGAATGTATTGTACTTTGTCGTCATCTGACCCTCAGCATACACTGAAGCGCCAAAGAAACTGGTATAGACGTGTGTATTCAAATACAGAGATTTGTAAACAGGCAGAATGCGGCGCTGCAGTCTGCATCGCCTATATAAGACAAAAAGTGTCTGTCGCATTCGTTAGATCGGTTACAAGATTTAAATGAGTTTGAACGTGGTGCTATAGTCGGCGCATGAGCGATGGAACACAGCGTCTCCGGGTAGCGATGAAGTGGGGATTTTTCTGTATGACCATGTCACGAGTGTACTGTGAGTATCAGGAATCCGGTAAAAGATCATATCTCCGACGGCGCTGCGGCCGGGAAAAGATCCTCCAAGAACGGGACCAACGACGACTGAAGAGAATCGTTCAACGTGACAGAAGTGCAACCCTTTCGTAAATTGCCGCAGATTTCAGTGCTGGACGATCAACAAGTGTCAGAGTGCGAACCACCCAACAAAATTTCATCGATGTGGGCTTTCGGAGCCGAAGGCCCACTCGTATATCCTTGATGATTGCACGACACAAAGCTTTACGCCTCATCTGGGCCGGTCAACACCGACGTTGGACTGCTGATGTCTATAAACATGTTGCCTGGTCTGACGAGTTTCGTTTCAAGTTGTATAGAGTGGGTGGACACGTACGGGTATGGAGACAACCTCGTGAATCCATGCGCCCTGCATGTCAGCAGGGGACTGTTCAAGCTGCTGGAGTCTCTGTAATGGTATGAGGCGAGTGCAATTGGAGTGATATGACTAGATACGACTCTAGCAGGTGACACGTAAGTAAGCATCCTGTCTGATCGCTTGTATCATTAATGTCCATTCTGCATTCCGATGGACTTCGGAAATTCCATCTGGACAATGCAAGAGAGACACTCCTGCAAGATTCATGGTGTCAGTTCTCTCTAGCACTACTTCAGAAATTAGTCGAGTCCATGCCACGTCGTGTTGCGGCACTTCTGCGTGCTCTCTGGGGCTCTACACGATATTACGCAGGTGTACCAGTTTCCTTGGCTCTTCAGTGTATGTCAATTTGCTGCACACTTTCTCCTACTCTACTTGAACGAGTCACTCCTACGTACCTCATCATATTTTCTCCGTTTCCGCTATAACTCTTAGGGCATTGTCAGATGCTATCCCGAAATTAACAAGAGTAGATCCACTGGTGGTTAATCTTCGCAATACCAAGGCGGATGGGGGAAGTACCTTGTGCCCACCTTTTGAACATATGTGTCGGCTAGACCGTCAGTGAGAGACCACCGCGAGTTCCTGCTGCTAATGAGGCGAGTATGCCGTTTGTTTATTACATTTTTTACTAGCTTCAAACAGGAGCGACTGCTTTTCAGTTACCTTGGGAGTTACTAGTATATTTTTGTAATTTATTGCGTGTTTCAGTGCTTACTAGGAGCAACCCTTCATTTCATTTTAAAAACAGTGTAGCGTACAGTACCGCCGTTGCTATAGACCATTGTATTGACCCTCGTATCATACAGGATTTCATTTGTTTTGCTTAGGACAGCTTAGTGTAGGTTAGACTGTCAGTGAGAGACCACCGCGAGTTCCTGCTGCTAATAAGGCGAGTACACCGTTTGTGTATTACATATCTTTACGAGCTTCAAACAGGAGCGACTGCTTTCCAGTAGCCTTGCTGTTACTAGTATATTTTTGTAATTTCTTGCGTGTTAGAGTGCTTACAAGGACAACCTTTCATTTTAAAAACAGTGTAGCGTACATTGCCGTCGTTGTTATCGACCATTGTATCGACCCTTGTATCGTAAAGACTTTCGTTTGTTTTGCTTAGAACAGCTCAGCATCGGTTAGACCGTCAGTGAGAGAGCACCGCGAGTTCTGCTGCTAAGAAGGCGAGTACACTGTTTGTTTATTAAATATCTTTAAGAGTTAGAGCGAGTTCAGGAATGGATAGGCACTGTGATTGCTGTGTACAGATGCGAGCTGAGTTGATGACCCTACACTCACAGCTCCAGGCAGTGTTGGCTTCCGACATACAGCTTGAGGTGGCTGCCAAGGGGCATCACTGTGGGGGGTCGGACGTGGGGATGCAAAGGACGTCGAGCACGACCCACGTGTCCCCTGATCGGTCCACTGCTGTGGCCGCCCCGGGTACTGACTGTACTGAGGTTGAACCCTCACCTATGGTCGTGTGGGAGATCATTCCAAAGTCTGGCAGCAGTGAAAGACTTCTTGTGGGGCTGATCGTAAGGCCTCCCTGGTTCGTTTGACGAACAGGTTTCGGGCGTTCTCTACGGCTGAGAAAGTCTCTGAGCCAGATGCAGTCGTCCACCATGTTCCAGAGAAAGCTTCTCGGCCCACAAGGTCTGGGCATTCACAGAGGGTGGGTTTGTTGGTAGTAGGGAGCTCCAACATTAGGTGTGTAGTGGGGTCCCTTAGGAACATGGCTTCCAAGGAGGGGAAGGAAGCCAGTGTGCACTCCGCATGCATACCAGGCGAAGTCATTCCAGATACCATGAATATTACAGGGTACAGCCAACTGCAGGTGGTGGACCATGTCGTTACCAATGACGTGTGTCGCTTTCGATTGGAGGAGATTCTCTCTGGTTTCGGGTGGCTAGCGGAAATGGTAAAGACTGGCAGTCTTGCTTCAGAGATTAGGCAGGACTCACCAACTGCAGCATCGTCGACAGAAACGACTGTTGTCCTTTGATGCAGAGCTGAGTGGAGGGTCTGAATCAGAGCCTCAGGCGGTTCTGTGACCGTGTAGGCTGCACATTCCTTGACTTGCGCCGTCGGGTGGTGGGTTTCCGAGTACTGCTTAATAGGTCAGGAGTCCACGACACACAGGAAGCGGCTACACAGGTAGCGGGGGCTGTGTGGAAGGGTCTGGGCGGGTTTTTAGGTTAGAGGATCTCAGGGAACCACAGAAGGGGCGTCCATCTTAAAGGGGACAGGTAAAACACAGTAAGGTAGTTGTAGAAACGATCGGTATTGTGGTTGTAAATTGACGTAGCTGTGTTGGGAAAGAACCTGAGCTCCAGGCCCTAATAGAAAGCAATGAAGCTCAATTACTTATATTTACAGAAAGCTGGCTAAAGCCGGAAATAAGATCAGCCGAAATTTTTTCAAACGATCTAACAGTGTTCAGAAAGGGTAGATTAAATACCGTTGGAGGTGGAGTATTTATTGCTGTCAGAAGTAGTTTGCCTTGTAGTTAAAATGAAGTAGATAGTTCCAGCGAAGTAGTATGGGTAGAGGTTACACTTGACAATCGGACTAAACTATTTATTGGATCGTTTTACCGACCCCCAGACTCAGAAGGTATAGTTGCTGAACAGTTCAAAGAAAACCTGAGTTTTATTTCAAATAGGTAGCCCACTCATACAATTATAGTCGATGGCGACTTCAATCTATCCTCGATATACTGGAAAAATTATACGTTTAAAGCCGGCGGCATGCCTAAAACGTCATCCGAAATTGTACTGAATACTTTCTGAGAAAATTATTTTGAGCAATTAGGTCATGAGCCTCCTCGAAGCTTAAATGCTTGCGAAAGCATACTTGACCTCTTAGCAACAATAATCCTGAACAAATAGGGAGTATTGTGACGAATACTGGGATTAGGGACCACAAGGCAGTTGCTGCTAGGCTGAATACCGTAACACCTACAACAATCAAAAAGAAACGCAAAGTACATCTATTTTAAAAAGCCGATAAAAATGCTCTTAACGCCTTTTAAAGAGACACTCTTCACTCCTTCCGATCTGGTCATGTAAGCGTAGAGAAGTTATGGAATGATTTCAAAGAGACAGTATCAACAGCAATTGAGAGACATATACGTCATGAATTAATAAGTGATGGTACTGATCCCCCGTGGTACACAAAAAGGGTTAGATCGCTGTTGCAGAAGCAACAAACAAAGCATGCCAAATTTAGAAGAACGCAAAATCCCTAAGACTGTCGAAGTTTTGCAGAAGTTCGGAATATAGCGCGTGCTGCAATGCGAGATGCTTTTAATAATTTCCACAACGAAAATCTGTCTCGGAATCTGGCAGAAAAACCCAAAGAGATTATGGTCATATATAAAGCACACCAGTGGCGAAACGCAATCAATACCCTCACTGCCCGATAACAACGGTGAAGTCACTGATGGCTGTACCACCAAAGCAGAGTTATTAAACACGGTTTTCCGAAACTTCTTCACCAGAGAAGACTAAGTAAACATTCCCAAATTCCAATCACGAACAACTGCAAAATGAGAAACGTAGTAGTAGATATGCTCGGTGTTGCAAAGCAGCTTAAATCACTTAATAAAGGCAAGGCTTTCGGTCCAGGTGGTATACCAGTCAGGTTTCTTTCAGAGTATGCAGATGCAATAGCTCCATATTTAGCAATTATATACAACTCCTCGCTCACAGAAAGTTCCGTACAGACTGTAAAGTTGCTCAAGTCACACCAATACCCAAAAATGGGTATAGGAGTAATCCACTGAATTACAGGCCCATATCAGTAACGTCGATTTGCAGTAGGGTTCCGGAACATATACTGTATTCCAACATCTAAATCTACATCTACATCTACATCCATACTCCGCAAGCCACCTGACGGTGTTTGGCGGAGGGTACCCTGAGTACCTCTATCGGTTCTCCCTTCTATTCCAGTCTCGTATTGTTCGTGGAAAGAAGGATTGTCGGTATGCTTCTGTGTGGGCTCTAATCTCTCTGATTTTATCCTCATGGTCTCTTCGCGAGATATACGTAGGAGGGAGCAATATACTGCTTGACTCTTCGGTGAAGGTATGTTCTCGAAACTTTAACAAAAGCCCGTACCGAGCTGCTGAGCGTCTCTCCTGCAGAGTCTTCCACTGGAGTTTATCTATCATCTCCGTAACACTTTCGCGATTACTAAATGATCCTGTAACGAAGCGCGCTGCTCTCCGTTGGATCTTCTTTATCTCTTCTATCAACCCTATCTGGTACGGATCCCACACTGCTGAGCAGTATTCAAGCAATGGGCGAACAAGCGTACTGTAACCTACTTCCTTTGTTTTCGGATTGCATTTCCTTAGGATTCTTCCAATGAATCTTAGTCTGGCATCTGCTTTACCGACGATCAACTTTATATGATCATTCCATTTTAAATCACTCCTAATGCGTACTCCCAGATAATTTATGGAATTAACTGCTTCCAGTTGCTGACCTGATATTTTGTAGCTAAATGATAAGGGATCTATCTTTCTGTGTATTCGCAGCACATTACACTTGTCTACATTGAGATTCAATTGCCATTCCCTGCACCATGCGTCAATTCGCTGCAGATCCTCCTGTATTTCAGTACAATTTTACATTGTTACAACCTCTCGATACACCACAGCATCATCCGCAAAAAGCCTCAGTGAACTGCCGATGTCATCCACAGGGTCATTTATGTATATTGTGAATAGCAACGGTCCTATGACACTCCCCTGCGGTACACCTGAAATCACTCTCACTTCGGAAGACTTCTCTCCATTGAGAATGACATGCTGCGTTCTGTTATCTAGGAACTCTTCAATCCAATCACATAATTGGTCTGATAGTCCACATGCTCTTACTTTGTTCATTAAACGACTGTGGGGAACTGCATCGAACGCCTTGCGGAAGTCAAGAAACACGGCATCTACCTGTGAACCCGTGTCTATGGCCCTCTGAGTCTCGTGGACGAATAGCGCGAGCTAGGTTTCACACGACCGTCTTTTTCGAAACCCATGCTGATTCCTACAGAGCAGATTTCTAGTCTCCAGAAAAGTCATTATACTCGAACATGATACGTGTTCCAAAATTCTACAACTGATCGACGTTAGAGATATAGGTCTATAGTTCTGCACATCTGTTCGACGTCCCTTCTTGAAAACAGAGGTGACCTGTGTCCTTTTCCAATCCTTCGGAACGCTACGCTCTTCTAGAGACCTACGGTACACCGCTGCAAGAAGGGGGGCAAATTCCTTCGCGTACTCTGTGTAAAATCGAACTGGTATCCCATCTCCTCTGTGAAACAGCTTTGGAAAAAGACATTTAGTATTTCGGCCTTTAGTCTGTCATCCTCTGTTTCAGTACCATTTTGGTCACAGAGTGTCTGGACATTTTGTTTTGATCCACCTACTGCTTTGACATAAGACCAAAATTTCTTAGGATTTTCTGACAAGTCAGTACATAGAACTTTACTTTCGAATTCATTGAACGCCTCTCGCATAGCCCTCCTCACACTACATTTCGCTTCGCGTAATTTTTGTTTGTCTGCAAGGCTTTGGCTATGTTTATGTTTGCTGTGAAGTTCCCTTTGCTTCCGCAGCAGTTTTCTAACTCGGTTGTTGTACCACGGTGGCTCTTTTCCATCTCTTACGATCTTGCTTGGCACATACTCATCTAACACATATTGTACGATGGTTTTGAACTTTGTCCACTGATCCTCAACACTATCTGTACTTGAGACAAAACTTTTGTGTTGAGCCGTCAGGTACTCTGTAATCTGCTTTTTGTCGCTTTTGCTAAACAGAAAAATCTTCCTACCTTTTTTAATAATTCTATTTACGGCTGAAATCATCGATGCCGTAACCGCTTTATGAAGTACCTCGAAGAAAACTATTTACTGACACATAGTCAGCACGGATTCAGAAAATATCGTTCTTGCGGAACACAACTAGCTCTTTATACTCATGAAGTAATAAGTGCTATCGACAGGGGATATCAAATTGACTCCATATGTTTACATTTTCAGAAGGCTTTCGACACCGTTCCTCACAAACGTCTTCTAACCAAATTGTGTGCCTACGGAATATCGTCTCAGTTGTGCGACTGGATTCGAGACTTCCTGTCAGAGAGGTCACAATTCGTAGTAATAGACGGAAAGTCTTGGAGTAAAACAAAAGACAGTAATATCCGGCGTTCCCCAAGGAAGTGTTGTAGGCCTTCTATTGTTCCTGTTCTATATTAACGACATAGGAGACAATCTGAGTAGCCCTCTTAGATTATTTGCAGATGATGCTGTCATTTACCGTCTTGTAAAGTCATGAGATGTCCAAAACGCATTGGAGAAGATTTAGATAAGATATCTGTGTGGTGCGAAAAGTGGAAATTGACCCTGAATAAAGAAAAGTGTGAAGTTATTCATGTGAGTACTAAAAGATATCCGCTGAATTTCGATTACGCGATAAGTCACACAAATCTGAAGGCTGTAAATTCAACTAAATACTTAGGGATTACAATTACGAATAACCTAAATTGGAACTGTCACATAGATAATGTTGTGGGTAGAGCAAACCAAAGACAGCGATTCATTGGCAGAACATTTGGAAGGTGCAACAAGTCTACTAAAGAGACTGCTTATACCAGTCTTGTCCGCCCTATTCTGGAGTATTGCTGTGAGGTGTGTGATTCGTATCAAGTGGGACTGACGGATGATATTGAAAAAGTTCAAAGAAGGGTGGCTCGTTTTGTATCATCACAAAATAGGGGAGACAGTGCCACAGACACGATACGTGAATTGTATCATTAAAACAAAGGCGTTTTTCGTTGCGACGGGACCTTCTAATGAAATTTCAATCACCAGTTTTTTCCTCCCACATAGGGTGAAATGATCATCACGATGAAATAAGAGAAATCATGTCTCTCACAGAAAAATTTAAGTGCTCGTTTTTCCCGCGCGCCTTTCGAGAGTGGAACGGTAGAGAGACAGCTTGAAGTTGTTCACTGAACCCACTGCCAGGCACTTAATTGTGAATAGCAGAGTAATCCCGTAAATGTAGGTAGATGTAAATGTAATCTAATCAATTACGTTGTATTTTAATTATGAAGAAATATTTATTGTTTTTAATTACTTATTCTACCAGAATCAATATATGTTTTAAATTTTTCTGATAAACGTAACCCAAAAATTTAAGTCTCCGTGTCAGCTCTCACCTTCATTATGAAAGTTATATACATTATTTTCAGGTTCAGGGCTTTACTTAACACATCAATATGTCTTTAATAAGTTTGTTGAGAGTAAAAGGCAACGGCAATGAACTACATTTGCATTTTTAATTTTTTTATGGTTCTCTGATGTGGGTGATATTCGCTATTGAATGTGCATTAACATTGCTAAGAGAGTGTTAAAAGGTGTGTTCAGGTTATAGACCCTGCTTACACTTTAGCAGCTCTTTAAAAAGTTTGTTGTTAATATTCAACAATATTTAACGAATGTTATTTTTTAAGCTTTTGGGGCTTGGAATAAAGAACATCTCCCACCTGTAGTGGCTATAAATCTTGCCGACATGTACGACAGTCAGAGCAAAGTGTGTGTACTGGATTTCTATCTAAATAAATAACCACCACTACACTTATGAGCATTGTCCGTATGGGAAGACAAGAAGACACACGCTACGGTAGCTGGATACGATATCATGGTTGGGCCATTCTCGAACATCCCATGAGTCGGCTGGGAGAGAGGACACTGAGGAATGTTACAATGAAGTGATGAAGCCCTGAATCTCTCATTATCTATGAATTGTTGGTTGTTGTGTCTGTCTGCGAAGCAGCTGCGTCAATTTAATATATGATCTGATCAATAATGTGTTGGAAGCTCTGTGACTCTGTCAGGATCGTTATTTCTCACAAAAACGATATGCATTAAAAAGACTGTGATACGACTATGCTGCCACCACTGTATATCCAGTGTAATGATCATATATATACGGTAATGGGGATTGAGACACGTACAGAGACATATATAGAAACTCATTCGATATCGATGTGTTGCTTGTGTTATGCCCATGATTTTCTTGTTTCAGTCCTCGTATATTGAAGGTAAAGCAGCGAGGCTCCTTCAGTCATTTCTCTGGGGAAATATTTCCCTATGTTCTAGTCATTAAAAACAACTATAACTGGTGTAGCGCTCATAAAAGAGGTTGGTTATGTACAGAGGCACTATGACAATTAATTTCTTTCTCAACAATTGTGTTAGAGTGGGGTAGGAAAGGAAGGTGATACTAATCTACTACATGTCGATGGCCGGGTTTTAATGGAGGAAGTGTGAAATGCGAAAATATGGGGACAGGTGGTATCATACACAGTGGAGAGGCATACAAAACACGTTTTCAGGTGATCACAGCATCACACGCGGGTCTCACCAAATAATTACGACGATAAAGATATTCATCCCATTCGCCAAGAATTGCTAACAGCTATAAAGCAAACAAAATCAGGTAGACGAAAATGCTATGTATCATGCACTGGGAGATTCGTGAATGATGAGAAAATAGGGGCAGGGGAAGGGGAGGGGGCGAGCGTTACTCTAACATTACCACTTGTTGTAAGTGTTGTGAGCTAACGTACGGCAAGATTGGTGTATTAAAGGTGATTGGTGGTCCACCTCCTATTGCACTGCTCTGTGAAGGTTGTAAAAGGGGTGGAATAAAATAAATGGTTGTTCTATATTTCTTTTCACTTTTTCTGTATAAAATGTGTGACTGATTTAGCTCAGACAGTTGGTAATGAGGAACACGCATCTTTTTCTGCTTGAAAGTGCCACACTGACATTACTAATCCAACAGCACATCTTTAAGGCGTTTTGAACTAGATGGAAATCACGCAGCGAGAGAGACTGCTGAGAGACATTCAGCAGTAGAAGTTGTGTCTTTTGTTTCCCGGCAAATTTGTTAGGTTAAATGTTTCTTTGACGCTATAATAGTGAAGCCATAGTCATAGTACAACAAATTTTTCTTTAAAAAATTGATTACATTACCGGTTTGATACACTTACGACTTGTGAATTTATATCAGCCACACGATCGTCGTGTCACAGCAGGACAGATTGCAAGAATCTTTGGCAATTTTTACCCCAGTGTAGTTTTCATCTATTCTACATTAGGACATGGAATGAATGGGCAAGCATGGACGTAACTTGTAGTGATTTAATTGTGCTACCATTGCCTCGGTTGACTAGTCTCATTCTTTTTCGTAATTGTTGTCAGATGTATGGTCACTGTTCCCGTTATACACATCAAAAAAAGTTTTGCATCACTCCGGTTCCCACAACTCCTGAAGACAGACGTTGACTGTGGATATTGTATCACAGATACTGTCCCTTTGACTGTTCAGAGATGTCACTAAACCAGTCCAAAGATGTAAACAACCATGCATGAGCAGCGCCTATTAGACAGCTGGGTCCCACAGCCGATCAGTTTCAGCCATTCCACCAGGAAGGAGGTATACGGCTCTTGTTGTCTGTAGTTTAACTTTGCCTAAACGGTCAACACCGCGGTTCGATCGCGTCCGCATTGTTACTTTGTGCCAGGAAGGACTCTCAACAAGGGAAGCGTCCAGGCGTCTCGGAGTGAACCAAAGCGATGCTGTTAGGACACGGAGGAGATACAGAGAGACATGAACTGTCGAGGACACGCCTCGCTCAGGCCACCCAAAGGCTACTACTGCAGTGGATGACCGCTACCTACGGATTACGTCTCAGAGGAACCCTGACAGCAACGCCACCATGTTGAATAATGCTTTTCGTGCAGCCACAGGACGTCGTGCTCCGACTCAAACTGTGCGCAATAGGCTGCAAGATGCGCAACTTCACTCCCGACGTTCATGGCGAAGTCCATCTTTGCAACCACGAGACCATGCAGCGCGGTACAGATGGGCCCAACAACATGCCCAATGGGCCGCTCACGATTGGCATCACGTTCTCTTCACCGATGAATGTCCTATATGCCTCCAACTAGACAATCGTCGCAGACGTGTTTGTAGGCAACCCGGTCAGGCTGAACGCCTTAGACACACTGTCCAGCGAGTGTAGCAAGGTGAAGGTTTCCTGCTGTTTTGGGGTGGCATTATGTGGGGCCGATATACGCCGCTGGTGGTCATGGAAGGCGCTGTGACGGCTGTACGATACGTGAATGCCATCCTTCGACCGTTAGTGCAACCATATCGGCAGCATATTGGCGAGGCATTCGTCTTCGTGGACGACAATTCACGTTTCCATCTTGCACACCTTGTGAATGACTTCCTTCAGGATAACGACATCGCTCGACTGTTGGTTCTGTGGACTAGTTTGTTTCTTGTTTATTTGTTTTTTTTTAGTTGTATTTGTGTGTGTGTGTGTGTGTGTTTGTTTGTTTGTGTGTGTGTGTGTGTGTGTGTGTGTGTGTGTGTGTGTGTGTGTGTGTGTGTGTGTGTGTGTCGTTCATCGTTCAGAGTGTTAAGCTGAAAAGTCGGGGCATGGTCTCGGGTTCTTCAACCGGTAACAGATCTGACCGGATGTAGGGGGTGCAATATGTTGTATTATTGTTGGTTAGGCTTTATGGGCTGAAGACTGAAAGAAATACTGGATTTTCATTGACAGAACCGCTGTATAGCATCATTAAGAGGCTTAAGAGTTGAAAAAAGAAAAGAAAAAGAGTGCAAGTATACTGAAGAATTACGATCTTCAACAGCACCCATAGAATGAAATAGCACCCCCTTTAAATAATAGTGGCACAAATGATTCAGTTAGACTCATGAAACGGAAATAAACACGTATGGTGGCATAACTCGTATATATCCTTTCTATGAACGGGCAGGAGACAAATTTCTGGAAGAGTCCAATAATCCGATAATCTCAACAAGCACAAGTACATAATTGGTAATGACCTAAGATCTAATATGCATAGTGAAGTAAAGCTAATATCCTTAATTCCTAGGGCTCATCGAATACAGCGCATATGGTGAATGAAAATCGCGTTTGAAGAACGCTTAACCACGGGTAGATCATTAGACGATTGCGTAAAGTGTTAGTACTAGTGAGGAAAGCACAAAATCCGGTCACATACAGTCTTCTATGCTAAAGAATAAGGATTGCAAATTTTATAGAGAACGTACTCCATTACGAGGTGGCTTAAAAAAGTAAGTTGCACATTATCATGGCTAGGTAAGTAACTTTTATTGAATGCTGCATTGCACCTCAAAGTGACTCGGATGCGTGACACTATTTCTTAACATATTAAAAAATGGTTCAAATGGCTCTGAGCACTATGGGACTTAACATCTTAGGTCATCAGTCCCATAGACTTAGAACTACTTAAACCTAACTAACCTAAGGACATCACACACATCCATGCCCGAGGCAGGATTCGAACCTGCGACCGTAGCAGTCCCACGGTTCCGGTCTGCAGCGACTAGAACCGCACGGCCACCGGCGGCCGGCTCAATATAGTCAACAAGTATCTGTAAGCAGTAGTCGGAACGTCGTACCAATCGTTCAACTTCTGGACGATGATGTTTCTTCGGATTGTGGAGAAAATGCGAACGGCATGGTGTAAGATCTGGACATCCCGGTCACATCACCCATGTCCGTGCCGCGTTTTACCATTTTACCAAGGCGGAACTCGACGATGCATTTGGTCCATAAATCGCCAGAATTTAGCAGCCAATCTGTGTGCAATACAGACGTTTTCTCACAAGAATCGTATCGTCCCTCGTTCTCCATTTATGGAATGCGTTTCCACTTTTTGCGACGTTTCGCTCGCGCTCTGTGCTGCACCTGTTATTTGCATCGCAGCAGAACTGTGCCCGCAGGAAAACGAGGAACTGTTCTCTCTTCTGAAAACGCACCACTCTTGTTGCGCAAGGGTCTTAGTGTGGGACGAAATGTGTAACTTACTTTCTGAAGACTTTATGTACATGGTGATGTAACTGCCTGGGTGAGTGGATCCTCGTGCCGGATGAGTGCAAGGACGACGATGCCATACACTGAGAATTACTCGAACCAACATACTACTCTATCACTTACTTAAGTGCAGGCTAACTTGCCGTTATCTACCGTAGTTGTGTTTGTTCTGTATTGTGCAGCAACAACGAAACAGCAAGATCATGACGAAGCGTTCTTGAGAAACACGTGACAACCATATTTTCTGTACGCATGACAATGGGCGACACATGGCTGAAAGTTCGTGGTCTTATGTTGTAGGAACTTGTCCACGTCACCGTGAATCTTTATTCACTACGGTAAGAGCCTGTTTAACTTACTTGTTTATTGGTCTTCGCCATTTGTCTCGTAATATCTTATCTCGACCGAAATAGTCTCTGAGCTGTTGTTTCTACAATTAAGAAGAGGCCTTCGTTAACATTCTTAGTCACTCATTATTCTGTGCAAGAGTGATGTACCGCAGTGATAAAGTTACTGGAGCAGTGTAGGAAATACATAGGGTCCAATCCCAGTTCGGATGTCCTGATTTCAGTTTGTCTCGATTTTCCTGAATTATTTCAGGTGAATCGCCGGATTTTTCCTTCATTACAACCACGTCTATTTTCCTTCTCTGTACTTCTCTAACGGAGTTCGTTCTCTCCAGTGTTCATAGCTTCGTTATCCTTCCTCGGAGAAGTTTTTGTCCCTATAAATTTGCTACAATAAATAGCTTGTGTCAGGATACTTGAGCTATCAAAAGACAGGCTGCTAATAAGTAGGCAAAGCGTAAATTTCTCGGCCTAGCCGTCCGCGTGTTTAGGTCAAAGCACTACTGCCAATTCCTTTTCTTTTTTTCGACGAGTGGATTACACCCCTGAAGTCGATGTCTGCATTCACCTGTCAACCGCTGTCATAAACGTTTATACGACTCAAAATATTTTCCAGGCGTAAATTTCTTTGGAGATAAGAATACGTGAAAGGTCAGAGTTAAAAACTGGTAAACAGGGTGAAAGCTTTATTTCCACTTCAAATTGCTTAGTGTTCCCATTCCCAAAGTATGTTTGTTAGCAGGCTTGTTGTGTTGGATACAGATGAATTTCTTATTTCGTGATCCGGGCCTCTTCTAAAGTATTTAATCATCGAATTGAGCCGGAAAGTTGTGTGATGGTAATCAACTTGCAAAATAATGAAGAAGGCTAATCTAAAAAATTAAATGGATGTAAACTTTGTGGAAAATCGACTCTCACGTTTGCCCCTGATGATGTTAGAAATGGATCAATGAAGTCTTCCCAAGATTCCATTTACGAAACTTGGCGGTGGGATCTTGGTTTTTAAGGGCGACCTCAGTGTTCACTAACACCTCCTCTTAATCTACATCTACTTTCTGGAACTTGTGTTGTGCTCCTATATTGTGACAATATTTTGGAACGAAAATCTCGTTTATAAGAATAAGAATCCCTATAGATCTTACGAAATTCAGTCGCTTTTTTTCCTCCATGAGATACACAGTACTGTAGACATCAGCGCTCCGATTGATGCGATGTTCCTTGACTTCAGGAACGAGGGATGACACCGTCCAGCAGTGCCGCATCAGCTTACCGCGTATCGGACCAGATTTGCAGCTGCATTCATATCCTTTTTGTAGACAAAACTCAACACGCCACTCTTAACGGAACAAAAATCACAGATGTAAAGGCAATTTCAGAAGTACCCAATGAAAGTGTGATAGGACCGTTATTGTTTACAATGTACACTCTACAATGAAAAAGAACGACGCACCACGAAAGAATTATCCGAATGGAACGAAAATCGGTAGATGTGATGTATATTTGCAGATAAACAAACGATTACAATTTCAGAAAATCTAGATAATTTATTGGCATTGGCTGCGGAGTTGATGGATGTTCTCCTGAGGGATACTGTGCCAAATTATATCCAAGTGGCCCCGTTACATCGTCAGAATCCCAAGTTGGTCGGAGGGCCCTGCCCACAATGCTCCAGTCGTTCTCAGTTGAGGAGATACTGTATGTATCTGGCGACCTTGCTGGGCAAGGCAGGGTTTGGCAAGCACGAAGACAAGCAATGGAGACTCTCACAGCGGTCGGTGGGCATTATCTCGCTGAAATGGAAGCCCAGAGTGGCTTGCAATGAAGGGCAACAAAACGGGGCATAGAATATCGTCGACGTAGGATTTGCTGTAACTTTGTTGCGCATAACAACCAAAGCGGGCCTGCTATGATAATAAATGACGGCTCAGACCTTCACTCCTGATTGTTGGACTGTATTGCCGACGACATTCAAGTTGGTATCCACTGCTCTCCGTACTTTTCCATACACGTCTTTGCTGGTCATAGGGGCTCAGTTCGAAGCGGGACATATCTCTGTTATACTTTAGTCAAAATGATTCCAGACTGACCAGCTGAAAATGTATTTTGTAAGTTGTTTCTTCTTGGATGATTCCACTTTTCCCCCATATTCCCGCCCTTACCCAAATCCTCCATTAAAACTTCTGCCACCGATGTATAGTTGCACAATGCAGCCTTTCTTTCTGTACTCCGACATAATCCTCGCAAAGTAGAGTTACTATAATATACAAACATCAAAAAAAGTTTTGCATCACCTCAGTTCCGAGGGTTCCGGAACCTGTACAGAAAATTGGAATAGAGATCAACATAATCATCATTTCCATCCTTTTTATTGCTCATGGAAACCATACATTGCATGTTGTACCACCATACAGCGAGATCTTCAGAGGTGGTCGTCCGGATGGCTTTACACACCGGTACCTCTAATACCCAGAAACATGTCCTCTTGCATTGATGCGTGCCTGTTTTCGTCGGGGCATACTATCCACAAGTTCCTCAAGGCACTGTTGGTCCAGATTGTCCCACTCTTGAACAGCGATTCGGCGTAGATCCCTCAGAGTGGATGGTGGGTCCCGTCGTCCATAAACAGTCCTTTTCAATCTATCCCACTCATGGTCGATAGGGTTCATGCCTGGAAAACATGCTGGCCACTCCAGTCGAGCGATGTCGTTATCCTGAAGGAAGTCATTCACAAGGTGTGCCCTATGGGAGCAAAAATTCCTTCTATTACAGGTGTACTTTACTAGCAACTTGTGTATTCGAAGAATAGTTCACACGAAAGAAACATTATCCAACTAGGTTCTAGTCGACCGCTACTTGTTCGTGGCTATTACAGCGTTGTCTTCATCCACATTACTAGAAAGTTTGTGGCTTTTGTAGGAGAGCACACATAAATTGAGACAATCTATTGCACATTGCTTCCAGAGAGAAAAATTTCATACCCTTGGGATCTTTAGTCTCATGAGAAAGTTCAGTAGTTCCCTTTATTACAAACAGAATTATGTAGCGAAGGAACCGTAAAGGGATCATCTACCCATTACATGTGAACACTAGTAGCAACACAGACTGAATGTTACTTAGAAAATTAGTGTCGAGGAAATGCAGCTTCTACAAATGTAGAGGGAGAATTTATCAGCACGTTCGCAAATTACTATCCGATTGGAACAATTGTGTTTCTTTTCTGTTTGGATGTAACATCCCGAATATAATGAGATCATATGAGCAGGACAGTAGCACTGATGAATAAAAAAGGGGATACGAACTGGACGTCATATTCTTGAATTAACATTTCCGCATGGGGGCCTACATCTGAAGTAATTCGGAGAATTCACTGCAGTTTTACTTAAGCCGTACTAAATATAACACTGAATGCACAATGTTAGAAACGTTCTGATGAACGTGTGTCCTCAATATAGGCTTACGTATTTCATAAATTCGGTAGTTCAGCTGGAAAATAGCGTTCCTTGCAAGACTGCTTTGATTCTGTGGCATGCCGTGATTGTTATTTTACCTAGAAGATACGTCATTTTCATTTAGTTGTCAGCCATGTACGAGGAGATAACTATTTATGAAAATGAATGGAAAGTAAATGATCAGGCGTTAGATATTCGGGCTAATTAATATTCAGATTTTGCGAAACATAACAGGAACATATCTCAATTTTTATTTCTGTTAAGTTTGTGAGTTTAAGACTGTTGACAAAGTGCTCAGAAGTGCTTGTGAATGTATTTTTGAATGTGTAAATAAACACGACTATGTGTGGAAATTATATCCTCTTCAGCAATTGAAGGGAGTTTTCACCTTTGTCAGGATCTCAGAATTCCTTGCTGGAAGAAATTTCACTGATGATAAGAAAACGTAAAGAATTGTGATCTGTTGTTTATCTTCACACGTGGAAAATTTCTGGAAAGAGGATACACCAACAGCTGACATCATATGCAATTAATATAACAACAAATAGGCAGTTATGTTGATAAGTAGTAGAAGGAACTTACACACAAGTTGTGGAACGCATATAGTCACATGCTCGTGTTGGAATTTATGTCGTCTACGACTTTTGTAGATTTTAGAGGTACTGACGTAATGTAAGTGTGCAGGTACATAGTCTCTCTCTCTGTCTCTCTCTCTCGCTCTTATTCAGGCAAAACTAATACAAAAAAAACGAGTGAATAACTAATAACAATTAAAAGTGCAATGTATATGCCAGAAACAAGAAGATATGCTGCGGTTTACATATCTGTTGTTCTGATAAAAGTTGGCGGTTAACAAATGTGAAAGGTATCTGTTCGCTTCATTTTTTCATTTGTTTTCTGTATGCATCTATCTATAAATCAATAATAGTCTCTACATGGCACAGTGAACCTTTGAGAGAGATCTTTATTCTCTGCTGTGTATGCATTGCTAGGAACATCCATCTACCAACACATAGCCCTACACATAGCCCTCAGGCACATTTGTCAACAAAATTACTGAATCGTAATCAAACTAGTCTGTAATTTTATTATTGACTTTGTTGTTGCTATATTCCAACATAATAAGTTAGTAACATAAATCTGGCCAAACTATACTAGCTTACTTAGAGGAAGAAGAAATTGACTCAGACTGGAATAATTTGCTTCTCATTTTATTCCACCATGGTCGATTTCGAGCGTTCAAGCCTAATCATCAGAGGCACCTGTTCAGAATACAAACATTACAGTAATACTGTGCAATACATAATATAGTTATATTATGTATTGTGTATGTGCTAGAAAATATGTTTATCTTTACCAGTCGTGAGGGTAATTAATGGCAATTGCATTAATATCAAGAATGTATACTGTGTAACTGATAAATGAACATAATAAGTTCAAAAATGTGTGTGAAATATTATGGGACTTAACTGCTAAGGTCATCAGTCCCTACTTAACCTAAATTATCCTAAGGACATACACACACACCCATGCCTGAGGGAGGACTCGAATCTCCGCCGGGACCAGTCGCACAGTCCCTGACTGCAGCGCCTCAGACCACTCGGCTAATCCCACGTGGCCGGACATAATAAACAAGCCTTTTTTTGTAGAGTGATGTTTAACTTACATACTTAAAAAATCCTGATGGTGTTGGTAGTTTGTTTATACTTCATCTTTTATACTCATGGCATGGGTGAATTTGTCACTGCTTCCTAAATGATCCGTATGACCGTGTTCCCCTTAGCCCCATTAATGACAGGAAATTTTGTTTATTCGCCAATGGCCTTTCTGCAGTTATAGCATTGGTTCCCATCAGATCACCTAAAGTAAATGGTGGCAGGCTTGTTGAGAACTTGGATGAGTGACTATCCAGATCTGCCTAGCGCTGTTGGCAAGGAGTACACTCAGCCATTGTGAGGCCAATTGAGGAGCCATTTGACTGAGAAATATAGGCTATGGTCGCGAAAACTGACAACGGATTGGAGACGTGTACTGACCACATGTCCCTCCAAATTCGCATCCAATGACGCCCATTGGCTGAGGATAACACGTTCAGTACGACTGGGTCTTCTGAGGCCCTTTAAGACAGAGTTTAGTTTTATGTACACTCAGATTAGCTGTTTTATACATGAGCTGCAGTGTGGATTACATGGCCCTCATATGCTGATAACATGCAGTTGCAAGTTGCCTGCGGTTCGTGATCACACCTTTATTTTATTTTTTTGGATCAGAGCATCATGCAGGCGAGGTTTAAACATGAGAGGCTCCTGATCCACCTGAATATCATTTGACAAGCACACGAAACTGTGTAGGGATCAACGTCTTGTGTCGCTGACTGCGTGTGTTTTTCATTTTAAATTGTATAAATGTAATTTGCAACGCTTGGGATGGAGATTATAGTGCCCCCTTACTCTCAAGAATGGGGTTGATGAACCTCCAGAAGGATATGAGAGTGGGGTCGCTGTAAAGCTTAACGAGAGCCTCGCTGTAGTCGCCAGTGACGCCTAAACCGTCCATTATGGCGACGCCGCGCTGGTCGGTGGCAGTAGAGAGAGGAGCGTAGCAGACGCAGTACAGGGCCAGCATGGCGAGGCTGTCCATGTCGGCGAGCAGCTTGTGGAGGGGGTAGGCGTCCGCCTGGCGCTGCAGCCCTAGGTCCCGCAGGGCGGCGCTCAGGGCGCAGTGGTACTCCAGGAGCAGGTCGGACAGGTGGCGGCGGTGCACCTGCTCGCTGGCGTTGCCGTACAGGAAGAACACCAGGTCGCGTGCGGGGCTCGCTAGGTGCGACACCTGCAACAGCGCGACGCCTCACCGACTTGCTTCCGGAAGTGCAGATCTTATGCTTTGGAAACAATGAACAAGTACAGAGGAATACGTTCAACAAATGCTTCCTTACAGGGTCGGTGTTCTCTGTGCGTACATTGGGAATGACAGTATAACACCGCACCCATCACTTATCTGGTTTTGGCGTGTGTTCACCACAGGTAATTGGCTAACAGATCAACAGAGTGTGCAAAACTGCCGCAATGTCAGATAACACAAAGAAAGTAATAAGGCCCTGTGACTCCTGATTGAACTGTGGTGTCAGTGTTGACATTAATTGATTCAGAACTGATCCCTTTTAATTAAAAAGGGGTGCACATTGATGTTATATTCAGCTATTGAACACCAGATGTAAATGTTGAACATAAAATTAATTAAGAGAGTGACTTGGGATTTCAACTACTTGATTGAAATCAGATGCAGTAGATTAGAACAGATTTATTTTAACTCACAACCTTCAATCATCACATTACATGACTCTCCTAACAGGCAGTGGTAATAAATTGCGTTTGCGTGGAGTAAAGTGCGATAAATCAAAAGTAATTCCTATCGACTGACCCAGGCATGATGCAAAGTGCGAGAAGAATTCTACAATACACGGCCCATGAAACGCTCGTGGAAACTTTGCCGATGTCATCCAACAAATTAATCAGTGGCCGGAGTGGGCGCAATATCACCGAATACAGCGTGGCGGAGCGGCGTCGTTATGCGGACATCGGCCGACCTCGAGGTGCTGCAAGGCTGCGCTCGTCTATTCACTTCTAGCTATCTTGCTCAGTACATACCTGAACGAAAACTTTCTATCTCCAAGCTCAATCGTTCCGTTTGCTAAGTCCTAAACTGCAGAGATGCTCACTCTCTCTCAGGCAAGCTGAGTAAAGAATGCCACATCCACACTCTAGGCAAGCTGGGAATGGAAGACCACTATGGAGACTTTCCCCAGTCTGCTCTTTGCCTCGGTTTCCCCTCCAGCAAAATCACTTACGCCAATTGCAGCACAAGTCGCGTTAATTATGCGTTGCTTCCCAGCACCGACCAATGCTTGCTCTGGGAAGTGAACAAATTCGCACAAAATTTCCCTTCCTCTCAACTTCTGCTATTTAGCCCCTCCCAGGCCACCCATCAAGGTTAGCGTCTGCACAAACACCAATTTTTCCGGAATTATGACTCCCAGGAGGGTACTTCAAATTCCTTGGTCCTATGTTCCCATCGGAGGCCGGCGTATTTCATTATGTTGCTCTTGACCTGATTTACTTCAGACTCTGTAGACCGTGAATTCAGCGTAAAGTTGCTGTAGTCACGAACACGCATATTTTGACCTCTGTTGACTGCTCCATCGTTGCTTTGCGCGGCTTTCTCGAATGTTTCACTGAAAACGGGAAGACGGGCATTTATCAACAGGCATACAAGTTCTCCAATTGCTTCCCAGTACACCAGCATGGGGTCAACCACCCACTCACTGTTACTCATCTTAAGGCAGCTGGAGGCCGCACCCTGTTACCGCTTTTTCAAATGGTTCAAATGGCTCTGAGCACTATGTGACTTAACTTCTGAGGTCTTCAGTTTCCTAGAATTTAGAACTAATTATAGCTAACTAACCTAAGGACATCACACACATCCATGCCCGAGGCATGATTCGAACCTGCGGCCATAGCAGTCCCTCGGTTCCAGACTATAGCGCTTAGAACCGCACGGCCACTCCGGCCAGCCCGCTTTCTCAGAGCTTGAGCTGCCCTAAGCTGCCTATTGTCGCTTCCCTTCGCCGCTCCCCCGCCGGCCACAGTCAATTCTGAATACTTCCCTCGGATAAACTAGCCTCCAGTAAATCGACGCGTTTCCACAAAGTTTTCATGTCATGTGAATTACTTTAAAACCATCACCCGACATTAATTATTCTAATACGTCCATACTGTACTCTCTTGAAGATGCATTGTGCCTTGTCAGTCATTTTTGTTCAGCCCTACGTGAGTTAGGTGATTTTTAATGACTTCATGTAAGGGGCATAGTTCCTGCCATCTTATAACAGAAATTGTTTCAGTTTCGGTGCTTAAAATTTATTTCAAGAGAATGTGTGAGTTTATTAGAACGAGACAAGTGTTGTAGTGCCCGAACTGATACCCAGCTAAAAACCAGGGGCAGCAATCAGAAGAGACGTGGGTATGACGGCAAGTGAGTGTTGAGCAAGCTAGCAGAATGAATCACTGACTCTTTGGTGGAAACAGCGCGGACATTGACCAACACTCCACTCGCAAATGACTGCCAATCATCCTTTATACTTAAAGGGGCAGTAGTGTAACACGCACCCCAAGAAACCCAAAAACCCAAATAAGAATGTCATGATAATTTAAAGTAGGGAACAATGTTATCCTGACAGGTATGACAACTTTGACAATAACATAACACTTTAAAATTTTGATGAACACCAATTTCAATAATTACAGAGTATGTCATGATATAAAGCTGGAAAGAAAGTAAGGTTATTTTTAATTAGCTATCAAACATCTTAGTAATAACTGCAAATCAGTACGACGAAAGTTGAGTCCAAAGTAATATGTCTGTCAGAGATAACATTTATTGTGAAAGAGAGTTGAGAGTTGTAAACTCGGCGAAAAGGAAATTCAAAAATGGTTCAAATGGCTCTGAGCACTATGGGACTTAACATCTGTGGTCATCAGTCCCCTAGAACTTAGAACTACTTAAACCTAACTAACCTAAGGACATCACACACATCCATGCCCGAGGCAGGGTTCGAACCTGCGACCGTAGCGGTCACGCGGTTCCAGATTGAAGCGCCTAGAACCGCACGGCCGCAGCGGCCGGCTAAAAGGAAATTCAATGCGTCTACAATGCTCGATCATGGAAAAGTTAATCGCTTGCTAGTTTGCTTGCTATCTAGTTGAGAGAGAACACCGTTTTTTATAGTACTGCAAACGGAACGCTACGAGATTGTTCCTTTAAAAAAAAAAAGTAATATTGTGTGATAGGGATTCTCACATGAGAACTTGAACTGAAGTGATATTCTGATAGTGTACGACGAGTTAATGAACTCTAATTATTGGAGATATTATTGTTGGACTCAACCTTCATCAAAGTGAACAGTTACACGAAGAATGGACATTGTATCGAAGACTGCAATACCTGTTTAGCCTTGAGTAGGAAACATCAATACGACCACAGGAAGATAATGCAAATACGCCGAATGTGAAAGTTATCGTAATTATCACGATCATCGAATTGAAAAGAATCGTAATTGATCTGATTCATCGGTATGCGTGTGGTGTGATGATTATAAACTAAGTGCTAAGATGGAACAATAAAATTGTTCGTCAGTAATGGAAATCTCACGTGTTGGTTCCATCATTAATTGAACTGTGTGATTGTTGATAATCAAAATTAATTAACTGTGAACATTCTAATTGAAAGAGTGACTTGATTAACATTGAAGATTGAAAGGAGTGTTTTGCCGAAATAATATCACGACGCACGAAAGCAAGATAGCGTTATAGATTATCTCTGGATTTGTGTCGTGCCATAGTGAACAATTCTGTCTAGTAACGTAACAACAACTACTGATACTGAATCGCAAATGAATTTTTCCTCGCTTCGGTGGTGTGAAACGACGCCGGTGATGAATGCAATAACTAACTAACCGGGCATAGCCAATCATAAAACCATAACAGACAATTAAAATCAGCAGGTCGCATCGCTGAGAAGACTGTGCGGACTCGCAAACGAACTTTCATACATTACGCGAGGAACAATTTTGTTTAGAGATTTTCAGGTGCTGTTCCACGTTATCCGACGGGGACAACCATCACTGCGCGTCGCGTCTCCATTCCACCGACCGAGCTGTAGCAGTAGCGGCGCAACATCAAAAGCGACTACAAAGAGGGGAGAGGGGAGAGGGGACGTCACAGTCGGCAAGAATAAGGCTCTCTGCAGAAGGTAACAGCAGGTCCCCATTGCTTCCACCACATGAAACGAATCAGATCAACAGGTGTTCTTTTTATAAACTGTGATATGACGCCATTTTAGGTAGAGGAATCAACGATTCTCAGGTTATATTCTGTGCTGGCATGCACAGTGGTTGCGTTCTTTTTATTTCCTTTTCATTTTAGTCTTTGCCATTTCATTAGTAAATGAAGAGGAATATGTAGAAATGTATGCAAGGAAACGAAAGGAGATTTTAAAGTTTCTTATGTTTTTAATATGTAACGAGTCTAGATTGTGAGCTCTTTCTACCAGATGAAAGAAACGACCACTGGAAATACTATGAATAAACAGAGTGTAGGAAAGAGTTACAATATTTGCAAATACAGTGCAGTTCCAGATCCAAAGACACAGACGATACTTGCTACAGGGAGACACTTCAAAAGAATCACACAGAACAATGAAAATCTCAACGTTCACACGTATATATACACTGGATGTGAACCCCTGCAATGGTTCAGGACAGTCGAACAAAGAGGCAGTGGTGAGGAACTGTCTCACACCCAAGGAATTCATGAGACAGCATTAAATTAATAACCATTTATTGTTGAGAGTTTTACATTCAATCTCATCCCCGTTATAGGAACGCACTGAGTGGTGGATAAGCACCCATTGTGAAATCTACATTTGTAGCCTCTGGTGTTGCCTGCAATCAGTTCCGCTACCTCTAGCAGAGTGGAGCGGCAGCGGGCGTGTCTCCATGGCCTACTGTGACTGTGGGTGTCTGATCAGTGCTCTCGTCGAGTGTAGTTGCGCTAAGGCTTGCCCCCAAAAATCTGCGTGCCCCTGACGATGCCTATCATGATAGTGAGTATGTGGAAGCCCCAACAGAGACACAGAGGACAGCCCAAGAGACAGTCCCAATGTACAACTGGTAAGGTGGTACAAGCACTGCCAAGAAGTGGTGGCACCAAGCACCCTGCTCCATAAATGAACAGCTTGCAGTCGGACACATTAGTTTTTTATCCACGGAAGATCTGCCTAGTCCCCACCTGTAGTCAGTCACTGTTGTGACCTGCAGGAATGGCAGTTCAACCAAATGGCTGCAGTAGAAGTATACTGCAAACTACACTTCGTTGTATGTCAACAGATCATCCAACAATTAATGGAGCTGGTCTTCCATCAGTGATAAAAATGGTATGGCCAGAGTCTGACCCTGAGTAGAAGGTTCAAATGGTTCAAATGGCTCTGAGCACTATGGGACTCTACTGCCGTGGTCATCAGTCCCCTAGAACTTAGAACTACTTAAACCTAACTAACCTAAGGACATCACACACATCCATGCCCGAGGCAGGATTCGAACCTGCGACCGTAGCACGGTTCCGGACTGCGCGCCTAGAACCGCGAGACTACCGCGGCCGGCGCGAGTAGAAGGAATGGGAGGGTTTTATAGCAGTTAAAATGACATTATTTCTCCATATTGGTGAATGAATTTGCTCCAGTTTCTGAGCTTCATGATGTTCTCTGCTCGACTAATGTTTAGTTTCAGAGCTTCGAAGCATTCGTTTATGGGAGGTTTTACACCTGAAAGGCGTTCTTGCATAGTCTTTAGATGTAGTTAAACCATGTTGCTCTGTTAATGGAATGTCACTCAGCCTCCTTTGCACTGATGTAATGATTCTCAATCAGGGACTCCTAAGGCTATCTCCTACACAGTCTGTGCCGTTGTGCTCCTTGCTTGTTTCAGCTAAGGTGCCCCGAGTATCTGTACTCGTTGCGCAACTATTGGATACCATGCAAGTATGCTACGCTTGGATTTCGTTCGAGGCAGCTCAATAATTTTATTCGCCACTCTAATACTCCCTGTGGAACATTCCCCATCCTTTGCGAAATTCGTCCCGAATGTATGCACTCAGATCCTCCCTCTTACTAACTAATGTAGTTGTAGACACCGTCAGCATTAATTTATCCATCGTTGGGTGTCTTTTCCCTCCAGTTAAAGCAAAACATAATCCCTTACATGTGATTCCTCAGTCTATTGCACTGACTCCCAGACGGCTCTTCCAAATTCAAATGGTTCAAATGGCCCTGAGCACTATTGAACTTAACATCTGAGGTCATCAGTCCCCTAGAACCTAACTAACCTAAGGACATCACACACATCCATGCCCGAGGCAGGATTCGAACCTTCGACCATAGCAGCAGCGCGGTTCCGGATTGAAGCGCCTAGAACCGCTCGGCCACCGCGGACGGCCACGGCTCTTCCCAGATAGTAGGAAACAGATAACTGACACACAAGTAATTCGGGATGTCATTCAATCTTCCACTTACAAAAAAGGCAAATTACACAAATTCCGACCAGAGTTGCTACAGTGCCTGTGGCTGAAATGCTTATAACATGGTTACGCTACCCCTCTCGATAGTGCTGGATATGTTGCAATATCTGTTCTGTGAAAAGCTGAACCTTCTGTGACGCTCTAAATTTATCTACGGTATCGGCCAAAGAAGTTCAGCTGCGAACTGGTGGTATATCCAATGGCTTCTCTGGGCAAAACGGCAAAAGGTGTGTCGGTTGGATCATTGTTGTTCTTATAATCACGGCTAAATGGTAAAAGGTTGTTGTGGCTATGTCATAAACCATACCACGAAGTAAGATGCCACTGACATAATTTTCCATCTTTGTCACACCCTGTGGCTTCCCTTTCTCGTGATAATTCAGTATTGCAGCCTCTGGAATGAATAGTAAATAAATCTACTGTCACCTTTTTCTATGAAAACTACACTCTGCTGCATCGGATTTCCCTAGGAACAACTTCACCTCACATGCCTATGTGTCAGTTGGGACTACCTTGATTGTACAGATCTCGATTCTCTCTTGCTAACAATTCCATAGCTCTTCCAAGGACATTAGAGCTTAAGTTTCCTTGATTTTTGAGACAATTAGCACTTTACTGGTGCATATCCATGCCCACTTTCCCACAGTGTCCCATTTCACTAGGTTTGATACTGTTCATTCAAGCCTACTACTGGAAAACAAGCATGCCGTCTTGTATCACCCACCGTGTCTTTGACTACTGACATGTGATGAGACAATGCCAAATGCCTTGTCTTTTAAAAGCTTCTTCCATTGTTTGATGTATTCTTCCATATCCTTTGAAAATACAATTACGTCGTAGAGGTAGACCATACACTTTTTTACATTTCAATCCCCAAAGCATTCCATTGAAAAGTCTCTGAAATGCAGCCTGTTCGTCCTTCAGCCCAAACAGCATTCTAAAATACTCGTATTGCCCCCATAGTGTCGTAAAGGCTGTCTTCAGCAAGTCGTCTGGAACTACTTCAAACTAGTGGTAGCCACTCTTCGAATCCATAGTTCAGAAATATCTGCATTGACCCAAATTGTCGACTGTTGCCCTACTGTTGGGTATGGGATATCCAGCAATGATAGTTCTTGCATTGAGGTAGCAATAATCAGAACAGAAACTATATCTCTGGTAGCATCCAATGAGTTTTTGGGCACAGTGACAGTGCTCGCACCCTGTGGAATATTACTGTGTTCAATGATTCCATCAGCTAACTGCTGGTCAATGAATTTCTCCACATGGTTATAGATGCTTTGGGACATGTATAGTTTCCTACGCTCTGGAATATTGCTGCTGTCAGTATCCTGTGTTGTGTGATAGGCGTAATTGGTAATGGACCTGTTGGATTGAACAAAGCTGTGAATCTAAGCAATAAAGCTTGCATATTTTCCCTATCATCCCTTTGCAAGTGATTGTCACCCTCACTAGTGCAGAAATGCTAATGGTATGATTGTGGCTATGGTCATCATTCGCTCTATCGTTATCATCTTCCTCTAAGACACTGAAACTGGCAACCATTAGGCCTTCTATGGACTAGCCTCGTCAATGCCAAAACTGTCTAAACTCACTGGAACCTCTCCATCGATATCTGTAAGACGCACTATGCTCCTGTGCATCATACAACGAGACTTATCCAGTTTATCATTGTAGTCTAGTGGTTCTACTATGCACAACAACTCTCTTCGTAAGCCCACACCTGCACTAACGTAGATCAATTTCCCTATACCTGCTATTATGTTATCCCACACATTAGCCGGCAAGTGTGGCCGAGCGGTTCTAGGAGCTTCAGTTTGGAACCGCGCGACCGCTACGGTCGCAGGTTCGAATCGTGCCTCGGGCATGGATGTGTGTGATGGCCTTAGGTTAGCTAGGTTTAAGTAGTTCTAAGTTCTAGGGGACTGATGACCTCAGATGTTAAGTCCCTTAGTGCTCTGAGCCATTTTGAACCCACACATTAATGTTTAGAGCATTTATATGTAATTTAGCTGGCACACCTTCATGACAGGCGCACCATATGACATTGTTTCACTAGCAGCCCTCTCACACAGCAGAAACAAAGTTACACCAAGATGGATCATACACAGTGAAAGATCAACTACAGCCCGATTTTTGTCTAGAAAATCAAATTCAAGAATTACACTGTACCCGTTACCAACGGGAGGCAACACTCCATATGCACCTTAAAACCCTTAGCCCCCAATGCTAAGGGTGACCAGTGATGTTGCCAATGATTCCCCCTCATTATCACCAATTCCATATAACCTATACTGTGGAGACTGAAGTCTCTTCCTGCCCAAGAGGTCCAGTCTAGCAACGACACATACGCATCTGTGTCCAAGAATTTTTGTTTCTCATTATTTACTGCTCCAACCAAGCAACAATCCAGCTTTGCACACGTCCTTGCAGTGTACCATTTTATTGGAAATAACCTTAAACGGTTAAGCCACTCCCACGTGCATCTGAAGAACGCTTCCTTGATTTAATTTATCCTCTTTCCTACTCTTGAAATCTCGTGTCCTATGCCCAACCTCACCACACTCAAAACTCTGGTGACATTAAATCTTACGTGGCCCACCTGTCCATGTCTGTGACGTTTGACATCAGAGGAGAAGACACCACGGTCACTTCGTTTCTGAGTCGCAATATCGGATCTCTTCCAGCTGCATGGCAACCCTGAGACCCAAGTATAAATGACTACCCTATTCCATCCTCACTCGCCGCGACTTATCCCACGAAATATTACTTACGTCCAAGGTTCTATTCTTCGCTTCCTGCATGAGCACTCCATCTGCCTCTTCATTGGGTGTCACTTTGTATGTGTAAGAGTTCACTTTACGAATTCTATCACAGAATGCTTCTACCGACTCATTGTGCTTATGCGTTAATCCAATGAGTTCTTTCCTGGAAAACCAAGCACTATTCTGCTTGCTATATCTCTAAAAGAACCCTTCAGCCAGCGGATCAAATGTCTATGCCTTACTAATGTCTTCATGATACATGACACACGTTTAAGCGTCACCCACCAATCGTAATTTAGGCATATACAGACGTGTTTTATCGGACCAGTTACCTAACTTAGCTCCTGCCCCCATAGCATCAAGAAAAGCCGACACGCCCTCGGATGTCTTTCCAGAAAAAGCCATAATGAGACTGGCTGCCACAGGATCAGTAGTCGGAAGTGGTATGTTCGCTAAGGTCTTGGTGTCCACTCCCTGCAATTACTTGTGCCCACCCATTTTTCAACACGTCCAGTTCCTTCTGCAACTTCTCATTAGCCCTGTTTTGTTCCACTTTATCCTGGAGTAACGTGGCTACCTGACTCTTCAAACATCAGTGGCTTCTCTTAAAGATTCTGCACGCGTTTCTGGTCGTTGTACAGCCTCCATTCTGAATTATGCTATAGAATTAACGAGAACCCAATGCATTGACCCTACACCAATAAGCAAAACAATTCCACTAATCTACCCCATGTATCAAGGCCCAGTGAGACACACTGCTATGCTGAGCTTTGTGGCCGAACCTCCTTCTTACTGGCACTCTCGCAGTACAGGATAATACATGCGCCGAAAAATTACAATATTAGTAGGTAATAAATGAACCGCTAATTTATGAAAGGCATCTGATAATTTATCAAATAAATCCACTTTTGTGTGAAGAAGGAATCTTAATGCTTCCAGACATAGTTTATGAAAGGACGCTTTTCCCATTGCTCCAATACTGCCATTAGACCACATGAAAAATGTGTTTATTTAAGAAAGGCCTCTTATCACGGACAAGGGGTTTTTCGTAACTAAAAGCGTTGTGGCTACACTGGGAAACAGCTGTTTTTTGTTAATTCTATCCTGTTGTGTTGGTCACATTTGTTCTCTGCCACAGGTTTCTGAGCACTCTCTTCTCAAATGGTTCAAATGGGTCTGGGCACTATGGGACTTAACATCTGAGGTCATCGGTCCCCTAGAACTTAGAACTACTTAAACCTAACTAACCTAAGGACATCACAAACATCCATGCCCGAAGCAGGATTCGAACATGCGACCGTAGCAGTCGCGCGGTTCCGGACTGAAGCGCCTAGAACCGCTCCGCCACCGCGGCCGGCCTCTCTTCTCATTCACACTGTGTCAGTGCAAAGCAAGTTTCACTTTAATTCTGTGTGAAATATTGTTTATAAAGTGTTCTGTTGTCTTAGTGAATTGAACAGTGTCAGATAGTGAGGGTGAAAGTGCGAATGAAGTTGATTTAGAAGCAAGTAAAACGAGTAAATAGTGCGTTCGTAGGCCTACTTGCTACAAAATCACTTGGATAAAGAAAGAAAGAATTCATGGACATGAATATGTTAACTACAAAGGAAACATTGTGGAAGCCTGGGAAACAGGAGTGCCTTGCTTATAAGCAGATTAATACTCTACTTAAGTAGTCTTCGTTTGACATGATTCTGCTAGTATTGTAGGCTAATTTAACTTTTTTTTCAGCTCCAGACTGAAATGTTTCAATAAAATAATTGAATATAATCAAATTGAAATCCTACACGAAAGTGAAGATTTCACCAGCAAAGACAAACAAAAGCACTTTTTCAGTCCTTAATAGAAGAACTTCCTGTGAAGACCAATCGTCAATGGCTTAGACCTACGGAAGGTAATAGGGAAGTTGAACTGCAACGCAGCCCCAGTCACTCTAAGTATCATGCAAGTTCATTTAATTTTTCTTATAGTGGTTGGACAATCAAGAAATAAGGTATATAAGAAAGTATTTTAAGTGTTCTGGCATATAGATGAAGAACACAAGAGCAGAGAAGGCTGTGAGACGACGTCAGCTAGGACTGCACCACGAGAGGAGCGGCCTGTACAAGAAGAGAATATAACGGCCCCTCCTGCTAGCTTCGGCCGCACGGTACTAGACTGGGCCGGCCGTGGTGGCCGAGCGGTTATAGGCCCTCAGTCCGGAACCGCGCGACTGCTACGGTCGCAGGTTCGAATCCTGCCTCGGGCATGGATGTGTGTGATGTTCTTAGGTTAGTTAGGTTTAAGTAGTTCTAAGTTCTAGGGGACTGATGACCACAGATGTTAAGTCCCATAGTGCTCAGAGCCATCTACTAGACCGGCACTAGAGAGCACTACGATAGCAGTTATTAGTGATGCATATCCATTGCTTGTACGGACATAGTATATAGAGAAAGACACTGACTGTTTGCATGTCGCCCATCGCTTGCGACACGTTCTTGTAATACAAGTTGGGTACAGTTTATCTTCTTTATTATATTAAAAACTATTAATGTGATTTGCTTGAATCGTTTTATAGCATTCCGAGAGCGCAGCATCGCTTAGGCACGCTGTACGAGACCAGTGGGCAGGACCCCACATTCAGTCTGCATGGTAATGGTGGAAAAAGACTGAGAAGCGTAAAAGATATACTGTTGACAGGTAAGAGCCGCAGAGATTTCAGGTCACAGTAAAACAATCGCAAGACGTTTCCAAAGGACTTTACAGACATGACTCACAATCATGTTTGTTCGTTTCCTATGAAAAAACTACGCTTCCAGGGAAATCAAGGACGTAGACACAAATCTTGACATTAAAATGAGGCATTCTTTGTTCAAATAAAAATACAGCTTAGCCCATTCTGATTTAAATACAGTTATCAGTACAAAATTTCGAAGGAACATTTCAGCTATCGTTAATGCAGGCCCCAAACAGATGCGTGCTGTGAGTGTGGATAAATTACTGTAAGACTTAAAAACACGCAGGTCGATGATACAGCAAAAGAATAGCACATGCACAGCTCCCTGTCCATAAAAGGAGGCGTAATAAACTATGTAGCAGTTTGCTGAATACTAAAGCGTACTGTACCACCCGTGAAAATAGTATCACGAGGGGGGTTGCACAAAAGACAAGTAATGAAGTGTGCGCCATTTTAGTTAGATACATCAATGAGAATGATCATTCTACTGTTGATGAACTCTGCCTGTAGACTGACAACAGCGCCAGGTAGATAAAGAACCATTCTGTGATGAGATTCTTAATATCTCTTACTGTCGGTGGTGTATTTAAAAAAGTAGTATAATGGCTACCAAGGGTTATTCTTATTTACCATCTGACATGGATTTTAGTCTAGTTAAAAGGAAGATGAGGGAAAAACAGTGTTCTCGCAAAACAAGGGACATTTGCGGTTGATCTTCAAACAGAAGATAATTTGGATTTCCAACGGTGATGGCCCCAGCTTTAAAAAAAAAAAAACCACAGCTTCTGAAAAAAATAAGAAAGAAACAAAGAAATAATGTTTTTTTACTGTATCAGTATTCCACGAAACATCTTTGAAAAGTCAAGGAAAGGAAAAATCTTAGTATGTGACTTCATTTTGATGGAATTGTGAGGAAAACGTTCCAGCTTACTTTCTGCAAATCTGATTTTGCCTGTCTACCAAGGAACAGCGCGTATGACAAAAAATGGCTAATCCAGGAAAAGATCAATGACTTGAAAAAGATGTTAAATTACGTAAAAAGTGAACATGCTGGTTTCACAATGAGTTATTACAGTAGCCAATTATAAACAAGAAATGAAAGAAAATTTAAGATCTGCAAGAAAATTACTTTTTACATTCATAGTTAAATATTATTACTGCTATTGTTTTCTAATAATAAACCTCGGCATACAAATTCAAACTACACTCCTGGAAATTGAAATAAGAACACCGTGAATTAATTGTCCCAGGAAGGGGAAACTTTATTGACACATTCCTGGGGTCAGATACATCACATGATCACACTGACAGAACCACAGGCACATAGACACAGGCAACAGAGCATGCACAATGTCGGCACTAGTACAGTGTATATCCACCTTTCGCAGCAATGCAGGCTGCTATTCTCCCATGGAGACGATCGTAGAGATGCTGGATGTAGTCCTGTGGAACGGCTTGCCATGCCATTTCCACCTGGCGCCTCAGTTGGACCAGCGTTCGTGCTGGAAGTGCAGACCGCGTGAGACGACGCTTCATCCAGTCCCAAACATGCTCAATGGGGGACAGATCCGGAGATCTTGCTGGCCAGGGTAGTTGACTTACACCTTCTAGAGCACGTTGGGTGGCACGGGATACATGCGGACGTGCATTGTCCTGTTGGAACAGCAAGTTCCCTTGCCGGTCTAGGAATGGTAGAACGATGGGTTCGATGACGGTTTGGATGTACCGTGCACTATTCAGTGTCCCCTCGACGATCACCAGTGGTGTACGGCCAGTGTAGGAGATCGCTCCCCACACCATGATGCCGGGTGTTGGCCCTGTGTGCCTCGGTCGTATGCAGTCCTGTTTGTGGCGCTCACCTGCACGGCGCCAAACACGCATACGACCATCATTGGCACCAAGGCAGAAGCGACTCTCATCGCTGAAGACGACACGTCTCCATTCGTCCCTCCATTCACGCCTGTCGCGACACCACTGGAGGCGGGCTGCACGATGTTGGGGCGTGAGCGGAAGACGGCCTAACGGTGTGCGGGACCGTAGCCCAGCTTCATGGAGACGGTTGCGAATGGTCCTCGCCGATACCCCAGGAGCAACAGTGTCCCTAATTTGCTGGGAAGTGGCGATGCGGTCCCCTACGGCACTGCGTAGGATCCTACGGTCTTGGTGTGCATCCGTGCGTCGCTGCGGTCCGGTCCCAGGTCGACGGGCACGTGCACCTTCCGCCGACCACTGGCGACAACATCGACGTACTGTGGAGACCTCACGCCCCACGTGTTGAGCAATTCGGCGGTACGTCCACCCGGCCTCCCGCATGCCCACTATACGCCCTCGCTCAAAGTCCGTCAACTGCACATACGGTTCACGTCCACGCTGTCGCGGCATGCTACCAGTGTTAAAGACTGCGATGGAGCTCCGTATGCCACGGCAAACTGGCTGACACTGACGGCGGCGGTGCACAAATGCTGCGCAGCTAGCGCCATTCGACGGCCAACACCGCGGTTCCTGGTGTGTCCGCTGTGCCGTGCGTGTGATCATTGCTTGTACAGCCCTCTCGCAGTGTCCGGAGCAAGTATGGTGGGTCTGACACACCGGTGTCAATGTGTTCTTTTTTCCATTTCCAGGAGTGTATTTATTTTCGTTACAGTAACTGTTTGATTTGTTTTAGTTCCAAAAAGGAAAACTAAAGAAGTAGAGAGAAAAAATATATTACTGGTATTTAGCTGATAAAAGTTTTGTATATGTATTTTTAATGTAGATCATTATAATAATAAGTAACGTATATAAAACATGTTGTTTTCTAACTTAAACTAACAACCTACCGAATTATAATTTTTTCACCTTTGTTTATAAATGACTCATGTCAGCTACTTTCAAGAAATGAAAAAATAATCGAATGTTATGACGAAAGTAAAAAAAAAGCTAAACCATTGAGAGTTCTAAGAATATCTGAAATCATAGTAAACACTGAAATTGTATTTTGTGTAAGATGTTTGCAAAGTAAACAATTTTTCTTTGTTTTTCTGACTATTTGGATTTTGTGCCAAGAGGCACTTCAAAAATAAGCGATTCAAATATTCTGCTTGACTGTTACCCCAGAAATGTGACAGATTTGCAAGTTCCTGTGATATAAACAACATCATTCTTAAATTCATTATTAGAATTAATAGAATATCGTTATACTTGCTTTGTAGTGATCTTCTGATGCTGAGTCATCAGGTCTTCCTGACCCTCTGTCTCACAGAGTCTGTGGCAAAGTGCTTCTTGCTTGTTTGTGTCCTGTCCCCTCCAAATGTTTATACTTATTACACAATCATTGCACACCAGACAAGTGGACTACACCTGGACGTCGTTCCAGACAGCTAAGAAACTTTTTACTTCCCTCTAATACTATTTTGTTGCGCAATTATACAATGTCTGAAAGGAAATAACTAGAGGTTTTTACGGTGATTCTAATGTTAATGTATCGTCCTGCTGCATTTAACAGTCCTAATGAGGTGTTTGTGTGTGGATTCTAATGTTAATTTATCGTTTGCTACATTTAACAGTCCCAATGTGGTGTTTGTGTGTATATGATTTCTGTCATTACTTTAATTGTGAGGAGCGTTCAGTGTACTTTGAACATTTTTAGACCAAGTGGACAGAAGAACAAAAGCAGGATTGGGTAAAGAAGAGACAACAGGAGAGGTAGTAGAGAGGGAATAAAAGACCACAAGGGAGGCAGGAAAGATAAAAAGAGCAAGAATTTTTCTAACATTTTCAATAAGCATTTGATGAATTTACAATAGAGATGAATGTTAGTCTTAATCAACAATTAATGACAACAGATAATCAAGTAACATTTAATGCTTGCATTGCAAAAATAATTGTGAAAGAATGGGAGGTCCAGCATGAGATTAGGAACGTACAAAAGAAATCAGAAAGATTTAAAAACCAAAGTGAAACTATTGGATAAGAGTCTTTAGATCTGTAAGTAAATGAAAATATTGATGAAGTGCAAACTTGTGTAATTAATGAAAAGTACGGATGCGTGACATGTCTGTGAACAATGCTAGTGCCAGAAGGAATGAATATTGTCACAGTGTGAAAAGACAGGGAGGTAGCGTAATTAACAGTAATGATACCACCATACAGCAACTGGGAAAGTGATGATAGAGTACTGGGGAAACTTAAACGTCCTCGAGCAGATACCGCTATCAATAAGAGAGGCTGTGTTCCGTGAATTCGAGTGGAAGTCGTGACTGGTGAGAGGAGTTTCACTTTGAAACGGACAAAGATATGACAGAAATTTCCTACTTTTGATCCCCAAGGTAAGACTCTACTAGTTTTGTTGTGAGCGCTTTTCAATGTTCTTTAGCCACTTCATGGTGTTGTGGAAGGAAAATACAATTTTAACTGACCATTTAGAAAGCAGTATATGCTAATGGAGTCATTAAATGTGGAGCGATTTCAAAGTAAAATTGTGGTCATCTGGGACCCAGCAGTGTTTAATGCTACAGCTACTAGGACTTTAAATTTATGACGAATAGTATGGAGGATACAGAGTGGAGTCTGTAACAGATCAAAAGCTTCGACAGTATTTTCGTCATCTTAATTTTGTCACCATACCTTGTTGATTCAGCACCTGGGTGTATACGGGGTTTCGCAAAAATACACGATGGCAATATTTCAAGGAGAGTTCAGCACATGTAGCAGATAAAAAACATTCATATTAACATGCGTCACGAAATGGGTATTTATTGATATATCAGACATGGAGGTTCGTTGCCAAGGACACGAGAACCTCTACTTTATTTTCACAATGATGCACCTCTCTCACTACCTTGTATTCTAAATTCCCGCCCTCTGCAAGTATGTATGTTCCTGCACTTCGTCACACAGAAGCATGAGCACTCTCAAAAAGTCCTGAGGTTTTACATATTGTTTGACTTCCTGCTTGAATTCTTGCAAGAACTGATGCTTTATCCTCCAAAGGTGTGGCGTACACCAACACCTTTAATTGGTCCCACAGGGAAAAGTCCAGTGGGTTCAAGTCATGTGAGTGGCGGTCAAGCATTTGGTACACATCCACCATCCATTGTTAACATATCGGAGAACCAGAACACTAAAATGGGCAGAGGTACCATTGTGCATGAAGTACATCTCTTGCCAGAGGTGCGCAAGATCTCCAGTATAAGATTCAAACTCCTGCGAAGGAATTGTCTGTACTTCCGCCCATTCAGATGATAAGGAAGTACGTAGGATCCTATCAAGTGGTCCTCGATATTCCCATCCCATAAGTTGACGGAAAATCTTCACTGACAGGTCATTTCAAAAGTTGCGTGTGGATTGTGGTAACCACTGATGCTGATTATGGAACTTCTGAATACCATCACGCGTGAATCTTGCTTCAATCATTAATAACACCACTGTTGGAAAAACAGTCCTCTTGCCAAACTGTTCGATAAACCATCAAGGAAGTAGGTCTTGCAGAGCAATCCTCTGCAGGTTATACAGATACAGCTGATTTATGCAGATGTCACCAAGAAATCCATCTGATGATCTAAGTGCCGACTGCTTACGTGTGGATTCTATTCTGCAGCGTTAACAATAGCGTCCTCAGTTGCAGACATGGTGCATCGTCATCATTCTCTCGTTCCAGGTAAAGGTGTGAAACTACCATGTTGATGCTCATGTAAGTGGCAGTGACTTCTTGGAATGTAATCTTGTCTGGACACCATACTCTGGATATCGTTTGTGGTATCCCGACGAGCTTATCCAGCATTGCCATTCGTCAACCCATACATGAAATGCATGGATGCATGCTTAGCATTTGAATACACAACTGTCTAAAACAATATGTGTAAGAGAATAAGCTCTCACAGTACAACATTGCAGCAGCACATAACCTGCACCTGGGGAAATCCACCTTACTACAGTGGCAGTGGTGTATGTGCTAACAGCGTTGTACCTTGTTGTCCAGCAGAGATGTCTGTAGGGCCTGCCACCAAGTATAGTAATTCCAGCCCGGCCACGGTCTGTAGAGACTGTTGTCACACCACAGAATCATCACACAGTACTGTGGGACCACTAGATCGATTCGTAGGAAGCACTAGTAATGTGCGTGGTAGCCAGCGTCCATGTACAGTATCTCAATAAGTGTCCATTTCCAGACCCATGTTCACAAAACGTTTTTTTTTTATCTCCTGCGTGTGCTGGGCCTTGCCCTCAAACACTACCGTGTATTTTTGGAGCACTCTATATTGTTAAAGAAAAAGTGTTTATGGCGTGTCACTATAAATGTTTGTTTACATGCTGATGTTCAAATGTGTTGTAGAGAGGCAATGAAAAATTGTGAATCAGTTACCTACAATGCAAAAGCAGATTAAGGGCAGATATTACCACATGCAGCAGCCGGCCTCTAGAAGATGAAGTGGTAGCAATCCTTAATAAAAAAAAGTAGTGGTGCTGTTATACATCCGTTTGCTTTAACGGTTTCAAAAAAGGTACAACATGAGTCTTATAGGCAGCTTCAGTTGTGATTGGGCTTTGAGCAGCTGTGATTGAGCTCTGGATACTCACAGTGTAAGTGTAGGTACTGACTACATATTCGAAATTTTGTAGCATTTGCCAGTATTTTTTATATGAGCTATAATAGATATAGAAATCCTACTTATTGGTGAGACATGGCAATTTGTGTCGAACTTGGATATTCCGATTATCGTAAGCAGTCGATTTAACAATTTTTTAAATGCCAGATGGGGACACGAAACCGGAATCTCTTGCTCACAGCTTTTTTTTTTTTCGCTGGAATCTTCCTGACGCCCAAGGTGAGGTGCGGGCAAAGTGAACAGGGATTCCATCCTGAAGCGTGGTCACCATGTCCCGCTCCCTCCCACAGTAACCACAGTAACCAAGGAAAGCGTAGCAAACGCGGAGTGGAGGTATAAAGCGCATCGATGAGACAAGTTTCTTTTTATTTTTTCATTTTTTTCAAATTTATGTTACACCACCGAGCGTAGCAGGAAACCGACGTCACAAGGATGGAGGGCCAATTCGCCACACTCGAGAACATTTCGATGAGCAGAGAACAAGCGATACTAAAGTGGCAAATGCGTGTATCAACTCCTCATTGCAGTAACACTCCAATTCTGAGATGAGTTAAAAAAGACTCTACAAAGAAAAGTAGAGGAAAATTGTCTGTATTTGGGACTGCGGCCAGGTACATAACACCTGTCATTAAGAAGGAGCCAAATACCAAGTGTTGAGTGGTACTTCAGATAGGTAAATAAATTAGTGATATCAGTGTGAAGCGAAGCAGAAATTAGAAATTAAATGAAAAGCTTAGTTTAGTTTAGAAGAATTACACACTGGCAAACAGCGGGCAGAGCAGAAGAGGCAATGACCGTGAAGTCAGCACGTTTAGGAGAAGCCATCGCCCTCCCCACATAAGCGGAAGCTGTCAATTCAGCCGTCAGGGCATCGCCCGACCGGCTCATGTGTTTCTCAGTTGTCACATGTGATCAAAAGCCCTCGCTTACATTCCAAGAGCTGTCGATTCAGCCGTCAGGGCATCACCTGACCGGCTCACGTGTTTCTCAACTGTCACATTTGCTGAAAGGCCCTCGCCTACATTCCAAGAGCCAATGACCGACGTTAAGAAGATTCTTCGAGAAGCTTTTCAACGTGACAGAGGAGGCAATGATCGTGAAGTCGTTCACCTCCAGTGAACTGAAGTGAATAAATATGCGAGACGCAGTGGGCCTGACAGTAGTAGTTTTCAGTTCAGTTTCGGAGCTGAAGACCGTCATGCAGGAAGAGACTACATGGTACACAGAAGCAGCAAGTCCGCCGCTGTAATGGAATAGCAAGCAGCAACCTCGCCGCCAGAAGACAGAAGCTAGAAGGTATTTGAAGACTGATTTTTACGTACCTGGGTGACTCGTGAGGACGGGAAGGAGACGACCTCACATCAGCAGTCACCTGTGAGCTGGTGATGAAGATCTCACAGCCGAAGAGTGGCAAGCTGGAGTCCGTTGTTCGAGTCCGGGACACTGGCCTTCCCCCGCCGCGCCGCTCCGCTGGCCGACGCACAACACTGTCACACGCGGCCTCATAGAGAAGAGAAACACTGCGACGCCACATCCGAGGTATCACCATCCGATTCACGACTTCGTTCTCAATAATTAAACGGGCCACAGCACGATGCGCGTCTCCAGTCAACTGGGCGAAACGGCGACACGAGATACACACCGCCAGGTGTAATCAGACGCCGCCGCTCACGCAGCATGAAGGCTTCGCACACGACACAGCTGCCGCTCTCCCAGCCAGAACAATCCAGTAAGAAAACCACTGTACAAATCTTCAATAAAAGTTATCTTATTTAAAAATGCTGTTTCATTCTACCTCATACCCGAGCCAAGGAAGAACCCACCCTGCCCACATGTTGTTAAGAGAGAAAAAGTAATTTATTTTGTGTTTTTCGCCTTGACATAATGCTTTAGAATCAAAACAAGAAGTGAAGTGTGTGTCCATAAATCCACCTTCTAGAGATTGTCCTATTTGAGGGAAGTATCCCTAGTCGGGAAAGAGGAGCAGGTGAGGAGGTATCTGATGCGGAGTCATATGGGTAATTAAGGCCAACATCTGTCGCACCAATAACCATACATATCGCTAATCCGCACAACAGGCGATGCTCGTCTGTCCAGGACATCACAGCGACACACAATGAGATGTCTACAAGGTGAATCCCATGAAGGCGTGACCGGTATACTTGCTTCCTATTGACTGGAAGGTACCATGAAGACTGGATAACAGTGGCAAGATAAGAAGCGCACACTGATTGCCAGAGAGCACGTTGGGATGCTTCCCCTCAACTACATTTGGTAACTTGTTCTACTGAAGAATGCCATAGATTGCTTTCGTAGACATCAAGCGCGTTGACAGTATCGCAGTATGAACATAGCTCAGTTCGAGGAAAAAATGGCGGAAGTGAAAGAAGGGTGGCGGGACGTCCGAAAGCTGGATAGGGACTGAGAGAGAGCAAGGTGCAAGGGTCTCCAGCAACTGGCTGGTAAGGTACGAGGGACAACGACGCCACAGCAGCGGTTGATACAGGCCGAAACCTCCACTACGCTGCGGAAGGATGAGGATCTTGTACCTTATTTTGAACTACAAGCCGTGGCAAACGCATGAACTCAATGCCACTAGCATGTGGAGGGTCATGGATGGCGGAATGGAGAGTGTGTGTGACACATGGGCAATACGTGATGCCAAATATACATTTACATATTGTATCCGTTGCAGAAGATCAAGGGCTCGTAAACAATTGCCCAGGAACCCAGCTTATGGTTGGGAGAGTAGGCGCACGCAGTTGAGGGTAATCGTGAGCTGCAGATCACTCGCGAAATCGAATCCTAAGCATCAGATGATAGCAGCTATAGGCAATGGAGCAGCTCTGTCGTCAGGAAGCACCACTGCTAAAGCCATATTGCTCGGTTTGTAGACGTTAAGGCAGCTACCAGAAGCTTCGCGGTAGGCTGTAATCCACGCTAATGACTCCCTGATCTCAACACCGCTAAGAAGAAAGAGGTCGAGATCGTCTGCATAATCAGTGCAGCAAAATACGTGGCCACTGAGAGACAGACAGTCGTTGACAGAGGCCACAGAGCAACAGTTCCATGGCTAAAACTCACAAGGGTGCACAGAGCGAGCTGATTTGACAAACCAGACGACGGATTAAGAAGGGAGGAGAGAGACGGCGCCTTGAATGACACACATTACGACGTCGACGGTAGTATCAGGTTTTCCCACATTCTGGTGCACCCCATCCAGGTATCGACGATCAACCCAATAAAACTCCTGGCTGAATTCAAGAGCAGCCGAAAATCCAAGCACATGATGTTTGTGAGCAAGAGTGATTATATCTCAATACTGACAGAGGGCAATGTAGATGTTATTGATCAGAGGAAACCACTTACCAGGCCGTCCGTTCAAGCTGTGCAGCCAACAGTCAGGTGAAGATCTTCATGTCGTTGTTGAGCAACGTCAAGGGACGATAATGGAATGTCTGTAACGTACTTGAAGTCTTGTGGATGGGAATCAGGAGACTGTCGAGGAAACTTTTTGGGATCTGCATGATAGGCGACTTAAGGTCCTGACAAATTTCCGTCCACACTGGTGCCAGCAGAGGACGAAATGTCCGATACAACTCTAGTGGGGGGCCGTCAAATCCGGGAAACTTGTTCATAGAACTCTCCTGGATTGCATCGTGGACATCATTCACCGTGACGTCGGCAAGCAGATCCATCGTTGCAGCCCCTGGAACCAAGCGAAAAGAGAGCTAGGAGATCACCATGATGGTGGAAGGGTGTGACATTGCACGGAGCACAACGTATCATAATGTGCATTGAGTATCTAAGTGCCATCCATCATCAGTTGTATCTTAGTCAAAGTGGTCTGATGGTGGTGCCATTCCACTATTGTGTGGTACATAGATGGTCGCTCCAGCGCTAACTTTATATGTATACACAGCTTGACCATAGGACCTTCAAGGTGATATCGAGAGAGGACAGTGATCTATGCCTTGGCGTGATTCTCCATCACCTGATGCCCTGGCGAATACGGCGTCATAGTATATTCCCATGGAATGGTGAAGTACAAGTGCTAGGTTCATTGCCAACACGCTGGGGGCTACCTTCCAGAAGTACAGAGGACACACTGTGAAAGGGCAGACTGATATGCATCGCAGCGTCAACAGCAGGCTGTCCATCTGGTCTTGTCGACCTGCCAGCATTCGAGTGAAATAAGGTGGTTCATGTTCAGTTCCTAAGGTCCCTGGTCGCGTCACACCCTTTGGCGTCAGAGATTGATGACACAGATAAATGCGTCATGGTCAGAGAATGCAACAGGCCAGAATTCAGCAGCCTGCACCCCACCGAAAATATCGTGGGCGATGCAAACACGATCGAGGCTACTGGAAGAACGGCTAGTGAAAGGCATAATCCACAGACGATCACCGTGGGCATGCTCTCAAGAGTCCACAAGGTCGAAGTGTTGGATAATTGCAGCTAGTGCTACGCACAGTTAGTGACATGAAAGTTGGTCTTTGGGCGCCAGGGTGGTGATGAAGTGGCCACCTCGGAGCAGAAAGTGAAACATTCGCAGCAGAGACCTGAACAAGATAGCACATAGATATCGATGATCCTGGGAGCCATACCTCTAGCATCCAGAAGATAGGCAACTGCATCAACGACGATACCATCACTAAGGTAATCGCTACCCCAGAAACAGTTGGGGAAGCGTGGGAGATGTGTGCTGTAAAGCCATGAGAACACCTCAAAGTTCAACATGCACCTCCTGAAGGAGGGCAACGTCAATGTCTGTATTAGGAAGCATTTCAGGCAGTAATACCAGTTTATAGTACGTTCAAGTGGTATTGACATTGACCATAGTTATGTGATGATTAAAAATCTCTCATTGCCAGGAGGATGGGTTATATAAACATAGAGGAAGCATAGGGCTCCTTGATAGGCTCCTGTGGAGCGGCATATAACTGTAACAAAGAGAGAGTGGACCCCTCAAGTGGGGTTCCATCGCTCTGCACACCTTCAGAACTCCAACCCTCAGTATCAATGTCGTCCACCCAGGAGATAGACGTCTCACTGGACCATTTCAATGGAACACTGTCAGAGGTGCGCCCACAGATAGCGTCAAACACAGTAAGAGGGGAAACACCATCAGAAGGAGGCAGGGAAAGGTCGTGTTTGTAGGTGGATGCTCACCAGAGATGGAGTTAGGGAGAGACATAACGCCCTCTGGTGACAAGGCATTGGAGGACAGTGCATCATCAATATAAGGATCGTCATCCTGTGCTCACATCGAACGGAGCCAGTAATCACAAGTGGTGTGGAGCTGTCTCTTCCGGCGACTGTTTCTTCTTGACATGTTCTTCTGTGTCGGAAAGTGGACGGCTGTCTTTCGACATGTGACCAGATGGCAGAGAAGTGGGGGTCGGTACAGCTCTATGATTAATATCCATGGGGTCGGGACGGATGTATGGCACCTCTGACGGCCATCCTCCATTGGTACTGCCTCTGGCGGCAGTGTAAGAGAGATAGGCAACGAGAGTAGATGACGCTGGTGCCGATTGATTCAGAGGGGCCACAGGGGGCAGCCCCACCATGGATGTTTAAGATAGAGCTACCACAGTGGGTGTCGCTGGGAGAGCGACGTCTCCAATTAGCGTTTGAACCAGTCTACGTCGAAGACGTTCAGAACCAACATGACCTACCTTACCACAACTTGAACAACTGCACAGCTGGCCATCATAAGTGATGATAGCCGTGCAGCTGGCAGTAACCAGGTAATAACGCACATATTTCCTAAGTTCAGTTTTTATCTGATGAACGCCATTGAACACATGGTAGATTCCTAACGTCTTCCATGTTTCAGCAACGTGACTGACAACGTTACTATAACGTTTAAAGGCGGTCAACACAACGTCCCACGGCACCTCAAACGCAAATGTATCTACATTGCCCTTTAGTATTACACACTACTGTGTCATTAGGCACCATCAAAAGTAAAATGCCAGCAGTAAATACGTATTGCCAAATATATAAAACACTTTCTTGAACATCTTAAGTCAACAGGTACGTAACACTCTCCGAAGCTCAATTATGAATTAAAGGCAACTGCCCTCACTGATAGCAGATTATACTATCAGGTAAGGTATATATTCCAACTCTTAACTATGATAGCACCCAGCGTAAAATCTTTGGAAGTTTGTATATCAGATTCCAGGAAATAATATTTAAAAAGAATAGTAATACAGAGAATGGTTCTTTGGTAGTGTCAAGACCGGCCGGAGTGGCCGTGCGGTTCTAGGCGCTACAGTCTGGAGCCGAGCGACCGCTACGGTCGCAGGTTCGAATCCTGCCTCGGGCATGGATGTGTGTGATGTCCTTAGGTTAGTTAGGTTTAAGTGGTTCTAAGTTCTAGGCGACTGATGACCTCAGAAGTTAAGTCGCATAGTGCTCAGAGCCATTTGAACCATTTTTTGGTCGTGTCAAAACATCTTTAGCAGCATCGTTTGGGAAGCATAACGGAGAGCATGAATATATTACATTTCGAATAAAAATGGTGGTCGTTGTCAAATATAAAGATTTTTTTTGCTTTTTTGCACGTCAAGAGTAGGGTACGTGAATATGTAAATCGAAGACAAAGATGGGGAGGGGGCACTTCTTGATCCGTTTTAGCGACGTCGTCGTTGAGAAGCAGCCATCAACATAATCCATTTAGTGATCGTTGATGGCTAATGTTTCCTGTTGGTTATTGTGTACAGATGTTACGCAACATGGAACAAAGGTGCATTATTGTTTTTTTAATTTGTTTATTTCCTAGGTTATCACATATAAACATTCAAAGATTTTACCGTAAATGGCATAGCTATTGGACGGGATGTATACGTGACATGAAATGTTTGGTTGGTGAGGGTAACTGCCTTTAGCTAGCAACTGAGAACCCTGAGAGTGTTTTGCGCCGACATGAAATGTTCAAATACGTTTGACAGTGCTGCTGGTTTTATAGTTTTGAAAGTGTCTAATGATTTAGTAACTTCAAGGTATGAAATACTACAGGGCAATGTAGATACTTTATATCGTTGTTATTACGGTACGTGTAGTATTGCTATGATATGTCTTTCCTTCTCTTATAGCTTCTGATGATCGGATAATGTAGTCCCGAAACACGTTATACTAAATAAATCACGTAATCGACAACTCGTGTGTAATATTGTCAGTACTGATTCAGGATACAATTGTAAGATGGTTTCACGACAGATAAATGGTAATCTCGTGACTGGAATATAGAATACGTTTGGATGGTTGTATTCTCAGTTGAGAAACTGTATGCCAATGTCATACAGCAAATATGACCAAGAAACAAGCGAGGGGCAGTAACGTATCTTGAACTGAGATATTCTTTGATACGTTTTAGATTTTCACTGTAGATGAACAAGTTTTTATTTAAGATAGTTGCTTTAACTCACAGTGGCCATTATAAGGGTTTTGCGACTTTATTTTATAGGAATCATGCGGAACACTCAGATCGCAAGTGACTATTGCTATTGGATATTGATAATGCTGCTAGTAATCAAAACGTACAGTGATACAGCATTTTCTTCATGATTCGTATTATCTTTCTGTGGTTTTAACTTTACTATATGGATAGTAAAAATTGCAGGTCGAGTATGAGCGGATGCTTTACCACACTCTGTATGCCGTGATCCTCTGCAAGATAACTCTCAAACTGACTAGGCAAAAAACAACAGAATTTAACTCACTTTGTCAGTTTAATACATGAGCGTTGTCACAGTCTCTCTGTAATCTTCTGGTTCTACCAAAATAGCTTGTAGTGTCAACGCCAGACACCACACTTGCTAGGTGGTAGCCTTTAAATCGGCCGCGGTCCGTTAGTATACGTCGGACCCGCGCGTCGCCACTATCAGTGACTGCAAACCGAGCGCCGCCACACGGCAGGTCTAGTCTAGAGAGACTCCCTAGCACTCGCCCAAGTTGTACAGCCGACTTTGTTAGCGATGGTTCACTGCCTACATACGCTCTCACTTGCAGAGACGACAGTTTAGCATAGACTTCAGCTACGTCATTTGCTACGACCTAGCAAGGCGCCATATTCAGTAATGAGAATGAATTCTGAACAGATAATGTTGTGCATCGTTTACCGTCAAGAGCGACGTTCATCATTAATGGATTAAAGTTAAGTATCAAACTAATTACGTCCGCTTTCTGAATTCTAATTCCTTGTCATGTTCCAGACCTCACGTCAATATAATTCTTCCCTCCTCACGCCAGCCTGCGTGAGCTAGAACGCGTGCATTTCGGCCTCCTCTAGTAACACGGTGTTGGCTCTTCTGCCAACACAACATAGCTGACAAATGAGCGATATTCATTATAAAGCAAACCAAGAGTCATGCAGTGTTGTTAGCCAGGAGACTCTGAGGTTTAAGTTCAGTAATAATGTCGGAAAAGGTTTTCTTGCTCCATGTACTATGTCCCTTTCTCTTACGGCGTGTTAAGGGTTGTGGTGTAATTGTATATGTGGAACATAGGTGAGTGTAACAGAGGTGTATGAAGTGTGGTCTCACGTTTATGTTGTGTAATGGTGAGAAAAAGGAGAGGAGAAACCCAATGCTGGCACAAACTCGTACAGCATCAAGGAGACGACCGAACTTAACGTCCTCAGTGAGCGGAAGGAGTACGATGAGCACTGTCGCTCGCCCTCGCTGCACGAAACACTGCGGAGGGGTTTCTAATTTAGTCCACGACACTAGCGCATAGTCTGGCGATCAGCAGCGTATGGCTTCTCTCTTGAAAGCCTTCTTTGTCGGCCAGAAACGGACGACAAAAGTTTCCTCCGACAGCAGGACTCGAACAATCCATCTCCAAGTCGAGCGCCACCGCATGGGCGTACATCAACTACCTCGACAACGTAGGCAGGTCTTTCTTAGAAACATGAGCTTAATTTGAAAATTAGATTTGCACATATTCCCTAAATGAAAAATAAAATACAGTTTGCAGGACAGCTGTCGGAAGTAAGATACAAGATCATTCAAAAAGAACATACGTACTTCAACAACATGTATTTATCAACGTGTAAGATTTAGAACTTTGAATTTTGGGACACATACTTACGAATCTCTTTAAGTTTAGATTACAGATGTTAAATATGTTCACCATTAGCGACACGAACAACACCACGTCGATACTCGAATTCCTCCCATAATGGGGTAAGCATGTCCATTGTCACTGATGTTATAGCAGTACGCATCCGGTTCTGCAACCCTTCATAACCAGCCGAGGTTTCAGAACACGCGAAATTGTAGTTGTAGACAGTTGTAGCTCCCGACTGGCAAGAGAAGTGTGCTTTATAGGATTACGCTGGGAAGCGGTTGCAACTCATGCAACATTTTCGTCGGAAACATGAAGGCGGCCAGGACTCTTTCCTATACAGAATACGATTGAATGGTTGTATTCTCAGTCGAGAAACTGTATGCCAATGTTATATATCAACTGTGACCAAGAAACAAGCGAAGGGCAATAACGTACCTTGAATTGAGACATTCTTTGGTAAGTTTTAGATTTTCATTGTAGATGAACAAATTTTTATTTAAGATAGCTGCTTTGACTCTCAGTGGCCATTGTTAGTGTTTTGTAACTTTTTTTAGAGATCTAAAAACTGTCGATACCATCTGCGAGTGTTGAATCTATTCGGATGATGAGCTTGCTACCACAGGCTGAAATATCTTTGCACTATAACCACGGAATTACACTTGACAAATTCGAGAACACAAAATCATTTCTGCTGTGGAGCAGCCTTTTCGCAACATATGACTCTGATATGAAACTTCCTGGCAGATTAAAACTATATGCCGGACCGATACTCGAACTCGGGATATTTGCCTTTCGCGGGCATGTGTTCGACCATCTGAGCTACACATGCTAGACTCGCGCACAGTCCTCACAGCTTTCACAAGTTTCATATCAGCGCACATTCCGGTGCAGAGTGAATATCTCATTCTGGAAACATCCCCCAGGTTGTGGCTAAGCCATGTCTCCGCAATATCCTTTCTTTCAGGAGTGCTAGTTCTGCAGTTCGCAGGAAAGCTTCTGTAAAGTTGGTAGGTAGGAGACGAGATACTGGCAGAACTAAAGCTGTGAGGACGGGCCGTGAGTCGTGCCTGGGTAGCTCAGATGGTAGAGCACTTTCCCGAGAAAGGCAAAAGTCCCACATTGGAGTCTCGGTCTGGCACACAGTTTTAATCTGCCAGGAAGTTTCATATCAGCGCACACTCCGCTGCGGAGCGAAAATCTCATTCTACGAGTTTGTTGCTCAAATAACTGAGCCGTGGCGCAGCGATAGATAGTTTTGACAATACAGAACTATGTAATGCGTATATTCTTTTTGAAAGAGCCTGAACATTTATTTTTTATGATACTGAATAACTGCAATAGACGGTACATAGATGACGTCTAAGAATATGAGCTATCTGCCAGACTACCTGTTAATAATTTTGAATAATTAAGTACTTGGTTCATAAACCAGCAAATGGTACACTATCTGATCAAAAGTGTCTGGATACCTATATGTAATGCAGAATTGGCCACTCGATAACGTCACGAGACACCAGACCGCTAGCATAAAAGGAAGCGGGGAGTACTGTGTTGTCAGCAGAGAAGCTCTGACAGCAATTGGTCAGGAGAACACAATGACTTCGAACTAGGCTAGTCACTGGATGTCACCTGAGTAAAAAATCCATCTGGACATTTCAACTCTTCTTAAGCTATCCACAACGGCCTTGCCACAGTGGCTACACCGGTTTCCGTGATATCACCAAAGTTAAGCGCTGTCGGGCGTGGTCACCACTTGGTCGGGTGACCATCCAGGCCGCCATGCGCTGTTGCCATTTTTCGGGGTGTACTCAGCCTCGTGATGCCAATTGAGGAGCTACTCGACCGAATAGTAGCGGCTTCGGTCAAGAATACCATCTTACGACCGGGATAGCGGTGTGCTGACTCCCGCCCCTCCTATTCGCATCCTCCACCGAGGATGACACGGCGGCCGGATGGTCCAGGTAGGCCACTCGTGGCCTGAAGACAGAGTGCTTTTTGAAGCTGTCCACGTCGACGGTGATGTGGCTCTGAAGGCGTAACTTGAAGGAACAGCCACAGCTAAACCAAGGCCAGACAGACCTCATGTGCTGACGGATACGGACCGTCGACGATTGCGGAGAGTGGTTGTAAAAAATCGCATGAAATCAGCGGAAGGAATCACTCTTGAGTTCCAAAGTGCTACCAGCAGCTCAGCTAGCAGAATGACTGTGCATAGGGAATTAAAAACAATATAGGCCACACAGTTTAGATCAGCGCTTGAGGCAGTGTAAACAGCGACGCAACTGGACAGTGGACGACTGGTAACTAGCGGTTTGGAGTGACGAGTTACGCTGTACTCTGTACGCTGCGGCTGTCCGATGGAAGAGTTGTTAGGGTTTCGCGAATGCTTGGAGAAAGTTGCTTGTCATCATATGCTAACAATGAAATATGGAGGAGGTGGTGGCAAGGTGTGAGAGCGTTTTTCGTGGTTGGTGTGTGGTTGCTTAAGAAAACGCTAATTGCGGAAGGATGTGAAAACCTTTCAATTGTGTACAGTGGAGGAACACTTCAGAGACGATGATTGTATCAGAACGACAATGTACTCTCTCATAAAGCAGCATCTGTGAGGTGAGACGGTACAAACCCCCGTTACTAGATGAATATTTCTAGTATGCAAGGATTTCTTTGTGGAGAGCGAGCGCGCTACATGGCGCACGATGACACGGCGGCCGGATGGTTTGCAACGGTCGGTGGGATGGTCTCCGGCCCGGGCAGCCACGTGGCCCGTAGCTTGGAGCATTGTTTGGTTTTTCGAGCATGACACGAAAACTATTGGATTGTAGTCAGCAATATGCACCTTCTGAAAGATCGATCTTTCTTTCAAGTCACGAGACGCAAAAGCTATAGTAACCTCAAAATAGGTTAATATCATGAATACTGAAAGATTAATAAAAATAGTAAATAACAACTTACAGGGACGAGCGAGCACTCATTAAAAACTTCTCGTCATAGCAGATCGAGTGCCGTAGTCATATGTTAAGATTCATAAATAATTAAGTCCGTAAAGAGCAATAAACAAACTTTGAGGGAAAATTGTTTATAAAATTCAGTAGAATATTCATGACGTAAAGAACGGCACAATATAATATTTTGGCCGGCATCACACGTATTTTAAACTAGTTAAGTTATGCTATACACTTAACTTGCAAAAGTTTTCATTGTTTGCAAATTATTATTAACATTTAGCGCCAATAATTAATTAATTATTATAAATATGAAGATTTTGTGCAGCGCAATGTGTAGATCGCTGTAGCTTACGTCTGAAAACGGTGCTATATGTTAAAACCTTTACGGCACAGATGTCAACAAACAAATTTGCACTAAGTGGCGAAATTTTGCAAAAAATTAAAACTTGATTTACGGACGATAGAGTAATTCTAGAAATTAAAGTAACATAGTAAATGAGACGTACTTTTTAGCACGGTTCCGATGGTGAACGTATTTCTGTTGAGGGATGTATGTGTCAAAATTTGTAATCTTAACTGGTGAGACTGGCACTTAAATAACCAGGGGGTTGGACATCCGAGCCCATATAAGTGAGCGGCCATCTTGGCCAGGGGTCGGTCGCTGGTCAGTCGTTTCGGAGGGTGGCCCGTGTGGTCGTTTAAGAAAGAATTTTTCGCGCCGATTTATTTCGACGAGGAGTATTGTTTAATAGTGCAAGTGTGCAAGCATATATTTGGTGAACTGGCAGTGCTACGATTATTTGTGTGAGTACGATTTACGAGGTATACATCGTCGTAAGTGAACATGTGGCGAACTGTGATTTCACTTCAAAACTGTTAGAACAAAGAGGACAGTGGGATTTGTGGTTCTGTTCGAATTATTTGAACAATTTTCGTTTATAGCAGCCCACATTATTGCTATTGGGGCTCGGAGTCAAATTATTATTAAAGTAAAATTGTAAACCGTCTCACCAGTGCTAATTTCATTGTGTAAAAGAAAAGGACAACGCCAATAAATAATGATTGAACTGTGTCGTGAAAAATGATTTTAGTATAATAATCGCCTAATTCTTGTTCCCTAGCATAAACTGTACTCATGTCTGAGTTAATAATTAATTCAAAAACTATAACAAATGTGCGCGTGTGGAAGTGTACTAATGCACCAAGTGTGGAAATCATCCTCTGAGACTTACGTGAGAGCAAAAATTTGCAGTAACATTTTTTAACCAACATTTGAATGTGAAAATTCGTGTGAACATTCGCAACCGCACTTATTCTTTATTTTTACCGCCCCGTCGCAGAGGGGATGGGTGGTCGACGAAAAGCTTTCTTGTGATTACCTCCCCTGGTCTCTTGAGGTAGAATGGTCTGCTATTATTAGCAAACGTTCAGACATCTAACTCAAAGTGTCCACAGCACAGTTCTAGCCGTCATAAATGTGAAGAGTGGACACTCCCTATATCCACTAGAAGGTATCCCAGTAATTTTCATCAGATAGTGTGTACCCTCATTGGATAATTCATAATAGTGTAGTGTGAATACTCACCTGGAAGTCGACAAACCGTAAGTCGACAGGCTTTCCATCACGGTACTTAACCATTATATTCTTATTCCATACATCGGCATGTACCAGGACTTTGAAATCGCTCTGAGCACAACTTCGAGTGACCGCATGCACGATTTTGTCCACCCATTCCTCGGAGTCTGTCTTGTATTTCTTCGAATACTTGTAACAGTCAGGGAAGTTCCCGAGCGCGACCCCGATGCTGCGGAACTGCTTCCTGTGGTACGGCTGCAGCAGGCTGGCGACAGGCGGTTGCCAGAAGGGGTCTCGCCGCAGCAGGGGGTCGGCGCCGGAGTCGGGGCGGGCCAGGTCCAGCGTGCAAGAGGCGGCGTGCCACTGCGCCAGCCTGTCCAGCACCAGGCGGCAGTGCTCCAGGTCCAGGAAGCCGGCTGGCGGGGGGCCGTAGCCCGCGGCCGACAGGTCCTCCATCACCAGCACGTCGACGGGCGAGCTGGCAGCCAGGAGGCAGCGCGGAGCCACGGCCTCAGCCCGCAGGCGGCGCAGCGCCTCGTGCACGGCAGGCACCAGGCTGGTCAGCATGAGCGTCTCCCTGGGGAACAGCTGCTGGAGCCTGCTGACCTCCGACACGATCCCCGTCTCAATGGAGCACTTCACTATCAAATGCCATGCGTGAACTTCCGCCTCTGCTGCTACTTCCACTTTCGCGGTCACTCTGTACAGCCTGCTCGTATAGCCTCTCTGCGTCTTGTTGGCGTCTTCCACCGTCATGGAAGCCACCCTCGGGGATTTACCACTGTACTCTGGCTTCAGAGCGACTGCGATGAATTCTCTGTTCAGCCACTCCGGAGGCTGACAATCAGAGTCTCTTCCCATACCGAGCTTTCTTCAACACCTGTATGATTCCAACCAAAATAATCAGCGAATCTGGTTGCAGAGTGTGTGTTTAAAAAAAATATATCATTGTGAGCTGTACAATTTTCAGTTCACTTGCTATCGATCAACGTAGAATTTCTTTTTTCTTTATCAAGCACATATCACCACAGCATATCAACAGAATAAGGTGACGTTCATACACTACTGGCCATTAAAATTGCTACATCACGAAGATGACGTGCTACAGACGCGTAATTTAACCGATAGGAACAAGATGCTGATATATGCAAATAATTAGCTTTTCAGAGCATTCATACAAGGTTGGTGCCGGTGTGCGACACCTATAACGTGCTGACATGAGGAAAGTTTCCAACCGATTTCTCATACACAACCAGCAGTTGACCAGGGTTGCCTGGTGAAACGTTGTTTTGATGCCTCGTTTAAGGAGGAGAAATGCGTACCATCACGTTTCCGACTTTGATAAAGGTCGGATTGTAGCCTATCACGATTGCGGTTTATCGTATCGCGACATTGCTGCGGCGTCGGCCGAGATCGAATGACTGTTAGCAGAATATGGAATCGGTGGGTTCAGGAGGGTAATATGGAACGCCATGCTGGATCCCAAAGGCCTCGTATCACTAGCAGTCGAGATGACAGGCATCTTATCAGCATGGCTGTAACGGATCGTGCAGCCACGTCTCGATCCCCGAGTCAACAGATGGGGACGTTTGCAAAACAACAACAATCTGCTCGAACAGTTCGACGACGTTTGCAGCAGCATGGACTATCAGCTCGGAGACCATGGCTGCGGTTACCCATGACGCTGCATCACAAACAGGAGCGCCTGCGATGGTGTACTCAACGACGAACCTGGGTGCACGAATGGCAAAACGTCATTTTTTCGGATGAATCCAGGTTTTGTTTGCAGCATCATGATAATCGCATCCATGTTTGGTGACGTCATAGTGAACGCACATTGGAAGCGTGTATTCGTCATCGCCATGCCGGCGTATCACCCGGCGTAATGGTGTGGGGTGCCATTGGCTACACGTCTCGATCAGCTCTTGTTAGCATTGACGGCACTTTGAACAGTGGACGTTACATTTCAGATGTGTTACGACCCGTGGCTCTACCATTCATTCGATCACTGCCAAACCCTTGCTGGTCCTGTACGGACCTTTCTGGATAATGTTCGACTGCTGCCCTGCTCAGCACTTTCTCCAGATTTATCACCAATTGAAAACGTCTGGTCAATGTTGGCCGAGTAAGTGGCTCGTCACAATACGCCAGTCACTACTCTTGATGAACTGTGGTATCGTGTTGAAGCTGCATGGGCAGCTGTACCGGTACACGCCATCCAAGCTCTGTTTGACTGAATGGCCAGGCCTATCAAGGCCGTTATTATGGCCAGAGGTGGTTGTTCTGGATACTGATTTCTCAAGATCTATCCACCCAAATTGCGTGAAAATGTAATCACATGTCAGTTCTAGTATAATAGATCTGTCCAATGAATACCCGTTTATCACCTGCATTTCTGCTTGGTGTAGCAATTTTAATGGCCAGTAGTGTATATCTAATGAAATGAGTTCTCAGTGATATTATGTCAAACACAAATGTACGTTATATTCTACATTGTTCTCTCTCATGTATGAAAAACATTCTGTTCTTATTTGGTACACATCATGTTAATATCTGTAGGTGGTTCAACATGTGAGCTGTTACCTGACTTGCTTGTTAGTGACTAAATAAGTCAAAATTGGTCGGCGGCAAATAAACCGAAAATTGTACTGCCAATAATGCACAACGCATTCTTTTGAAAAATATGTCGCAGCTGTGGATCCATATGCAAACAAAATATCATGCTTATGTGAAAAAAGGTACTCCGATGACCAACCTAAATCTGTGATGCGTCTCCCCATGTGCGTGGAGGTGGAAAAATGCGTTTCTCTAGACAATGACATACCAGATGACGATGAGAGATACTTCAGAAGCCAGGGAGGCAATCCAGGCGTGTAGTATGCACTGCTGGCCTGCACGTTAGAGGTAGTTCCACAACGAAAGTTCCAATGGAACAGACGCAATAATATTTACAACAGGACACAGAGTTTTACAAGTGCTGACAAATGTAAACTTTAGTAATAAATACGTGAACTGCTTCAAGTAAGGATCTTTCACAACAAGTGTGTGTCGGGGCATGAATGTTAATAGAATCCATGTCACAAGAGCAATGAACGTTGGTACAAATAATTCACTTGACCATTGGGGTTGTGTTGTGAGTATGAAATTTGTGACATGTTGTTCATCCCGCCTTTGCAGCCGACTGTGTCAGCATTGCTCTGGCTCGAGTCTTTGGTCAGTGGGATTCAAGCTGCAGTTAGTACCGCTTCAAGACAAGGTGGGATGGCATGAGACGATTAATTTCTCCTGGAGGCCAGCTCTGTGGCTGCAGTGCAGAAGCCAGGAAGCCACTGGTGCATCACTGATGGTCAGTGCAGGGCGTGGCAGAGTGTGGGGCGATGGTCAAGGCTGTTGGTGATAGTGAGTGGCGTTTGGAGCGATCAGGCAGTTTAGTGGGAGACATGGTGGTGACTTGTAGCAAATCAGCCGGCAGCTGCAGTGCTAGTAGCTGATGAGTCTGGGGGTGGCAACGAGCCTGGTATGGTTCACTGGCCTGATACATTTTGGATGGATGTGGCAGGCCAAAGACGTCATAGTGGGCTGCAGTCAGAGCTGTGAGAACAGAGTGAAGATGATGGATGTGGGTGAGCCGCTGGACAGCACCAAAGGAAGTTAGCTGGAAGGTGTGCCATGGAGCTGGGCTCTTTGAATAACCAACAGTCGACATGTGGCCGAGCAGTCGTAGACATCATTGATCAGGAGGGCGGTCGGTGTCTTTTTCCATTTGTGAGAGAGGATATCAGCCCCAGTAAGAGATGTAGAGGAGTGGCTCTGGGTACTACTGCAGAGGAGGACTGTGCTTTAGTGACCTGCAGTTATCGTCTGGCAGGTGGTAGGTGGTCAGTTAAAGAGTCATGTGGACCGAGTACACTGTATATTGAATAGACAGAGAGAGAGAGAGAGAGAGAGAGAGAGAATGCACACGTGCTTTGAGAGTGATGGATCATTACAAACACATTTTGCAAGATCAGGCCGTGAGGAAAGTATACTGAAATTGTTCATTGATGAGCCAAAACATTATCACCAACTGCTTAATTGCTTGTTTGTCCGTCTTTGGAAGGAAATATATAACTGATTCTGCATATGAGGGATCCGACGGATTGCTGGTAGGTTTGTTGAGATATGTGGCAGTAGATGTCTACGCCCAGGCTAACTCGCGTAAATAACAGGCCGCTGATTTGCGTACGCAATAGTGGCTCCCGAGAGCGACACAGACTGGTTCTATAGTATTTACATCAGACGAATTTGGTCGCCGAAACATCAATGTGAGTTCATTATGATGCTCCTCAAACCACTGTACGTGGTTCTGGCTCCGAGAAATGGACAGTTATTTTGCTGAAAGATGATATCGCCATTGGGGATGACATCAAGCATGAAGGGATGCAGATGGTTCGCAGCTGTCAGCGTGTCTTCGATTATTACCATGAAAGTGCAGGGGAATGTCTCCCACCAGCCTGCGTCCGTGACGCGCTGCACATTTCAATCCGTCTCTCACCTCGAAGACGGCGTTTGTGAAGACGACCATCATGCTAATGTAGCAAAAGTGTGATTCACTGGAGAAGCCGACACGTTTCCATTGACCGACGGTCGAAACCCGATGGTCCAGTGACCACTGTAATCATAACTCACGATGTCGTTAGGTTAACATGTGAACACGTACGGGTAGTGTGCTGCGGAGCTCCATGTCCAAGAATTTTCAATGAACGGTGTGCTCTGAAACACATATGCTTCCACCAACATTGTGCTCTTTCGATAGAGATGCCACAGATGACCATCTGCTCTACTTTACAGAGCAGACAAGCCTCCAAACTCTACGTTCTGTGAAGGGTCGTGGACGTCCAACCGTTTAGAGCCTAGTGGAAGTTTTACTGTACTTCAATTTCTTTCCGTAGATGCTCGTGACAGCAGCACATGAACATCCGAGGAGCTTCGTCGTTTTCGAGATACTCGTTCACAGGCTCTGCAAAATAATAATCTGTCCTTTGTCAAAGTCACTTATCTCAATGGATTTCCCCATTTGCAGCCCATGTCCTCACTAGGGCGACCCTTCGTCGATATCTGCTCCGATTACATACTTTTGCTGCCCCGTCACGTGCCTGCAACGCTGCCAGGCGGCTCCAGTGTCGCGGTGGGTACTGATCATAATGTTTTCGCTTATCAGTGTATGTTCAAAATGGTTCAAATGGCTCTAAGCACTATGGGACTTAACAATGTATGTTCCCTTCAAACTACTGCCGTGTTAATTTCTGTCGAAACGAGAGATTTGTGAATATTTGTCTGATTACGCTAAGAGAGTGCCGAATATTGTACTTACTTTGAAGCGCAGAAAATTACGTCATTAGTGTTGATCATAGCATATGCAGAATTGTAGCTCTTTTGACTGTAGTGATATTAGAAGTAGTAGTGAGTAATTGGTGGGGGTACTGGCTAGTAGAGGTAGAGATACGCGTTATTATCCATCTGTTATGCTATGTAGAGTGATGTCAGATTGTGAAGTTCAAGGGCTGAAAGTGTGATTCTACTTATTTTATGCATTTGTTCCATTATTATCAGTGGTGCCTAATAGTAAGGCCTATGGGACAAGAGTGCGAATACTTGATCCGCAAATTTGTTCATGTTAGTGGCCCCTTAATTGTCCCTGGGGCTGTATCTAATGTTAGATTGTTGTATGACCTTGCTTAGGAAATCTTTACTGTATGTGTGACATTATGGTATCCAATTTCAGTGCTTATCAGAATGACAGCTGCAGGACTCTTGCCCATTTCGGCTTAGCTGCTGAAAGAAATTTGCTGCCTAAGCTGGTAGAAGCTCCTCTGCAACTGGGTGCAACATGTACTTCAAGCAACAGCAAGGGCTGCCTACACAGTGGCGGCCACCTGGTAACAAGGACTACATCAATGTACCAAATGTCTGCCTGCCAACAAAAGAAAGGAAGATTAGTGTTTGTATCACTGCAGAAGAGGTCATAGGAGACAAAGCATATGCTCGGGTTGGGAAGCCATGGTCCAGCATTTGTCTTAAGCAATTTACAGAAATCATGGAAGATCTAAATCTGGATGGATGGAACATTCTCCTCCTAAATACGAGTTCAGCACCTCACCATTCCACAACTTCACGCGGCGTTTGTTTGGGAATAATCTTCGTAAAGGGTCGAAAACACATATTTTGTGAAAATAACGGTAAGTTCTCTGCGCTCTGGTTGACGCCTTGCAGCTGGTATTTATCTGATATTGAATGAAATGCCGTATTTGAGCCTAAGTTTTATAGTTAATAAATTTATTGATAGAAACTAGTTTCCAATGCTGAATAATTTAACAAATGCATAGCTACATAAATTAGCTTATTGATGTATCGCTATGCATTCAGGAATCGCTGTATTTGTTTTCAGTTGTCTTATATAAAAAAATGGTACATTTCTGCTACAACTAATTATACTGCTGACAGCAGTAATATATCGCTCATGATGATATATCCAGTCAGATCTTAAAACCTCTGTCTGTTTCCAGTTACCGTCTCTGGTAAGTGAATGGGAAGTCCTGAAAGATCCAATAGGATGGATCATCCTGTTCTAATCATTCTCAAAACACTCGTTCCCACCGCTCAAAGTTGCTGATGCAGGCAAGTGCGACTGTGACAAACTGACAGGTAAAGTTATTCGACACGCACGAAAAAGGAAACGAACAATTTTCGTCCCCACCCGGCTAGATGATTGGCATCTCGCTTGTCGAGGGAACTTTGGAGAAAATATGTTTCACAATATCTCCAAGGAAAACTAGTTACCTTTGCAAAAATAGACACAATGTCTTATGGGATAACAGCAATCAGTGATTTTATAATGTTACTTAAAATCCGTCTTGATTGCAAATTTTTCTTTTTATTCATATGACCGGTTTCGGTTCATTCAGAACCATCTTCAGATCTGATATTTCAGTTACAGGAGTAACCCGTCCAAATCCAACAACTTTCACATGCTCCGTCACATCTTGATATTTCAGTTACAGGAGTAACCCGTCCAAATCCAGCAATCACATCATGTGACGGAGCATGTGAAAGTTGCTGGGTTTGGACGGGTTACTCCTGTAACTGAAATATCAGATCTGAAGATGGTTCTGAATGAACCGAAACCGGTCATATGAATAAAAAAAAATTGCAATCAAAACGGATTTTAAGTAACATTATAAACTAGTTACCGCCCTGCAGTAAACAATGTACTGCATATTGGAAACAGGAATACCTTTGGGGTATTGCTTTAGTAGGGTATACATTCAGAGAAGGTAGAGAGCAACACACAGAGGATATACTCTTGGAAATGCGCAATTCTGTGCATCACTGTCGCTCGCTGCTGACGTAATGGCTATATGAAAATAAGTCAGCAGTATTGGAAACAGAGAATATGCTCACAACACCGAGGTACTTTCAAACGTTGGACAGAAGACATTCGGAGCACAATCACAGCACCGACTGTTACTCTCAAGCGATTTCATCTGATTCTGCGATGAAGGACCACTTTCTATATGGTCACAATACAACGAGGTCAACTGTTAAGCAAGCAAACGTCAACTCTGCACTCGGAACTGACAACATTTGTTACTCTATGATACCTCATTTGCCATCACGGTCATTGCAGCATCCACTAAGTATCCTCAATGAAATGTGTCCTAAGGGATCGCTGTTAGTCAAGCAGGTTACATAAATCATAGTTCCCACACAAAGCAAAGTTCAGAGTTCAGGCACGACGAGTCTTATTGGCAAACTGCGCATCCTTCAAGCGTCAGAAAAACTCTAGAATGAATCGTTAAAAGAAAACTGAAATGGTTAATGGAACACTATACCTACAGCCAAGCACCAAAAATAGTTTCAGAAAAGGAAGGGGAACATATTTATGACAGCCACGCAATATAAAAGGACATCTTGACCACGTTCAACCACCGCAGATTCCTCCGTGCAATGTTCTGCGAAATCGTAGATACGCACGGCATAGAACAATGCCTTATAGTGATACGTAAGCGGCACGCACTTAGAGTACCAACTACCTTAATCACAGGCATCTACGGACGCCTACACACCCGTTGTTCATACATTTTGCCGAATGGGTTGCTGGATATACGCAGGATATCATAAAGCTTCAGTTAAATATTACATACAGTGTACACTGCTGATATTGATACTTCTTTACCACCAACTAGTAAGTGATTACAGTATGCAGACCAAAAAATTAGTCATGGACTAGACTGTGCTGTCACATTACTTTACGACTGGATGATAAAAAAATGGGCTAACATTGCCCCATTGCAAATCACGAGTAGTAGTATTTGACACACATAATTGGGTAACCGCGTTTGACGACTTTGTGCTAGGGGTAAAGGATTGCCTATATTTTTCTGGTTGTCTGATGAGGGTACTCGGTACCGAAACAGGGTGTCACCTGACGAAATATAAGTGAGATTACAGACTAAATCACACAAATTTTTATGGTTTTTTTTGGTCAGTGTTCCAGCCAACAGAATAATAACTAGTGGTGATTACTGGCATATCACGTCAGACATTTGCTTCCAAGGCAAGAACTATGATAAACTTTCTTCGTGCATTTGTCTAAACTTGGTGGGCGCAAAACCAGACAGAATGATCACTTTGTGTTAAATCAATTGGACTGCGGTGTGATCTTCCGCCATAAAGTTAGAATAGGAATGCAGTAAGGCTTTGGGGTCATATGTCAAGGGACCTTCCCCATTCCCCTCAGGATCCTTCCTCCTCTGTACCCTCTCTCCTAAGCCAAGTCCGTTTCTTGCAAATAAACCAATTAGAGAACTTCTAACCCAACGCATACATATTTTGATCTCCCAATCACAGCTCCTTACTTTATCATCCAATCAGATTCTTCAACTCCTCCTCAAGCCAAGCTCTTTTTTTGAAACAGTCAAATCAGAAATCTCATAGGTCAACACATGCATATGGTTCAAATGGCTCTGAGCACTATGGGACTTAACAGCTGTGGTCATCAGTCCCCTAGAACTTAGAACTACTTAAACCTAACTAACCTAAGGACATCACACACATCCATGCCCGAGGCAGGATTCGAACCTGCGACCGTAGCAGTCGCACGGTTCCGGACTGCGCGCCTAGAACCGCGAGACCACCGCGGCCGGCAACACATGCATATTTTGCTGTCTCAGTCACAGCTCAGTACAGGGTGTTTCAAAAAGAATATACGTATTTCAAATGCAAGTATTTATTAAACTTTAAGAAATACGAATATGAAACTTTACACACATATTTACTAACCTCTCAAGTTCAGTTTGTAGATGTTCAATATGTCCTCCATCAGCGACATGAACAATATCACATTGATACTCAAATTCCTCCCACACTCCGGGAAGCATGTCTTCGTCACTGATGTTATGGCAGTACAGATCCGGTTCTTCGACTCTTCCAGGTTCTGTGGGAGTGGTGGTACATAAACGTCGTCTTTAACGAAATCCCGTAGAAAGAAGTCAGAGGGCGTGAAAACGGTGACCGTGGAGCCCAGCTGAGACATACTAAGTCGCCAGCTTCTTGACGACTAATCCAACGGTTCGGTAGAGTTTCATTGAGTGTGGGGGTGCCCCGTCTTGTTGATAAATGAAGTTGTCTCCGTGTTTTCGCGCAGCCTCGGAAACAACAGTTTTGTAACATAGCGAGATACTGCTGATCGTTAACCGTGTTTCCATCATAGGAGAATGAGCCGTAAACAGATGATCGGGATGTCACACAAAGCACATTGACTTTGGGCGAATCTCGTACATGCTCAATGGCTGCATGTGGGTTCTGTAGGCCCCAAATTCGAACATTGTGTTTGTTTACTTGACCATTAACATGGAATGTCACTTCATCACTGAACACGATGCGTTGTGCGAAAGTGTCCCCGTTGTCAATAGCATCAAGAATCTCGTTCAAAATGCCACACGACTGCGTTTGTCATCAGGACGCAGAGCTTGTAACAGCTGTAACTTGTACGGCTTCATAGCCAACCGACGTCTCAAAATACGCCAAACTGTTGTTGTAGGCAATTTTAACTCCCTACTAGCACGACGAGCTGATTTTGAAGGACTTCGCTGGAAACCAGTTTGAATTCGTGCAACATCTTCTTCAGGAAGACGAGGGCGTACAGTACTCTTTCTATTACATACACATTCTGTATCTAGAAACTGTCGATACCATCTGTGAATATTCCATCCATTCGGCGGATCAATTTGGTACCTCAACCTGAAACGTCTCTGCATTGTAATCACGGAATTGCACTTCGCAAACTCGATAGCACAAAATGATTTCTGCTGCGGAGTAGGCATTTTAAACATGGGCCGGTTACCAAGCAAAAGGAAGACAACTGACATCTAGCGGCTATTAATATAAACTACACTATGTATTCGTTTCTCCAATAGCCGGGCCGAGTCGCAGCCTTCGATAGTTTGGACAAAATAATACTTCGTAATACGTATGTTCTTTTTGAAACCCCTGTATTGTGTCATGCAGTCATCTTTTATCTTCCTAAGCTACACTTCTTTCTAGGAAATAGGCCGATCAGAGTGCTTCTAAACCAAGGCATACATCTTGCTTTCCCAGTTAGAGTCCAGTATTTTATAGGTCATTAAAACGAAACAGCATGTACCTAGTGTCGGACATCTTGTTCTCTCTACCACACTTGGTGACAGCTAAAATTTGATCTTTGCACCCCTACTTGGTTCAAGGTACAAAGGATACTGAAATTACATATCATGAGGTTCTTTCCACGTCCAGATTGTCTGTATTATCATTCTCTGAAAGTAGACACGTGGGTATTTATTGGCACCATAGACTGAAGTTGCAGATAACTTACACGAGACGACTAGTATAGACAGATCTTTGTACCAAAGAAAAACAGTATTTTACAGAAGCCAAAAACCGTTTGTGTTATGTGATAAAATATTCTTCCATAACGTTACAAAACACACATGGCTTATGGTGTAAAAGCAGTTGACCCCTTGGATTAAGTGCCACAATGTTATTTCAACTTTTAAATTGTCTGTACTGTCTATCACAAATAAGCAACTATTTGTTGTAGACCAAAAAATGATGACTGTGGTTCGATCTTTGTTCACACTTAGTGTAAGGCAGAATGGAGCCTAAAATTAAATGTAACGATGTTATTCCCGAGTCTAAATTGACCCTAGTGTTTGTCCACAACTAATCATAGTTTGGCTATAACTGATACAACAGTGCCAAAGTACAGTGATCAGGACATAGCAGGTGCGGGGACTGAGTTCTCCCTACTCAATACTGGAATCCAACCGAGGCTGGACACAGCTGTTGTATACTCCCCGTATGACACTCGTATCCGAATACAATGATCAAGGTGCAACAAATGCTACGACTAGAGCGGGGCTCTATGTTAAGGGGAAACCACAAGAATCAGGCACGGCAGTTGTGTACACGCTGTAGAGCACTTCTTCTAGCCAAGAGGGTGTAGAATTTTAATTTCATCCTTTATTTCCTGCATATTAATAATGTTAAGACATTACACATCCTTTTGGGTGGAAGATTGCAGTTCGTCCCCACGTCCTAACGGTATTTACGTACAGCACTTTAAATTTAGCCCTTTAGCAAATAAATGGTAGTTAAATGCAGCTGTTCCGCATCTTTAAACTCCGTAACCTTTAGCAAATGAATGGTCGTTAATTGTAGTTATTCCAGCAGCATTAAATTCTGTAACCGGCTTTTCTATTGATAAATGCACAATGTTAGGAACGACCGTACGTATGTACATGCACACTTCTAAGCAGATCCAAATGAGGATGGAGGATTATAAACAAAATTCTTGTGTATACTCTAATGTACTTAATGTCCTTGGATCCACCATTTTCTGAGAGTACAACAAGATATGGCTACTTTACATTGGCATTTACAACAATACTTATATACTGTATGTCCCCCAGTTATATCCAGTTTTTTTTCATATAATGTGTTTAAAATAATTTGTAAGACTTGTTTAGACATGTGAAAGGGATTGTTCTTCTTTCAGTAGCTGATTATTTTCTTCCTCCGTAGCAACTATTTGTGTCAAATGCTCTAGTTTGTGTTCTTTGAGATCTTTCATTTGCAGGCTTCTTTTGTTTACACATAATACAGTAACTGCGTTCAGAAGAGAACATTCTGTAGTAGGGAATGGTTTGGGACTGTTCGATATGTTTGTTCTTCTTCTTAAGACTTGCAGAATAACATTATTCGTGGGAAGAAATCCAAATTTGTCAACATCTATATTTCCCAGTGTTATGGAGAAGAGTGTCCCAAATTGAGAAAAATATGTTTCTAAAGCTTTAATGTAACGCTTATGTCTGCTACATTACTGGCCATTAAAATTGCTACACCACGAAGATGACATACTACAAACGCAAAATTTAACCGACAGGAAGAAGATCCTGTGATATGCAAATATGCTTTTCAGAGCATTCACACAAGTTTGGCGCCGGTGGCAACACCTACAACGTGCTGACATGAGGAAAGTTTCAAACCGATTTCTCATACACAAACAGCAGTTGACCGGCGTTGCCTGGTGAAACGTTGTTGTGATGCCTCGTGTAAGGAGCAGTAATGCGTACCATCACGTTTCAGAGTTTGATAAAGGTCAGATTGTAGCCTGTCGCGATTGCGGTTTATTGTATCGCGACATTACTGCTCGCGTTGGCCGAGATCCAATGACTGTTAGCAGAATATGGAATCGGTGGGTTCAGGAGGGTAAGACGGATCGCCGTGCTGGATCCCAACGGCCTCGTATCACTAGCAGTCGAGATGCCAGGCATCTTATCCACATAGCTATAACGGATCGCCAGCCACGTCTCCATCCCTGAGTCAACAGATGGGGATGTTTGGAAGACAACAACCGTCTGTACGAACAGTTCGACGACGTTTGCAGCAGCATGGACTATCAGCTCGGAGACCATGGCTGCGGTTACCCTTGACGCTGCATCACAGACAGGAGCGCCTGCGATGGTGTACTCAACAACGAACCTGGGTGCATGAATGCCAAAACGTCATTTTTTCGGATGAATCCAGGTTATGTTTACAGCATCATGATGGTCGCATCCGTGTTTGGTGACATCGCGGTGAACGCACACTGGAAGCGTGTATTCGTCATCGCCATACTGGCGTATCACCCGGCGTGATGGTATGGGGTGCCATTGGTTACACGTCTCGGTCACCTCTTGTTCGTATTACGGCACTTTGAACAGTGGACGTTACATTTCAAATGTATTATGACACGTGGCTCTACCCTTCATTAGATTCCTGCGAAACCCTACATTTCTGCAGGATAATGCACGACCGCATGTTGCAGGTCCTGTATGGGCCTTTCTGGATACAGAGAATGTTCGATTGCTTCCCTGGTCAGCACATTCTCCAGATCTCTCACCAATTGGAAAGTCTGGTAAATGGTGGCCGAGCAAGTGGCTCGTCACAATACGCCAGTTACTACTCTTGATGAACTGTGGTATCGTGTTAAAGCTGCATGGGCAACTGTACCTATACACGCCATCCATGCTCTGTTTGACTCAATGCCCAGGCGTATCAAGGCCGTTATTACGGCTAGACGTGTTAGTTCTGGGTACTGATTTCTCAGGATCTATGCACCCAAATTACTTGAAATTGTAATCACATGTCGGTTCTTGTGTAATATATTTGTCCAACGAATACCCGTTTATCATCTGTATTTCTCCTTGGTGGCAATTTTAATGGCCAGTTGTGTAGTTACATCAGTTTTCGAGGGAGGTCCTTTCTTTTTTTCATTTTTTTTGAGTAATTAGTATTCTGACTGGTTTGATGCGCTTAGCCACGAATTCCTCTGCAGTGGAAATCTCTTCATCTCAGAGCAACATTTGTAACCTACGTCTCAGTTATCTGTTGGATGCATTGTAATCTCAGTTTCTCTCTCTAGTTTTTACCCTATACCGCTCCCTTTAGTACCATGGAAATTATTCCGTAATGTCCCTTTATTTTGTCAGGATTTTCCATATATTCATTTCCCCCGTTCCTCTGGAGAACCTTCTCATTGCTTACCTTATCAGTGCACGTAGTTTTCTATATTCTTCTGTAGCACCACATCCAAAATGCTTCGATCCCTTCCTTTTCCGATTTTCCCACACTCCGTGTTTCGCTACCATACAATGCTGTGCTCCAAACATACATTCTCAGAAATTTCTTCCTCAGATTAAAGCCCATGTTAGATACTAGTAGACTTCTTTTGGTCTTTTTGCCAGTGTTAGTCTGCTTTTGATATCCTCCTTGCTCCGTCCGTCATTGGTTATTTTGCTGCCTAGGTATCAGAATTCCGAAACTTCATCTACGTTGTGACCATTAATCCTGATGTTTAATTTCTCGCTATTCTCATTTATGCTGCTTCTCATTACTTCCGTTTTTCTTCGATTTACTCTCAGTCCATATTCTGTACTCGTTCGGCTGTTCATTCCATTCAGCAGATCCTTTAATTCTTCTTCACTTTCACTGATGACAGCAATGTCGTCAGCGAATCTTATCATTATTATCATTCCACCTTGATTTTTAATTCCACTCTTGAACCTTTCTGTTACTTCCGTCATCACTTCTTCGATGCATAGATTGAACAGTAAGGGTGAAAGACTACATCCCTGTCTTACACCCTTCTTAGCGTGATGCCTATGTTGACAAATTTACAGCACGTGCCCTATCAGGAGAATCCTCCTTTTATTCAAGTTGTGTCGTAAATGTGTTTTTAGTCAGTTCAGTTCAGTGCCTGTTCATTAATAATCCGGTCTTTCTATATAATCTTCTGTATTCTTTCGTAGTGCACTTCAGCACCTTCTATAATCCTCTAGTGTGAAATGTTTAACGTCCACTTTTTACTTTTATAAAAGGACAAACCCTTATAAAATGAACGAAATACTTTCTGAAAAGATTTTCTAAAACAAATTTATATTCCGTTTTAACAAATTCTTCTCTTTCACGAACCCTTCTCCTGCTGCTGCCAACCTGCCCTTTTATACCCTCTGTAGTGTGGCCATCGTCAGTTATTTTACTGCTGAAACTCATCTACTGATTTTAGTGTCTTATTTAATGGATTAGATTAGATTAGTACTTGTTCCATAGATCATGAATACGACACTTCGTAATGATGTGGAACGTGTCAGGTTAAGAAAAGGTGTCTACGCAAGATATTTCATTACACAAAATATTACATGCACTTAAAATTTTTAATTTTTTTGTGGGGGTTGGGGAAATTACCCACTTACTATATCCAAAAATTCACCTAATGAGTAGAAGGAGTTGCCATTAAGAAATTCTTTTAATTTCCTTTTGAATGCTATATGGCTATCTGTCAGAATTTTGATTCTATTAGGTAAGTGACCAACGACTTTTGTGGCAGCAACCCCTTCTGAGCCAAAGTTAGATTTAGCCTTGAGTAGTGAAGATCACCCTTTCTCCTAGTGTTGTATCCATGTACACTGCTATTACTTTTGAATTCGTTCGGATTGTTAATAACATATTTCATAAGTGAATATATATATTGTGAGACTACAGTAAAGATCCCTAGCTCTTTAAATAAGTGTCTGCAGGATGATCTTGGATGAGCTCCAGCAATTATTCTGATTACACGCTTTTGTGCAATGAACACTCTTTTACTCAATGATGAGTTACACCAGAATATGATGCAATACAGAAGCAGAGAATGAAAATAGGCGTGGTAAGCTAATTTACTGAGATGTATATCGCCAAAATTTGCAACGACTCTAATAGCATAAGTAGCTGAACTCAAACGTTTCAGCAGATCCTCAGTGTGTTTTTCCCAGTTCAACCCCTCATCAATGTATACACCTAGAAATTTTGAATATTCTACCTCTGCTACCGATTTCTGATAGAAGTCTATATTTATTAATGGTGTTATTCCATTTACTGTGTGGAACTGTATATACTGTGTTTTGTCAAAGTTTAATGAGAGCCCATTTGCAGAGAACCACTTAATGATTTTCTGAAAAACATCGTTTACAATTTCACCAATTTATTCTTGTCTGTTGGGTGGGATAGCTATACTTGTATCATCGGCAAAAAGTACCAGCCTTGCATCTTCATGAATAAGGAATGGCAAGTCATTAATATATATTAAGAACAGCAGAGTACGCAAGACAGAACCTTGCAGCACCCCATTCTTGATTGTTCCCCAGTTTGAGAAATCACCAGTTTTTTGCATATTATGTGAACTGCTTATTTCAACTTTCAGCACTCTTCCAGTTATGTATGATTTAAACTATTTGAGCACTGTCCCATTCATACCACAGTATTTGAGCTTATTTAGAAGTATTCCATGATTTACGCAATCAAAAGCCTTTGATAGATCACAAAAAATCCCAACAGGTGACTTCCGGTTTCTCAGAGCATTTAATATTTCATTAGTAAAAGTATATATAGCATTTTCCGTTTAAAAACCCTTCTGGAAAGCAAACTGACATTTTGTTAAAACTTTATTTCTACAAAAGTGTGAAGCTACTCTGCAATACATTTCTTTTTCAAGAATTTTGGAAAATGCAGTCAGAAGAAAGATTGGGCGGTAGTTGTTGACATCAGACGTATCCCACTTTTTATGCAATGGTTTAACAATGGCATACTCCAGTCTATCTGGGAAAATACCCTGCTTCAGAGAGCTATTACATTTGTGGCTAAGAATCCTACTTATTTCCTGGGAACAAGCTTTTATTATCCTGCTGGAAATGCCATCAACTCCATGTGAGCTTTTACTCTTGAGAGAGTTTATTATCTTCCTAATTTCAGAAGGAAAGGTGGGTGGCATTTCAATTGTATCAAATGGTGTGGGTAAGGCCTCTTCCATTAACTGCCTTGCTTCTTCTAATGAACATTTAGATCCTATTTTCTCTACAACACTTAAAAAATGATTATTCAAAATGTTTTCGACTTCCGGCTTGTTGTTTATCAAGTTGCCATTCGCTTTGATGGTGATGCCGTGATCCTGTACTCTTGGTTGCCCTGTCTCCCTTGTAATAATATTCCAATTTTTTTTGATTTTGTAATCAGAGGTATTAATCTCAGACATGATGCACATGCTTCTGGAATTTTTAACAACCTTTCTTAATGTAGCACAGTAGTTTTCATAATATTTGGCTGTTTCTGGGTCATTACTCTTTCTTGTTGTTAGATGCAGTTCCCTTTTGTGGTTACAAGATATTTTTATTCCTTTAGTAAGCCAAGGTTTTTGCATGGTTTCTTATAATTACATTTAACTACTTTCTTGGGGAAACAGTTTTCAAATTCTCTTACAAGTGTAACATGAAATAAGTTATATTTTAAATTAGTATCAGGTTCGTTGTACACCTCATCCCAATCTAACTGCTGAAGATTTTCTCTGAAATTTCTGATTGTTGAGACATTAATTGAACGCACAACATTGGAGGGTAGTTTTGAATTACGGAATGGAGCTAAATTCCTAGCATTGCCAGATTTATTTCGACCACATTCTGTTATGCTTGGTTTACTTATGTTGACATGCATCTTATAACCTCGTTTCAAAACACCATCCAGTTCCTTGAGATGCTCTTCCAACCCCTTTGCAGTATCTGACAGGATAACTATATCATCAGCAAACCTCAAAGTTTTTATTTCTTTTCCTGTAACTTGAACTCCGTTACCAAATTGCTCCTTTGTTCTGACATCTCGCCCAATGTACATAGGCTAACTGAAGGTAATAATGCTGTGCAGGTTTTAACGCCATGAGCAGTTTAATGGCTAGTTTGGAAATATTACGATGGTCGAGCACCGAGTAAGTGACAAGGAAAAAGTGGGGATCTTCCACTACTTGCATGGAGCGTCCTTGTGGCACAGGAAACCTCAGTGTGAGTGCTACAGCTTTCAGAGTGAGGTTGCGTGCTAAAAGTTTGCTTTCTATTGGCACTAAATATTTTCCGCCAGTTAAAGGAGGTATGGATAAATTTATAATGTTATTCTCTTTTAATGTTTCGATTACTATGTGATTACATTCTTTCGTGTATTAAAGCTTATAAATAAACTTTAGAATCTTTAAATCTTTTCCAATACATTTGATAAAATCTTCAATAAGACACCTGCAGGTAACAACACCATTTGCGTATTTTTCTCATCTAGGTGACGATCTCTGTAAGCCCTGTCCAAATCTTTGTGCAAAGTGCTCTACTGAGGATGAACGGAAGGCCATTGAAGCAGTGAGATCTGAATTACTGTTCAGGAGACTTCAAGGACATTTAACATTCCACGAAGAACTTTTCAAGACTGGCGAACAGGGATGAAGGAAAGACGCCGACTAAGAAACTTGTCCGTAATCCAGAGCAACATTTCTCAATAGACAGCTGTTTAATACTGATTTATCAACAGCATCAACATCTGGTCTTGCAAATTCTGGCAAGATAATCTCAATCAAAACACACTCCAAGTCCTATAATAAGGATGTATACTGCAGTGATTGTGGTAGTTCCTTCGAAGACAAAAGGAGTAGGAAGGATTGGATTCAGTGTACACAATGTAAAACATGGCATCATGAAACAAGTGATAATGGATCTGTAAAAATATCAGGGCTACGTATATCATGTGAAGTTGGCTGTGTTGAATTTGAAAGTAACTGAATTGGAAGTTCATTGTATGCTTAAATTTTCCGTTGTTTCTATAGTTATTGACTACATCACTTCCATTATTGGTTACAATGACGCATTTTTTCATTATTATTGGGTGTCATAAATGTGATAGACTTTGAAGCTGGCGTTTCTACCTTCACTATTCCTTAGGCCGGTGTTACACTATCAAATTTCTTTGTCAAATATCTTTGTCAAAAATCTTTGTGGAAGATATTTGATGGTGTGATAGGGAACTTTGTCAAATGTCGTCCAATATTTGATCAAATCTAGGGCCTCGCTGTAGATTTGATCAAAGAAGTCGCTTGTCTTGTGTTCACTGCAATGTGACATGTTACCACAACGTTCTGTTGTCTGTAGTGTTTTTATAAACAGTGCCGATAAATTCAATTGGTGTGTGCCGACAACTACAAAATTAATAGAGATGTATGAAGCTGATGAGTCACTTTACAACGCGAGGCACCCTGTATACAAAACTAGATTAAGAAGATTGGAGACCTGACCTGACCTGACCTAACCTACCCTAACCTAACCTAACCCTCTCCTGTAGCAAGGAATCGGAGTGTTACAGTGAGCCTGTCTTCTGCAGATGTAGCAGTTCTTAAGTGAATATTGTATTGAGGACACACTTCACTGAGCACATACAGAAATGTCTGCTCATCCATTCTTAAGCAATTGATGTACGACTAGACGTCCTCCACTACAAGCTAACGTAACAAGTTTTGTTGAATGCCTTTATCGTGTCGTCGCAAAACCCACGGCTTCACCCAGGTATGTTTCCTTTTTATCCTCCGCTTCTCTTCCACATGGGCACACAGTGCAATTGTGGTACATGCAACTGCTGCTGTTAATAACAAGTTGTTGTTGTCAGCCATCTTAAACTTCGACGAAAAATATGACGACAGTGTAATACCCCTTATAGCACTACGTCAAAGATCTTTGTCAAATATATTTGACAGAATATTTGATCACATCTTTGATCAAATCTTTGACAAAGAAATTTTATAGTGTAATACCGGCCTTACAAACACCGGTTCTCCCTTTCCTATACAAAAATTGTATCTTAAAAATTGGTAAATATAGCCAATTATTTTAAAAGGAATCTATAAGGGATGTATTTGGGCTGAATTAATTAAAATTTGACAATTTTCTTGTCTCTACAGGACGTTAGAGACAATTATCTGAATGCATGGCATTATTACCTTCAGTTACACTGTTGCAATAGATCAAGGATAGACTACAAACCTGTCTCACTCTCTTCTAAATCACGCTTCTCGTACATTTCCCAGAGTCTTACAACTGCAGTATGTTTTATGTAGAAGTTGTAGATAACCTTTCGCTCCCTCTATTTTTTGCCTACCGCCTTGAGAATTTCAAACAGAGACTCCATTCAACATTTCTAAAATTTTCCTTTGAATCTACTTGGTGTAATGACGCAAGATGCCCTCGCGAAGCCACAGCAGCTACCCGACAGTCGCTGCAGATAAGGATTTCTAACTGGCCTTCCACACGATGGTGCGACCGGCCGGACAAGGGCACAAGAAAAGGAGGCTGGCCTTGTCCGCGAAACCGTTCGGACGCGTCTGCAACTGTACTCATAATGTAGTTTTAAATACACAGTCCACTTTTACCAACCATATAGTTTTATTTTCTTCTGCAATGAGTGAGTGCATTCGTCTGGACTGGGGAAAGAACGAAGCAACACAGAATTAACGCGCGTTTTGTGGCTGCCTACATCTGTAAGTGGGCTACTGCAAACATAAATTTGCCTTTCCTCACTCTAAGGTAAATCAGAGCGTCAGTATTACATCGCGTGTCCCTATATTTCTCCAGTTTCTGAACTGATGTTCCCCAATGTCGGCTTCTACCAGTATTTCCATCCACCCTCAAATAATTTGTGTATCTATTTTGCAACCATTACTTATTAAACTGATAATTCGGTAATATTCACATCTGTCAGCACCTACCTTCAGTGTTGCGTGGGATTACACAGTAAGTAGTAGATATTTTAGTGTTACTGAAGCATCTCATTTCATATAGAGAGGAGCCTCAGTCCTCAGTGGCAAATGTAGATATGTCGGTGTATGTGTGTGTGTTGCACGTGCCAGCCGTTAGGAGGTCAATAGTTGAGGAAGAGTATGCATAATTACTCGGAATAGCAGTCAGCATGTGATTTTCAGCTTATTTTAACTAGACTTTGTTTTTTAACTAGTGGGGCAGATCAGAGTGAAGAGAATGACGTAAAGGGTCCTGTGGTATAATACCATATAACACATGTCACATTCGCAGTATGACCGTTTTATTCAGAAGAAGGCGTCAGTAATGGAGGTGGTGTATTTGTCGCATTAGACAAGAAATTCAAATGCACCGAGATAGAAACTGAAGCTACTTGTGAGATTGTTTGGGAAAGACTCAGTATCAGGGTGAGTATAACTGGATCCTTCTGTCCCCCACCGGAATCATTTCCTGATGCGGCCGAAAACTGCAGAAAAAACCTCAGTTCGGTTGTACGTAAGTTCCCAATCATACCGTAATCGTCGGTGGAGAGTTAAATTATCCAACAATTAACTGGCAAAATTATAGTTTTGCTAGTGATGGACGTGATAAGAGATACGGGTGAAATGTTACTAAATGCCTTGTCTGAAAACTACCTAGAACAGACAGTTAGGAATCCCACTCATGATGAGAATATATTGGATTTAATGGCAACAAATAGACATGGTCGCTTTGAGGATGTCAGTGACCACGACGCCGTTGTGGCAACAATGATTACCAAAGTAAAAACGACAGTAAAAACAAGAAGAAAGAAAGACCTATGTATGTTCGATAAACTTGATAAAAAAGTCATTCAGGAACTTGAAACTTTCAGCACACGGCAGACGATGTAGAGTAACTATGGCTTAATTTTAAGAGAATAATAGATCACTCACTGGATAGGTACGTGTCTTGTAGAAGCATTCATAATGGGATAGACCCTCATGGTACACAGTCAATGTAAAGCAACTTCTAAAGAAATACAGGCTACTGCATAATAGGTGTAAAACAAAGCATAGGACTGTAGATAGAGAGATGCTGAATGAAACACACTTCGCTGACAAGAAAGCAAAGCGCGATGCCTTCAGTGACTACCGTGGCAGAAATTATCAAACGATCTTTCAAAAACCCGATAGAAATTTTGGTCGTATGTAATGGCTGTTAGTGGCACCAGAGGTAGTGTCCAATCTCTAGCGAATGAGACAGGAAATGAAAATGATGACAGAAAAGCAAAAGCTGAAATGCTTAACTCCGTTTTGAAACGCTCCATTACAAAGAAGAACACAGGAGAATTGCCACAATTTAATCCTCGAACCATTGAAAAAGATGAATGACATAAATATTAGTATCAGTGGTGTTGACAGACAGCTGATTAAGGCTCCTGGGCTCATTTGGAATCCCTATCATATTCTATACTGAATACGAGAATGCGTTAGCCCCTCGTCTAACTATAATCCATCGAAACCATACCCAATTCTTGAAAAAAAAAAACGCAAGTCACAACCGCCTACAAGAAGGGTAGCAGAAGTGATCCACAAAACTGCTGTCTAATATCCTTGACAGATTTCTTTTAGGATCTTAGGGAACATATTCTGAGCTCAAACATAATGAGGTACATTCAAAAGAACGACTTCGTCTATGCCAACCAGCATGGGTTCTGAAACAACGATCATATGGAACTTATCTCGCGCTTTTCACACATGACGTACTGAAAGCTTTGGATCAAGGCAGTCGGGTAGATGCTGTATTTCTTGATTTCCGTAAAGCATTTGACTCAGTACTACAACTACGTTTACCGTCAAAAGTACGATCATATGGGGTAGTAAGTGAAATTTGTGACTGGATTGAGGACTTTTTGGTAGGGAGGACGCAGCACGTTATCTTATTTAGAGAGTCATCGAGAGGTGTAGAAGTAACTTCAGGTGTGTCCCAGGGAAGTGTGTTGGGACCGTTGCTGTTCATGTTGTATGTAAACAGTCTTGAAGACAATATTAATTGTAACCTTAGACTTTCTGCAGCGATGCAGTTATCTATAATGAAGTACTATCTGAAAGAAGCTGCATAAATATTGAGTCAGATCTTGATACGATTTCAGAGTGGTGCAAAGATTGTCAGCTTGCTTTAAATGTTCAGAACTGTAAAACTGTCCACTTCTCAAAACATAAAAACATAGTATCCTATAACATCACTGTTGGTATCTTCGAATTCATACGAATACCTTGATGTAACGTTTTGTAGGGATGTGATATGGAATGATCGCATAGGCTCATTTGTGTGTAAAGCAGGTGGTAGACTTCGGATTATTTGTAGACTACTGGGGAAGAGCAATCAGTCTACGAAGGAGACTGCTTACAAAACATTTCTGCGACTGGTTCTAGAATAAGGCTCAAGTGTGTGAGACATTTCCCAAATAGGACAAACAGGGTATATTGTATGTACACAGAGAAGGGGAACACGAATGGTCACTGGTTTGTTTGATCTGTGGGAGGGTGTCAGTCATCGGTTTCCCTAAATAGTTTAAGACGCATATCGAGATGTTTAATTCGAAATGGTTTCGGCCGATTTCCCACCTTTCTGCACTTCAGTGCTGTGCTTCACCACTTCTAACATCGTCGTAGATGGGACTTCATACCCGAATCATCCATCTTTGTTCCCTTTGGTGATGACGTTACTACTATTACACCAATTTGAGACGTTCATCTGTATATTTTACATATGCACTCTATGTAGGAACATAAATAATTTCCTAGATCTGTTTATACAAGTTTCACTTTCGTTATGCCGTGTATACTGCGTTACGGCTGATTTTCATCACATTTGACACAAGATTCTGGATTATAGCGATATGACACGCTTTCCTTTGTTTTATGGGAACCAGTTTAGGAAGAGTGCATAAGCGTTTCCACAAGTAATGTTTCTACATGGAGGATGCGACATGAAAAATAAATGGGGAAGACTGATTTATTCGTACTCTAAAGGTAAATTTGAGTGCAGGTACATACAAGAAGATTTATACCCTCCGGTTTAGGCGAGAGCGCTAATGTGCTGCTTCCTAGACTCAGGTAGGCGCGCCAGCCCTGGTTCGAATCCGACCGGCCGATTAACGACGAGGGCTGGTGTGCCTACCAGCCTGAATGTGGTTTTTAGGCGGTTTTCTACATCGCACTGGGTGACTGCCGGGCTGGTCCCCTTGTCCCACCTCAGTCACCCGACTCGCAGACATTTGAAACACATTTGCACTATTTCATGATTTACACTAGATGTAGACAGCTGGGGTAAATCAATTTCGTCCCAGGGGGTATGGGGTGGCGGCAGGAAGGGCATCTGGCCACCCCTTAAATTTAACCATGCCAAATCCGTGCTTAACCCTGCAGATCCTGTGCACGATGTGGGACAAAGGCAGAGCCCAAAGAAGAAGAAGAGATACAGCAAGATTTACAACGATAATTTGATTACCATTAATTCTGTGTACCAGTCCATTATGGTCTCACAGCTTATGCTTCTACTTATTTAATGGATTTCGCTTGACACCAGAGAAGTTAGGAAACACTGGTGATTCATAACTGCTCATCTGTCCAACATCTCAACGTTCATGGAAACTGATCAAAAACGATCGAAGGCATGAGCTGTATCTCCAACATGCTCAGTCGAAAGGCGCTCAGTTTGTGTTGAGAAGTGCAACAATAGCTCCTTGTTAATCGGACACTAGCGTGAGGTCTTCATCGGGACGCTCTAAACTGGTAGAGGGGTATATTACCGTTGCTCACGAGTCGACATCACCAATGAGCACAGTATTTTTCTGGCAGAAGGGGTATTTTCGACTAACTCGTACCCTTCCAGTAGTGTGTGCAACACGTCTGCAGTACCTTCTTCCATTCTTTAAGCTTAAAAGTTCAAATGTTACTGCGCCAATGCCACTCCCTGCTCCAATTTCTTGCAGTCGACAGAGCTACTGGTGTAGGGTAGTAGCTTATGAATCCCAAAGTGAATGCAAGATTGTGAATGCTCATTTGGTGGTGGTGAATAAAACACGAACTGGAGAATGTTTAATCATAGTAATCCACTTACTTTAGTTTCAGTATGTATGATGAGTTGTTAGTCTCATCAGTGGAACATGATGCTAACGAATTTACAAAAATGGCAGCATTCACGGAAGGACCTTGAAATGTTTGCCTTTGAAAAGATTGACGTCTGCACGGCCCTGCAGATGACTAATGTTTCTGCTCAAATGATATAGTTGCTATCAAATGTGTTATAAACTCGTGTCTTGCCCAGTCCGTATGGTCGTTACATGGTCTTAAGACTTTACAGACACATGCCAAACTGATGCTATGATTTCGACATCGCAGCTCTTTCTAATCAAATTACACTTGGCGGCGGGCATCTTCTACGTTGTCGCTGTGTGACTGCGTCAAAAGTAAGTGTGAATATAATCTGAGTGCAGCCAGTATGTTAAGCTTTACGTGTCACAAGGTAAAAAGCGTGTCCAGTCGCTAGGTACTGTTGCAGTGTTACTTACCCAACTGGTGTAGTGATCGGACGCTACTGGCAGCTTTCACATCGCTCAGGCAACTAGACTCTGTGTACAATCGCTGTAGCGGCTTGGAGATAGCTCAGTACCGCATGTCTGCACGAAGAGGCAGATAGTAACTTCGGAAAACAACACGTCTCCTTTTAACAGCACAACTACAGTACAAATATTTAACAAAGACAAAATTCTGCAATCATTTTTCACAAACTGCTTCAGTCTAAAGACGTCTCAAACTATGGTCACTATCGTTAGGATGCAATTCCTCGTCACTATCACCTTTGTGGTCATCAAAAATTTCTCTGTTTAGGAAACGGTCACTGTAAGCTGTTAAACATCTTTACCATCATTGTTAGACTCAGTGCATCGGAAAACTTTGTGTGCGTCTCTACTTGCAGAAGACAGTCAAAAATCAGTGTACCGATTACAAACGGCTGCAGTTATTCGAAGCGTAGTGATCCACAGACAATAATTTCAGATAATATAATAATAAGTTCAAAATTTTCATCACGGTGCAAGCGCTGTGAATCGGAAGACGGCGCATGCGCGCTGATGAAAAATTGAAAGTTCCTTGTAGTAAGTGAAAATTACGGAGTTAATATAGAAGAAATTCTGCTAGTTGTAACATAACAACTGTCATTTCATCGTCAAAAAACAAGGTAGATTTCGCCAGCCACACAGTCAAGCACGTCCAAAATCCAACAACATTCGCATGTGGCACAGGCACTTTGAAGAAACAGCACAAAACGTTTAAAGAAAAAATTGAATCAAAATATCCGCGGGTATGCTGCCGGTCTATAGTGTCCAACGGGCACAATATTTCGGCGATCAAACATGTCGCCATCATCAGGTGAACTGACGGACTGAGCTCCTGTGAACGTGCCGGCACGGAGATCCGTACGCTATGGCTGCTCAGAGGGAACTGGGTTCGGTCGCGGCGGCGGCCAATTTAAATACCCTCCGCCCGAGGCGCGCTCCCTCCGCCGTCCGCGCCCAGCGCCACGGTCGCGCGGTGGAACAGATTGCGACGGCGTCTGAGATGACGTCGGTGTGATGGCTCTGTCCGCCGTGGTCGTCACAACTATACGTCTGCTCGATTTACTCTTGATTAACCCGATCGCTGGTTCCCAAGCCTTGCTAAGATTATAGCCACAGTCACGGTTTATGAGGTCGTCATTGGTGCGAATTTCGATGGCCTCTCTAACAACGCTGTCCCAGTATCTCGACGTCTGTACCAGAATCCTCGTGCGGTCATACTCCATGGCGTGATTTTCCGACAAACAATGTTCAGCGACCGCGGACTTGCTCGGATACATCAGTCGAGTGTGCCTCTGGTGTTCACGGCATCGATCCTCGACGGTACGCATCGTCTGACCAATATACGACTTGCCACATTGACACGGAATCTGGTACACGCCGGCCTTCCTCAAACCGAGGTCATCTTTGGCGCTCCCCACCAGTGCACGAGTTTTATTTGGAGGACAAAACACAGTTCCGACCCGGTGTTTCTTCAGAATGCGGGCGATTTTCCCCGAGAGTGCGCCTGTGTATGGAATAAATGCAGTGCCTACCTCCTCCCTCGTGACTTCATCCATCTCAACAGGTTGTGCTGCAGTGGTTGGGCGGAGAGCACGTTGAATCTGCCATTCTGAGTACCCATTTTTTCGAAATACAGTTCTCAGATGTTCCAATTCCTGGGGTAGACTCTCTGCGTCAGAGATAGTGCGCGCCCTATGTACTAGAGTTTTAAGTACCCCATTCCTCTGTGAAGGGTGGTGGCAGCTGTCTGCATGCAAATACAGATCAGTGTGCGTAGCCTTCCGATACACCCCATGACCTAGGGTGCCGTCAGCCCTTCTCTTGACCAAGACGTCAAGGAAAGGTAATTTACCCTCCGTTTCAGTCTCCATAGTGAATTTGATGTTGGGGTGTATGGAGTTTAGATGTGTAAGGAAGTCAAGGAGTTTATCCATACCATGTGGCCAGATGACGAACGTGTCGTCCACGTAACGGAAAAAGCAAGAAGGTTTCCATACGGATGACGACAGGGCTTCCTCCTCGAAGTTCTCCATGTACAAATTCGCTACCACCGGTGAGAGTGGGCTACCCATGGCGACTCCCTCCGTTTGTTCGTAGTATTCTCCATTAAAAAGAAAATACGTGGAAGTCAAGACATGCCTAAAAAGTTCAGTGGTCTTCTCGTCAAACTTCTGACTAATCAATTCTAGTGACTCTCGCAGGGGTACCCTCGTAAACAAGGAAACGACGTCAAAACTCACCATGATATCTGACTCATCCAACCTGAAGCTATCAAGGCGTTTAACAAAATCCACGGAATTACGGATGTGATGAGGGCATTTACCCACATAAGGACTTAATATTCCCGTCAGGTATTTGGCCAACAAATATGTAGGTGCCCTGATGTTGCTGACAATGGGACGTAATGGTACCCCCTCTTTGTGAACCTTCGGGAGTCCATATAGTCTAGGCGGTACCGGACCTTGGGGTAACAATTTCTTAGCGTCACCCTCCGCTAAATCTGCGTCCTTGAGAAGCGCCCTCGTCTTGTTCTCCACCTTCTTTGTAGGGTCAACGCTGATCTTCCGGTAGGAATCGTCATTTAGCAGGCTCTGCATCTTATCAGTGTAGTCCTTATGGGAGACAACAACTGTAGCATTGCCTTTGTCAGCCGGTAAGACAACAATTTCAGAGCGCTCCCTCAGATCACGAGTGGCCGCCCTCTCTTTACTGCTGATATTTGACTTCATCGGCTTGGATTTCGTCAACGCACGACAAGTTTCAAGACGTATTTCCTCGGCTGATTCTGGCGGAAGTCGAGCTGCAACCTGTTCAACAGCACTAACAATTTCTGCGACCGGGTTGAACTTGGGGGTGGGAGCGAAGTTGAGACCTTTCTGCAAAACTGAGACCGCATCATCGTGAAACTTGTCGTGCGTTGACGAAATCCAAGCCGATGAAGTCAAATATCAGCAGTAAAGAGAGGGCGGCCATTCGTGATCTGAGGGAGCGCTCTGAAATTGTTGTCTTACCGGCTGACAAAGGCAATGCTACAGTTGTTGTCTCCCATAAGGACTACACTGATAAGATGCAGAGCCTGCTAAATGACGATTCCTACCGGAAGATCAGCGTTGACCCTACAAAGAAGGTGGAGAACAAGACGAGGGCGCTTCTCAAGGACGCAGATTTAGCGGAGGGTGACGCTAAGAAATTGTTACCCCAAGGTCCGGTACCGCCTAGACTATATGGACTCCCGAAGGTTCACAAAGAGGGGGTACCATTACGTCCCATTGTCAGCAACATCAGGGCACTTACATATTTGTTGGCCAAATACCTGACGGGAATATTAAGTCCTTATGTGGGTAAATGCCCTCATCACATCCGTAATTCCGTGGATTTTGTTAAACGCCTTGATAGCTTCAGGTTGGATGAGTCAGATATCATGGTGAGTTTTGACGTCGTTTCCTTGTTTACGAGGGTACCCCTGCGAGAGTCACTAGAATTGATTAGTCAGAAGTTTGACGAGAAGACCACTGAACTTTTTAGGCATGTCTTGACTTCCACGTATTTTCTTTTTAATGGAGAATACTACGAACAAACGGAGGGAGTCGCCATGGGTAGCCCACTCTCACCGGTGGTAGCGAATTTGTACATGGAGAACTTCGAGGAGGAAGCCCTGTCGTCATCCGTATGGAAACCTTCTTGCTTTTTCCGTTACGTGGACGACACGTTCGTCATCTGGCCACATGGTATGGATAAACTCCTTGACTTCCTTACACATCTAAACTCCATACACCCCAACATCAAATTCACTATGGAGACTGAAACGGAGGGTAAATTACCTTTCCTTGACGTCTTGGTCAAGAGAAGGGCTGACGGCACCCTAGGTCATGGGGTGTATCGGAAGGCTACGCACACTGATCTGTATTTGCATGCAGACAGCTGCCACCACCCTTCACAGAGGAATGGGGTACTTAAAACTCTAGTACATAGGGCGCGCACTATCTCTGACGCAGAGAGTCTACCCCAGGAATTGGAACATCTGAGAACTGTATTTCGAAAAAATGGGTACTCAGAATGGCAGATTCAACGTGCTCTCCGCCCAACCACTGCAGCACAACCTGTTGAGATGGATGAAGTCACGAGGGAGGAGGTAGGCACTGCATTTATTCCATACACAGGCGCACTCTCGGGGAAAATCACCCGCATTCTGAAGAAACACCGGGTCGGAACTGTGTTTTGTCCTCCAAATAAAACTCGTGCACTGGTGGGGAGCGCCAAAGATGACCTCGGTTTGAGGAAGGCCGGCGTGTACCAGATTCCGTGTCAATGTGGCAAGTCGTATATTGGTCAGACGATGCGTACCGTCGAGGATCGATGCCGTGAACACCAGAGGCACACTCGACTGATGTATCCGAGCAAGTCCGCGGTCGCTGAACATTGTTTGTCGGAAAATCACGCCATGGAGTATGACCGCACGAGGATTCTGGTACAGACGTCGAGATACTGGGACAGCGTTGTTAGAGAGGCCATCGAAATTCGCACCAATGACGACCTCATAAACCGTGACTGTGGCTATAATCTTAGCAAGGCTTGGGAACCAGCGATCGGGTTAATCAAGAGTAAATCGAGCAGACGTATAGTTGTGACGACCACGGCGGACAGAGCCATCACACCGACGTCATCTCAGACGCCGTCGCAATCTGTTCCACCGCGCGACCGTGGCGCTGGGCGCGGACGGCGGAGGGAGCGCGCCTCGGGCGGAGGGTATTTAAATCGGCCGCCGCCGCGACCGAACCCAGTTCCCTCTGAGCAGCCATAGCGTACGGATCTCCGTGCCGGCACGTTCACAGGAGCTCAGTCCGTCAGTTCACCTGATGATGGCGACATGTTTGATCGCCGAAATATTGTGCCCGTTGGACACTATAGACCGGCAGCATACCCGCGAATATTTTGACTATCAAATACGCCGGGAGAAACTCAAGAATCACATCATACACCTTTACGGGGAGGAGATGTATCGCAGCATGAAGAAATTTGAAAAGTTGCGCCACCGTAGATGTCGTTTGCTAAGTACTCTTGCCTTTCTAAAGAGATGTCGTTCCGAGAATGTTGTTCCAAATTTTGCTAAGGTTATGCATCACATCGATTCTGCAGCAGCTAAGAGAATCAAGAAACGAGCCAGCCTCGCATTGGTACGTGAGAGAGTGCAATTCACCCGCCGGAGCCTTGAGTTTATCTCACAGGAATTACTCAAACTACATTTGCAACTGGCTAGTAAGTTCACTTCTTGTTCCTGGGATTGGATTGATGGTGTCACCTGGGTGTCAGCTGATTCCGCCCATAAGAAAGCTACAGGACGTCAAACAGCTAAGTTCTCACGTCTCCTTGACAAACCATCCCTGCAGGTTCCGTGCAAGACAGTCATCAATTTGAGTGGCATGGTGTTGAGTGATGATGCGGTCTCAGTTTTGCAGAAAGGTCTCAACTTCGCTCCCACCCCCAAGTTCAACCCGGTCGCAGAAATTGTTAGTGCTGTTGAACAGGTTGCAGCTCGACTTCCGCCAGAATCAGCCGAGGAAATACGTCTTGAAACTTGTCGTGCGTTGACGAAATCCAAGCCGATGAAGTCAAATATCAGCAGTAAAGAGAGGGCGGCCATTCGTGATCTGAGGGAGCGCTCTGAAATTGTTGTCTTACCGGCTGACAAAGGCAATGCTACAGTTGTTGTCTCCCATAAGGACTACACTGATAAGATGCAGAGCCTGCTAAATGACGATTCCTACCGGAAGATCAGCGTTGACCCTACAAAGAAGGTGGAGAACAAGACGAGGGCGCTTCTCAAGGACGCAGATTTAGCGGAGGGTGACGCTAAGAAATTGTTACCCCAAGGTCCGGTACCGCCTAGACTATATGGACTCCCGAAGGTTCACAAAGAGGGGGTACCATTACGTCCCATTGTCAGCAACATCAGGGCACCTACATATTTGTTGGCCAAATACCTGACGGGAATATTAACTCCTTATGTGGGTAAATGCCCTCATCACATCCGTAATTCCGTGGATTTTGTTAAACGCCTTGATAGCTTCAGGTTGGATGAGTCAGATATCATGGTGAGTTTTGACGTCGTTTCCTTGTTTACGAGGGTACCCCTGCGAGAGTCACTAGAATTGATTAGTCAGAAGTTTGACGAGAAGACCACTGAACTTTTTAGGCATGTCTTGACTTCCACGTATTTTCTTTTTAATGGAGAATACTACGAACAAACGGAGGGAGTCGCCATGGGTAGCCCACTCTCACCGGTGGTAGCGAATTTGTACATGGAGAACTTCGAGGAGGAAGCCCTGTCGTCATCCGTATGGAAACCTTCTTGCTTTTTCCGTTACGTGGACGACACGTTCGTCATCTGGCCACATGGTATGGATAAACTCCTTGACTTCCTTACACATCTAAACTCCATACACCCCAACATCAAATTCACTATGGAGACTGAAACGGAGGGTAAATTACCTTTCCTTGACGTCTTGGTCAAGAGAAGGGCTGACGGCACCCTAGGTCATGGGATGTATCGGAAGGCTACGCACACTGATCTGTATTTGCATGCAGACAGCTGCCACCACCCTTCACAGAGGAATGGGGTACTTAAAACTCTAGTACATAGGGCGCGCACTATCTCTGATGCAGAGAGTCTACCCCAGGAATTGGAACATCTGAGAACTGTATTTCGAAAAAATGGGTACTCAGAATGGCAGATTCAACGTGCTCTCCGCCCAACCACTGCAGCAGAACCTGTTGAGATGGATGAAGTCACGAGGGAGGAGGTAGGCACTGCATTTATTCCATACACAGGCGCACTCTTGGGGAAAATCGCCCGCATTCTGAAGAAACACCGGGTGGGAGCTGTGTTTTGTCCTCCAAATAAAACTCGTGCACTGGTGGGGAGCGCCAAAGATGACCTCGGTTTGAGGAAGGCCGGCGTGTACCAGATTCCGTGTCAATGTGGTAAGTCGTATATTGGTCAGACGATGCGTACCGTCGAGGATCGATGCCGTGAACACCAGAGGCACACTCGACTGATGTATCCGAGCAAGTCCGCGGTCGCTGAACATTGTTTGTCGGAAAATCACGCCATGGAGTATGACCGCACGAGGATTCTGGTACAGACGTCGAGATACTGGGACAGCGTTGTTAGAGAGGCCATCGAAATTCGCACCAATGACGACCTCATAAACCGTGACTGTGGCTATAATCTTAGCAAGGCTTGGGAACCAGCGATCGGGTTAATCAAGAGTAAATCGAGCAGACGTATAGTTGTGACGACCACGGCGGACAGAGCCATCACACCGACGTCATCTCAGACGCCGTCGCAATCTGTTCCACCGCGCGACCGTGGCGCTGGGCGCGGACGGCGGAGGGAGCGCGCCGCGGGCGGAGGGTATTTAAATCGGCCGCCGCCGCGACCGAACCCAGTTCCCTCTGAGCAGCCATAGCGTACGGATCTCCGTGCCGGCACGTTCACAGGAGCTCAGTCCGTCAGTTCACCTGATGATGGCGACATGTTTGATCGCCGAAATATTGTGCCCGTTGGACACTATAGACCGGCAGCATACCCGCGGATATTTTGATTATCAAATACGCCGGGAGAAACTCAAGAATCACCAAAAATTGAACTTTTATATTCTCTGAAATCCTTATCGACGATCGCTATGTTTTATTATAGTTATAGCCATTTGTAATCTCTGTATTCATTTCGAACTATCCTATACTTACATTCACCGAAAGTAGCACATAAATTGCAAATTCCTTTTAATAAATGTGCGCAGTGACAGTTTATACCTATCTTCCGCTGTGCAGGGTGATAAATGGTGGCCAGCACAGCATTTTTACAGATCGTAAACGGCACTCATACGCTCTCCTCCACCTGTCACACATACACACACACACACACACACTCACACACACACACAAACACACACGCACAAACACACACACAAAAGGACGCACCAAGTGAGTGACAGGAGTGCAGCTGCCCCATACTTCAAAAAAATAAGTAAATAAAAAATAAAGATCTTCGCAAACAAACTCGCATCCTTCCCCGACATAAAGGCAGTCGTATCAGTTCGGTATCAGAACGAAGAAAATCTAAACATGAAAGCAGAGTCAAAGAATTATATAAATATGAATACAGGAAGTATTTACACGTATCTGAACGCTACACAGCGAATAATATGTACAAAACACTGTATGGCATCTGTTGAATTGGATGTGACTTCGCCAGTTGCAGAGGACTTTAAAATTACATTTGATATCTCCCTGATTAGAGTTGCTCTCTGTGCGAGGTGAACAAACCACAAAGGAAATAACATTGTTACGCGATCTGACTACGCTTTGGAGAGATTCGTCACAGACACGCATACGTAACACAACATAAATTCTCTCGGATTATCTTTTGTTGATTAGTCCTAGTAATGTAACGTTGTCCCAGACCATAACACGTGATGGCAAAATTGCTGCTGCTCAAAAGCTCTCGAGATAAACTTACTAATATAAAGAGTGTATTAATTTTGAATATTCATTTCGAGCAAAAATAATATTGAGTAAAACATTAATGGAATTAGCGATGGAAATAATTAGTTTAGTTACCACCCCATAGGCATACGTGCAAGGCCTTAAAGCTTCCACTTGATTTAAATAAATATGTTGTGGGTTGGCAGGAGAGCCAACACCGGGGTAATAGAGGAAGCCGAAAGGCACGCTTTTTAGCTCACGCAGGCTGGCATGAGGTCTGGAACAGGACAAGGAAATTAGAATTTAGAAAAAACGGACGTAGCTGGTGGAATACTTAACTTTAATCCATAAATGGTGAACGTCGGTCTTGACGGTACATTATTACAGTATTAATATTAACTGGTACTGGCGCCTTGCTAGGTCGTAGCAAATGACGTAGCTGAGGGCTATGCTAACTATCGTCTCGGCAAATGAGAGCGTATTTTGTCAGTGAACCATCGCTAGCAAAGTCGGTTGTACAACTGCGGCGAGTGCTAGGAAGTCTCTCTAGACCTGCCGTGTGGCGGCGCTCGGTCTGCAATCACTGATAGTGGCGACACGCGGGTCCGACGTATACTAACAGACCGCGGCCGATTTAAAGGCTACCACCTAGCAAGTGTGGTGTCTGGCGGTGACACTACATTCCTCCCCCGCAAATCGTCGCACGGTTGTGGCATAAGGCTTCCGCCCGCCGTGGGGAGGACCCCATGTTGACGTATGCGACGAGGTGGGGAGCCTAACAACAGGCGAGGCTGTGCCAACCGCACCGTGCCATTCGGACCGCGGGGAGCTAGGAAACGCCTGAAAACCTGCTCCAGGGTGCACGCCAACATGCGGTGTATGCGCCCGTAGAGAGACAGGAGGGGCCAAAGGGTCGACCTCCATCGGGCCGGGGCACCCGACTGGCGAAGAAGACATATGGTCCGGACGGGGCAAGAGTTCCATGTCGGAGGACAACTGGTCACGGTAAGCGATCGGCGGCGCGTGACCCAGGGAGGCGCCCGGCGGTTGCAGCGACGCGTCCACTGCGGGCGTCGCCAGCGGGATAACAGGCGGCGGCGGCGGCGGCGCGTCGCCATGGGGGAAAATGGAAGGCAGCGTCGGTAACACCTGGGGCTGAGGTGAGCCAGTAGATGGATCCCCAGGGCGCTAACCAGACGGCACCGTCGCTGAAAGCAGACGGCGAGCGGCAGATCCCATGCGACGACAGAGGCGCAGCTGATTGAGATGCCGACGCACCCCACCAGAGGCCCCCCAAACCAGATACATAGCGCAGCAGAGGCAGCGAAGAATGTGCCCTTCGAGCCAACGCCGTGAACCTCGATAGTGGCGGTAGTAGACAACGTCGCCTGGGGCAAAAGCAGATGTCTGCCGCTGCACAGGAACCTGATGCGGCGGATGTAGCAAAGACATCAATGTTCGATGAGGGCGACCGTGGACCAACTCAGCCAGCGAGCGACCATCTCGGGGCTGAGAGCGATACGAGGACAAAGAGAGCAATAACGCGACCTCCCGAGAATACGACTCTTTCAACTTCAACATCTGTGACTTGAAAGTCCTGACCAATCGTTCAGCGGCACCGTTTGACTGTGGCGAAAACGGCGCGGACGTCAGATGTTGAATACCATTGGCCTTGCAGCATCATCATCATCATCATTTCAGACTGATTATGCCTTTCAGCGTTCAGTCTGGAGCATAGCCCCCCTAATAAAATTCCTCCATGATCCCCTATTCAGTGCTAACATTGGTGCCTCTTCTGATGTTAAACCTATTACTTCAAAATCATTCTTAACTGAATCCAGGTACCTTCTCCTTGGTCTGCCCCGACTCCTCCTACCCTCTACTGCGGAACCCATGAGTCTCTTGGGTAACCTTGCTTCTCCCATGCGTGTAACATGACCCCACCATCTAAGCCTGTTCGCCCTGACTGCTACATCTATAGAGTTCATTCCCAGTTTTTCTTTGATTTCCTCATTGTGGACACCCTCCTGCCATTGTTCCCATCTACTAGTACCTGCAATCATCCTAGCTACTTTCATATCCGTAACCTCAACCTTATTGATAAGGTAACCTGAATCCACCCAGCTTTCGCTCCTATACAACAAAGTTGGTCGAAAGATTGAACGGTGCACAGATAACTTAGTCTTGGTACTGACTTCCTTCTTGCAAAATAGAGTAGATCGTAGCTGAGCGCTCACTGCATTAGCCTTGCTACACCTCGCTTCCAGTTCTTTCACTATGTTGCCATCCTGTGAGAATATGCATCCTAAGTACTTGAAACCGTCCACCTGTTCTAACTTTGTTCCTCCTATTTGGCACTCAATCCGTTTATATTTCTTTCCCACTGACATTACTTTCGTTTTGGAGATGCTAATCTTCATACCATAGTCCTTACATTTCTGATATAGCTCTGAAATATTACTCTGCAAACTTTCAATCGAATCTGCCATCACAACTAAGTCACCCGCATATGCAAGACTGCTTATTTTGTGTTCACATATCTTAATCTCACCCAGCCAGTCTATTGTTTTCAACATATGATCCATAAATAATATGAACAACAGTGGAGACAGGTTGCAGCCTTGTCTTACCCCTGAAACTACTCTGAACCATGAACTCAGTTTACCGTCAACTCTAACTGCTGCCTGACTATCCATGTAAAGACCTTTAATTGCTTGCAAAAGTTTGCCTCTTATTCCATAATCTCGTAGAATAGACAATAACTTCCTCCTAGGAACCCGGTCATATGCCTTTTCTAGATCTATAAAGCATAGATACAATTCCCTGTTCCACTCATAACACTTCTCCATTATTTGTCGTAAGCTAAAGATCTGGTCCTGACAACCTCTAAGAGGCCTAAACCCACACTGATTTTCATTCAATTGCTCCTTAACTAATACTCGCACTTTCCTTTCAACAATACCTGAGAAGATTTTACCCACAACGCTGATTAAAGAGATACCTCTGTAGTTGTTACAATCTTTTCTGTTTCCATGTTTAAAGATTGGTGTGATTACTGCTTTTGTCCAGTCTGATGGAACCTGTCCCGACTCCCAGGCCATTTCAATTATCCTGTGTAGCCATTTAAGACCTGACATTCCACTGTACTTAATGAGTTCCGACTTAATTTCATCCACCGCAGCTGCTTTATTGCACTGCAATCTATTGACCATTTTCTCCACTTCCTCAAACGTGATCCTATTTCCATCATCATTCCTATCCCATTCTACCTCGAAATCTGAAACATTACTGATCGTATTTTCACCTACATTGAGCAACTCTTCAAAATATTCCCTCCACCTGCCCAAGGCATCCACAGGATTCACCAGCAGACCTGTCCAAAATACTTGTCATTTCCTTCTTACCTCCCTTTCGAAGACTGCTAATTACACTCCAGAATGGTTTTCCAGCAGCTTGACCCAGTGTCTCCAACCTGTTTCCAAAGTCTCCCCAAGATTTCTTCTTGGATGCTGCAATTATCTGTTTGGCATTGTTTCTTTCTTCAACATAACTTTCTCTGTCTACCTGAGTTCTAGTATGTAGCCATTTTTTATACGCCTTCTTTTTCCTTTTACAGGCTGCCTTGACTGTGTCATTCCACCAAGCTGTTTGCTTCCTCCTACTTTTACACACTACTGTTCCAAGACATTCTTTAGCCGCTTCTAGTACTGTGTCCCTGTACCTTGTCCATTCCTTTTCCAATGACTGTAATTGCCTACATTCAACTAACTGGTACCTTTCTGAGATCGCTGTTATGTACTTGTGCCTGATTTCCTTGTCCTGAAGTTTCTCCACTCTTATCCTCCTACATATGGACCTGACCTCCTGCACTTTCGGCCTCGCAATCCCAATTTCACTGCAGATTAAATAATGATCAGTGTCATCAAAGAATCCCCTGAATACACGTGTGTCCCTCACAGCCTTCCTGAATTCCTGATCTGTTATTATATAGTCAATGACAGATCTGGTTCCCCTGCTTTCCCAAGTATACCGGTGAATGTTCTTATGTTTAAAAAATGAGTTTGTGATTACTAAGCCCATACTGGCACAGAAATCCAAGAGTTGCTGCCCGTTCCTGTTGGCCTCCATATCCTCTCCAAATTTACCCATAACCTTTTCATACCCTTCTGTTCGATTTCCAATCCTGGCATTAAAATCACCCATGAGCAAAACACTGTCCTTGTCCTTTACTCTAACAACTACATCACTGAGTGCCTCATAAAAACTATCCATCTTATTTTGATCAGTTCCTTCACAATGCGAATATACTGACGCAATCCTAATTTTCTTGCTAGACACTGTCAAATCGATCCACATCAGTCGTTCGTTTACATACCTTATTGCAACTACGCTGGGTTCCATTTCTTTCCTGATGTAAAGCCCTACACCCCATTGTGCTATTCCTGCTTTGACTCCTGACAAGTAGACCTTGTATTCTCCCACTACCTCTTCTTTCTCACCCCTTACCCGAATGTCACTAACAGCTAAAACGTCCAGCCCCATCTTACTTGCAGCCTCTGCCAGCTCGACCTTCTTCCAAGAGTAGCCCCCATTGATATTAATAGCTCCCCATCTCATTACCATTTGTTTGCCAAGTCGCATCTTAGGAGTCCCTGGTTTGTCAGTTAGAGGTGGGACTCTGTCACCTCCAAAGGTCCGAGGCATTTTGCTCTGATTGTTGCCAGCATCATATTTAAAGTACCAGGGAAGCAGGTTGCTAGCCTTACTTGCCCCGAGTCCCATTGGGTTTTACCCCTAACGGCTGAGGGACTAACCGGTGGATTTGGTAGTCTTTGCCGTATGAGCACAAAGGTGACCACGACTCAGAATATGTCCGAGATGCCCAGCCTTATTCCAAAGTAACTGGTATCCCGACTGTCGGGACCACTTACTTGGCCACTGAGAGCGATAAGAGGACAAAAAGAGCAACAACGCGACCTCCCGAGAACGCGACTCTTTCAACTTCAACATCTGTGACTTGAAAGTCCTGACCAATCGTTCAGCGGCACCGTTTGACTGTGGCGAAAACGGCGCGGACGTCAGATGTTGAATACCATTGGCCTTGCAGAATGACTGAAATTCTGCGGACATGAATAGTGGGCCATTGTCGGAAACAATAGTCTGTGGAAGGCTTTCAATGCAAAAGATACAGGATAACGCTTGGATGGTGGCAGATGACGTCGTGGAAGACATCCGGACAACAAAAGGAAAATTACTGAATGAATCTACCATAACCAACCATAGAGCATTCCAGAATGGACCAGCAAAATAGGTGTAAGCGTTGCCAAGGGGAAGTGGCTTTTGGCCATGCAAAGAATTTTCCGCGGTGGTGCTGATTGTTGATCGGCACACACCATGCACGAAGATCACATATTCGTAATCGCGGCATCGATTCCGAACCAAGTACAGTGCTGACGAGCAAGTTGTTTCGTTCTCACTATACCCCAATGTCCTTGGTTGAGAAGCCGTAAGACAAAGGAGCGTAACGAACGTGGGACCACGACCCTGGACTGATCATTATCAGAACGCAACAGCAAAACACCACGTCGTACAAAAAGTCTCTCCTGGTGAGCAAAAAATCGGCGAACCAACGGATCCCCAATCCGTGACTTTGACAAGGGCCATTGCGTAGCAAGAAAACGCAGAACGGTAGCAAGGACAGGGTCGGCAGCTGTGGCTGTAGCTACACGACGAAAATCAATCGGAAACGATTCGACCACGTCATCGGTTTCCGCATCAATGAACATGCAAGCAAGTTCGGAGAAATCAAATGCCCTATTCTCAGCAACAGGCAAACGGGACAACGCATCGGCGTGTCCGTGCTTAGCAGTGGACCGATACAAGATATCGTAGCGGTACTGCGAGAGGAAAAGAGACCAGCGAATGAATTTCTGCGCTGTACGTGGAGGTACAGGCTTGGTCGGATGAAAAAGCGATGTCAAAGGTTTGACATCTGTGATGATGGTAAAGTGACGACCATACAAGAAATCATGAAACTTTGTAATACCAAATACGAGAGCCAATGCTTCTTTCTCGATCTGTGAATAATTTCTTTGCGCGGACGAGAGCAATTTGGACGCAAAGGCAACAGGGCGATCGTGCGAACCATCTTTGTGCGCAAGCACAGCACCGATCCCGAAATCCGATGCATCCACCATCAACAAAAGGGGCTTCCGGGGATCGAATGGCGTAAGGCAAGTATTGGAAAGCAACGCCGAGTTCAACTGGCGAAAGGCACGTTCGCATTCCGTCGTCCAGACGAACGGAACACATTTACGGCGTAAGCGATGAAGCGGAGCTGAAATGGAAGAGGCCTGTGGAACATATTTGTTATAGTAATTTATTTTTCCTAGCACACTCTGTAGCTGCTGCAAATTCTGCGGCGAAGGCAAGTCTTGTATGGCACGGAGGTCCTCTGGACTGGGATGTATGCCTTGGGAATTGATTACATGTCCCAGATATGGTACGCTGGACGAGTGGTCACGCCAATTTGGATCCCATCCTCGACGCCAATGTTGTGGGTTGGCAGGAGAGCCAACACCGGGGTAATAGAGGAAGCCGAAAGGCACGCGTTTTAGCTCACGCAGGCTGGCGTGAGGTCTGAAACGGGACAAGGAAATTAGGCTTTAGGAAAACGGACGTAGCTGGTGGAATACTTAACTTTAATCCATTAACGATGAGCATCGCTCTTGACGGTACATTATTACAGTATCAATAGTAACTGGTACTGGCGCCTTGCTAGGTCGTAGCAAATGACGTAGCTGAGGGCTATGCTAACTATCGTCTCGGCAAATGAGAGCGTATTTTGTCAGTGAACCATCGCTAGCAAAGTCGGTTGTACAACTGGGGCGAGTGCTAGGAAGTCTCTCTAGACCTGCCGTGTGGCGGTGCTCGGTCTGCAATCAGTGGCGACACGCAGGTCCGACGTATACTAACGGACCGCTGCCGATTTAAAGGCTACCACCTAGCAAGTGTGGTGTCTGGCGGTGACACCACAAAATATATGAATAATACGTATTTAAAATAAAGGTACAATATTTACTTTAGCTTTGGATTATTATTGTGCTTCAAGAATACAAAAGTTTTCATTGACTACACCAATTAAAATTACGTGAAACATAAGCTGTCCCCAGCATACAGATACAACGATTAGTTCTTCAACGCACATTTGGAAATCATGTAAGGCATACAGCCTAATTGGTGAATGAAATACTGTCTTGGTAAAACAGTCACGAGTCAGACAGAACAGTTAAACACAGTGAAATTTGCCTCCTTCTGTTCGTCACCGCAACTACCACTCTGCTACTCAGCAACGACGCTGTTCCAATACAGCCTGCGAAGTTGTAAAATAAACACATTACCCTGTATTCTGGAGCCGGTATAGAGCAAGTATTGTGTTCGATTCTTTGTTTCATCGCATGAGTACAAATAGTTAATTGCTTTAATTATCGTTCTTCATCTTTCTCAGTGTAATGCAATGTAGCCTCAGTCAAAAACACACAAACCACACTCGAGAAAAACACAATATCATTGCAGAGGAGCCCCAATGCAACTGGAATGGAGCAATACACTTTGTTTCCCTTCTCAAGCAGCAGGCCACATGTGGTAACCACGCCCTCGCTAGATACTGTCCAAAGCCACTCTCGCCTCAAAGACATCAGGCAGATACACTCCAGTAGCAGAAGCAGCTGCACGTTTGCGGCAGTGGATAAATGAGCCACAGAGATAGCTTGCGGGACGAAGCTATGTAAAGACAGAGCATATGGAAGATGGTCGATTATAGTGGACACCTTTCATCAGGGTGCCTTGGAAGCTGAGAGCAAACATACAATATTTTCCGCAGAGTAATTAGGAGAACACATTCCAAGCTGATCTTCAGAATTACCCTGACAGAAAAATGGTCCCTATACATTGAGTTGGGTTAGAGTTTACAAAGTTCAGAATTCATAAAATATGAAATAAAGTTTAGTGCAAAGAACTCATAAATCGCAATCTCTTAACGCAGCAATTCTTTTAGGATAGTTATACAAGAGCAATTACCTCTCATGGGTGAACACCAGAATACTGCTATGAAACTCATACAAAAACCATCAATTCTAAAACATATATATAACGTAATTTTAAACATACAATAAGATGTGCCATTTCTAATGTGATGTGAATTAATAACATGTAATAGAAAACTAACCAAAAAATAGTAAATTGTAAAATTTTATTTAAAAAGTAGATATAAATTATTAAATTGAAAACAATGACACATAAATTTTAGAATATGTCTTCATGGTAGCAGCGATGTAACAACTTGAACATTCTCAATAATACTTATAGGTTATACAGAGAATTATTATCCCAGAAAATATAATCAACGAATATTACCTATGGTTTCATTGTAAGCATTATGTCAAAATTTCAACATTCTCAATAATGCATACAGGAATTATTATCCTATACAATATACTAATAATGATAAAGTATGGGCTCACTGTAGCCATGATGTCGCACAACCAGATGAAGCATTCTCATCTTATGTACGAAAGTTGCACTTTCCTTTAATACAGTTCTGCACATGTAGTACGTTCCACTCATTGAGAGGACTCCCTCTGCAGAGCTCATTATCATTTCAGTCAACGTGAGCCGTGTGCAAGCCATATCTGATCCACGCACGTGCGGCACTGATATCAACATCTTTGCAGGAAAGTATTTGGTCTGTTGCTGGGTAACCGGAGGATGCGCTTCTGCAAGGGGTATCAAGGTGGCACCGACCGGCTGTATCTGAGAGAGCACAAGACACGTTACGTAAGATGACTGATATGACAAAAATCACAGGACAGCCATTCTCCCCGTTGAAAGTGTCTCTTACACAAGGTATAAAGTGACAGTGCATTCTCAGAGCTGTCATTTGTGCTGAGATGGTTCATGTGAAAATGTTACCGTTGTGATTATGGCTGCACGGCGGGAATTAACAGACTTTGAACGCGGAACGATAGTTGGATCTTGACGCATGGGACATTACATTTAGAAAATCGTTATAGAATTCAATATCCCTAGCCCCACAGTTCCAGGAGTGAGCTGAGAATACAAATTTCAGATATCAGCTCTCACTATGGACAACGCAGGGCCGACAGTCTTCTCTTAACGACCGAGTGCCGCGTAGTGTAGAGTTGTCATTGCTAACAGACAAGCACCTCTGCGTGAGATACTCACAAAAATCAATGCAGGACGTACGACGAACTTAAGTGTTAGGACAGTGTGGCGAAATTTTGCGTTAATGGGCTATGGTAGCTAACAACACGACGTTTCCTGCAGCCCCTCTTCTGGGCTCAAGTCCTATCGGTTGCACCGTAGACGACTGGCCAGAAGAGACCCGATTTAAGTTGGTAAGAGTAAACGGTAGCGATCGAGTGTTGTGCAAACCCCACGATGCTATTGACCAAGTCGTCAACAAGTCAATATGCAAGCAGGTGGTGGCTTCATAATGGTGTGGCTGTGTTTACACAGAAACGACTTGGTCCTCTGGTCCGGCTAAACCGATCATTCACTGGGAATGGTTATGTTCGGCTACTTGGAGACCATTTTTAGCGAGTTATGGACTTCGTGTGCCAAAATAACAATGGAATTGTCACCAGGCGACAATTGTTCACGATTGAGTTGAAGAACTTTGTGTACAGTTGGAGCGAGTGATTTGGACATCCAGATCACCTGACATAAATGCCATAGAACATTTCTGGGACATAATGGAGAGGTCAGTCCGTGCACAAAATCCTGCACCGGCAACACTTTCCCAATTATGAACGGCTGTAGACGAAGCGAGGCTCAATATTTCTGCAGAGGACTACCAACGACTTGTTGAGTCCATGCCACGTCGAGTTATTGCACTAAGCTGGACAAAAGGAGTCCCGACATGATATTAGGAGGTATACCATGACTTGTGTCACCTCGGTGACCTCTTCGGGGTTTCCTTTTGCTGCGGACATGTTAACCTCCCCAGCGGATTGATAGCTGCGGCAGAAGCGGAAACAGGGCCGGATAACTGTTGGCGCTGAGATGCCTGTCTGAATTCGAGCCACTAGCCACTCAACCATCATGAATTGCTGCGTGCGTATGCTATTTGCTGAATTTTCTTAGTAAATGTACCAGGCGAGCGGTTGCCGTACTTACTGAAGATACGTAGCTCATTGACGCTCGCACACGTTCAGGTGGTATGTTGCTATTCTTAAGAGATTTATTTTAAAACTTTGGCTATGCTGTCAAACTGATTTGCTTATATGTTCCTGTGTTGGTAGGAACTTGATTAGCAAATTACGTATGTTGCAGGAGAGCATAGGACTACAGTTACTATTGGTAGTGTACATACGTCGGTACATGGTAACGAAGCCTGGAAGGTGGCCTCGCTGTATAATTCTATGTGTCTGCTATCAAGTCTGTTAACTGACAACTAATACAAAACAAAAAGTCACAACGGCGTGCTATTTAGTTTCTGAACGCACTGGCTAATAAAGGTGTCTGTCTCTTCTTATTAACGCAACTGGCCAGCTAGTTAAATCTGTGTGCTCCAGTTGTAATTTGGAATGCCTGAGGCATATTTTCTGTCAGTCTGACACTTTGTGATTTTGCCACTATTTTCTGTTGTTGCCTATTGTTCTGATTATCTCTGCTGCGCAAGCGGACGAAGGTTGGTTGTTTGGTTTTGGGGAAGGAGACCAGACAGCGTGGTCATCGGTCTCATCGGATTAGGGAAGGATGCGGAAGGAAGTCGGCCGTGCCCTTTCAGAGGAACCATCCCGGCATTTGCCTGGAGTGATTTAGGGAAATCACGGAAAACCTAAATCAGGATGGCCGGACGCAGGATTGAACCGTCGTCCTCCCGAATGCGAGTCCAGTGTCTAACCACTGCGGACGAAGGTTAATACAAGAAGTTTGTATCTACTGTTTCTGGCCATTCAGCGGCGTTACCTGTTAATCATTTCTGTATGATTATTTTATTTAAAAAAAATTATCTGCTTGTTGCCACAAGGCGTTTTAGACGATTTATTGCTTTGGTGCCAGAAGACCTTTTATTTAAATATCTAGGTTGTAAGATCCCATTAGCGGCCTGTCTCTGCTACTCCACTTTTGTTTGTTATTGCTCTAAGTTTCTTGTGCTAAGCCTAATTGTACGTAGTCGTTGGTGGCGGTTCCTTTTGATTAGAGAAAGTAGAATCAATCTTCGCTAGTATCGCTGTGAGACGGTTTTCAGTCTCAAACTTGCAACTGGTCACTGCCGGCGAATTTTGACTTTAATTTTCTTATTCTCAGTGGGCTTCACCTATATTCCAGTCTGGCTTGGTGTGTATGCTAAGCACTATTTGAGACGCTCCACTTATTGCAGATTTTAATTTGTAATTGGCCATTGCTTTTCTTTTTTATTTTTTAATTCTTAGTTATTTATTTTCCAGAAGGCCTTGGTTATTTTTAAAATTCAGGAATTCTATATATTTTAATATGTGAGGTGTTCAAGGTGTTATTAAGCATGTGTTTGTCTGTGATGGTAAAATAATAGTGACAACCGTCTTTCTGAGTTACTGTCTCGGTGGAGAATTGAAATATTTATTTAGTCTTGCAAATACCTTTGTCGTGAATCATAAGAGCTTCGAAATTAAGTATTTACTATTTGTTGTTAATAAATATGCTATCTAAAGTTAATAAATACGCTTTTATTGACCCAGAAACTTACCACTCACCCTGCCAGCTCCCTACTGCTCCACATCTTCAAATTTAGCCAAGTATATTACATTTCACTGCACCAATCTATGCCCAATTACTCTAACTACAGCGCCCGCTACACCAACTACGTGTATTACTTGCTGCTAGCAAATACACTCGTTCGTCACAGTCATTCACATAGAGAACTCAGTTATCTCCTCCAGAAAGGTTAGTAACTGTTAGTAAATATTAAGGCAATAGGCATTGTAGTCAATGTCAAAATATACATGGTAATAGCAAATGGAAAGATTCAGTAAACAGTATTCGATAAATATGACAATGTAACTTTAGAACATAATTAATACACAACAAGAATAAACTGTTCCCTACTCTAAACGAAACGCAAGAGATTCCCCAGGTAACACAATAAAGGTAAGGACATGGTTATAGTAGGATATCATTACAATCATAAAAGTATCTCCACAAACAAGAATTTCAAACATCATGTTATAAAAAGGAAGTATCGATAAGACTAAGATAAGCACTTTAACAAGAAACCTTATAGAATCATCAAATCATTCCGAAACGACATAAATAAATACAGAATGAAATGCTGGGCACTAACTAAGCACATTTAAACATGATATACCAATGTGAGAAGAAAGATCATTCAAAATATTCAGTTTAGTACCCAGAAAACGTTTGCCACGACTTCCGTACCTTAGGGCCGAATCGAGCCGAGCGCCGCGAAGACACAGTCGTGCTTGCGACAAGCAACTGAGTATACTGATCGATGTTATTAATTAAATCGTGTGGATAGGTAGTGTCAACGTTAATTAATATTGATAATACAATGTTACATCAGCAGTTCATCTAAACTCTTCTGTGGTACCATGCCATTTCACCCAAATAAAAGTACCTTCTGCTGGACCATCTTTCCTTCTTTACGCGTAGATAACGCCAAAAGCATATCAAAGTGTAACGCGATTTATCAAGGTCCTTATCAGCAAATTCACATTACTGTGGCTGTGGTTAGGACCAGTGGTCTACAGTGTACATGTTGATCAAGAGTCTTTATTTGCCGTCAGACTCGGTCGGAATAAATAATAAAGCTGTCCGAGGAACTGCCCGAAACAACCTGCTTACTGGTCCTTGTGTTTTTGTTTCATGTCGCATGTCTTTCAGTGGTGATGGTACTGCTACATTTGGTCATGGCAGTTAAATGCTTTATTACTTCCGGGACTGAACTTGAGACTTTTAATACAGAGACAGAAAGTAAAATTTACAACATCATTCTTTGTGTCACAGCAGCAATACCTTACTAACAGTTGTTTTGAGATCACCCTCTCATTACCTTGTGTTGGCCACATTCTATCCTTCATTGATTCGTGTGCTTCTGTTCTAAGTAAATCCAATCAGGCTTTACTCTGTAAAATAAATCTCAAATATCATCGTACAGTTACATACAAGTTGTTGCTTCTGTTGCAGTTTAAATGACAGAAATGATTTGTTTCACCCTTATATAATCACTAGTACCTGCCGTGAATCCTCTCCTTACATCAACGCTTGGCTGCCACACCGCTGAATCCACCAAAAGACGTTAAATGATCCTTTGACTCTTCTATTCAGGCACTGGTGTTATTAAAATCCGCAACTCACAAATAGGCTGGAGTGTGTTGCGAAATTTTAGTTGCCAAGGCACTATGCAAGTATAGTAAAAAAATTGTTCAAGTACTCATTTGTGCTGCACGAAGAACCGCTTGTAGCAGCGGTTTGTGCAGCCTTTCCTGCCTATTGTGCGAATCTGTGAATATGCACTGGCAGCCGTGACAAGAGGACACAGCGCCACATAGGCGAAGTCCAAAGCGCACGCAGGCGAAATTTAAGCACTTAACTAGTCCAAAAAAAGTCTGAAATCACTAATTTTCTGAGTAACTTGCATTTCATATTGTCAGCTAAACCGTTGCAGATTTAAGGACAGTGTGTGATATTACATGACAGACTACTTCCATAAATCCGGACTTTAATTTGTTGGCATTAAATATTTTATAATAATTCCTGTAATTGAGGTCTTAACTTTGAATGAAGTACATTTTACTGACGATGAAACTGTTCCTTGATTATTCCATGTAGACGTTACATAAATGCGTTTTGGATGACAAAACTCAACATTTTTCATTATCAGGCACAAAAAAAATTAAAAAATTGAGGTACTTCGCAGTAATTACTAGTTCTGTTTAGAAGGAATTGGAATGGGGTAAGAAATGGTTGGGCTTTGTTCTGCGTGTTGTGCCGTGGACCTGGCATTCTTGATCAAATTCGTAAAACGTGGTGACACAAACTGATAATGTGCAAATGACTGACGTTTAAGAATAGTATTCTGCTGATAAATTGAAATGACAAAGAGCTATCAGAAATTATATTACTCACAAGTTTACTGAAAAATGATTTCCATCGTTGAAAAACTTCTTTACGTAGACTCTGAATCACACTGTTAGTTGTGGTTAGAATCCAAATTGTATTAACAGTCTCTTCATCGTCACGAAGACAGAAGGAAAAAATACAATGTAGACAGATGTTTCACTCACGAGAAAAGTCGGTATTATGTAGGTTTTCAACAGAGTCGGAATTAGAATTTTTTATGGCTACTTACAAGTCGTCTTGTGTCATCCACAATATTAAAAATACTCTAAGCCCCAGGTCATTATCCCTCCCAACCCCCTCCCCCACAAACGATCATGTTGACACCCTTGGACAGAGATCTCGTTATTTGAGGCAAAGAGTCAACCAAAGCAATGAATTACTTACTGCAAGTAGTAAGAAGACGTTACGGATGTAATAATGAAATTTTTCCTCTCCCATATTTCCAGATTGTACTATACTGATTACAAGATTTTTGCCCCTTAACAGCCTTTTTTTAAATGTTTGTACTAATATTCGTTTAGATTTTCGAACACAGATATAGAGCTGCAAAAATAGAAATCCACTGATACTTATCAATGGCGCTATTGTATAAGATTGTGTCATAGCATTCATTGACTGCACAAGCCGTATGTCTTTTTTCGCTAAAAATGACAAAGTGCGGTTTGTGTACCGTTCTTGCATGAAAACTGACTGATTGGCTTTATACACAGCAAGAAGCTTCGTGTTCATTTCGGCTACGAATTCCTCTACATAGGGTGATCCATTGATCGTGACAGGGCCAAATATCTCACGAAATAAGCGTCAAACGAAAAACTACAAAGGACGAAACTTGTCTAGCTTGAAGCTACTGTTCGCCCGCTAGATGGCGCTGCCATAGGTCCAACTGATATCAACTGCGGTTTTTAAAAAAGGAACCGGAATTTTTTTACATATTCGTGTAGTACGTAAAGAAATATGAATGTTTTAGTTGGACCACTTTTTTCGCTTTGTGGTAGATGCCGCTGTAATAGTCAAAAACGTACAAGTACGTGGTATCACGTAACATTCCGACAGTGCGGACGGTATTTGCTTCGTGATACATTACCCGTGTTAAAATGAACCGTTTACCAATTGCGGAAAAGGTCGATATCACGTTGATGTATGATTATCGTGATAAAAATGCCCAACGAGCGTGTGCTATGCATGCTGCTCGGTATCCTGGACGACATCATCCTAGTGTCCGGACCGTTCGCCGGATAGTTACGTTATTTAAGGAAATAACAAGTGTTCAGCCACATGTGAAACGTGAACCACGACGTGCAACAAATGATGACGCCCAAGCAGGTGTTTTAGCTGCTGTCGCGGCTAATCGTCACATCAGTAGCAGACAAACTGCGCGAGAATCGGGAATCTCAAAAAAGTCGGTGTTGAGAACGCTACATCAACATCGATTGCACCCGTACCATATTTATATGCACCAGGAATTGAATGGCGACGACTCTGAACGTCGTGTACAGTTCTGTCACTGGGTAAAAGAGAAATTACGGGACGATGTCAGATTTTTTGCACGCATTCTATTTAGCGACGAAGCGTCAGTCACCAACAGCAGTAACGTAAACCGGCATAATATGCACTACTGGGCAACGGAAAATCCACGATGGGTGCGACAAGTGGAACATCAGCGACCCTGGCGGGTTAATGTATGATGCGGCATTATGGGAGGAAGGATAATTGGCCCCCATTTTATCGATGGCAGTCTAAATGGTTCAATGTATGCTGATTTCTTACGTAATGTTCTACCGATGTTACTACAAGATGTTTCACTGCTTGACACAATGGCGATGTACTTCCAACATGATGGATATCCGGCACATAGCTCGCATACGATTGAAGCGGTATAGAATAGCATATTTCACGGCAGGTGGATTGGTAGTCGGAGTACCATATCATGGCCCGAAAGTTCACCGGATCGGACGTTCCCGGATTTCATTCTTTGGGGAAAGTTGATGATATTTGCTATCGTGATCCACCGACAACGCCTGACAACATGCTTCAGCGCATTGTCAATGCATGTACCAACATTACGGAAGGCGAACTACTCGCTGTTGAGAGGAATGTCGTTACACGTATTGCCAAATGCATGGAGGTTGAGGGACATCATTCTGAACATTTATTGCACTAATGTGGTATTTACAGGTAATCATGCTGTAACAGCATGCGTTCTCATAAATGATAAGTTCACAAAGGTACATGTATAACATTGGAACAACCGAAATAAAATGTTCAAACGTACGTACGTACTGATTCTGATTTAAAAAAACCTACCTGTCACCAACTGTTCGTCTAAAATTGTGAGCCATATGTTTGTGACTATTACAGCTCCATCTATCACAAAGCGAAAAAAGTGGTCCAACTAAAGCATTCATATTTCTTTACGTACTACACGAATATGTAATAAAAAAATGGGGGTTCCTATTTAAAAAAAAACGCAGGTGATATCCGTTGGACCTATGGCAGCGCTATCTAGCGGGCCAACCATAGCGCCATCTGGTTTCCCCCTTCAAGATAGACAAGTTTCATTGTTTGTAGTTTTTCGTTTGACGCTTATTTCGTGAGATATTTGGCCCGGTCACGATCAGTGGACCACCCTGTAGTTTTTCCTATCTATGACATCGCCTCTACATGTTTGCTTGAAGTAAATTTCGTAATTTTCCGACTTCCTCTTCAATCCAGTTTCACCAGGTATAAAAACCTGGACATCAATAATGTTGATGTCACCTGCAGTTCAGAAGACCCACTGTCTTAAATCTCCCTTGGTAATGGTGTATTGACTCTTACGGACAGTTCTAAATTTTTCGATACGTTTTTCTTTCACACATTTGGGGCTTTTATTTTGGTACATGTTGCGTAAATCTTTGTTCTAGTTATAGAATATATGTTCAGATTTTACAAAAACAGAATTCGCTTTGAATAATGCTCAACTTTAATCGTTTTCTTCTTGTTCATTTACCTAAAGAACATACAACGTTCTCTTTGTCACCGGACGTAGTTACTGTACATGTTTCCCGTGGAGCAGGAAGGTATTATTATTTCGTTCTGGACTTCGATTAGAACAACAATCATAGTTTGAAGCACAGTTAATGGAATGGTCGAAGGTATTTACTGTTTCTCCTAATGTTTCTACGTTTTCTAAGGAGATATGGACGTCGTTCGAATGAATCTGCAAGAAATTAACTAATAAATAACACACATGTAGGTCTCAGGAGAAATAGTTGATTTCGATTACACACTAGTTTATTCATACACTACTGGCCATTAAAACTGCTACACCAAGAAGAAATACAAATGGTAAAGGGGTATTCATTGGACAAATCTACACTCCTGGAAATGGAAAAAAGAACACATTGACACCGGTGTGTCAGACCCACCATACTTGCTCCGGACACTGCGAGAGGGCTGTACAAGCAATGATCACACGCACGGCACAGCGGACACACCAGGAACCGCGGTGTTGGCCGTCGAATGGCGCTAGCTGCGCAGCATTTGTGCACCGCCGCCGTCAGTGTCAGCCAGTTTGCCGTGGCATACGGAGCTCCATCGCAGTCTTTAACACTGGTAGCATGCCGCGACAGCGTGGACGTGAACCGTATGTGCAGTTGACGGACTTTGAGCGAGGGCGTATAGTGGGCATGCGGGAGGCCGGGTGGACGTACCGCCGAATTGCTCAACACGTGGGGCGTGAGGTCTCCACAGTACATCGATGTTGTCGCCAGTGGTCGGCGGAAGGTGCACGTGCCCGTCGACCTGGGACCGGACCGCAGCGACGCACGGATGCACGCCAAGACCGTAGGATCCTACGCAGTGCCGTAGGGGACCGCACCGCCACTTCCCAGCAAATTAGGCACACTGTTGCTCCTGGGGTATCGGCGAGGACCATTCGCAACCGTCTCCATGAAGCTGGGCTACGGTCCCGCACACCGTTAGGCCGTCTTCCGCTCACGCCCCAACATCGTGCAGCCCGCCTCCAGTGGTGTCGCGACAGGCGTGAATGGAGGGACGAATGGAGACGTGTCGTCTTCAGCGATGAGAGTCGCTTCTGCCATGGTGCCAATGATGGTCGTATGCGTGTTTGGCGCCGTGCAGGTGAGCGCCACAATCAGGACTGCATACGACCGAGGCACACAGGGCCAACACCCGGCATCATGGTGTGGGGAGCGATCTCCTACACTGGCCATACACCACTGGTGATCGTCGAGGGGACACTGAATAGTGCACGGTACATCCAAACCGTCATCGAACCCATCGTTCTACCATTCCTAGACCGGCAAGGGAACTTGCTGTTCCAACAGGACAATGCACGTCCGCATGTATCTCGTGCCACCCAACGTGCTCTAGAAGGTGTACGTCGTCAACTACCCTGGCTAGCAAGATCTCCGGATCTGTCCCCCATTGAGCATGTTTGGGACTGGATGAAGCGTCGTCTCACGCGGTCTGCACGTCCAGCACGAACGCTGGTCCAACTGAGGCGCCAGGTGGAAATGGCATGGCAAGCCGTTCCACAGGACTACATCCAGCATCTCTACGATCGTCTCCATGGGAGAATAGCAGCCTGCATTGCTGCGAAAGGTGGATATACACTGTACTAGTGCCGACATTGTGCATGCTCTGTTGCCTGTGTCTATGTGCCTATGGTTCTGTCAGTGTGATCATGTGATGTATCTGACCCCAGGAATGTGTCAATAAAGTTTCCCCTTCCTGGGACAATGAATTTACGGTGTTCTTATTTCAATTTCCAGGAGTGTATTATACTAGAACTGACATGTCATACATTTTCACGCAATGTGGGTGCATAGATCCTGAGAAATCAGTACCCAGAACAACCACCTCTGGCCGTAATAACGTCCTTGATACGCCTGGGCATTGAGTCAAACAGATTTTGGATGACGTGTACAGGTACAGCTGCCCATGCAACTTCAACACTATACCACAGTTCATCAAGAGTAGTGACTGGCCTATTGTGACGAGCCTGTTGCTCGGCCACCAGTTAACGTCAATGTTTTCAGGTGGTGAGAGGTCTGGAGAATGTGCTGGCCAGGGCAGCAGTCGAACATTTTTTGCATCCAGTAGGGCCGTACAGGTCCTGCAACATGCGGTCGTGCATTATCCTGCTGAAATGTAGGGTTTTAAAGGGATCGAATGAAGGGTGGAGCCACGGGTCGTAACACATCTGAAATGTAACGTCCACTGTTCAAAGTGCCGTCAATGCGATCAAGAGGTGACCGAGACGTGTAACCAGTGGCACCCCATAACATCACGCCGGGTGATAAGCAGTATGGCGATGGCGAATACACGCTTCCAATGTGCGTTCGCCGCGATGTCACCAAACACGGATGCGACCATCATGATGCTGTAAACAGAACCTGGATTCATCCGAAAAAATGACGTTTTGCCATTCGTGCACCCAGGTTCGTCGTTGAGTACACCATCTCAGGCACTCTTGTCTGTGATGCAGCGTCAAGGGTAACCGCAGCCATGGTCTCCGAGCTGATAGTTCATGCTGCTGCAAACGTCGTTGAACTGTTCGTGCAGATGGTTGTTGTCTTGCAAACGTCCCCATCTGTCGACTCAGGGATCGAGACGTGGCTGCACGATCCGTTACAGCCATGCGGATAAGATGCCTGTCATCTCGATTGCTAGTGATACGAGGCCATTGGGATACACCACAGCGTTCCGTATTACCCTCCTGAACCCACCGTTTCCATATTCTGCTAACAGTCACTGGATCTCGACCAACGCGAGCAGCACTGTCGGGATACGATAAACCGCAATAGCGATAGGCTACTGTCCGACGTTAATCAAAGTCGGAAACGTGGTGGTACGAATTTCTCCTCCTTACACGAGGCATCACAACAACGTTTCACTAGGAAACGCCGGTCAGCTGCTGTTTGTGTGTGAGTAATCGGTTGGAAACTTCCATCATGTCAGCACGTTGTAGGTGTCGCCACCGGCGTCAACCTTGTGTGAATGCTCTGAAAAGCTAATCATTTGTATATCACAGCATCTTCTCGCTGTCGGTTAAATTTCGCGTCTGTAGCACGTCATCTTCGTGGTGTATCAATTTTAACGGCCAGTAGTGTATTTCATCATAAAATGAATTTCACATCACTGTGAAAACTGAAAATCTGTACACAAAGACAGAAGCTATTGGCCAGCGAATTAAGAAATAATTAAATAAATTCAGCGTTACCGTGACAAATTTTGTTACATTGCAGAGGCAACTGATAATTATCATGGGTATTCAATGAATTGCAGATTCGGGCGACTACTAACTGCGAGCAACAGTGTCACAAAAAACTATCAACGGAAACTGAAATTCGGTTTACAAATTTTGATCGCATTCTTCGATGTTATCTGTTTACCGATGTACCATTAAACAAGGATATGTGCTTCATTTGCCGTACGTGCGCTGTCTGCTACAGCCTGAGAGGCGGTGTACATTTCTCCAGCCAACTAGAGAATTATGAATTTGACAATTTCCAACATTTAATTAAAAATGCTGGCAGTGTGTAAGCGCAGCTACAATTCTGGTGTATTCGTGTATTCGTCTTGTATAAAAAATTTCAGGGCATGTCGGACTGGGCAGCGCTATATAATCATTTGGTATATTCGCCCAATTTCAACCAAGGACCACAAGGAACACATAATTTGACACAATCTTCGTTCAGTAGAAGACCAATAATCGTCATATGCTCCTTATTAATGCACAATGTATTTCTCAGATTTCTGATAGCCAAATCATTTTCATTGAGTACTGTCCTACACATCTTTACCTGTCAATCTCGCTTCATATCAAATTCAGTCACCCTCACAGTGTGCTCATAACAAATAATTAATAATGACACAGGCAAGAGATCCTTCTCACAGCCTTATCCAACATTCACAAACATTCATTACCTATGCATTAACCCATTCTCTAAATACCGTGTAACCGAGCGAGGTGGTGCTGTGATTGTCACACTGGACTGGCAGTCGGGAGGACAACGGTTCAAACCTGCCATTCAGATTTAGGTTTTCCTTGATTCCCCTAAATCGCTTGTCCGCAGCTCGTGGTCGTGCTGTAGTGTTCTCGCTTCCCACGCCCGGGTTCCCGGGTTCGATTCCCCGCGGGGTCAGGGATTTTCTCTGCCTCGTGATCACTGGGTGTTGTGTGATGTCCTTAGGTTAGTTAGGTTTAAGTAGTTCCAAGTTCTAGGGGACTTATGACCATAGATGTTGAGTCCCATAGTCCTCAGAGCCATTTGAACCTAAATCGCTTCAGGCAAAAGCTGAGATAGTTCCTCTGAAGGGGCACGGCCGACTTCCTCCCCCCTCCTTCACCAATCCGATGGGACCAATGACTTCACTGTTTGGTCCCCTCGCCTCCAACTAGATTTCGTGTGACATACAACGAAATCGTTCTCCTGTGTTATTCCACTAAACTCCCGTTATATTCACACAACCTCATTATCCTATCATCTGGAATATTAATCAAATAACACACACACTGTGGCAAGTTGTTCACATCAACTACTGTATGAAGCACATACTCCATTTTCATACCATGTCACACAAACAGACAAGAATAGATGTGATCACCGACATAGAAAATTACCTCACCAAAGTAATAACCATCACTGCAATAAAATATCCCTGATACAAGGGAAACCACATCCTTATTCAGTAGCAATAGTTAATGTGAAAACCGCTGTACACCTTGAACTGATGTGTCCCATCCACAACAGAAAATTTAATACTGAACTTGTGGAAGTCCATCGTTCTCGCGAATGTGGGACTGTGGCTGGTAATATAAATAATGGAAACGAACCAACACGGTTGTACTGTCAAAGAAATTTATCTCAGACGACTAGTATCAGCACAATGCATAAGGTATCTTCAGGTTCACTATAAACCAAAAGAGTACTCTAGTACCTTCCGCCGCGGAAGTCGAACACGTGCCAGAACAAATGGACGTGGTCAGCCCATAGAGGGCTCCGCCTCCGCGGCGGCTATTCCGCGCAGCGGCTCTCGCGCAGGGAGGGCGCCACCGCTAAGTCACGTGCAGACAGCGGCCAATAGCCGCTCCCTCCAATTTCGTATATAGGGAACCGCTCAGCCCTAGTCCAGTAATTCGAGTGTTGGATTCCCTCACTTCCTCATCGAGGACTCGCACTGCCTCGGCTACTCTCAGGGTGTATCGTTGATGTGGAAGAGCCCCAACCGTGCCTCTCGCTTTGTTGCCCATCTGAACGCCGTTACTGCTGCCCGCCGCCGCCGTCGTCTGGTCGCTGTCGCCCGGTGCTTGCCACCGCCGCCGCCTGGTCGGCGCTTCTTCTGCCGCTGCCGCCACTGTCGCCGTCTCTTGTCGCTCGCCGCTTCTTCTGCCGCCGTCTCTCGGTGCTCGCCGCTTCTGCCACCGCCGCTGCCGCCGTCTCTCGGTGTTTGCTGCCGCCTGCAATCATGGACGCCCCAACTACCACCATCATCTACACCTCCCCTTCACCTGCCCCCACTGTAACGTCATGGAGTGCTTCCTCTGGGATTCACCCATCTCCTGCACCTCCCCTACTCACAGTCTCCTCCCCATCTATCTCCTCTCCATCGCTGTATCCCCACCTGTACGTCACTCCTGCTCCTACCCCTGCTACTGCACCTGCTGCTGCTCCTGCTCCTGCCTCTGTCCCTGCTCCCAACCCCCCTCCCGCTCCTGTCGCCCGCCGAGACGACTTTCCCCCTCTCCCCCCTGCGACTACCACTGTTTCCCCTGCCAGAGTCTCCAACTGCCGCGCCACAGTCGCTGCCACAGAGCGCCCTACCCTCTCATCCGGTGCTACTGCCTCACAGGAGGGCCCTGCCTCCCACCACATCCCCATCCACCCAGTCCCTCATCCCTCCTCCCAGGCAACACCCGCCAAAAAATCTTCCAAACGGCCCAGTGGCGACATCTCCTCTATTCCCTTATCCAAAAAGCCACTGCCCGACCCATCTCCCGCTGACCCCGCTATGGATACCACCCCACCTCCCTCCTCTCCAGCCCCCTCCCTGTATACCTTTGTCCTAGCCAACCATGATCCGAAATTCCTGGATGCCTGCACCCTCACCCTTGAAATCCGGAAGTACATCCCCAGTGCACCCATCACCCAACTTATCCCTTGCAGAGACTCTGTTCTCATCAAGTCTCCGTCTCCATCCTTCAATACTGATCTCCTCCGGCGCCTTCCCCGCATCAAACTTTGGGCCCCACACATCCCTCACGCCCATTCCTTACATCCTCCTCTCCTCGTCAGCCGCAACCGCCTCGTCGTCTGCCGACCCTCACTGCCGTCATCACAAAGCTCAGCCCTGTGGTCACGGAGGCTGAGGTGTTGGCAGAACTGAACGCCCATCCTGCACTGGAAGTTCGCTCTGCCCGCCGTATTTACAACTCCTCTGGCCCTACTTTCCTCATGTGTATATTTACAGAGTCCGCCTCCTCCATCGACCACCTCCTCACGCAGGGAGCCCTGATTTTCAACTGCCGCCACCCTGTTGACCTGTCCCATTCCCCTCCTCAATCCTACCACTGCCAGTGTTGTCTTCTGTACGATGACCACCTCACCCAAAACTGCAAGAACCCACCACCTGCCCCATTGCAAAGCCTTGAACTTCCTCAAACAGTGTCCCAACCTCGCCTCCCCCCCATCCTGCAACACTTGCAATGAACTTCACCCCACCTATTCCTCCAAATGCAAAGCCAAGCCCCCTCCCACCGACACTGAACTCACTGTCCCCGTTCGCCCCATTGACCCACCCATCCACCCTAACAATTCCCTCCGCCCTCCCCCTACAGCAGAAGACATCATCCGGTTCCTCACCGTCGTCCTGCAGAACATGAACCCCTTCCAGCGCCCCCACACACTCCAGCAGATTTCCCTTGCCACCTGCTCAGTTTTCCACTTAAACACCTACGCCACATAGTCACACAACCAGGCCCACTTTACCTTCACCCACCTAGACACCCTTGTTTAAGCCCCTCTCTCCCTTCCCGCACCCTTCCCACCCCCAACCTCATGGGGCATCAACAGTATCGTCTCCTCTACCTCAACATTCGCTCCCTCCCTTCATACAAATACCTCTTCATGCATACCCTCTCCCAGCACCAGGTTGACTCCTTCATCCTTAATGAAAACTTCCTCCAACCCCACCATGTAGTCCATATCTCCCCTTATCTCCTTCACCGCACTGACAATCCCCTTCCCCTAGCCCGACGTGGGGTCGCTATAGGCCACCTCAGGCATCTCCCTGTCCGGCCACAACCCCTCCTCAATGACCCGGCTGAACACCTTCTCCTCAGCCTATTTTTTTCCCTCCCTCACCGTCACCTGTGCCACTATGTATATCTGCCCCACAGCTCCTCTCCCCTTTGACTTCATTTCCCGTGTTGACTGTACCTTCTCCACCTATGTGATCGCTGCTGACTTCAACATCCACAGCCGTGACCCTGACACCCTTTGGCAGTGGCATCAGTTCCTCGCCGCCCATCATGGTGACCTTGTTCCTCTCCCACAGCACACCCGTCCTGAAAGTAACTCCACCCCCGATGTTATCCTCGCTTCCCCCAACCTCCTTGGTCGCATTGCCGTTGATGTCCTCGATCCTGTCAGTAGTGACCATCTCTTTGTCCTTCTCACCAACTCCTCTACCCATCCCGCTGCTGCAGCCACCCGGCCAGCTGCCCCTCCAAAGTCTGTCCATTACTACCACCGTGCCAATTGGGATGCCTACTGGGAATCCATTGCCTTACAGGTCGAAAGCCACCCCCTCACTTTTCACCACCCTGATGACATCACCCATGCTTCTTCCTTCCTTCAGAAGACCATCACTGACGCAGTGGAAGCTCATGTCCCTACACAAACTCATCCACCCTCACCACTGTACACTTCCTCCACAGGCCGTCCTTCTTCTGCGTGAATCCCGCAGGCTCTACCGCTCCTTCCTCCGCACTCATGACCGGGATACTCTCACCCACCACTGGCAATTACAGCGACATATCCGGAACCTCCTTACAGCAAAGAAAAGCCGGGACTGGCACCAGACATGCACAGGCCTCAACTCCACCCTCCCTGTCAACTCCTCCAAGTACTGGTCAGTCTTCCATCGTCTTACTGGTAGCAATCCCACCCCACATTACCTCATCCTCCATGTCGATTGACCCTTTCCTGACAACCTCAGCAAGGCTAACCATTTTGCTTCCCACCTATCCGAGGTCTTCTCCATTCCTGACGATCCCCATTTTGATTACTCCCTCTTCCCCACCGTCCTTGACTGCACTGACACCTCTGTACCTCTGTCGCCCCGCTCGCCCCTAGCTTCCAGTACTTGGATCGGTTACCCCCCTCAGACATCAGCACTCCCATCACCATGCAAGACATCACACATCACACTCGTCCTCTGCTCCAAACGCAACACCGCCCCTGGTCATGATGGCGTCACCTACCGTCACCTCAAGGAATCCCCTCCATCCTTCCTGTCTGTCCTTGCTACCCTGTACAATGTCCTCCTCTCCACTGGATTTTACCCTGACCTGTGTAAGACTTCCCATGTCCTGCTGTTCCCTAAACCTAACAAACCCCCCTCTGCTACCTCTTCCTATCGTCCAATCTGCCTCACCTCCATGTTCAGTAAGGTCTTTGAGGCCATCCTCTCTCGCCGTATTCAGCGCCACCTTAACCAGCACTGCCTCCTTCCTCTTACCCAACGTGGCTCCCGGCCTTCCTTCTCTGCCGACGACCAGCTCCTTAACCTTACCAATCTTCTTTCCCTCCAACTTAACTCCCGTCGCTCTGCTATCTTTCTTTCCCTTGATCTCCAGAACGACTATGACCATGTCTGGCATCCCGGGCTCCTCTTCAAACTCCAGACCTATGCTCTCCCCATCAACTTCGTCCGTCTCATTTCTTCCTTCCTCTCCCATCGTCCCTCCTACGTAACTATCCACAATTCCAATTCCCGTACTGTATACCCCTCTGCTGGCGTGCCCCAAGGTTCTGTCCTTTCCCCTCTCCTCTTCCTGTACACTGCTGATATGCCCAAACCTCCCCCTCCTGTTCATCTTCTCCAGTTCGCTGATGACACCGCCTTCCTAGCCCTTTATCCTACCTTTCAACGGTCCCAACGTACCCTCCAAACCCACCTTGACCAATTCACCACTTGGTGCAACCAGTGGTTCCTCCATGTTAATCCCTTCAAGACCCAGGCGATCATCATAGGCCGCACCACCCGCTCCTTCCGCCTCCATGATTTCTACCTCACCATTTATGGCCGTCCTATCCACCTCACTCCTACCCTCAAATACCTTGGCCTCACACTCGACCGCCACCTCACCTGGACTCCCCATCTCCTTACCATCCAAAACAAAACTCACTACTGCCTCTGCCTCCTGAAACTCCTGTCCGGCCGGAAGTGGGGTCTGCATCCTTCCATCATCCTCAACACCTACAAATCCATGATCCGCCCCATCCTTTGTTATGCCAGCGTCGCTTGGATTTCGGCCCCTCCCCGGTTCTATAAAGCCCTCCAAATCCTCGAACACCATGCACTCCGCCTCGCCTTCCACATCCTCCTTCTGTCCCCCACGCGCATCCTCTACGACCTCATCCCCTTCCCCCACCTTCTTCTTTTCCTTGAACATATCCGCACACTATATATTGTCTGCCGCCTTGATCCCCCTCATCCCCTGGTGTCTCCCTTCCTCTCCACCCCCAACCACTGGCCGTGCCTTTACTGTTGTGTCCCTCCCTCTCTCCATCTCCGCATCCTCTATCTCCTTTCCTAACACAACTTCCACCATCTCCCCCTCCCAGATGATGAGCTTCGCCATGACATCTACCCTTCCCACCAACTTTAACCCCCTCTTCCTGCCTCCTCCTCAGGGCTCCCTCTCCTCCCCCTCCCTCCTTCTGAGCGGCTTTCCCCTCCTACTCCCCCTCCATCTCTTGTGCCTCCTTTCAGTGTCTCTGCACTCCCTCCTGCCCTGTCTTCCCTTTTCCTCTCCCTCCCCACGTGTCTCCTGCCTCTTTGTGAACCCACAGTTGCCCCTCCTCTCTTCATCCCGCCGCTTCCCCAGCTGTCCCATGCTCTCCCCTCCTTTTCCATCCTCACCCACCTGGTAGTTTTACTCTTCGTCGTGTGTGCTCCACGTGGGTTGTAAGTGTGTTGTTTAGGAGTGTTTTTAATACTGTGGCCGACTTTTAACCTGTGCATGCGCATTCAGTGTCTTCTCTGTGTTTCAAGAATCGCCAACTGTGTTTTTTTAACTTTCTGGTGACTTTTTTAACTGTCCCTCATGAACGTCTACATGTCAATGTATTTTTACCTCCATTTTCTCCCCTTACTCTGTTCTATGTTCCCCTTTTTTATCTCCTTATGTATGTATCATTTTACTCATGTTTTAGTTGTCGTGTCACTCGGCTGAAGAGCGGCGGATTGTGCCGCTGACAGCCCTCCCCTGCCCATATGGGGCAGGGGAATGAAATCACAATAAAGGAAAAAAAAACCTAGTCCAGTCAGTCTGGTACTCGCACTGGATTTCGTTTCTATCTCGGCGGTACTGCGTTCTGGTCATTGCTCTGCAACACGTTGTCTCCACACATGGACGTACTTATGTGGCTGTGACATTATGAGTGGTTTGTGTGTCTTGGACAAGGGACTTATCTGCACAGTGATACCATTGGACTTGAGGTTAAAGAGGTAGTAACAGAACAGTACCGACTTTCCCACCATCGCAGACAAACAAGTGACGATCATAGTAGTTGCCAGTGATACACAGTGCGCGCCACAGAACAGCTGACGTCAAGACAATGAAGCATCGTGAGCTGCATCAACCTCATCCCCTCTCCATCCACTACCGACGGAAGCTGCAGCCCTCACGTTTGAAGATCGTATCAGTTTACCAGTGGTGCACATTACGGCGCAACAGGAGAGCTGACGCCAGACAATAGAGAATCGCAAGCCGCATCCTTTCCCCACAGTATGGATGAACAGCAGAGCATATGTCAGAACAATAGCACACAGTCAATTTGCGACAAATCGGGTGGCGTACGTGTCGTCAGACTTGCGTGGCAAAATTAGTAACAGTAGCGCACTCATAAACAGCAATAACCTTGAGAAACCAATCAATGATCGTATCACTTGTGTTATGAAACCAATTGACAGCTCTGGCTACTCCAAGTAGACCTGAATGTTAACGTTTATAGAATAGTTTTAGTTGACAATTAAATGTTACAGACTGCTGTTAGAACATACTGTGTATTTATCAATGTCAGAACATATCTGATGTTGTATTTCGGCGTTGTCAATCTGAATTGCTGTTAAGTTGGATGGTTGTTTGCACGGTAAGAGTGGGCCAGGCGAGTGAAGTTAGTGCAACTTACGGAAATAACAGAAAAAAATTTGTAGCAGCTGCTAGCAGTATACGGCAGCTGTGACCGAGAGGTTCTAGGCGCTTTAGTCCAGAACCACGCAGCTGATCCGGTCGCAGTTTCGAATCCTGCCTCGGGAATGGATGTGTGTGCTGTCCTTAGGTTTAAGTAGTTGTAAGTGTAGGGGACTGATGACCTCAGATGTTAAGTCCCATAGTGCTTAGAACCTTTTGAACCATTTGAGCTACAAATGTTAATACGGGTATGGCTTATTTAGTAGGTTTATTGAAGGTAAGTTGAGGAGGTGCATGTGAAGAAGGTCAAGGCAGACGTGGTGGGCGATGAGGTACTAGATGGTTACAGTTTACCAGCAGTGTTTAACTGTGAAACTGCACTGGCTGACAATGAGGTATCAACTTATCATAGCCGAGGTGACGCTATTATGATACATGATGTGAGAATTTGGAATGTGGACTTGTTTACAGACTATAACATTGCCAAACAAAAAGTGCAAGATTAAGAGATAGATCTGAGTGCAATAATGAAGCAACTTATGACATGTTGCGCAGGCCCAGGAAGCAAATGATCGACCGAACATGCACCTTTCGAAAGGACATTAAAAAAATTAAATTACAGCTGCCCAGAGATAGAAAAAAATTGCAAAGGGTATTAAGGAAGATATTAAACAAAGTTGGACCAAAACTCAAGAGAAACTTGTGGAAGCTTTTAAACAAACTAACGAAGTTCAGATAATTTCTCTTAGAGAGATTCAAAAGGTTCGTGAAGAGCTCACGCCAGAATTTCAGAAATTTGGCTCAAGGCTTGAGAAACAAGATCGGAAACTGGACCAAATCACAGAAGATCTCAGGGAAGAGATGCGGAGAGTAGATGAAGAACGCAAAAAGGATATAGAAACAGTATCAATATGCATTATTCATCAAATGGAAGATTGTGACCAGCAATATAAGGAGGACCAAAACATATCAATGATGTGCGAATAGATGTGAGTTGACAAATTGTTGCTAATACGACACAAGTGAAGAAACTAGGTGAAAATGTTTCGCGTCTTAACTCGGAAGAGAAACCATGTAAAGAGCATGTGGACAATGTTTGTGATACGAGAACAGTGAAACAAAAGTGGGACAAAAACTGGAAAGCAAGGTTAAATCCCTTTTACTTGGTGATTGCGTTTATGGGAGCCATCTCTTAGGAATACAAGTTAAGGGGAGCTGGAACGATGAAAATGACAAAATTAAAGTTTATTGGTTATTTTTTCAGTATAAAATTATATGGAGGTTTCTGAATAAAACAAGTTTCACCCCTCTAAGTAAATTCTAAGTGTGCTTTTTATCGCTGCAAAGTTGACGGGCAGCTTGTTGTGTCACCTCTGACGGCGGCGCTCGATAGCTGCAAGCAGGTTATCTTTGCGAAATTAGACAGTGTTTCGTTTTCCAACGTTGTATGGTTTTATCTCTGTGACAAGTGACTGTTCATATCGCTAAACATAAACGCTATACCGTCTGTGTTGACTTGTGGAGTTTGCTTTGTGTTGTTTAGCTGTTCCATTTTGCGTATGTGATGAATTTTGCTCATAGCTGTTTTACGTATTTGGTTTGTGGATATCAATATGCCACATTTCAGCAGTCGAGTGTTTAAGAAAAGGCATAATCAGTGGAAGAAGAAATCTTTTGTTGTTTCGAAGGGAAATGCTGCTCAGACTGCTTCACCGCCTACTCCAAATGAATGTGATAGAACTTCTTCCAGCAAGAAACTTTGTGATAGGAAAGAAAAATTTGAAAACAATGAAAGTGACAGTAACGATTTGAATGAAATAATTAACATTTCCTTGCTCTCTAATATTTTGAAACATAACGTATTATGCCAAGTTTGCTAAGAAAGAGGACTGGAATTGAAAATAACTTCACACATTGGTTTGGCATGTAAAATGTCATGGAAGTGTAACAAATGTGCTGCAGAAGTTTCGTTTTCTAATTCTAACAGTATTCCTCATAGTGATAATAGTGGAAAGAAGGTGTATGATATAAACGTTAGGCTAGTGTATGGCTTGCGTTGCATTGGCAAGGGCAGTGGCGCAGGGACAATGTTATGTGGAATTATGAACTTGCCAAAACCACCAACCAAGTTAGGATTTTATAATGAATTGGTGGGATCTTCTACTGAAGATATTGCTCAAGCAACAATGAAGAAAGCAGTTGAAGAAGCTGTAACAGATAATGGGAATTGTAGAGATTTATCTGTTGCTTTAGATGGATCATGGCAATGTAGAGGTCACAAATCTCTAAATGTAGTTGTGACAGCTACCAGTGGAGACAGTTGCAAAGTGATTGATGTTGCTATTCTCTCAAAACATTGTAGATGTAAGGGCAATACCAAGGACGAATATAGTAAAAGTTGTGAAGCAAATTTTCGCGGCACGAGTGGAGCGATGGAAGCAGATGGAGTGAAAGCAATTTTTTCCAGATCACAGGAGTGATATAATGTACAATACACTAGCTATCTAGGAGATGGTGATTCTAAGGGATATAAAGCTGTAGAGGAACTCAAACCTAATGGCAATGAAATTCACATTAAAAAACAGGAGTGCATTGGACATGTACAGAAGCACATGGGGGCTCACTTGCTCAAACTAAAGCAGTCATTGGGATCCCAGAAGCTTAGTGATGGTAAGACCCTTGGAGGATGAAGAAGATTGACAGATGAAGCAATTGATAGATTGCAGAGGTATTGTGGGTGGGCAATTAAGCAAAATACAAGAAGCATTGAGCATATGAGGAGAGCATCAACAAATGAGCACCCACAAATGCACTGTTCCCCACAGGTAATGACTCATGGTGTAAGTACCAATTAGGAAAGGAATATGCCCATAAAAACATTTTGCCAAATGCTGTAATTGATGTAATTAAGTCCATATTCAGAGATTTATAACAGCCAAATTTATTGGAGAAATGTTTTCATGGGAAAACACAAAATCTAAATGAAAGTATAAATAATTTAATTTGGATTAGGATTCCCAAAAGAGTGTTTGTACAGATAAAAACATTGCATTTTGGAGTGTATGATGCAATGGAAACATACAATGAAGGAAATATTATCAAATGTGATGTGCTGAAGCGTTTAGGTATCCAACCAGGACATAACACCATTTCCACAATGCGCCTAATTGATGAAGAAAGACTAAGAGGAGCGGGAAGAAGAGACAAAAGAATAAAATATGGAGCTAAAGGGAATGAAAGACCAGTGAAAAGGAAACTAACACTGGAAATAGAAGAGGATGCTGATAATCCATCATGGGGCAGGAATGGAATAAAAAACTTTGGAAGCCATTTCCCATAACTTTAAATTTTCATCTTTGAGGAACATTTTCTCCAAATCTGGTTACAGTATATGAATGAAATTTATACACAATATTGTTTATTTCTTTTCCTTCATTTTTATAACAAATTGTAAAAAAAATTGTATAATTCGAGAGTTGTAAAAGAAAAAGTGCAAAATTATAGAGAAAAAATAAGGATATGTTTAAAATATTGTAAAACAAAAACCAATAAATATCTCTTAACATGGCATTATGACTTTGTAGAGAAATACTCACTGAACATGTAGTCCAAATTTCAGTGCAATATGTTTAATGGTTTTAGAAAAAAATGTTCCTTCTATTTCATAAAATTAACATGGAGGAGATGGATTGTTGCGGTTCCCCTTAAGGAATTATTTATCAACCTGGCAAATTTTAAGAAGTTTAGTCTGAATAGGAGATGGTATTACCAGAGCTGTGGGATCTCAACAGAAATATTAGATTTGTGACACTACTTATGGAAGAAGAAGCATGCACATGGGGAATGAGGATTGGCCATATGTGAAACATATGAAGTATTTCAAAAAGAATTACTAAATCAGTACTGGTCAATGAGGAAACAGAATGGGGTTGTAAAAAGATGTATCAAGATAGGAAATATGGCAACAAATGTGATAAAACTTTTCTTTTTCCAAGATTTGTATGAAAACAACCTGTACTTAAATGAACCAATGAATACAGAAGGTGATGTCACTGACTGTATTGACGATACAGGAGGAAGTGTTAGCTATATCGAAAGACGACGCAGAAGCTGTCAGATCAGCATTAGAAGGTTGGGTATATGTGCACAGCCTGCATGCCTGCCAGATCTACCACGACATTTGTTGAGATCAACTGTGTGTCTAAAAAAGTGGCGGTAAACTAGAAAAAAACTTGTTTCCTATTGCCCAGGTATTAGAGCCCAGTATGTATAATTTTCAGATCTCCTGTGACATGTGACAAGGTCAATTGTGTGGCTTGAAAACAGCGGGAAACACAAAACAGATTGGTGGAGTATCGTCCTATATCAGGTCAGACTAAATATCATAATTAATACAATTTATAAGCCGAAAGTAAAGTCAAAAACTTTAACACTGCAGTTGATGTGATATTTGCAATTTCGTTAGCAACAGAGTGTTTTGGCAATGAAATTTTCTACAAGTATCCAAGTGTACGACGAAATATTGCTGGTTGTAATTGTGGATCTATTTGTTACAATTTTGCTGATTTTTCCCAGTATTGCTAATACCCACATTTCAAGACCGTCACTGAAAGACATACGTAAATCCGAGACTTTAAATTTTAGTACCACATTGCATTATTTAATTCTGAAAGTAGGAGGAGTAAAATATAGGGGGCGAAACGTTATCTGTAATGTGTACAGAAACTAAAATGCAGCTATACGAGACAGAAATGAATGGGAAGCAACTGTTGGTTGTACCTTATTCCTGACGATATTCAATCTGTATATTGGGGATACAGTAAATGAAACAAGGAGAAAATTGTAAAAGGAATAAAACTTTAAGGTCAGCAGTGTCATAATTTTCACATTGTGAACAATGAACTCTGAAGATCAATTGAATGGAACGGATAGTGACTTGAAATGAGCACCTAAAATGAGTATCAACAAAAATAAAAGAATGTTAATGGAACGTAGTCAAATTAAATCAGGTTATCCTGATAGAATTCGGCTAGCAAATGGGACACGAAAAGTAGCAGATGCGTTTTGCTTATTCGGCAGAAAAATAATGGAATGAGACCGATCTATAGTGTATATAAAATTGATACAGATAATTGCAAGAAAAGCGTTTCTTAAGAAGGAACATTTGTTAACATGAAATATAAGTATTAAGATGTCTGTACCGAAGGTATGTATTTGGAGTGTAGCCTCGTTCGGAATTGATGCAGACAAGAGAGAATAGAAATGTTTGTAATGTAAGCTGAATGCTGAAGATTTCGTGGGTAGACCGGATAAATAATGAAGGGCTACTGAATCAAACTGGGCGATTTGGTACGACTTTACTAAAAGAAGTGATCTATCGATGCGACACATCTTGAGGGCATCGAGATATTGTCAATTTGGTACCGGAGGGAAGTCTGGGAAGTTAAAGTTGTAGATTTCAGTAGTTATGCGGAAATGCATAGATTTCACAGCACAAATTAGGGTGGAGAGCTGCAACAAACCAATACGAACAAACATTGAAATGTTATGCTTTAACATACGAATAATACGTAATGTCTCTTGCAACAATGTTTTACTTTATGTACCAATCATGTTTCACCGGTTCATGCTAGGAATCTTCGGTGTTTGTAACATAAAGAAAGTTATTCCACAAACTTATTTTGACAGGATATCTTTAATTATTCTTGGCTACTCATTTACATTGCGCAACTATTTTCAAGTATGTGACCGTAATTTTTGTCAGTTACATTCGAAAATATGTCCTCAAACAGTCTGTCCACAATCACTACATTATTACTTTAAAAATTGTGTAATCAAATAATTTTTTTGATATTATAAACTATTGACGAACCTAGCATAAAAAGGTGAATCATATTTCGTAGACACCAATAAAACACTGAGTTACAAAAGACGGGTTTTCTATGTGCTAAGGCATAGCTGAAGCAGAAACTGAGAAAAAATCGCTTTAAATATGAACAACGTGTTACTAACATTAGCGAAAATAAAGGAAAATGTTTCCTGTTTGTATACAAGAGGGTGCTGAAAAGTAATGCTTCCGAAGTTTTTATGTGAAAATTCTTAAAGCTTTTCAAATAACACAAACGTTATTAACATTCTACATCTTTCTTATACATATCTGCAGCCCTCTACCGCTAGAGGGCTCTGAATTGTAGCGTGTAACGTAATAGTGTGTAACGTAACTATGTCGATGCTTTAGAAACATCGTGCTGTAATCGACTCTCGAATTCGATGAGTTCGTCCATACTTGGAGCACCCTCCGCTTCAGCATGACAATTGCATACCACACAAGAGCGCTGCAACATCTGCGCAATCCGACGACTTGGGATCACTGTCATCGATCGTTCTCCATACTGTCCCGGCTTGACCCCATCCGATATTCATGCACTTCCAAAACTTAAAGGGCACTTTCGAGGACTTCACTGATGAAACGGCCCAAGCAGACTCCATCAACGAAGTCTAACATTCTATAGTGACGTTATCAACAGACCTGTTTCTCGTTGGGAGCAACATGTTTGTCGCCAGGGAACAATACCCAGAAAAAAAATGTGTAGACGTGAAGCATCAAGACTTAGATTTTAGTAAGGTTGTTTTGGTTAAATAACTGTAAGAGTTTTCACATAAAAATTTCTGATAAATTACTTTTCAGTTAAAATAAAAGTGAATTTACGAAATACTGAAAACAGTGGGCCCCTACGACGGGATAAACGCTATGAAAGGGAGTAGAAAACCATATGATATAAACTAGACATTCATCAGTGTTCTTGGGTTTCTTAAAGATAGTTGACAATTTACCCGGAAATACGAAGAATCGAATGGTTAATAAAAACCAATGGATAAATTTTGTCTTGGTGAAATTTACAGCAAACCCCATCGGCGACTGATCCCTATATAACTACACCGCACACATCGCCAACTCATTCACTTGACTCTGTTATACACATAACGATTACACTTATATATGCTCTGGATCATAATTTTATGTGGGAAGAATTTTCACAGAGATGAATTAAAAATAACTCAAATCCATAATACCCGACCAAAATTTTCCGGCGTTTTCCCTCCAGTGTAAGGCAAATGCAGTGACGGAAAATTTCATGTAAAGTACCTGACTGTACTCGTACAATAAATCAGAAATCGAACAGTGCACTCTACCTCTGAGAGGTGGGCGGAGGGGTAGAGAACGAAAATTATATAAAAAAGAAATAGTCATCTATGTGGGCGACATATGGCGTTTGAGAGTATGGAAATTCATTACTTTGTGATCCATGTTGATACACGTGCAAGGGGAAACACGATAATGATGAAATTACCATTTTATCGTATTATGAACAATATTGTGAACAAACTACAGTTCTTCAGACGCCGAGCTGTCGCCCAAAGAAACGGAAGCGCCGGCAGATAACTCGGTGTATTTGCTGTCTAAAGTTCATTGTGCATACAACTACGATGTGGCCTCCGGCGTGGACTTGACACAGCGCATGTGGCAACATCTGACATAGCCAGTTCTCAGGATGCGAGATGTTGTGGTCTTGAGAGGAAAGATTTAGCATCCGCAGATTTATACTGTCACAAGTAACTAAGTATACACCCCAATTATAGCACTGTTGATTTTCAGTTTAAATTAACTAAATTTGATAGTATTGGTATGTTGCTAAAAGTCAACTCCGAAGATTTCCTGTAACTCTCCTCTATTTCCAGATCTTCGACGGAAAAATATAGCCGATGCAAAGACGAAACCCCTGTCGCCTATTTTCTATGCATAGCGTCGTTCTCGACCTTGCTGCTCATCTGAGGAGACGAGCCTCAGAAACGGCGAATTCTCAGCGGTTTTGGTACTTTACGGTCTCCACAGACACGGAAAATTTAAAGCAGAGTCCTTTCAAATGGTGGTCTACGGTATTGCTACATGTTCATCAATTGGCAAGCTGTGTTAATGAGATTATTGGGTTTTATCACCTTCTCTTCCTCACATAGCTATTGTAGTGTCAAAGTAATAGGACGTACCAAAAGGGTAATGACAACACTGCCTTAATAATGGTTATTCTGGAAACTTTCCAAAAGAAAGCTAACACTGCCTCCTAGATCGGCAGGGGTGAAGTCAGTCGAGAATTAATCGCAACTAAAGAAATACATTCTTGTCTTACATATTAACTACAGAAAAAAAGGAAGCGCTTTCGTTAGTTAGTGAAGCGTTACAGGTCAGCTTCCCACTCAGATCTTCCACCAACATAGAGAGTTTACACCTCATTCATCTGCCGTTTCGTTGAGTTTGGGAACACTTACAAGATACCATCACGTATACTTTATGACATTCGTCTTTGAATGGTTTTTAGAGAAATACACGAGACATGAAATAAGTGTAATATGACTGACATTTTTAGTAGTACCTGAGGTCTCTGACAAGCAATTGCTAACAGGACCTAAAATTTTCTGATTGAAGAGAATTACGGGGCTCCAGATTACTTTCAAGACATTCGTTGAAATGTATGATGAACACAATGCTGACTTGTAACTCAAATTATTCACGATCGGTTTCTGTCATAAGACAGTTTTCACAGTAGGAAAATTTGTTTTACAAACGCAACATCACATTTCAAACCTAACATGGAGTACACTGAATGACTTGAAAAAAATAAGAACCGTAAGTACTCAGCTTTACAACACCGACTCAAACAACACCAGGTAGACCACTCATCACGTATTTCTACAGATATGCTGATGCTTTTAACAGTTGCCTGAAGAAAGTATTTGTACTTTCAAGACGTCTGTAGATTCAGGAAAGAGTTCAACCAATTTCACAAAAAAACCGGGTTCAAAGGAAGTAGATATGACTTAACTGTTTTTAATATTAAAAGCGTTTATAACTAAAGGGGGGAAACAACTGCGAACGAAATGTATCACTCACGCCGTTTGTGCGACCTCTTATTACTTAACTTCCCTGCCGAAAAGAAAATGAAAGCTATTTTCAAACAGTAGTAAAAGTATGAAAGGAAGTGAGAAATTCTGAAAATTGACGGATTACAATATACTATTAACAAAACATTTGAGAAACAACATAAGGAAAGTCAGAATCTAAAGTAAAGGAAACCAAACGAAATGAGATGGGATGGAATGAAAATAACAATGTATTAAACAACTGTTTTTGTGGAGATTGAGTATGAAAGATGAACTAACTTGCTACTCTGTAAGCGTGATTACATAAGACGCTTAAAACAAGCTTAGTTAAAAGTGAGTTTTGAACAGGACAAAAAATAATTCTTCAGGAAAAATGATACATTTATGAGAATTATACAAAAATCTCAAGAATATGCCACTGAAATGATACACAATAAATATTTGTAATATCGGCTACTAAATTAATATTAGACAGGGTAGATGTCTGACTGCGATAACAGGGGTTAGTGGAGAAATGGCTTAACCACAGGTAAAGATTTCTTTCCAGAATGAATCTTTCACCCAGCAACGAAGTTTACGTTGTTTTTAAACTTATTCAGCTCCAGCTACTACTCGAAGAGATGCTGAAATGTTTATTACATACATACTCCGTACAGAGAACACCTCTCCAGCTCTTTACTATGCATCTTGTTCAAATCGGTCGTTACATCATCACCAGTTATTAGCTGGTTGAAGACTTCGTGAATTAGCTCATAAATATTTTTAGTTGCGAGTAAGAGTCACAATACTTTACATATTATTCATCCATCCTTCTACAAGATGCATGTAATTCTAACGAGCGTTACTATTCGATTTAATGACTTTGAATTATTTCCGACTTTGAATCCCGCTTTCGGCAGAACTAGCAGTCAGCATCTGCTCGGGTTCAGGCGATCAATACTTCGCAAACGCCTTGTCTTTACATTCAAGCGAGAACGTAAACATGACGGGGAAAGAAATATGATCCATATCCTTACAGGTAAGTCTATCGTCTGCAAACAGGCAATCATGCACTGTGTTTGAACAGCACACGAGTAAATCTACAGACCGTAGAAATTCTACTTAGGCCTGGGAAAACAAATTCCAATCCTAAACTTCACAAAGATTTGACAAATTTTCTTCTCTTTTCTTCTTTCCCGTTTCTCTTCTCTTTCAGTTTCTAATTGATTCTCAACGGTGTACTTTCAGGTAAAACCACTGATTGTTCTGTGATATCAGGTACATCTACTTTGTTTACCCTAAGCTATCTCATTGTCAGAGAGGACCACGAGGCAGTAATTATGCCGTCATAAGTAACCGAATAAATAAATAAATGGTGCACACTACGAAACCATGTCACTGTTATCGTGTTAAGAATCTTTGACGCAAGGTTTATGTCGATTGGAGAAAACCTGTGTCTACTGTGTAGGCCACTGGTAATAAGGGGTCTCACATTTCGAACACTCAACAGGGTAAAAACAGTGAGTTAATCGAATATATTGCAGAGCCGATCTAGGTCACCGAACAGTAGCAACTCGACGTGATAGTGGCTCAATGTATGGATGGAGGTTCGCTGGAAGGAAACTGAAACTATTTAAGGTAGTCCGTTTCAGCTTATTGTCTTCGACTCCGTGTAACGCTTCTTTACATATCTCTGCACTGGTATTCACGCATGTGTATCACTTAACTAACATTTATGTACTTCACACAAGCAAAAATTTTTAGACACAGTAGCAGGTGAAGAGTTGAAATAACTGAGGATATGAATACTATCAAAGCTCCAAATGACGGTAAGTGATTCAGGTTTATAAAACGGCTCAACGTCGCTTACATTCACCGCGAATTCGTGATATTTACTGGATTTCACAAATAAGTGAACGAAAAGTACGGCAGTTGTGTTTGAAAATTAAGAATTTGGCGATCGGCATAAGGAACCAAACAGGTGTTGTTTTAAAACATTCCATGCGGTCAAGAACATCAGTATTATCTGAGGTGTGATACCGGACACTTTCGAAACGAAGTTGCGCCCTTCAACATCGTCAGCATGCAAAGCTGAGACGTGCAGTTGCTTTGATACGCGTCAATGCGTGCCCACACATGGACCGCCAGGCCGTTGAGAAATCACTCACAACCTCCTTGCACATAGGAGCATCTGTCTGTCTGAAGCGATTGAAGTTTGGGCGACCATATAAGCCCAGTCAATGGCAATGCAGAAGACAGATTTACATTTACTGGAAGAGAAATTTAAGATCTAAATAGGCCACCTACATAATGATCATTATGGCATTACTTGCTTCAAACGCTATTTCGTTCGCGTGGACCGACTCCTCAAGTCCAATAATATATTACACACATCCTCCTTCGCAAATGTGACACTTACCTTCATAAATATATCCTACAGTAAATTTCCTGTGTGAAATACGCCAGATTCTTTCTGCTAGACGAAAAGTGTCGTGGCCATTATATATTCAGCTCTGAACCACATAGCTGAAGTAACAGATGGCAGTTGCTTTGTCCGATGCCTAATCTCATAATGTTAGAGAGAAATGATCGGTTTTAGGGTATTTGTGGACTGTAAGAGCACTTTCCCGCGAAAGGCAAAGATCCTGAGTTCAAGTCTCTGTCCGGCACACAGTTTTAATCTGTCAGGAAGTTTCATATTTGTGGACTGTTGTTCCCAATTCGGGAACTCCCACCCCCTCCACCCCCCACCTGTAAATCCACCTTCTGATTACCATTTAGTAACTTCGTTGCTCCTCTTCCTACTTCCCTCTAACGAACCTGTAAGATGAAGCTACAAAAGTGGAAATTATGTAGGTGAACCCAAGTTCCACCGAAAAAATTTTGAAAGTTGTTGGGTGTTTTCTTAGTATTTCAGTATATACTGAGGTTACGAAAATCATGGGATTCCTCCTAATACTGTGTAGGACCGCCTCCTTCCCGGCAAAGTGAAGCAGCTCGACGTGACATGGACTCAAGAAGTCGTTGGATCCCCTGCAGAAATACTGAGCAATGCTGCTTTTATATCGTTACACAACTACGAAAGTTTTGGCGGTGCACTATTTTGTGCACGAACTGACCCCTTGTTAATGTCCCATAACTGTCCGGTGGGATTTATGTCGGGCGATCTGGGCGGCCAAATCATTCGCTAGAATTGTCCAGGATGTTTTACAAACCAATCGCGAACAGTTGTGACCCGGTGATGTGGTGCATTGTCATAGGTAAAAATTCCATAATAGATTGGGAACATGGAATCCATGAATGGCTGCAATTGGTCTCCGACTAGCTGAACATAACCATTTCCAGTCAATGATCGGTCCCTGTAAACACAACCCACACAATTATGGAGCCATCACCTGGTTGCACAGCACCTTGTTGAGAGCCTGGATCCATGGCTTCGTGGGGCCTGCTCCACGCTCGAACACTACCGTTAACTCTTACCAACTGAAATAAGGACTCATGTGACCAGTACACGATTTTTCAATCGTGTAGAGTCCAACTGATACGGTTACAAGCCCCAGGAGAGGCGTTCAGGCAACATCGTGCCGTTAGCAAAGGCACTCTCGTCGGTAGTCTTCTGCCATGGCCCACAAACGCCAAATTTCGCCGAACTGTGCTAACGGATACGTTTGTCGTACGTCCCACATTGATTACTGCGGTTATTTCATGGAGTGAAGCTCGTCTGTCAGCACTGGTAACTTTTCCCAAACGTTGCTGCTCTCGATCGTCAAGTGAAGACCGTCGGCCACTTCGTTGCCCGTGGTGAGAGGTGATGCCTGAAATTTGGTCTTCCCAACATATTCATGACGCTGTGGATCTCGGAATACTGAATTTCCTAAGATTTCCGAACTGGAGTGTCCCATGCGTCTATCTCCAACTTCCATTCCCTGTTCAAAGTCTGTTAATTCCTTTCGGGCGGCTATAAACATGTCGGAAATCTCTTCACTTGAATCACCTGAATACACTGCTCCGCCAATACACTGCGATTTTATACCGTGTGTACGCAGTGCTACCCCGATCTGTGTACCTGCGTACCGCTATCCAATGACTTTTTGTCAACTCAGTGCAAGTAGCTCCTGATATTCGGTGGCTGCGTACACAGTAAATATGTAATTGTGATGTATTCGGTTTGTTGCCCCGATTATATTTGTACACTACTGGCCATTAAAATTGCTACACTAAGAAGAAATGCAGATGATAAACGGGTATTCATTGGACAAATCTATTATACTAGAACTGACATGTGATTACATTTTCACGCAGTTTGGGTGCACAGATCCTGAGAAATCAGTACCCAGAACAACCACCTCTGGGCAACGGCCTTGATAAGCCCGGGAATTGAGTCAAATAGAGCTTGATGGCGTGTACAGGTACAGCTGCCCATGCAGCTTCAACACGATACCACAGTTCATCAAGAGTAGTGACTGGCCTATTGTGACGAGCCTGTTGCTCGGCCACCAGTTAACGTCAATGTTTTCAGGTGGTGAGAGGTCTGGAGAATGTGCTGGCCAGGGCAGCAGTCGAACATTTTTTGCATCCAGAAGGGCCGTACAGGTCCTGCAACATGCGGTCGTGCATTATCCTGCTGAAATGTAGGGTTTCAAAGGTATCGAATGAAGGGTGGAGCCACGGGTCGTAACACATCTGAAATGTAACGTCCACTGTTCAAAGTGCCGTCAATGCGAACAAGAGGTGACCGAGACGTGTAACCAGTGGCACCCCATAACATCACGCTGGGTGATAAGCAGTATGGCGATGGCGAATACACGCTTCCAATGTGCGTTCGCCGCGATGTCGGCAAACACGGATGCGACCATCATGATGCTGTAAACAGAACCTGGATTCATCCGAAAAAATGACGTTTTGCCATTCGTGCACCCAGGTTCGTTGTTGAGTACACCGTCTCAGGCACTCCTGTCTGTGATGCAGCGTCAAGGGTAACCGCAGCCATGGTCTCCGAGCTGATAGTTCATGCTGCTGCAAACGTCGTCGAACTGTTCGTGCAGATGGTTGTTGTCTTGCAAACGTCCCCATCTGTCGACTCAGGGATCGAGACGTGGCTGCACGATCCGTTACAGCCATACGGATAAGATGCCTGTCATCTCGACTGCTAGTGATACGAGGCCATTGGGATACACCACGGCGTTCCGTATTACCCTCCTGAACCCACCGATTCCATATTCTGCTAACAGTCATTGGATCTCGACCAGTGCGAGCAGCAATGTCGCGATACGATAAACCGCAATCGCGATAGGCTACAATCCGACCTTTATCAAAGTCGGAAACGTAATGGCACGCATTTCTCCTCCTTACACGGGGCATCACAACAACGTTTCACCGGGCAACGCCGGTCAACTGCTGTTTGTGTATGAGAAATCGGTTGGAAACTTTCCTCATGTCAGCACGTTGCAGGTGTCGCCACCGGCGCCAACCTTGTGTGAATGCTCTGAAAAGCTAATCATTTGCATATCACAGCATCCTCTCGCTGTCGGTTAAATTTCGCGTCTGTATCACGTCATATTCGTCTTGTAGCACTTTTAATGGCCAGTAGTGTATGTATGAACAAGCTTCACACCAATGAATACGCCTTCAATACGCAAACTCAAAACACAGAGTAATGCAACAACCCTCAGATGCGAAAGTACAGTCAAGCCGAAAGAGATCAGTATAGCGTCGTAGTGTCGCTCTTCCACTGCATTGAGTGAACCCAAACTCAAGGCACATGACTTATCCATATTGCCGTTTAGCACTCTTAACGGATGATTAACAATGCTGTGCAAAGTAACACAAGACGGAATGCAGGCGTATGGGTGAAGAGTGGAAATGCGTTATTGTTGTCAACATCAAGCAGCGTGAGAGAACTGACACGTTTCTCAGCAGACAAGACACACAGCGCGTCAGTCGCCATTCGCAGTATTTCGTACGTATTTTCAGTGCAATTCAGGTACAAAGTCAAATGTGGACAAGAAACAATACGAATTGCAACTGTTCTGTGATGAGCAACTGGAGACCACGGGTTCCGAGAGACCAAAATACTCAAAAACGATGCACGATCAGAACCCGACATTTTGTCGATAGAGCTCGTGTCACCTTGTATAGCTAAGCATTCTGAGGCATAATGACTTGTGAGGAACGTAACAACAGAAATTGATGTAGCAGGAATTAGGTGGGGAGGCTGACATCTGATCCACTTGTTGACCGCCGTGGCTGGAACTGGCGCGGGTCACGTGTCATCCAGCAATTGCGGCGGCCGCCCATTGCCTCGAGGTCAGCTGACGTCCGTCCGGCTCTCCGCAGAAGCCGCCAGTGCTGGTTTCTGCACGCTGCGCAGCGCTCGCTCCTCTCTCCTCGCCGACGGACTGCCGGCTGCCAGAGGTACGACGCCTTTAATCACAGTTTCTTCCTCGGTCTCTAGCAAGCAACGTATTGTGTCAGGCCGCTGTCTGTTTTTTATTGCTCTTGTCAAACTGCTGCAACTGCTTCTGTGTTTTTGCACGTTAGGAATGTGTGGGTACGTAATGTTTTACTGGTGGCTACTTTCAGATAAAGCACTCAGCACTAATTGTCATTAGCAACATCTTCCGATACGCCACATCATATAAAGAGTTTGAAAATACATCCAAAGGATATATTACGAAAAAAAGAGTGCTGGCGACTGACGAACGTCTGCAAACTTAACCGATATATTGAACTGAAACAATGAACTGAAAAATCGAATAGTAAAATACTAATATTTGTGTACATCAAATGTGGCTGACCTATTGTACTATCCCTTCCTCATCAAAATGGTACGTCCGACGTTATTCCATTATAACGCATTTTAGGCAATTCAGTACACAAGAATTGATGGCGATTCTTGAAATCTATCCCACGTGTGTGACTACCATTATTTTTAGATATGAATCTGGGACAACATTACTTAATTTCGGTCCTCAGTTCTGTACCTTGTTCAACCTATGAACATATAGGTCCTTGTCATCCAGACGAGGACTACTGCGCATGTTCTATTGTATCGCGGAATATTCTTCGTGGAACTGCTGGAATGTACAAAGCTGCAAGAAAGAAACTGGTACGTTCACGGACACAGGTCTTGCTCCTTTTACCGATGGAAGTTTTTTGTAGTAGTATTAGGAAACTTGTAGTTTTTATACTGAAAATTGTTTCTTGATTTCTAAGCTACTACAAGAGATATTTCCCTGTTTTTTACAAGGTATTCCCATCTCATTGCCTCATAATGTCTTGATGCACTTTAAATAATCGTTTTCTTGGTAGAAGGTTTGCGAGGAGAGTATTCGATTTAACTCATCACGAATTCTGAGCAAAACAGCAGACGAGGCGAAATTGAAAACACGGACAACTGGTTTATTATTCAAGTTAACTGCCATAAAATTTACAATCGTACATAACTGGACAAATTATTACATTATTATATCATACAAGACACCTGCCGCTCAAGATAAGAAGTTTACGTCACATAAATCATGATACGTTGCTGCTGAATGGATTCATCCAGTTTATTTACTTACTTGCGTTTTCCGTTGACATTGGTGAAAAACGTTGCAACATGCTAACCACTTATGTACCTTAATCTCAACGCTAAGTTAGTCCTTTATTTATTTTATTTTATTTATTTATTTTATTTTATTTTATTTTATTTATTTATTTAGTCCTTTATTTTATTTATTTAGTCCTTTATTTATTTTTCTACATATTTAATCTTACCTGCGTTCGTTCTCTATGTCTATCTTTCCCTCCCTCTTCCCCTCCCCCCTCTCTCTCTCCCTCCCCCTCCCCCTCATACACGAAGAGATAGAGAGAGAGAGAGAGAGAGAGAGAGAGAGAGAGAGAGAGACGTCATGTCATCGTGCATTAAAAAACTCTTCTCTGCTTCTGTGGAGTATTATCTATTACGACCTTGATATCAAGGAGTATGTGTTCAGCAATTTTTATAGTTTTTTTCCGTGCTGTTGTCTGAATGAGTGATGGACGGTAGAGCTAATATCTGTTTCCGGTATTATTTTTGTGAATGTTGTTGTTGTTTTTAAATCACTCTTGATTGTTGACAAGAGAATTTAAAGAAGGAAGGAAGCTTAGAGTTTAACTTCCCGTCGACAGCGCAGTCATTAGGAACAGAGCTCAAGATCGGATTAGTATCGATTGGAAAAGAAATTGGCCGTGCCCTTTGAAGGGAACCATCCGGACATTTGCCTTAATCACTACAGGGAAATCACGGAAATCCTAAATCTACATGGTCAGACGGGCATCTGAATCGGCATTCGCAGCGCCGACCACTGTTCTGCCTCGCTTGGTACCTGCTAAATAAAAAAATAAAAAAACTCTACGAGACGTTCTTGAGTGAACATCGCATATTACCTTTATTAGAGAAATCTGCGCAACAAGTACATAACTCCTCAGTGAGGAATCATCCCAGAATTTATACCGTAAGATATTAGAGAGTGAAAGTAGGAAAGGTAGTTCGATATTTTTGGTTCAAATGGCTCTGAGCACTATGGGACCCAACTGCTGAGGTCATAAGTCCCCTAGAACTTAGAACTACTTAAACCTAACTAACCTAAGGACAACACACACATCCATGCCCGAGGCAGGATTCGAACCTGCGACCGTAGCGGTCGCGCGGTTCCAGACTGTAGCGCCAGAACCGCTCGGCCACCAGCGGCCGGCTCGATATTTTTACCTCCAAAGTTGCTGAGCTTAGACTTTTAGGGTGATCTATAAGGTGAGACTTCCGGTTTAATTTGCTGTCGATACAATATTGTGTTTCATTAACTGATTTTCCTTACGTATTATTTTTAACAGTGTACTCAGGTCTTGTGCACACAGTATCACATACATTGTGTTTTGCGGCTGGTCCCGGCGGAGGTTCGAGTCCTCCCTCGGACATGGGTGTGTGTGTTTGTCCTTAGGATAATTTAGGTTAAGTAGGGACTGATGACCTTAGCAGTTAAGTCCCATAAGATTTCAAACACATTTGAACACTTTTGTGTTTTACCTACGTTCAGTGCTATCCTGTGTGCATGGAGCCAGTTATTAATTGTCAGCAACATATTAATAATTTTCATCTGTTGAAGTTTCTCCATTAGTCTTTACTATATCATACTTGACTCGTCAACAAAGAGCATGAATCCTGCTTCTAGGATGTATGATCGAAAGTCATCTACAGGAAACGAGAACAAGGGCAGATTCAATATCGAGCCCTTTGATACTCCTATAATGGTGACTTCTTCTCCTGAAGATCATGGTACGTTGTGTACACTTCTTGAGTTTCCTAACGTCACATTATACGTTGTTTTAGACAGGGTGGAAGTTAGTTAGCATCAAGATGTCTCGTACCATAATGTTTGAGCTCTCTGGGCGAATACTCTGAAATACACAATAAAATACATGCAACAATTAAGAGGAAATAATAACCAGCAATATTCTGTCGTTCAAATTTTGTATTGCCTGATTAGCAAAGTGAAAAGTGGCAGACTCTTTTGAAATTCAAATTCGGACTGACGACTGTTTTATTTAGACATCGTTGTGTTTTTGGCCTTGTGTACATAATCTATTCTATTACGTTAGAAATTAAGGTAAGCAGTGAGACTGGTCGGTGATTCGTAGTACATGTCTAAGTACCTTTCTTGTAAATAGGTCTGACAACAGCATCTTTCAGCCTGTCTGGGAAATGCACCCTGTGATAGTGATGAATTTCGTATGTGACTGGATCTATTATGTGTATGAAAACAGGATTTTAATAACTTACTTGAGATCTTATAAACACTGTGAGAGCGTTTTCTATTGTGGGTATTATTAAATTCTTAATTTATTTGAATGAGAACAGAGTAACTGCGATTTAGTTTTATGTATACAGTACTGGCATTTCTTCTTACATATATCGTACCGCCCTATCCCCTGAGTTGTCCACGCCAATCTTATGAGTTAACTGATTACTAAATATAATGGCTGTCGGACTCTAAAATTTATGTTTGACTGTCTTCTTCAGTTCCTCTTTGAACTATTGCCCGTAGAGAGTTAAATTTGTTATTTAAATAGTTATTTTCACACTGTGTGTAGGGAAACAATGTTTGTTGGCTTACGTTTCGGGATCTTTGGGCAACGTTAGTTTAATGACTTCTCTGAGGCCTCGTCAAGACGAATTCCGGGCTTGCAAATGGCCAACTGGAGTCGAACCCGCAATCACTGATTATACGAGGGTCACTCCAAAATAAATGCACACTATTTTTTTTTTTAATTCATTTTTTATTCTACATGTTTGAAAGTTCTACAGTATGTAGATACATCCTTCAGGAACAATATTTTCATTTCTCCACGTAATTTCCTTCCCTCTCAACTGCCTTACGCCATCTTGGAACCAGCGCCTGTATACCTGCACGGTAAAAAATTGTGGACCAACCTGTTGAATCCACTGTTTGGCAGCGTGCACAAGGGAGTCATCATCTTCAGACCTTGTTCCACTGAGAGAGTCTTTCAGTTTCCCAAAGACATCATAGTCACATGGAGCCAGGTCAGGACTGTAAGGCAGGTGTTTCACTGTTGTCATCCGAGTTTTGTGATCACTTTCATGGTCTTTTGACTGACAAGTGCCGTGCATTGTCGTGCAACAGCAAAACATCCTGCTTTTGCCGATATTGTCGAACACGACTCAGTCGAGCTTGAAGTTTCTTCAGTGTCGTCAAATATGCATAAGAACTTATGGTGGTTCCACTTGGCATGAAGTCCACAAGCAAGAGTCCTTCGGAATCGAGAAACACCGTAGTCGTAACTTTTCCAGCAGAAGGTGTGGTTTTGAATTTTTTTTTCTTGGTTGATGCCACTCCATTCATGCCTCTGGTGGAAAATGATGGAGCCATGTTTCATCACCTATCACAATTCTTCAAAGAAAGTCCTCTCCACCATTCTCGTACTGTTCCGAAAGTTCGCTGCATACCGTTTTTCTTATTTCTTTGTGAGCTACTGTCAAAATCCTGGGAACCGAACTTGCACAAACCTTTTCTAACGCCAACAATTTCAGTATTCTGCAAACACTTCCTTCCCCTATCCCAACGTAGCGTGACAATTCGTTCACTGTGATGCGTCTGTCAGCAGCCACCAATTCGTTAACTCTCTGCACATTGTCTGGAGTGTGTGCAGTACGAGGCCTGCCACTGCGAGGACAATCCTCAATATTGCCGTGCCCGCTTTCATCACGTAACCTGCTTGCCCACCGCATAACTGTACTGCAGCATCTCCATACACCTTTTTCAACCTCTTGTGGATGTTTCCCACTGTCTCGTTTTCACATCACAGGAATTGTATGACAGCACGTTGCTTCTGACGAACGTAAAGTGTAGCAGCCATCTTGAAGACATGCTGTGACAGCGCCACTCACGGGAATAGGTTGAACTAAATTTGAAAACAAGGGGGAAGGATGTATCTACACACTGTAAAACTTTCACACATGCAGAATGAAAACAGTATTTTTACAAAAATAGTGGCTCTGAGCACTATGCGACTTAACTTCTGAGGTCATCAGTCGCCTAGAACTTAGAACTAATTAAACGTAACCAACCCAAGGACATGACAGACATCGATGCCCGAGGCAGGATTCGAACCTGCGACCGTAGCGGTCACGTGGTTCCAGACTGAAGCGCCTAGAACCGCATGGCCACACCCGCCGGTAATACTGTGCATTTCTTTTAGAGTGACCCTCGTACACTGGCCAGTCACGTTAGTGTCACCACCTGTAAACATCCCGAATAGCCAACTTTTGCAGAGCGGACCACTGCGACGTATAAAAGGAAGAGAGCTGGTGAGGTTCTGGAAGGCACTAACTGGAATGTTGAGCGGTAATTGGAATTTGGTAAGTTCCTATGGGACCAAACTGCTGAGGTCATCGGTCCCTAAGCTTATACACTACTTATCCTAACTTTTTACTTACGCTAAGGACAACACACACACCCATGCCCGAGGGAGGACTCGAATCTCCGACGGGGGGAGTCGCGCAGACCGTGGCAAGGCGCCCGAGACCGCGCGGCTACCCCGCGCGGCCGAATATGCAGCGATGCAGACTCCAGTGTGGTGGTCAGCTGCGCTACGTTTCTCGGTTGCGGATCAATGGTGCGAACAGCCCGATAGATGTGGACCCAGAGAATCTCGATTAGGTTTAAATCCGCGGTGTTTTGTGGCCAGGGTAGTAAGGTAAATTCATCCAGGTCCTGCCGTTGTCCCGCTCGTGGGTGTCACCGTGCCGAGGAAGAACAAACTGCATGTAGATTGGAAATGGTCGCCAAGGATAGATGCATACTACTGTCGATCAACTGTACCTCCCAGAGTGACGAGATCACCCAGGGAACGCCACAAAAGCATTCCCCTGGTTATAGCATTCCCTCCGCCGGCTAGGACCCTTCCAAGGGTTGTTGTAGGGATTTGCTTTCCACCCGTGGAACACAAAACTTGATTCATCTGAAAAGGCCACTCAGTTGCTGAACAGTTGCATGTCTGTTCGCCGTCACACATCTCTACAGCCCTAGTTCACTCCTGTCGTCTATGGCCCGTGGTGCACCACGGCTGCGTTGGCTCCAGTTTTGGACGGCGCCAATTTTCCATGCACGGCATATTGTAACCATGGCTGGACGCGAACAGTTTATAGACTTAGCTGTTTCGGAAATGCTTCCACCATTGGCCCGAAAGTCAATGATCATGCCCTTTTAGAGATTAGATACGAGGTGTGTTTTTTAAGTACGTACCGTTTTGAAATTTAAAAAAAAAGACGTGCTAAGATATCTCAATAATTTTATTTTTACGTGAAATCTTGTACCTTAAAGTACTTTTCTACATAATTTCCGTCAATATTGAGGCACTTGTCACTCTTTTGACTTCTTCATCGTCTTGAAGGCGCTGTGTTTCTTCAAGTGCAGGAACAGATGGTAGTCACTGGGCGCAAGATCGCGGCTGTATGGAGGATGATCTAGAGTTTCCCATCGAAACGATGTGATGAGATCTTTGGTCTGATTCGCCAGATGCGGACGGGCATTGTCTTGCAGCAAAACGATGCCCTTGCTCAACTTCCATGGACTGTTGCTTTGATCCTGGTGTGACGTAGGCCACCCATGTTTCATCGCCCGTAACAGTTTGGCTTAAGAAATCATCACCGTCGTTTTGGTACCGCTCAAGGAAAGTCAGTGCACTGTCTAAACGTTTGGTTTTCGCACATCCGTCAACATTTTTGGTACCCAACGCGCGCACAATTTTCGCTAATTCAAGTGTTCAGTCACAATGCCACACAAAACACTACGAGAAACATTAGGAAAGTCATCCCGCAAGGACGAATTCGTAAAGCATCTGTTTACTCTCACCTTATTGTCCACTTCCTGCACCAAACCTCCATTAACGACCGAAGGACGCCTATTTCGTTGTTCATAAGGCACATTTGTGCGGCCATCCTTAAATGCTCTCACCCACTTTCTTACCATTCCATCATTCATAATGTTTTCTCCGTAAACTGCCCAGATCTCACAATGAATACCGATCGCTTTTAGGCTTTTAGCAGTAAGAAATCTGATAACAGGCCGTACTTCACAGTCGGCGGGACTCACCATTATCGGAGGCATCTTAAACAAGGAAGAATCAGACTGTAATGGCGTCAGTGCGTAGACTGTGGTACAGCCTCTCATGTAAAAATAAAATTATTGAGATATCTTAGCACGTCTTTTTTTAAATTTCAAAACTGTACTTACTTAGAAAACACACCACGTACATCGCTACGTTTCCGTGTTACGACAGTGAGACACTGTCATCCGCATCCTTCCTGACACCTCTGTATACCCCCCACTGCTAGTGCTGCCCAATGTCGTCTGTGTGTGGTTACTGCACGTTGACGTCGAACATAGGCGGTGGTCATATTAGCGTTAATAGGCCGTGTACTAAATGTATATAACTCGAAATATTTACAAATGCTGCACAAAACACAACCTCATGTCTGACTACAACAAAAACTGAATAAAATGGCGGCAGCTGCTTTGGCCGTTCTAATGCACGTTCCATCATGTGATTCAGAAATCAATCACTAGGTTGCAATACAGACGAAAAACATCACGAGCTCGTAGCTACACTATCCTCTATGTTCAACACCCTCCCCTATTATAAGACCAACTTCTCATTAACCTGTAACTTTGTTTAGTAGAAAAGATAATATTCCAATACTTAAAAATGTAGAGAATACACACTACTGGCCATTAAAATTGCTACACCACGAAGGTGACTTGCTACAGACGCGAAATTTAACCGACAGGAAGAAGATGCTGTGATATATAAATGATTAGCCTTTCAGAGCATTCACACAAGGTTGGCGTCGGTGGCGACACTTACAACGTGCTGACGTGAGGAAAGTTTCAAACAGATTTCTCATACACAAACAGCAGTTGACCGGCGTTGCCTGGTGAAACGTTGTTGTGATGCCTCGTGTAAGGAGGAGAAATGCGTACCATTACGTTTCCGACTTTGATAAAGGTCGGATTGTAGCCTATCGCGATTGCAGTTTATCGTATCGCGACATTGCTGCTCGCGTTGTTCGATATCCAATGACTGTTAGCAGAATATGGAATCGGTGGGTTCAGGAGGGTAATACGGAACGCCGGCTGGATCCCAACGGCCTCGTATCTCTTAGTAGTCGAGATGACAGGCATCTTATCCGCATGGCTGTAACGGATCGTGCAGCCACGTCTCGATCCCTGAGTCAACAGATGGGGACGTTTGCAAAACAACAACCATCTGCACGAACAGTTCGACGACGTTTGCAGCAGCATGGACTATCAGCACGGAGACCATGGCTGCGGTTACCCTTGACGCTGCATCACAGACAGGAGCGCCTAAGATGGTGTACTCAACGACGAACCTGGGTGCACGAATGGCAAAATGTAATTTTTTCGGATGAATCGCTCTGAACGCACAGTGGAAGCGTGTATTCGTCATCGCCATACTGGCGTATCATCCGGCGTGATGGTATGGGGTGTCATTGGTTACACATCTCGGTCGCCTCTTGTTCGTATTGATGACACTTTGAAAAGTGGACGTTACATTTCAGATTTGTTACGACCCGTGGCTCTACCCTTCATTCGATCACTGCGAAACCCTACATTTCAGCAGGATAATGCACGACCGCATGTTGCAGGTCCTGTAGGGGCCTTTTTGGATACCGCTGCCCTGGCCACCACATTCTCCAGATCTTTCACCGATTGAAAACGTCTTGTCAACGGTGGCCGAGCAACTGTCTCGTCGCAATACGCCAGTCACTAGTCTTGATGAACTGTGGTATCGTGTTGAAGCTGCATGGGCAACTGTACCTGTACACGCCATTCAAGCTCTGGTTGACTCAATACCCAGGCGTATGAAGGTCGTTATTACGACCAGAGGTCGTTGTTCTGGGTACTGATTTCTCAGGATCTATGCACCCAAATTGCGTGAAAATGTAATCACATGTCTGTTCTAGTATAATATATTTGTCCAATGAATACCCGTTTATCATCTGCATTTCTTCTAGGTGTAGCAATTATAATGGCCAGTAGTGTACTACTGATGATGATACCAAATTGTTAAAACGTGTTTCGACAAAAAAAAGTGTAATCGTTGTTTTAAGGTGATAATGAAAGTTAAAATACCGTGACTGTTTTAAAAATTAGATAGGTGTTTCAGAACACTATCAGTGACAAATGTTGTTGACTTGCTTAAATTATTTAATAAATCGACATGTCTCGAGTCTCAACCCTCATCTTCCGACTACAGTGACAATACCAAAAATCTTTAACAAAGTTAGAAGTAAATGCTGAATTTTTTCTTCGCTGTCTTGAAATGTGCTGGTCATCCTGCAGACAAAGAGAAGGACAGCCTAATGCGACACAATGGAAAACTTGGAAATTTGTGGTAAGATCCTGTGGGACGAAACTGCTGAGGTCATCGGTCCCTAAGCTTACACACTACTTAATCGAACTTAAACTAACTTACGCTAAGGACAACACACACACACCCATGCCCGAGGGAGGACTCGAACCTCCGAGAGGGGGGGGGGGGGGGGGGAGGAGCGCGAACCGTGACAAGGCTCCTAAGACCGCACGGCAAGTGACGAAATGTTATGTTCATTTGTTGGTTTGCTGTTCACATAAGTTTTTAAAATTGATCACTCACTTTGTTCATATGAAATGGCTGTCTTCTTCTGCTGTGTTCTGTTACCTCCTTTGATGCGGTTCCTTGTTTATAAACTTGCAAAGGACACTTAATACACGCAACCATAATCAATTCTACTGCGCAGTGGAAACAAACTGGCGGTCAAGACAAAGATTGATCCACTAAATTTCGGGTGTGTATCTGAATAAATTCCTGTGCACTCCCGAAATTTAATGGAGCAGTCATTGCGCTGCGAAACACGAAGGTGTAGAATAAAGTATGTGTTGATTTAACAACTGATTCGTCGACTCTGGCGTCAGCTGCACTTGCAATATGATGCGCACACCTAGATGACGCATCTCTGATGTTGACTGACGAAATGTATTACTGTAAGAGAGACCGTGACAGTTTGATACTAATAACGACAAAAATAATGCTATTGTAACACAGATTCATATATATTATTAATCACAATGGGTTAAGGATGAGTCCACCTTTTTGCTTGTACAAAATTATTGCTTTCCTTCCTTTAACAGGCAAGGACGCTTCACCACAGTTGTGGAACCCTCTGTGGGTTGTTTCCTTTTCTTTTCCTCTTATTTTGCATTGTGTGGGTCTTGTGGCTTCCAACAGAGATGAGCCACAGGTCTGAATTACTACACCATGCCATCATTGCTGTATTTGGCTTGTCCAGAGCTGTGGCTGGTTCGTATTTGTGTACCGAACGTGTTTTTGTTGTTTTATGTAGCTGGACTGAGATTTTCTCCTGCTCATTTGTAAACAGCGCGCCTCGTTAGGCTGTTGGAGTTTTGAGACATATTTCCCTGTACAAATTTAAGTTTCTGATGCGCTTTTCGACTCGATTATTAACCGTTAGGCTTTTTCTATTTTAACGGTATTGAACTGAAGAAGGTGAAGAAATGCGAGTTCTCGAAATATGTAATTTTGTTTAGTACTTTGTTTTCTTTTTCACTTCTGGCCAAGGCTGAATATGACCAGGTTTTAATGTACGAGCACGGTTACTGTTAGAGCATCAAAACCAATGGTGACGAGTGGCAGAAAGAAGAATAACTACTCGCTTTGCATCAAATTTAGGAACGATGCAGTAGTGGAACTAGGGAAACAATTCTCCTGTCTGGAAAGCAGGATTACAAAAGATGGGCGAAGTATTGAAGATATAAAAACCGGACTGGTAAAAGTAAATAACAGTTTTCCCAACAAAACAGATGCTGCTCTTAAGAGGTATTGAGATGGAGCTGAGGAAGAAGTTCTTCAAAGAGTTCGTTTGGGGCACAATGTTGTTTGGAAATGAGAAGTGGAACATCGGACGTCAATACAAGAAATTGGAATGATTTGGAATGTGCAAACCAAATTATAGAAGGAATTGGTTGTTGCAGTTACGTAAAGATGAGATTAGCATTAGCGCAAGAAAGGGAAAGATGGGGGGAAGCATGAAATTTGTCGAAATACTGACGTCAGAATCAGGTCTGTTATCAAGTTTTATACTCAGCTTGTTGTATGAGACATTATAGATTGTACACTTGAGTGCCAGAGGTGTACACTGTAGCTACAGTGTATTTCATTACGAAAGAGCAGACGCGTCGCCAGCCCTTCCAGCTTGAGTCGGCGTCTTTAAATCACCTTCCGGGGTTAAGCCAGTATCCACCAGGCTACATGCTGAGCCTGTTTGCATTTACACTTTTAGTTAATGAAGTGGTGAATTTAAGCAGATTGCGTCACAGCTTTCTGTTTCCAGGAAACTAATGTGCGTTACTAAAGATTATTGAGCCTTCCGCGTCTGTTTCGTTTGCTTAGAACGGTGCCGCTGTCTTACAGTAAATCTTCCGGGGTTCAGCGGAGACAAGAGCACGCTGTCAACTGTCAGAGGGTACACAGTGCTCAGGCTGATAACGCTGCTCGGCTCCTTAGTATAAGACAAAGACCGTTTGTTAGTGGCTGAAAACGGGATTGACCCCGCAGTGCGCGACTGCTGTTCGGCGAAAGCAGTAAAGCAAGACGCTCCGCATTTTTCCTGTAGTTCGACTTCATTTTCAGAGGTTAGTATTGTTTTTTTACTGCCGACTTCAACGAAGTGTCTCTAGAAGAGCAACTGATATGTTTCGGTAAACAGTGGGGTACTAGATCTTTGATTTTGTCTTTTGCAGTAGATGTAAAACTTTAATTCTGTCTGAACGCAGCCACGGACCACATAAAACATCCAGGAATGCCGAAATCTAATGTATTCTGACGGAAAAAAAAATCACAACACCAGTAAAGAGCTGAGCGACGTAAACGAAAGTTGGTAGGTGTGTTTCTACATCTGAAAGAATATGTCTGTCTGTTCAGATTTCGTGCCAGTCGCGTAAGAGTGCCGCTAGTAGCAATTCTGTGAGAATGCAAAATGTTCAAATGTGTGTGAAATCTTATGGGACTTAACTGCTAAGGTTATCAGTCCCTAAACTTACACACTACTTAACCTAAATTATCCTACGGACAGACACACACACCCATGCCCGAAGGAGAACTCGAACCTCCGCCGGGACCAGCCACACAGTCCATGACTGCAGCGCCTTACGCCGGCCGAGGTGGCCGAGCGGTTCTAGGCGCTATAGTCTGGAACCGAGCGAGCACTACTGTCGCAAGTTCGAATCCTGCCCAGGGCATGTATGTGTGTGATGTCCTTAGGTTAGTTAGGTTTAAGTACTTCTAAGTTCTAGGGGACTGGGGGACTGATGACCTCAGAAGTTAAGTCCCATAGTGCTCAGAGCCATTTGAACATTTTTTTTTTTTTTTTTTTTGCAGCACCTGAGACCGCTCGGCTAATCCCGCGCGGCTATGAGGATGCTATTCAAGTTGGCTTTAAATACGCGCTGTGATGGTCGTAAGCGTTACTTATTTTTGTGATTTGACGTGGTGAGTCGATATTAGCCAAAGACATCACTATTAACACCTTACTGTCTTTAAACGAGGTCGTGTGATAGGGCTACGAGAAGCAGGAAATTCCTTCTGTGACACTGCAGGGAGACTAGCAGGCATGCGGCCTGTGTACTTGACTGCTAACAGAGTGACCAAAAGAATGTACGTACATCCATAGTTGAAATGGAGGACAGTGGGGCGTCAGCTGGTAGAAGTTTATATTAAAGACGAAGAAATTCCTCCAGATGTACTTAACATGCCGATTTTATTTTGGCAACTAGTTTCAACCGTGTAACAACGTCAACTTCAGGCCCATACACTTGTTGACGTCAACTGCGTGGAGCTGATACTCGAAGTCATTGGTGAGATACGGATGTGCTCCCAAACACATGGGAGCACGTCCGTATCTGACCATGGCCCAAACACTTGTTTACGTCAGCTGCACGTCAACAATTGTATGGGCCTGAAGATGACGTTGTTACAACGTTGAAACTAGTTGCCAAAATAAAATCGACACCTTAAATACAGCTGGAGGAATTTCTTCATTTTTAATACAAGAACGTACAGTCGCAACGAGACTGGACTTCGGACTGCCACGTGGCGCTACCGAGAAGGAAGCCCACCGTGTTCTGTGTGTGATTGTGACACATAGCACTGCATCTGGAGCAGCAAATTGAGCAGCAGTTGGCATCAGAGGGTCACAACGAACTGTTACAAATCAGCTACTTCAAGAACATTTCGAGCCAGACGCCCAGTAGCGTGCATTCCACTGACCCTAAACCATCGTCATTTGCGACTTCAGAGGTGTCAATCGAGAGTTCGTTAGCGGGCAGAGTGGAAGTCTGTTGTTTTTTCCGATGAAAGCTGGTTGTCTGGGTGCCAGCGATGGGTGTGTATTGATTAGGAGGAGGCCAGTTCAGGGCCTGCAACAACCCTAGATCTACACCTGGAGTTATGTTCTGGGGTGATATTTCGTACGACACCAGAAGCGCTCTCGTGGTTATCCCACACATGCTGATTGAAAAATTGTACTTCTGTTTGATTATTCGATCTGTTGTGCTGCCATTTGTGAATATCATTCCAGGGGTGTTTTCCAGCAGGATAACGCTCGTCCACATACCTCTTCTTGTAACCAAACGTGCACTACAGAGTATCGACATGTTGCTATGGCCTGCTGCATCAATAGATCCGTCTCCAATCGAGCGCATATGCGACAGCATTGGACCACTTCTCCAGCTTCATCCACAAAGAACTTTGACTGTCCCTGCACTGACCGACCATGTGTAACAGTAGCGATCACCATCGTACAAAGTGACATCCGGCATCTGTACATCAAAATGCATATACATTTGCTTGCTTGCATTCAACATTCTGGTGGTTAAACCGGCTATTAATTACCAGCATTTCATATCTTCAGTGGCCTGTCTCGTGCTTACATTAACTTGTGATCCTGCAGTGTTGATCACTTATATTTTTTATTTTTTTTGTTGAGAATTTTTTCAGGCAGTGTGTTTAGAAATGAACACATTGTGAATACGCTATGAGGACAGTTTGAACTGTAAACCTACCGTTTTTAAGAGGTTTTGCGGGTTGGCTTGTGGAAACTCTACATCTACATCTACATCCATACTCCGCAAGCCATCTGACGGTGTGTGGCGGAGGGTACCTTGAGTACCTCTATCGGTTCTCCCTTCTACTCCAGTCTCGTATTGTTCGTGGAAAGAAGGATTGTCGGTATGCCTCTGTGTGGGCTCTATCTCTCTGATTTTATCCTCATGGTCTCTTCGCGAGATATACGTAGGAGGGAGCAATATACTGCTTGACTCTTCGGTGAAGGTATGTTCTCGAAGGTATGTTCTCCGTAACGCTTTCGCGATTACTAAATGATCCTGTAACGAAGCGCGCTGCTCTCCGTTGGATCTTCTCTATATCTTCTATCAACCCTATCTGGTACGGATTCCACACTGCTGAGCAGTATTCAAGCAGTGGGCGAACAAGCGTACTGTAACCTACTTCCTTTGTTTTCGGATTGCATTTCCTTAGGAATCTTCCAATGAATCTCAGTCTGGCATCTGCTTTACCGACGATCAACATTATATGATCATTCCATTTTAAATCACTCCTAATGCGTACTCCCAGATAATTAATGGTATTAACTGCTTCCAGTTGCTGACCTGCTATTTTGCAGCTAAATGATAAAGGATCTATCTTTCTGTGTATTCGCAGCACATTACACTTGTCAACATTGAGATTCAATTGCCATTCCCTGCACCATGCGTAAATTCGCTGCAGATCCTCCTGCAATTCAGTACAATTTTCCATTATTACAACCTCTCGATACACCACAGCATCATCCGTAAAAAAGCCTCAATGAACTTCCGATATCATCCACAGAGTCATTTATGTATATTGTGAATAGCAACGGTCCTATGACACTCCCCTGCGGCACACCTGAAATCACTCTTACTTCGGAAGACTTCTCTCCATTGAGAATGACATGCTGCGTCCTGTTATCTAGGAACTCCTCAATCCAATCACACAGTTGGTCTGATAGTCCATATGCTCTTACTTTGTTCATTAAACGACTGTGGGGAACTGTATCGAACGCCTTGCGGAAGTCAAGAAACACGGCATCTACCTGTGAACCCGTGTCTATGGCCCTCTGAGTCTCGTGGACGAGCTGACGAGCTGGGTTTCACATGACCGTCTTTTTCGAAACCCATGCTGATTCCTACAGAGTAGATTTCTTGTCTCCAGAAAAGTCATTATACTCGAACACAATACGTGTTCCAAAATTCTACAACTGATCGACGTTAGAGATATAGGTCTATAGTTCTGCACATCTGCTCGACGTCCCTTCTTGAAAACGGGGATAACCTGTGCCCTTTTCCAATCCTTTGGAACGCTACGCTCTTCTAGAGACCTACGGTACACCGCTGCAAGAAGGGGGGCAAGTTCCTTCGCGTACTCTGTGTAAAATTGAACTTGTATCCCATCAGGTCCAGAGGCCATTCCTCTTTTGAGCGATTTTAATTGTTTCTCTATCCCTCTGTCGTCTATTTCGATATCTACCATTTTGTCATCTGTGCGACAATCTAGAGAAGGAACTACAGTGCAATCTTCCTCTGTGAAACAACTTTGGAAAAAGACATTTAGTATTTCGGCCTTTAGTCTGTCATCCTCTGTTTCAGTACCATTTTGGTCACAGAGTGTCTGGACATTTTGTTTTGACCCACCTACCGCTTTGACATAAGACCAAAATTTCTTAGGTTTTTCTGCCAAGTCAGTACATAGAACTTTACTTTCGAATTCATTGAACGCCTCTCGCATAGCCCTCCTCACACTACATTTCGCTTCGCGTAATTTTTGTTTGTCTGCAAGGCTTTGGGTATGTTTATGTTTGCTGTGAAGTTCCCTTTGCTTCCGCAGCAGTTTTCTAACTCGGTTGTTGTACCACGGTGGCTCTTTTCCATCTCTTACAATCTTGCTTGGCACATACTCATCTAACGCATTATGTACGACGGTTTTGAACTTTGTCCACTGATCCTCAACACTACCTGTACTTGAGACAAAAGTTTTGTGTTGAGCCAACAGGTACTCTGAAATCTACTTTTTGTCACTTTTTCTAAACAGAAAAATCTTCCTACCCTTTTTAATATTCCTATTTACGGCTGAAATCATCTATGCCGTAACCGCTTTATGATCGCTGATTCCCTGTTCTGCGTTAACTTTATCAAATAGTTCGGGTCTGTTTGTCACCAGAAGGTCTAATATGTTATCGCCACTAGTCGGTTCTCTGTTTAACTGCTCAAGGTAGTTTTCACATAAAGCACTTAAAAAAATTTCACTGGATTCTTTGTCCCTGCCACCCGTTATGAACGTCTGAGTCTCCCAGTCTATATCCGGCAAATTAAAATCTCCACCCAGAACTATAACATGGTGGGGAAATCTACTCGAAATATTTTCCAAATTATCCTTCAGGTGCTCAGCCACAAAAGCTGCTGAGCCAGGGGGCTTATAGAGACATCCAATTACCATGTCTCAGCCTGCTTTAACCGTGACCTTCACCCAAATCATTTCACATTTCGGATCTCCGTCAATTTCCTTCGATACTATTGCAACAAAAGTGCAGCCAGTGAATTGTTGTCATTGTAAAGACTTGTTATACCATCACCTTCAACGATTCACTACTCGCAACCAAATAAGTCAGGGGAGACAATTGAATTCTGACCTACTTTTTTTTTGCATCGATTCCCAAGTAATTCTAGGTATTTATTGCAATCCATTTTAAGACAGGCTTATCGTTAGTAGTCATACTATCCAGACACACAGACTAAATCCTCATATTTTCGCATAAAGACCGCATCAAAGTCAGATATTCTCAACAAACGTTTGGACGAGAATTTTAGAAGCATTGTTGCTGGATCACTGGATCTTTCTGTACATCTAATAGGTGATAACCAGTAAAACCCAGATTCTTTAAAGAATCGAACTCCCATGCATAAAAGAGCTTCAAACTTCTAATTACCTTACAAATGAGTTAATATGCTAAATACTTGACGTTAAACATGTAAGGAAGGAAGAAGTTTAAAAAAGGTCTCAAATTAGGTTTAAAGTTTGTTACAAGTCGGTATGTGCTCTCATTATCAAGCACTGGATGAGTATGGTCTGGGTAATTTGTGCTCCGTTTCAAGCAATTGCTAGGTTTCCACGCTTCTCAATGTTTATAATATCGTATCCCCTGAACTACAGGGTGTTACAAAAAGGTGCTGCCAAACTTTCAGGAAACATTCCTTGCACACAAATAAAGAAAAGATGTTATGTGGACATGTGTCCGGAAACGCTTAATTTCCATGTTAGAGCTCATTTTAGTTTCGTCAGTATGTACTGTACTTCCTCGATTCACCGCCACTTGGCCCAATTGAAGGAAGGTAATGTTGACTTCGGTGCTTGTGTTGACATGCGACTCATTGCTCTACAGTACTAGCATCAAGCACATCAGTACGTAGTATCAACAGGTTAGTGTTCATCACGAACGTGGTTTTGCAGTCAGTGCAATGTTTACAAATGCGGAGTTGGCAGATGCCAATTTGATGTATGGATTAGCACGGGGCAATAGCCGTGGCGCGGTACGTTTGTATCGAGACAGATTTCCAGAACGAAGATGTCCAGACAGGAAGACGTTCGAAGCAATTGATCGGCGTCTTAGGGAGCACGGAACATTCCAGTCTATGACTCGCGACTAGGGAAGATCTAGAACGACGAGGACACCTGCAATAGACGAGGCAATTCTTCGTGCAGTTGACCCTAACGTCAGCGTCAGAGAAGTTGCTGCTGTACAAGGTAACGTTGACCACGTCACTGTATGGAGAGTGCTACGGGAGAACCAGTTGTTTCCGTGCCATGTACAACGTGTGCAGGCACTATCAGCAGCTGATTGGCCTCCACGGGTACACTTCTGCGAATGGTTCATCCAACAATGTGTCAATCCTCATTTCAGTGCAAATGTTCTCTTTACGGATTAGGCTTCATTCTAAAGTGTTCAAATTGTAAATTTTCACAATCAACATGTGTTGGCTGACGAGAATCCGCACGCAATTGCGCAATCACGTCACCAACACACATTTTCTGTGAACGTTTGGGCAGGCATTGTTGGTGATGTCTTGATTGGACCCCATGTTCTTCCACCTACGCTCAATGGAGCACGTTATCATGATTTCATACGGGATACTCCACCTGTGCAGTTAGAACATATGCCTTTACAAGTACGACACAACATGTGGTTCATGCACGATGGATCCCCTGCACATTTCAGTCGAAGTGTTCGTACGCTTCTCAACAACAGATTCGGTGACCGATGGATTGGTAGAGGCGGACCAATTCCATGGCCTCCACGCTCCCCTGACCTCAACCCTCTTGACTTTCATTAATGGGGGCATTTGAAAACTCTTGTCTACGCAACCCCGGCACCAAATGTAGAGACTCTTCGTGCTCGTATTGTGGACGGCTGTGATACAATACGCCATTCTCCAGTCTGCATTAGCGCATCGGGGATTCCATGTGACGGAGGGTGGATGCATGTATCCTCGCTAACGGAGGACATTTTGAACATTTCCTGTAACAAAGTGTTTGATGTCACGCTGGTACGTTCTGTTGTTTTGTGTTTCCATTCCATGATTAATGTGATTTGAAGAGAAGTAATAAAATGAGCTCTAACATGAAAAGTAAGCGTTTCCGGACACATTTCCACATAACATATTTTCTTTCTTTGTGTGTGAGGAATGTTTCCTGAAAGTTTGGCCGTACCTTTTTGTAACACCCTGTATGTAATTTTGTAGGCACCTTTATTGGTGCATGTCGATCCTGCTAGGAAACTATATTTCGAATGTAGTTAATAGTAAAGAAGTAAGAAATTACAAAGCCACACTTCATGCTGCCTTTTTACTGCGTGGAGAGCGAAAAATGTAGTAAGCGATAAACTTTTTTCCTTTCATCAGCGCGGTTCCGGACTGAACGGCCTAGAACCGCTGGGCCACAGCGGCCGGCTAGTCGTTTCTCCACAAATAGCTCCGTAGCATGTCAGAAACAGTGTATCCAATTTTCGGAAGTTAATTCGTGCAACAAATTATATAAAAGCCATATTGTTTCAACGATTGCGCGGTGCCACGCCCCCTTTTGTGATCCATCGTTAGATTTGCATTTACAGAAAGGTATCTGCATTTTCAGTGATTAACGTCGACCGTCAGTGTTCTTCTTGAGCAATTAAACTTCGGTTAAACGTCTGTTACAGTAAAAATTCGATAAGTCTGGTGTATACAACGGCTTTTTCTCCGAAACTGAACTTACGTCACCATCATTGGACCTGCTTATAGAAAAATGCAGATCCTGGAAATAATTAAAAACAGTGTAATGATGCAACATTAATGTCAAGAAATACAGAAAAAAGTGAATACATAGGTATAATTAGGCCTATTGTGGCCTATTACAATTCCTGTCATTTTCTAGGTCTGCCAGGAACGCTTTTCCTTAAAAATCTTTCTCTGACATGGTAGTCTTTCTATATTTATTTTTTGTAAACGTTCATTCTATTTCTTTTTGTCTTCGATCAGTTTTTCTCTCACCGTCAAAATTTTCAATTCCTTTCAAATATTATCATTTCGTACTGTATTTGTTCTTTTGCGTCCCTCCATTTCTCTATGAAATTTCATTTATACTAATTATACTTGATTTTCTTGTCATTTATTCAGTAAGCACGATTGAAATCCATATAATAGGGTTGGAAACATGGCTGTTTTGTAAAATTTCAGTCATGTTTGTTTCTGTCTTTTATGCCCAAAATATATATTGATTTGCCACAAACACACTCAGCTCTACTAAACTTAATCTTTACATCTCCTTTGTATTCATTTGATATTTTACAACCAAGATAGTTAAAATATTTTAGATGTTCTATTGTTTCCTCTTCTAATGACTATCATCCATCTTCATGGCCACAAATGTTTACACCTCTCTTTTAAGCGTGGGGTACCTAGTCAGCTTCCGGCCAACATTTTTTTCAATCCAGGTGTTGGTCGCTGCTTTAAAATAAGTTTTGAGTGGGGCGACGAATGACTTACCAAGAGGCTGGAGAGCATGTGTAGTATGAGGGCGTAAACGGAGCAATGAAACATTTGCAGCTTCTGCTAGTTCAAGGAGCGCGATTGATGTGACATGCGAACAATGTCCACCGAGAATTAAAACGTTATGCCCTTTCGCTTTCCGGAAAAGAAACACATTCTTAAACCACTTAAGAATTATTTATTTGTTTATATAAGCAGATTTTTCGTTCATATAGACTTTGGAGCCGTTAAGAAGTCCATCTTGGAAATCAGGCATTAAATAGATTAAAGATGAAGGAAGAAATCTTCCTTCTGTAGAGCAGCATGCCACCAAGCTTACAGTCTCTCCATTTTCTCCGATTGTAACTTTATTAACTACCTTTTCTCCTTTCCTTGCTACAATTTTTCCTACTTCATTTATTAGTTGGATCCCACTTTCATCAACATTAAAAACCTTTTGAGGCTTATCCCTCCTCAATCAGTTCATAAAAATCATTTGCTGCTTCTCTAGTGAGCTCTATTGCCGTTGCCATTGACAAGCCCTCAGCCTTTCTAATAGATAGATCAGGGTAACGACGCACAAAGCTTGTAAGCCAATCGTATCCTGCCGTCTTTCTATCGTTATTAAACATACCTTCAGTTTTTAAGGCGACCACAAATTCATATGCCATTCTTCTCACTGCCGTCTGGTCCGGACAAAATCCAGCATCACCAAGTTCCTTGATGTGTCTGACAAGCGTCTCTTCATTTTCAGGTCCAAGACTACCTAGAATACCACAAAAATGGTATTACCAAAATTAGGGGGATGCGCAGTCTGTACCGAATGCGGCAACTCTCCCGGACTTACTATATGTGAGAGGTAACAGGATGGTATGGTCGTCAGCTCGGTAGTGGTGTACTAATGAAATAAATGGTTATATTCAGCAGCCTCAGTGAGTCCTTCTTTGAAAACCACTTTCTTCCTAGGTATGAAGGGTGCGGAGCACCGGGTATATAATACGACTGAACTACGCTTGCTGCTCTTCCTGTTCTTGAGGCAGCGTCTCCACGTTAATCCCGGCCACGGGTATGGAATTTCAATGTGCCGCTACTGGAAATGTGTGTAAACTGGGAATAATAAGATTAGCGTGTGAACGTAAAGTCCGTCCACATGCCCTGGCGGGCCCTTCGGTACCGACCAAACACCGTGTCATCCTCTGCCAGAGACGTCGTTGGATGTGGTATGGAGCAACAAGGGGTCAGTACACCACTCTCCCACCCGTTGTCAGTCTATAGTTCAATTCTTTTATCTTGGCGGTTTGCGTCAGCCCGCCCAGACGTGGGAGATTGCTGCGTTGCCAGTTGTACGCACCAAGAGAAGCAGCGCCATAGTATAGTATAGTTCGAAAATTTATGTTTTGGGGTGAGCGCGCAGTTTATGAAGTAAAGCCACCACGGCCGCTTTAACCCTTTCGGTGCTACAGAGATTTGCTCCCCGCATTCCGCGCTGTGCGCGATTTTGTCATCACTACGCTGCTCGCCTGTGCAGACACATGGTGTTCCGACTGCTTTGACACACTTTATCATTCGATTTCACAAGAACTATTTGGCCCAAAAATTTGATTTTTCCACATCTTCTTGACTGATACCTTCGCCCCATAAATAACTTAATTTTGTTTCGATGTTCAACGCAGTTATTGTGCAGCATTAAATGTAGTAAATCATTGCACGAAATTTTGAAGAGTTTGCAAGGTAAAAGTCCACAGCGTATACTTTCCGTATGGTCGATTTTAGTTGCCACTAGAAATTTCAAAAAATTACATTCAAACGAATAAAATTCATGAAGTAAGACACTTCGATATTGTTTTTAAGTGAAGAAAGACTGTAGCGCCTAGAACCGCTCGGCCACCAGGCCCGGCAGCTGTGTAACATCTGACAGAGAAGCATGAGTTGCCATCTTCTTTCAGCGACAAATATTACCATTGAAATTGGCATGACATTCTGCAATAAGAGCAATAGGTAAATCTCTAGTTGTATTCCGACATCGTTGTACCACTGAATTTGGTGTACTGAGAACTCTTATTCTGGATCAATAAATAGTGCTTCTCATTAACCACTTTTGTGCAAATCTTGGCAATATTTTATGACATTTTTATCTGCATATGTAAAAACCGAGTGTCAATCTATCTTACATATCAAAAGATGATTCAAGTTGACAAGATAGATGTTTTACAGCATCTGAGAACAATGTGGTTTTAAATGAACTAAATTTAGCACTCAGTTCTCCACAACTATAATGGAATCCTCTGTTCTTTTTTCAGGTCCAGGCAACCTAACAGCATGGAATCATCCAACGACTCTCGAGGTCTCCCTCCTTCTTGGATCAATAACGAATTCATAGAAACTGTCCTGAAAAATAAAGAAGGGGACCAAGTTTCTGTAGATTCAACGAAAGTACAATACGCGTGTGCGGAAGGATCTGGCTACTCAAGTTTATTGTTCAGAGTCACTATCTTTCTAAAGGGAGCAGACGACTTAGAAGAGGCGAGGAAGGAATCGCTACTGGTGAAAACAGCTCTTCTATCTGGACCCATGAAGGAACTGCTAGACAACTGCCAAGTGTTCAGAATCGAGTCACGAATGCTGCATGAGGTGATGCCTCAAGTCCACAAGCTCTTGGCACCATTGGAGGGTGAGGACTTCCGGCCGCTGACAGCTCGCTGCTACGACTGGGGACAGCAGCCGGCAGACTTTCTGGTGCTGGAAGATTTGTCAGCAGCCGGCTTCAGGATGGCTGACGCGGGACGACCTCTGGACTACCAGCACTGCAAAATGGTCCTGCGAGCTTACGCCAGGCTGCACGCCTCCTCAGCCTGTCTGATTGACAGGCAACCCGACTACAAGAGCGCGTTCACTGGGAATATGTTCACAGACAAGAATACTAAGGAATATTTCAGATCATTGGGGGGTAAGATCATGTGTGCACTGGCGGACGAGCTAAACAAATGCCCTGGGTATGAAAAATATGCCGAAAAATGCAGGACTTTCATGGACCGCGTCGCTGATACCGCATTTGATGTATATGAGCGACTCAAGGACAACGCCAAGCTGTGTGTATTGAGCCATGGTGACTGCTGGAAGAACAACCTGATGTTTAAGTACGTGAACGGAGCACCGTCAGAAGTCAGATTTGTCGACTTTCAGGTAGGAATACCTTCATATTGTGTCTGTTCTTCCTCCATAAATCTTAATTCTCTTTCCCGAAATGAAGTACAGGGAATCATTGTGCCTGAAGTAGTATCAGCCACTATAAATGTCACACTTTTAATCTCTCGTTTTGCTGGAGGGTCGTTTGAAATACAGTTGAAGATTTTATTTGTGCAACGTTTGTGTGGTACGTTAAATATTGTTACAAAAGATCATTATGTACACACAGTTTCACAAGGTTGTAATTTTCCCTCAGGCTATCATTAATTTTTGATCTTACTACCAACCGAAAGAGATGACTTCGTACCTAAGATGAACACTATGTGCATCCTACTTGCAGCCGGCCGCTGTGGTCTCGCGGTTCTAGGCGCGCAGTCCGTGACCGTGCGCCTGCTACGGTCGCAGGTTCGAATCCTGCCTCGGGCATGAATGTGTGTGATGTCCTTAGGTTAGTTAGGTTTAAGTAGTTCTAAGTTCTAGGGGACTGATGACCACAGCTGTTAAGTCCCATAGTGCTCAGAACCATTTGAACCATCCTACTTGCAACACAACTGGCGGCCGGTGTTAGCCACATTCTCGCTGGGTCCTCTCCTGCAGGTCTGCGTGACAGTGCTATGGTGAATTATAGCAACGTAACTGAAGCAGATCGACATAAATTTTCTCCATAGAGAAACCTCACGGAAAGAATCACACACTGTAAAGTTGAACGTGTGGTGCTGTTCTCCACGGAAGCTATTTTTTACAGCTGATCAGAGGTAAATCCATCGAGTTGGTAAGTGGCAGTTTACATATCCCTGGATGTTCACATGTTTACCATTAGGGAAACAAAGTGTTGGATAATGCATTCTTTTTTTCTCTCCTTACGATCTGCTGAAAATTGTGAAATTAATTGATTCTCCAATTAGTTCAGGTACGCATGTCCTGTGACAGTTCTTTCCTCGAGGAAAATGTAGTAATAAATGCTGCATTTGGAAGCGACACAACACGCACTGTCTTTTTGGATCATGTGTTCAATCCCAATGAATGGTGTTCTTCCGTCGGTTATTTTTCACTTATTGTCCTCTAGCCGTGTCGTTTTATGTTTGTAGATGACAATATGAAGTTGTTGAAAATGAGCAGCAGCAATCATTCGGCAAACCAAAGACGAAGGAGTGATTTTTATTTTTGAAGCAAATCTGTTAGTACTTGTACTACTCTGCAGCACGTTTAAATGTAGACGTTTCTGACAATGAGTGCCTCATCATAGCCCGTCAGTACAAAAAGTCTGAGACTGATTTAATAAAACATAGATAAGATGGTGGCTTTAAGCTTTCGGTGTTCTACATAGGTTCCCCCAACTAGAGTATACCGCATTGAAAGTTCCTAAGGCTATGTGAAACTGTCAGCAAGATCCTTCTTTGGCGTGTTGTTTAACTCATAAGTGACGTTCGCTTGAATGTTACTTATGTTTTCGAAGCATTGACCATTCATTGCAGATTATCGTTCTGTGGTAAGTTCGTATCGATAGTAGCACGTAATGATTGTTCCAGAAAATAATGTCCACGTTTTGCATTTCAATAAGATCGAGACTAGCGCCCAAGCGTTATTTGCAGGTGTGCTAGACAAACTTTGCTCAGAATTTTCTGTTCTGCAAAACATTGTGGAAAGTGTCTTGAATATTTGATTTAGAGATGTTGCACTCTCACGAGTTGTGACGCCACAACGTTCACAAATTACGGTCGCACGCACACTACTTAACACTGTCTGCAAGTAAGTCACGTCCGTTGTTTACAACAACTGTTAGGTCAAACTCTCACCGTGGGTACTGTACTGACGTGGCTAATACGCCTGGAGCATAAACAGTCTCAGAACTTTTCGGACGGACGGTGTACGCGCATTTTGTGCTTCAATCTCCGTGTCCGCACTGCTGTCATTTGATTTTACTGTGTTATTTGTTACGTTCATTAGTATGCCAGTCCTCAAAACATCTGAAATGATTTGAAACTGTTTCCATAACCAACAATGAGAACATCTACAGTTCAAGAGCGTTCGATTTTGCCTCTTTGAGAATGGCACAAACATCGGAATTCACCAACAGTGAATTATTCAAAAAGAGACAGCTACAAGTAGAAAATTACTATATTTAAACACTGCAGGCATTCAGACTCACATTTTCATATTAGCCTTCCTTATTCCCTGTAGGGCTACTTAGATCAGCCGAACTATGTTACCCGTAATCGTAAATCACATATGAACAGATAGTCCGTTATATTAGGGTAGCCCATGTTATTCTCTGTTCCTTTATGCTTTATCATTGTTCTGTTTGTTTGTTTGTTTTTTTAATTCTATGTTACGGGTAAATAAACATTGCATTTCATTTAATATTTCTCGCAATTTTTCCTTCTTTAGTCAAAAAGACGAGATATTCTATATACATTTTTATTTCATGTACATACTCTTCTCATTAAATGTTTATTTATCAGTACTTTGAGACATAATCTAAGTAACAGCGGAGATACTTACCACCAATAGCTTATATTCCTTGTGTGTTTACTTTAATTATTACAAACCTCATTTTGAATATACTAATGTATTTGTCCGCCTGTATGCGTCTTCCCGACTAAGATTTCTGAAAATCTTTCTAATTTTACATTGTTGAAGACCTGTTCTGCAATATATATAAATTCCGTGAAGCTTTTGTCAGTTTTTAACTATTTCTTCATGAGTATGTATGGAACCAGAATTACTTTCTTGGTAAATTGTTTCTGAAGTCAAGCCGATTATCAATCTGAACTGCTGCAGTTATTTCAACTTTCATGTTTCATTTTCTAAGCAAGAAAAGATGCAAATGAAGCTGTTCGTAACAATGGCGTTACAAGTCAGTGGCCCAGGGAATGCCACGAAACATTTACCAGACCATAATGCTCCCTCCTCCGGCGTAGACCCTTCCGACGATTGTTGCAGAGCCGTCCTCGCCAACGCCATCTCACCGATAGAGCATAAAGCGCAATTCATGTAGTCGCCATTTAGAGGAAGTCCAGTTGCGGCACAGGCGTGTAAATTCCGGCCTTCGTCGCCAATGAACCGCAGTCAGCATTGGTGCATGAAACAGGAGCCTACTGCAGAGACCATATGCACCAACGTGAGCTGAACAGTCGTTGAGGAGACAGTGTTGGCAGACCCTTGGTTCATCAGGGTGGTCGTTGCTCAACAGCTACTCGTCTGTTCCCTTGTGCACATCTCCGGAGCTGTCATTCACCCCTGTCATCTATGGTCCGTGGTACTGCACAGTTGCCTCAGCATCGGATTAGGATATCGCCATTTTGCCATGCACGGTATACAGGGTGTCCGAAAAGTCATTCCCCGATTACATAAATTGATAACTAAGGCTAGAAGTAAGATACAAATATGAAACTGGTGTCTAATTGTTTACAAACTATCAAAGTTTTTTTCACACATCAGTAAACTTCCACATGAGCACCCTTGGTAGCACGTAGCACATCTATGCGATATCCAATTTCCGTCCACACATTAGCCAACATCACTGGAGGGATCGATGCAACGACTGTGGTTATCCGTTGCCGCAGGGTTTCAAGATCTGGTACACGTGTTCGGTAGACCTAGTTCTTGACGCAACCCCATAAAAAGACGTCTAATGGGGTTATGTCAGGAGAGTCTGGAAGCCAAACCGTTGGCCCATCACGACCAATCCATCGCCCAGGAAAGGCCATACCGAGATAGGCACGGACGTGCAAACTCCAATGAGGCGGTGCACCGTCTTGCTGAAACAAGACATCGGGGTGACACTGAAGCAGCTGAGAAACAGCATACAGTTGCAACATGTCCAGATACACTGTAGATGTGATGGTAGCCTCAGCGTAGAAGAATGGCCCCATAATTCGATCGTGCAATAGCGCACACCAAACATTCACCTTTGGACTGCCTCTGGTGCACTCCATGACGTCGCCAGGGGGTTGTGAACCCGAAATGAGCACATTATGGCGATTCACTACTCCACCGACAAAAAAGGTCGCCTCGTCGGAAGAGGCAATTCGTCTGAGATAACCATCATCGTCCTCAATACGTGACAGCATTTCGACCGCAAAGTCAAATGGCTCTGAGCACTATGGGACTTAACGTCTATGGTCATCAGTCCGAAAAGTCATATCGACGTGTACTGTCATTGGGCAACAATGGAAGTGGAAGTTTACTGATATGTGAAAAAACTTTGTTAGTTTGTAAAAAATTAGATACCAATTTCATATTTGTATCTTTTTCTAGCCTGAGTTATCAATTTATGTAATCAAGGAAAGACTTTTCGGACACCCTGTACTTTAACTATGGCGGCACACGATCGCGTTACAAATTCAGCCGTTTTAGAAATGCCTCCACTCTTGACCCGAAAGCCAATGAACATGCTATTTTGGACGTAACACAAGTTTAGTTTAGTTACATTATGTTCCATAGATCATTTTCACGATAATTTTATCGATATGATGTGGAACAGTTCAGATTACAAGATATATATACACACATGAATAGTGCTAATATTAATATTACTGAAAATTTTAGTTCTACACATGCAACTACATTTAGAGGTACATTTTTTTTCCAGTTATGAAAGAGAAACTCGTCCATGGAATAGAAGGAGTTGTCCAAAAGAAATGATTTTAAGCTAGATTTAAAACTGATCTGCTACCTGCCACACTCTTTATGTTGTTGGGCAAATGATCAAAGATTTTTGTTGCTGAGTAATGTACTCCTTTCGAGCAACTGACAGCTTCAGTAACGGATAGAAAAGGTCATTTTTCCCTCTACTGTTCTACGTATGAACATAACTGTTCTTCGCTAATTGAGATGGATTATTTATAACAAATTGAACATTAGTGAATGTATGTACTCTGATGGTGCAGTTAAAATACTTTACTCCTTGAATAGGTGCCTACATGACGTCCTTGGGTGAACACCACTAATTATTCTCACTCCTCTCTTTTGTGCAATCAATACTTTATGTCTAAGTGGTGAGTTACCTCAGAAAACTATTTCATAAGATATTATTGAGTGGAAATATGCAAAGTACGTTAGGAGGCTGATCTGTTTATTACCAAGACTAGCGATTGTACGAAGAGCGAAAGAAGCTGAACTTAATTGTTTGAGAAGCTCAGTAATATGCAACTTCCTGTTTCCACATTACGACAACGCCGCTCTGTTTTCCACGTCCCCCCGACACGCTTTATATCTCTCCACAGCTAGTGCTGTCACCTACGGGAAGATATTGAAGATAAAGAAGCTCAGTAATATGCAACTTCCTGTTTCCACATTACGACAACGCCGCTCTGTTTTCCACGTCCCCCCGACACGCTTTATATCTCTCCACAGCTAGTGCTGTCACCTACGGGAAGATATTGAAGATATTAGAGAATAACTTTCATTTTACTGTAGAGGAAGACAGAGACTGAAATACACCCAGCAAACAATTGAGGTAAGTCGCAATTGCTGCTCGGAGGTGAAACGTTTGACACCGGAGAGGACTCCATGTTGTTGTTGTTGTGGTCTTCAGTCCTGAGACTGGTTTAATGCAGCTCTCCATGCTACTCTATCCTGTGCAAGCTTCTTCATCTCCCAGTACTTAATGCAACCTACATCCTTCTGAATCTGCTTAGTGTATTCATCTCTTGGTCTCCCTCTACGATTTTTACCCTCCATGCTGCCCTCCAATGCTAAATTTGTGATCCCTTGATGCCTCAAAACATGTCCTACCAACCGATCCCTTCTTCTAGTCAAGTTGTGCCACAAACTTCTCTTCTCCCCAATCCTATTCAATACCTCCTCATTAGTTACGTGATCTACCCACCTTATCTTCAGCATTCTTCTCTAGCACCACATTTCGAAAGCTTCTATTCTCTTCTTGTCCAAACTAGTTATCGTCCATGTTTCACTTCCATACATGGCTACACTCCATACAAATACTTTCAGAAACGACTTCCTGACACTTAAATCTATACTCGATGTTAACAAATTTCTCTTCTTCAGAAACGATTTCCTTGCCATTGCCAGTCAAACATTTTATATCCTCTCTACTTCGACCATCATCAGTTATTTTACTCCCTAAATAGCAAAACTCCTTTACTACTTTAAGTGTCTCATTTCCTAATCTAATTCCCTCAGGATCACCCGATTTAATTTGACTACATTCCATTATCCTCGTTTTGCTTTTGTTGATGTTCATCTTATATCCTCCTTTCAAGACACTGTCCATTCCCTTCAACTGCTCTTCCAAGTCCTTTGCTGTCTCTGACAGAATTACAATGTCATCGGCGAACCTCAAAGATTTTACTTCTTCTCCATGAATTTTAATACCTACTCCGAATTTTTCTTTTGTTTCCTTTACTGCTTGCTCAATATACAGATTGAATAACATCGGGGAGAGGCTACAACCCTGTCTCACTCCTTTCCCAACCACTGCTTCCCTTTCATGGCGAGCATCAAACGATCAAACGTCCTTCACGTGGAGCAATAAGCACTCTTAGAAAAAGCTACTTAGCCTTTGATTTTTGAACTGTATCCTACTTGTGAAATTGCTTTTACTGTTTAGTATATCCTATATAATACGATGCAACGAAATGAATGGAATGCAATATAATCCTCAAAGCGTTTAATCCATACCTCCATACAAGCACGTTGCATTTGTGCCGGTGAGCCTCAAGCGTATCTTACAGCTTCTGAGATGCTTGAAGACTCACGACGGTATCATCCAGTGTCTGTACGACAGAGAGACGTCGTGCCCTTACATGTAAAACGTGATAGGCTTTCAGTGAGGCTGGATTTTATTAAGGTATGGGAGCGTAGTCACTGGTAACAGGCACACACGTCAGGGCAGTTGACGTTGCACGTACACATATAATAAAATAAGCAGTCATCAAAAGGACAACACAAATTACTGAGTAATGCAACAACTCTCAGACGAAGCACTGTGCTCTTATGTAGTTAGCGTCACCGCGGGAACAGTTCACCATATGAAAATACGTAGATCCATTGTAGCAGAATACCAAAGCATTCAGTGGACCCAGCTACATACGGGGCAACCCTTCATCAGTAAACCTATCTAGGCTGCTGTGTGTCACTATCAACGTACAACTAACGCTGCCGGAGAAACAAACCCGAGAGAGATCAGAGCACTGCGGAATGCAACCTGAGCGCGACAAGTAATACGGGCATTACTGTGCTGAAAATCAGGTATCGTGAGTGAATGGACAAAATTGTTTCCGAGTTAGGCACCCAGTACATACCGTCCACAGATTCACTATTCTGCATATATTTCCAGTGCAATATAGACACAAAATAAATCAAGTAAAATGCAAATACTCTTAACACTCATCGAAGACCAACTGTCCCTTTGACCAAAGTCCTTAGAAATCATCTCTGAATAAACTCCGAAATTTTGGCGGTGTTATTCGGGCTCAGCTTGTACAGTTGTTCATAAAATATCGATCACAAAGAGTTCATTTCTGAGAGATGGAAACAACAAATACAAACTGAGTGCCTTTATTTGATTCCAAAGTAATCTCTCGGGGTTTTCAACGCCCCCTTCCCAGAAAAACTACTTTACGGTAAAATATTTTATTTCTGCATATATCATTTTGCAGCTAACACTCTGAGAATAAAGTAGCATAAAAATTAAGTATCTTAAATGCCGAGGAACTCTAGAAATTATAAGGTTTGATTGGCAGAGGATATTTGCCCGGTGTTTATCTGAGGGCCTGTCCATGTGGATGGGCTTGTGGCATGACGGGCAGAAGAGAACATTTCAATCAGTAAAAGGCTGGCACTTTTTTTTGAGCCATCGGACTTCTGACTGGTTTCACGAGGTCCGCCACGAATCCCTCTCCTGTGCCAATCTCTTCATCTCAGAGTAGTACTTGCAACCTACACACTCAATTATTTGCTGGATTTCTGTCTTCCTCTACAGTTTTTGCCCTCTACAGCTCCCTGTAGTATCATCGAAGCCATTCCCTGGTGTCTTAACAGATGTCCTATCATCCTGTCCACTCTCCTTCTCAGAGTTTTCGACATATTCCTAATTTTCAACATTCGTCTGTAGAACCACGTCTTGAATGCGTCGATTGTCTTCTGTTCCGGTTTTCCCACCGTCCATGTTTCACTACCATACAATGCTGTGCTCCAAACGTACATTCTCAGAAATTTCTTCCTCAAATTAAGGGCTATATTTGATACTAGTAGACTTCGTTTGTCCAGGAAAGCCCTTTTCGCTAGTGCTAGTCTGCTTTTGACATCCTCCTTGCTCCGTCCGTCATTGGTTATTTTGCTGTCTAGGTAGTAGAATTCCTTAACTTCATCTACTTCGGGAATATCAATCCTGATGTTAAGTTTCTTGCTGTTCTCATTTCTTATACTTCTCATTACTTTCGTCTTTCTTCAATTTATTGTCAGTCCATAATCTGTACTCTTTAGCCTGCAGATCATGTAACTCTTCTTCACTTTCACTCAGGATAGAAATGTCATCAGCGAATCGTATCATTGATATCCTTTCATCCTGAATTTTATTCCACTCCGGAACCTTTGTTTTATTTCCATCGCTGCTTTTTCAGTGTACATATTGAAGAGTAGGGCCGAAAGACTACATCCGTGTCTTACACCCTGTTTAATCCTAGCACTTAGTTCTTGGTCGTCCACTCTTATTATTCCCTCTTGCCTCTTGTTCATATTGTATATTACCCGTCTCTCCGTATAGCTTACCCTCAGAATTTCGAACATCTTGCACTATTTTACATTATCGAACGCTTTTTCCCGGACGACAAATCCTATGATGTGCTAGTCTTGCTCAAATTATCAACCGCAACGTCAGAATAGCCTCTCTGGTGTCTTTACCTTTCCTAAAGCCAAAGTGATCCCCTTCTAATACCCCCCCCCCCCTAATTTTCTTTTCCATTCTTCTGTATACTGTTGTTGTCAGCAACTTGGATGCATGACCTGTGAAGCTGATTGTGCGATGGTTCTCACGCTTGTCAGATCTTGCAGTCTTCGGAATTGTGTGGATGACATTTTTCCGAAAGTCAGATGGCATATCACCAGACTCATAAATTCTACACACCAACGTGAATAGTCGTTTCGTTTCACTTCCTCCAATGATTTTAGGAATTCTGGTCTAATGTTATCCATCCACTTTGCGTTATTTGAATTTAGGTCTTCCAAAGCTCTTTTAAATTCTGATTCTAATACCGGAACCCCTATCTCTTCCGAATCAACTCCTGTTTATTTTTCTATCACATCAGATAAATCTTCTCCCTCGTAGAGACCTTCAGTGTACTCTTCCCACTAGTCTGCTCTCTCCTCTGCATTTAACAGTGGAATTTCCGTTGCACTCTTAATGTCACAACCCTTGCTTTTAATTTCACAGAAGGTTATTGTGACTTTCCTGTATGCTGATTCAGTCCTTCCGTCATTCATTTCTTTTCAGATTTCTTCGCATTTTTCATGCAACCATTTCACCTTAGCTTTCCTGCTCTCCCTATTTATTTCATTCATCAGCGACTTGTATTTCTTATTCCTGAGTTTCCCAGAATATTTTTGTACTTCCTCCGTTCATCGATCAACTGAAGTATTTCTTCTGTTACCCATGGTTTCTTAGCAGTTACCTTCTTTGTACTTATGTTTTTCTTTCCAACTTCTGTGGTGGCCCTTTTTAGAGACGTGTATTGCTGTTCAACTGTACTGTCTAATGAGCTATTCTGCACTGGTGTATCTATAGCCTTAGAGAACTTCAAGCGTACCTCGTCATTCCTTAGTACTTTCGTATTCAACTTTTTTTTTTTGTATACTCATCCTTACTAATCTCTTAAACTTCAGCCTACTCTTCGTCACTACTACACTGTGATCTGAGTCTATATCGGATCCTGGGTACGCCTTACAAACCAATATCTGATTTCAGAATCTCTGTCCGACCATGATGTAATCAAACTGAAATTTTCTCATACCACCCGGCCTTTGTCAAGATTACCTCTTCCTCCTGTTATTCTTGAACAGAGTATTCGCTATTACTAGCTGAAACTTATTACAGAACTCAATTAGTCTTTCACTTCTCTCATTCCTTGTCCCAAACCCGTATTCTCCTGCAACCTTTTCTTCTGATCCTTTCCCTACAGCTGTCTTCCAGTCCCCCATGACTATTAGATTTCCATCCGGCTTCACGTACTGTATTACCCTTTCAGATCCTCATATACTTTCTCTATCTCTTTATCTTCAGCCTGCGACGTCGGAATGTATACCAGAACTACACTCCTGGAAATGGAAAAAAGAACACATTGACACCGGTGTGTCAGACCCACCATACTTGCTCCGGACACTGCGAGAGGGCTGTACAAGCAATGATCACACGCACGGCACAGCGGACACACCAGGAACCGCGGTGTTGGCCGTCGAATGGCGCTAGCTGCGCAGCATTTGTGCACCGCCGCCGTCAGTGTCAGCCAGTTTGCCGTGGCATACGGAGCTCCATCGCAGTCTTTAACACTGGTAGCATGCCGCGACAGCGTGGACGTGAACCGTATTTGCAGTTGACGGACTTTGAGCGAGTGCGTATAGTGGGCATGCGGGAGGCCGGGTGGACGTACCGCCGAATTGCTCAACACGTGGGGCGTGAGGTCTCCACACATCGATGTTGTCGCCAGTGGTCGGCGGAAGGTGCACGTGCCCGTCGACCTGGGACCGGACCGCAGCGACGCACGGATGCACGCCAAGACCGTAGGATCCTACGCAGTGCCGTAGGGGACCGCACCGCCACTTCCCAGCAAATTAGGGACACTGTTGCTCCTGGGGTATCGGCGAGGACCATTCGCAACCGTCTCCATGAAGCTGGGCTACGGTCCCGCACACCGTTAGGCCGTCTTCCGCTCACGCCCCAACATCGTGCAGCCCGCCTCCAGTGGTGTCGAGACAGGCGTGAATGGAGGGACGAATGGAGACGTGTCGTCTTCAGCGATGAGAGTCGCTTCTGCCTTGGTGCCAATGATGGTCGTATGCGTGTTTGGCGCCGTGCAGGTGAGCGCCACAATCAGGACTGCATACGACCGAGGCACACAGGGCCAACACCCGGCATCATGGTGTGGGGAGCGATCTCCTACACTGGCCGTACACCACTGGTGATCGTCGAGGGGACACTGAATAGTGCACGGTACATCCAAACCGTCATCGAACCCATCGTTCTACCATTCCTAGACCGGCAAGGGAACTTGCTGTTCCAACAGGACAATGCACGTCCGCATGTATCCCGTGCCACCCAACGTGCTCGAGAAGGTGTAAGTCAACGACCCTGGCCAGCAAGATATCCGGATCTGTCCCCCATTGAGCATGTTTGGGACTGGATGAAGCGTCGTCTCACGCGGTCTGCACGTCCAGCACGAACGCTGGTCCAACTGAGGCGCCAGGTGGAAATGGCATGGCAAGCCGTTCCACAGGACTACATCCAGCATCTCTACGATCGTCACCATGGGAGAATAGCAGCCTGCATTGCTGCGAAAGGTGGATATACACTGTACTAGTGCCGACATTGTGCATGCTCTGTTGCCTGTGTCTATGTGCCTGTGGGTCTGTCAGTGTGATCATGTGATGTATCTGACCCCAGGAATGTGTCAATAAAGTTTCCCCTTCCTGGGACAATGAATTCACGGTGTTCTTATTTCAATTTCCAGGAGTGTATAATTTTCGGTATCGGTTTGCTGTCGATTCTGATGAGAACTACCTTATCGCTGTCTATTCACAGTAACATTCTGCCCTACCTTCCTGTTTATAATGAATCCTACTCCCGTTATACCATTTTCTGTAGCCGTTGATTTTACGCTGTACTCATCTGACCAGAAATCCTTGTCTTCCTTCCATTTCACTTCGCTGATCCATAATCAATCTAGATTTAGCCCTTGCATTTCCCTTTTCAGATTCTCTTGCTTCCCTGCCATGTTCAAGTTTCTGACATTTCACGCCCCGACTCGTTGACCGTTATCCTTTCGTTGGTTGTTCAATCTTTTTCTCATGGTCACTTTCGCTTTGGCAGTCCCATCCCGGATATGGGATATTTTATGGAATCTTTTGCCAATGGAGAGATCATCATGACACTACGTCAATTTCAGGCCACATGTCCTGTGGATACATGTTATGTGTCTTTAATGCAGTGGTTTCCATTGCCTTCTGCATCGTCATGCCATTGATAATTGGTGATTCTTCCACCTTTAGGGGCAGTTTCCCATCCCTAGGATGAGAGAGCGCCCTGAACCTCTGTCCACTCCCTCCATGACTAAGCCGTCGGCGGAAGTCTTCGGCCACCAGTGTCGATTACTAAGCAAAATTTAAGCTGAGGCGGGTTTCGATTATTTGTCATAGACGCTACCTCTAGAGCACGAGCGCTCAGGCTCACACTAATTTCCGTCATAAACAGATCTGTCACAGTTCGTGAGCTCACAAATAGAACCTGGCAAACCACACAAACTGCCTATTGGCTTCTGTCTCGGGTTCTTCGGCCGACGTTCATCTAATGATTTCACTGACGTTTCGCCAGCACGAGTGGCTGGCATCGTCAAAGCTTCACCCTCCATTACCGGTGGTGAACTGGAGCCGAGCTCGCGGCCGCAGACTGTATGTACCTGGCGCGCCAACGTCCGAGAGCTTCTCCGCGGTCATTTCCGGTGCGGTTCTCCTCTTGCTACCTGCGACGGTCGTTCGCTGCAGTACGGGAAGCCAGGATCCGTTTATCTTAAGGCTCTCCTCTTTCTTATTGAAGCTGTTCGCGTGTTTTTGTATTTCTACAGCTTCTCTGAACAAGCGCTTGTGATAGTGCTTCTCTGCAGCCAGAACTTCCATGTCGGCGAATTTTATTACGTTGTCGGTCTCACTCAGTGCGTGCTCTGCCACGGCCGATTTCTCCACCTACCCCAACCTGTAATGTCGCGTATATTCTTTGATCCTGGTGTTGACTGATCGTCCAGTCATTCAGACATAAACTTTTCAGCATGTGCATGGTATACGGTATATTCCCAACATTGCAAGTCGGTCCTTTTCTCCTTTGCCGATCTAAGACACTCCTTGATCTTCCTTGTCGGTTTGAAAATCGTCTTTACGGCCGATTCTGTCCGTCACTCTGGGAATGTTCAGCAGAGAGGCCGTACCCGACTTTTGTTTTTCTGATTTCTTACTTCGCCGAGTGTTTGGCTCTGTTACACTTCTAATATACTTTGTGGGGTACCCATTGCTCCTCACAACACTCTCCAGATGTTGCATTTCGCGTCTGAGGTGCTGCAGTTCACATATTCGTCCTACTATTGTGCAAACATGGCGTAAAGACGATTTTCAAACCGACAAGGAAGATCTGATGTCTCTCATCAGTCCATCATGTGCGATATCTCAATCTCATCTCACACCCGGTACACCCCAATGGTCTGGACGGCGCCTAAACAACGACCCCAAACAATTCGCAAAGAGCGTAACGTACGACGCTTTGCGCCGTAAAATCGTGTAGTTCCTCGTTAAATAATGGCAGTAACCTAACAACCCTGCAAAGCTCTCATTAAGTGACGCCGGGATGGATCAGTTCGGTGGGCTCGAAGGATTGAGGCGTCCGTCGCAGCAACAGTGCCAACATGCGCCGTGTGAGGAGCCAGCAGTCGGTAGCCGTACCACAAATAAAACAGTGCTTGTCGATGTCGACAGCGGCGCATCTGGGGCAGAGAGGATCCTCGGCAAGATGTATCATGTGCAAAAGTTGTCGGGTGGGGAATTTTTCAGTCTTTATCACACACCACAGCACCCTGATCGAGGTGGGAAGGAAAGGCAAGAGTATGTTACTCCACACCTGCCTCCTGTCAGCTGCCGGATATGGGCAGCGTCCGTTGAAAGCAGCGTTACGAGTCCTTGATTCTAGGATCCCGCGTGTTTGGTAAGACATCCAACAGATAATTCATGTCGACCATATATGCGCGAAAGTGACACAGTGCTGGCGTGATATGTCCAACAGGAATCGGCGGACAGAGGGATTGAGGCACCAGCTCCTGAATCAGTGTACCAGGGAGGCTGTCCTTGTCTGAAGTACGTAGGCGATGTATCGTCCGCAGGAAGAGAGCGCGCTCCCTGTTGTGCACGTTTATCATTCCAATGCTGCCTGCGTGTGTGGGCAACGTTAGCGTCTCGTAACGGTTCTTGAACACCCTATCCTCGCTGACGAAATCACCGAAGGCCGCCTGGAACTTAGCAGCTACCGTAGCGGCCATCGGAAGAACGTGTGTGTAATGATTAAGTTTCGCAGCCAAGTTGACTTAGACAAAATGTACCCGTATGACCAAGTCAATTGTTCGAAAGTTATGGAGACGAACTTGCGTGCGGATCGCATTAAGTAGTCTGCACTACGTGCATGCTGTTGTATGCTGCATGTTCCCATGGAAGGTCACTCCCAAACACTTCATCGCAGGGACTTTGGTAATGGGCACTGGCGTACTTATTTGCAGTCCTCTGCCCACATCCATGTAGTGCAACTTTCGCAGATTGATGCGGCCATCTCTCCGTATTGCTGAAGCCACGCGATCGCCGTACATGTATCTTCTACCGACCTCGTCAAGAATACTACATCGTCCGCATAAGCACAACATTTAAAATGCACATCGCGGAGGGGAATGCCCTCCAAACGCTGTCGTAGACCATGAAGTGCAGGCTCGATGGTGACGGCGAAGAGAAAGGCTGACAGGGGACATCCTTGTCGCACTGAGCGCTCAATAGTGAACAGTGACGAGCGGTAGCCATTGAGAAAACTGTCGAAGGGGCTCCGTGGATGAGACGGAGGACCACACCTGCCGATACTGGGGACAGTCCCATCTTCTCTAAAACAGCCTGCAAGAAATGAACTCGGTCAGATGCGTGGTATAGGTCAAACGCCACGAGGGCGCATTCTAAGCAGCATGCCGACATGAGCGCCACATCTCTATAAGAGCTTAACACCGTGTGTATGTTACTGCCACCTCCCAGACATGTTTGGTCGGCATGAATGGCATCTTTGACAATAGCGACGAGACGAGCCCGAAGAATGCGGGCGAACAACTTGTAAGCAGAATTCTATAACATCAATGGCCGGAAGTCTTGCGGTCTGCAGCCCCCGTTTGGTTTTGACACAGGGATAATCATGCCCTCCAAAAATTCGGGAGGGTGGTGGGGTGGAAGTCCAGGTCCAGAGTTCGCAGCACATCTGCCCCCAAACTTCCACCATCAGGTCAGAAAAGGTATTAAAAATTCAAGCGGAAGACCATCAGGTCCGGGTGATTTGTTTCTTGCGTCCCGCGAGATGGCCATGCTCATTTCTTCCCACGTCACGGCCTCCAAGAACGTAGCGTAGCGTAGCGTCGCGTTGTGCAGGACGTCCTCAGTGTCACTGCCACGCCGTTGCTATGCTAGATAGAGAGAGCGGTAGTAATTTGTGAGGGCGTGGAAAATGTCGTTGTGTGTCTCTGCGCGCTGCCATTCCGCAGAAATAACTGCCGTGATGAGTCGTCTCTTATGGTGTCTCCATTCTCTGACGATGTGATAAAGAGAGGCACGTTCCTCTGGGATGGAATCTTACAGTCTTGATCGAATCCGCGTGCCGTCCAATCCGGCCAGCAATGATCTGCAGAAGCCATGCCTGTGTCCGGTGGTCGGCCATTTGGCGCTCTGACGAAGGTGGTTGAGATGATAGTTCCCGCAAGACCGTGTAGTAAAACTCAGAGGTGGATCGGAGCCAAAGCGCCCTGTCGCGACCATATGCCATGAGCGTGCGGCGAGGAGCTGGTTTGGTGCAGTGTGTCCACCATCATGTCGTGAAATCATAGGTATGACGCCGTCGCTCACATATGTGCCAGGTATCAGTGACGGCCACACGGCAAGCCTCTTCCGGAGGACGTTAACGTTAAGAGTCCAAGGTCCTCTACTACGGCTCGTCTGTTGTCGTGGCAGAGTCACGGAGCAGATGAAGGCCTGATGGTCCGTGAATGCAGTGGTCCACAGCCCAGCATCGACAGTTGCTGCCCGAAGACCTCGGGAGACATAAATCCTGTCCAACCTGCTGGCCGAGTGGCGGGTGAAGTGTGTATATCCGCGACGGTCACCGTGGATTAGCGTCCATGTATCATGCAAAGCGAGATCTCTGACCATGAAGGGCTGGACATGGGACATGGTGAGGGATCTGATCCTCAGGGCGTAAGACGCTCTTAAAGTCCCCACCCACCACCAGGTGCTTTGTAGCGCCTTGAAAGAATGAAGCTACGTCAGTGGAGTAATAGACTGTTCGCTCTCGACGCTTCGCAACACCAGACGGGGCATACAGATTCACAAGGCGGACTGCGCCGATGGTGAGCGCACTGCCTCTCGCTGATGGCAAAAACTGAATACCCATTAGTTTGATGCCATCGCGTAGTAGTACGGCAGTACCACCACGGCCGTCGGAAGTTGGGTTGACGTAAGACGCGTATCCATAAACATGTAGGTGCAGATCAGGTCGTATCTCTTGAAGAAACACGATATCAATGTCCGCCGCTCGAATAATGTCCTTCAACAACTGAGTTTTGATCGTGGAGATAATGTCGTTGACATTGACTGTACCTATCCGATACACCTGGGTCATTTGATAGTACGATGACGTATTCTGCAGTCGTTTAGGCCAGTATGCGCCCCATCGTCCGTCGGACCTTCCCTGTCATCCGCACCGTATATTATTGATCGGCTGAGACAAGATGTCCGTCCGACGATCGGCCGGCGGCGGGCATCTGCTTGTCGCTCGAGTCTGGTGTCATTCTTTCATTCCATCTCTGACTCCCAATCACCAAGCTGGAGATGTGGTACGTAAGGCTACGCATGACGTTCTTACGATGTCTTAGCCGCAATATCGCCAAGGGCTCGTCGGTGAGCTGAGCGTGGTCAAATTGGCTTTGTCCTCGGGCGGACGTTGCCAGCAGCGAACCAGGAACCGTTGGTGTGAGGTCCACAGCCCTGGCCGCAGATGGATTTTCCTCATCCTCCTGCAACGTGTCACCACTCGAGAATCATTTCCTGCAGACAGCCTCCTCTTCTTTCGTCACTTGCGCGACTTCTGTTTGCGGGAACGCGTGTCCGCGCCCTGTGGTTCACGACAAACAGTAGGCACCTCCCGCATCCACGTGTTCGAGCGCGAATCGATTTGCTGATGCTCTCCTTCCTCACACGGCTGGGCTGCAGACGTGGTCGCTGCTGTCGAGTACGGGGACGGTTCCGATGGAGGCTGCGTCGTCGTGGGCGCGGAAGCCGGGCCCTCGGGGGTCGGCAACTGGTACGGAACAACGTCCGCGTCCGACACGTTCCTCGCTGCCTCAACGTATGTAATAGCCAGCGCTGTCGGTGGCGATGGAGGCGTCGTGTCTACACGTGGTATCTGGACGAGGCGTCGCTGCTGGTATTCAGAGCGTACATGTCCTTCCTGCCCGCACCCTGAACAAGTCAGCGGTAGACCGTCATAAATGACGATCGCTCGACAGCCACCAACGGTCACGTACGATGAGATGTGTTTACGCAGTTCAATTCGCAGCTGACGCACTCCATTCAGTACAGGATACGTCTCGAACGTATGCCACTTTTCTTCCACGTGACCTAATACTTCCCCATAAGGTCGCAGCGCGTTCACGACAAGCGTGGTCGGAACTTCAAACGGCAGCTCGAAGACTCGTATGTTCCGAACTCCCGAGTCCTGCATGGTCGACAGTCACTACACCCACGTTGCCGTCCGATTGGTGGCAACGATATACATCGGTGGAACGTCGAAGAAGTCGTTTGCACGCTGCTTCATCTACAAGTTTCAGGTAAACTGTACTGGAGACGATCGAAAGCTGTATACCGATAAGATCCTGTGGTTCGACGTGCATTACTCCACGCAGGAAACACTCTACTTCGCATGCCTTAGGACGTGCGTACTGGGCGTCGAACGTTACTTTAATCGTGCCCTTTCTGTAAGCTGGCCGCTGTGGCCGAGCGGTTCTAGGCTCTTCAGTCAGGAATCCCGCTGCTGCTACGGTCACAGGTTCGAATCCTGCCTCGGGCATGGATGTGTGTGATGTCCTTTAGTTAGTTAGGTTTAGCTAGTTCTAAGTCTAGTTGACTGATAACCTCAGATGTTAAGTCCCATAATGCTTAGAGTCATTTGAAGCATTTGAACCTTTCTATAAGGAAGCGCCATCGTCGTTCGAGGTGATTTGTTTACAGTGCAGTAGCACTACCCGCGCGAGCAATCAACAGCCCGCTTGTGAAGCGCCGCACAGAGCCCTGCGAACGTCCGCTTCACAACACGGTTGAGAGCCGACTGCCACTCGGCTAAGTAGAAGGACGGTGAAACTGTGAAGACAGTTAACTCCTGGCGCCCGAATTCCTGAGACTATATTTATCTGGTATTTTAGAATGAGGGCACTTAGAGATTTCCCAGAACCGTTACACGCAATTTTAATCTGTTTAGAAACATTTTCCTGCTTGCAGCGCAAACAACATAATAAAAGGAAAGAAGTTCATCTCTTACTACGTATATTTCCGCTGCTCATGCAATAAAATTTCAGAATCAGTCGTCACTTTTTAATTTAGTACTTCTTTTCTACTAACTCTATTCGCATCAGATTTTGCAGACAGTGTCGATATAAACCACTAAGTGTACCACCAAAGCTAAGTCCTCGTACGACACAAAGTTAATAAGATATGACGTCATGAACATTAAGATGCGTGAAACAGATGTTGTATACATAGGAGTTCCATCCTTTAAAATATCGAGCATGGTGTCACTGCGACTAATCATGATTCCACCTTCCAGCTTGACAGCTGGGGCATTATGCGCTTAGGTGTTCACCATCGGACTTCCACAAAGAATTTACACACACTAGTACAAGCCTAAACGGCCGTGTACAAATCAAATCATCTTCTGTTTGATCCCTGTAAAAAAGGAAGTGAATTGGTGATATATCATTACCGTTTGGCATGTGTACGATAAACGAGTTGATGGTGATGTTGCAGGTATCAACAGTGACAAGTCCAGCCTCGGATCTACAGTACTTCCTGTACGCGAACGCCAGCGAAGATGTCCATCGGCACCACATGGAGGACCTGCTGCGCGAGTACCACAGCACGCTGGTGGGCCTGCTGCAGCGTCTGGGACTGGAACAGGAAGCTGAGGTCTACACCTTCGAGGAGCTGCAGAAGGAGATGGACGGCTGTCTAGTCCTATCATTTATGTTCAGTGCCATGAGTGGCTTCGTTCTGACCTCTGAAAAGTACGGCGCAGAGTTTATGAAGGCATTCAATGACCCGGAGCATGCCGGCGAAGCTCTCGCTAAGACCTATCAAAATCCGTATTCGTTATCCTACATGAAGTACCTGACACCTATTTTTGTCAGTAAAGGAGCTTTGTGATCACTTGTATTATACGCGGCTTCAAAGTTCGAAGTATGTGACAGTTTGTAATGGCAAGTTGGTGTACTCATCTACGTCCCTGAAAGTTACTGCGAGTGGAGGGACGACTTTTGTAACAGCGAGCCAATGCTATTACGTAATTATCTGCAACTTTCGGATCAGTAGCCAAACGGATCAGCATTGTGCTTCACGAAAACATGATCGTATTCGTGACGTCTTTTTACAACAGGCTTTCTCTCGGAGTATTGTGTAATTACTACATGAGGTTTTCACAAACATTGTTCTCAATTTCGAATCCTTCAACAGTTCTCAAATATAAATTCTTCTCTTCATGTGGTATACTGGATATGGTGGACACAGCTACCCTGTGTATATTTGTGTCACAAAGAACATGTGATAATATGTATAGATCTTTGAATGTTTGTCTATTTTGTAGCCGCCGCATGTATGAAGACAGTATTCACTACGTTCGTAGTATGAGTTGCTCGTCATAAATATGGGACAAAAAGGAAACAGGAAGTGATTTTGTATGCGAGTGAAGTAAGCCTTTGATCCCTTCCACCTTGCTTTTGGATCCGTAACACACAGTTTAACGGATGAAAGCATGAAAAATTTTAGACTAACTGCTCTTGTGCCGATGAATATTGTTTCAAAAACATGTAAGAATTCTTAGCATTTGATATAATAGACGAAAAAATATGCGTATGTGAGTAATTCAGTTCGAACTCATACTCCTTTCCGGACTTGGCAGCTGGAACATTCGCTGCGATGAAGTAATGATGATCGAAGTATGTAAACATGATTTGGTTTTTGTAATTTACAATTCTGCATATTTTCAACCTGTTTGAGGCACTTGTGTACGAGGTAAGAGAAGCTGAGCCGTCTACGTCCTGGTGTCACAAAATCAAGTTTTTCTCTGTTACAAGTCTCCTGTTTTCTTACTGTGCTTGCCGGCCAGCGTTATAGGTTTCTTTAGTGCAGGCTTCAGTTTTACTATTACTGTAAAACATACGTATGATCACATGTAATTGTCATTATCCTCAGAGAGAAAACTAAAGTATTTGGTGGGAGCATCTTACAACTGAAGTTAAATTTTTGTAATAGTTTCTGTGTATTGTGGACGTAATGCGCCGATGTGTGTGTGTGTGTGTGTGTGTGTGTGTGTGTGTGTGTGTGTGTGTTTGTGTGAGATGTTAAATTTTGGCTAATTTGTCAATATGTTACAGGATGAGTGAAAAAAATTGAGATAGGAAAATGGTAAGGTAAGAGGTAAAGCTGCACTCAGTCCGAAGATTTGTAAGGTTTGTTTGAAGATCACAGTGTTTTACCAGTCATGTTTGTGTTGTCTCCCTCTGACCTTTGATCTGACTTATTCCGCCATTTAGATGAAGGTATCGTTTAATTAATATAGACTTTGGATATCGGCACAACTTGACATTTCTCATTACGAGGTGTGAATACAGCGACTGGTGACGGAAGAAAATCGTACTACACACAGGAATAGAAATGTCGAACCTTTGATTTTGTAGATTGGCACTTACTCAGTCACACAGTCACTGCAAAAGAAAAGTAATTCAGTGATATTTCCAGTTATTTTCGAAAACAAGTAAGGAATATCACTGTACATTTTGACGACGTGAAGAAAGTGAAGTATTTGCTCCATTAGTAGGCCCATCCGGGATAGCTGCAGTAACAATCCTTTATCCATCTCTGCGAATCAGTTTGATCTTCACAATCAATATTTAATCCTGTAAAATGTTGCCATTATTGAAATCCAATTACTTCTTAGCGACATTTTCATCAAATAATTCGTGCATATCATCCACTAGCAATGGTCTCTATCTGTTATTAGCTTTGTAATGTCAAACAACAATTTTTGTCTGCTGTCGTTAAATGTGAAGACAAAATATATCAGGGTGCATAGTTCTCTCTATTCATGGATGAAAATTGCTGAATGTTACTGTATTTGTTCAATTTTGATATATTTTATTATTATAAAATCATAAGCTGTTAAATGTGTATACTTATGTACAAATACAACACTTATTCTTATTAAGAGCAGTGGTCAATACACATACAATTATTAAACCACGCTAATTAAGATATGCTACAATGACGACTCCATAATGCAATTTATTCCTTATCCATGAAGACATTTGTTAATTTATTTGATCCAAGCCATAACTTAATTTCACCAAGTCATATTCGATTTATTGCAAATTCAACAAAAGTGGAAGCTGGATATCTTACTAAAAATTTTCGATGCTCTTAGTAACTGTATATGCAGAAAATTTTAACAACAAAGGAGTACCTGGTGTTTCATATGTACCGGTTTTGCGGATTAAGTTCTTCTATCTACACGCTGAAGCGTTCGCAACCAACAGCGCGACAGTGGACAGGGTTAAGACTTATTCTTCCCCGTCTAGAGGAGAAATACGAGGTAGTTATTATGAATTCCTGTTCATGTGAACACGTGCCACATTTTAATATGTGTGGATTAGAGGTGTGTTCCAATGTTGCACATAATATTTCCGCTGCCAGAGACAGTCTCCATAAAATTCGACTGTATGACTGAAATGAAACAAAGCTTTGCATTGCTGCAAGTATCGTTCCTCAAGGCAGGTGGTAGCTCATGTAACAGCATGGCGTCATCAACAATCAAAAGAATTCACGGCAACGTTTCCTGGGCGTGGAAGCCAACGCACATCTGTTTACATAAGTATGTATTACTGATGAACGAGCACGATTTACCCATAGTTTTACCACTGATCATGAAGTAGACTGTATGGAAAAAGCAATAATTGCTAAAAGCACTGATTATAGTGGGTAATAAACACAATTTGATATTAATTTTGAGATTCGAAAAGTACTGATGACTAGAAGCGTTTTGTTGAAGAAGCTGTCGTTTCACCAGAGGAACTAATGAAAGTGATTTAACACTACGGGTGTGAGTGCCGCAGTACAAGAAGAGATTGCAAAAATAGTAAAAGGTAAGCGTCGATTTGATTAGTAGAAAAAGAATTTATGTCGGGAACATGGATTCTGAAATGGATGCATGTTTCGTTGACAAAACAAATAATGCAGCCCGCTGAAAACATACAAAGCGACTCTATTGTGATTCTGGAAGATAACTTCTGACTTGTATTTCGATCTTAGCTCCCAGCACAGTTTCAACAAATTTCTCGAGTCAGCACTCAGGGAATACCTCCAACGTACCGCTGCAGGCTATAATATTTTATTGAAATAACGAAACTCTGAAAACTGGTCATCTCTGCCGCATTAAACTAGCAACTAGCTTCACCAGGACGAGCACATGTCCGTACTTGCTCGGAAAGCATAGGAGGGAAGATACATATATGGTGCTAACATCGAAGCTACATTTATGTCGCGCTAATTTCAGAACAATACAAAATCTAGAGATTAATTTTTTACAACGGTGTTTATGAGTGACGTAAATGATTTACGTCAAGATGTGGTGGTACGAACGTTTCTGTAAGACTGCAGTGAGATCTAATGTTACACATTCAAATTGACACATATTGATTTCTCCTTGTAGCATTCCACAGCCTCAGTGTATCGTCTAAATGACCGTAGGCTGTCGGCTTCATTCTTTTCTTAAGATATTTAAAACTGTGGCACGCACATCACCACTTTTGATGCAACTTATACCTAAGGCTGACCAGTAATGTAATTTACATGCATGGTGCATTAAAGGAATAAAACTGGTTCCATAATTTTCATACCAGTCAATGTGAGAACGAACTTGACTCTATTATCAGTTCACGTAAATTTCGAAAACGTCATCGACCTGATAGATGAACTTCCTGGTTAATACAGAATCGCTTGTCCTATATACTTTTGTCTAATAGTTCGTCTCAGAAAGGAAATTAGGTTTGACCTTTTCGTAGATGACTGTCTACAGCTGTCAGCTAATTTGAAAAAAAGCATATTTGTGCCATGAGCTGTACAATTGTATGTTTATTCTCTACCAGTTTTTATTGTTACAGTGATCTTCACAGGAGAAAAACGGTGAACGTCAGTGTATGTTTGATCCACTGATGTACACTGTTTTTCTTCTGTGAAGATAATTGTAATGTTCGAAACCGGTAGAGAGCGAACTTACACTTTTACAGCTGATGGGACAAATATGCTTTTTTTCGAGGAAATTAAATTAGTTACGATCCCCTGGTTCCTACCAAGTTTTTCAGAAGATCTCTCTTGATTGTGAGGCAAAGGTCGAGGATGAAGATGCCCTCCTAAGTGCTTCTAATTGGTAATTCCACTGCGCCGCACCTAGCAGGATGGGATCAGACTGTATCTCAAGTAGGCACTGTTGTGTAAGGATGTGGAAAGCAGCAAAGTTCATTTAATGATTCCAAAAAAGATATTTAGATACTTTACTCTCTGTTTCTTATATTAAAGCCTTCAAATTTATCTGAACAAACAGCTTGATAACCAGGAATAATTAACAAGCACACCGTTTGATAACAAAGAATAATTAACATGAATACCGTAATTAGGAAACTAACTGTTAAGTTACACAGTCTATAAAGTATTTCATATTTATGTTGGGTACCCTACGTTAAATGGTCAACTGAAATAAGATTCCTGTTACAGCAATTTCAGCTATACCAGAACAGTGTAGTACTCATATTAGATATTCTGTGTGTTATATGTAAATTACGTGTATATTTCACAACTGTTTTCTGAACCACAGCGCTGCAGTGAATGATAGGCCTACTAACTCTTAGTTCTGAAACTTGTTGCAGTTGCACTTCTGCGTGGATTTATCTTGTCGTAAGTATCTTAGGAGTGGATTTTTTGTTACTGAAATTGCGACCCTTTCTATTTTTTAAACGGTCTGTGTGAATAAAATTCCAACCTGCTCCGTGTCTTGAACGTTCTGGAATGAACTTCTGACCCGGTTCGTTTCCTGAACGCTCTGTGTTAATGAATTTTAACTCCTACAGCTTTTTAAATGGTCTTTGTGAATGAAATTCCAAGTCATTTCATTGTTTAAAGAGGCTGTTTTATTGAAACCCGTTTCGCTTTTTAAACGGCCTGTGTGAATCAAATTCCAGTCTTTTATTTTCAAATACTCTGTATAATTGAAATTTCGACTCGTTCCATTTTTTAAAATGTAAATGTAAATGAAAGTGAGTGTAATTCCGTTTCTTTAAACGGTCGGTGTGAATGCCACGGTTTGAATTTTGATAATTAGAGGCCCTCTCTGTATATGATATCACCAACTGCAAGTAAACAGTTCCGTCCTGTGGTATAAATGGAGACGTTGACTGAGCATTGCGGTTGTCAACATGTCTTCCAATTCCATCGCACGAAAGATCAGTTTTAAAAGTGAGGTGTCGGAATCTCTACGAAATATCTGCAATAAGCGGGTGTTGTTACCAAAAAGGCACGTCGGGGCTGACTATGTATTGAAAAAAGCACTTAAAAATATTTCTCAAACGTCACAGGGACTGAGACAGCTATTCCGAGAGAAGACAGACATAGATGAACCCAAAGAAAACAATGCATATATGAAAGCAGAAGGTGGAATCATTGGATAGCTATTCGAAACGAAGACAGGCGAAGACGAAGGAGACGAACCCAAAGAAAACAGTTTATTTATGAAAGTAGAAGGTGAAGACACTGGAGGAGGAGAAGGAGAAGAAGTAGAAGAGAATTTGATGAATATGAGAAGGAAGACAGTGATGCTGGTGACTATGAAGAGTCATGAAAGAAAATTATAGAACAGACAGGAGGTAAATTGGCAGTATCATTTCTTAGCAAACCAATTGAAAAATGTATCAGATTTAAACCAACAGCAAAAGTATGGACGTCTGGTGATTCACAGTCAACTATCAATGGAAATAATTTAATGACTCAGAATGCAAGATACCTGGAATTAGAGTATTATATAATCTTTTATTTAACATTAAACTTACTACAACGTGTTACAAAACAAAAAATTTCAATATTATGATAAAAATTCTTAGTGCTACCAATGCAAATATACAGAAATCTCTCACCAAAAGGTAAGTAAATTTCAACCGAGGCTACGAACGTGCCCAGATCGTTAAGCACACATTAGTTGAAAGTAGTTGTAAATAATCAGTGAGAGATGATGATATACGAGGTGCATTCAAGTTCTAAGGCCTCCGATTTTTTTTTCTACTTAACTACCCACCCGAAATCGATGAAACTGGCGTTACTTCTCGACCCTGCAGACGTAGACGTTTTTCACAACGTTGGCGCCATGATTCCATGGCAGCGGCGAAGGCTTCTTTAGGAGTGTGTTTTGACCACTGGAAAATCGCTGAGGCAATAGCAGCACGGCTGGTGAATGTGCAGCCACGGAGAGTGTATTTCATTGTTGGAAAAAGCCAAAAGTCACTAGGAGCCAGGTCAGGTGAGTAGGGAGCATGAGGAATCACTTCAAAGTTGTTATCACGAAGAAACTGTTGCGTAACGTTAGCTCGATGTGCGGGTGCGTTGTCTTGGTGAAACAGCACACGCGCAGCCCTTCCTGGACGTTTTTGTTGCAGTGCAGTAAGGAATTTGTTCTTCAAAACATCTTCGTAGGATGCACCTGTTACCGTAGTGCCCTTTGGAATGCAATGGGTAAGGGTTACGCCCTCGCTGTACCAGAACATGGACACCATCATTTTTTCAGCACTGGCGGTTACCCGAAATTTTTTTGGTGGCGGTGAATCTGTGTGCTTCCATTGAGCTGACTGGCGCTTTGTTTCTGGATTGAAAACTGGGATCCACGTCTCATACGTTGTCACAACCGACGAAAAGAAAGTCCCATTCAAGCTGTCGTTGCGCGTCAACATTGCTTGACAACATGCCACACGGGCAGCCATGTGGTCGTCCGTCAGCGTTTGTGGCACCCACCTGGATGACACTTTTCGCATTTTCAGGTCGTCATGCAGGATTGTGTGCATAGAACCCACAGAAATGCCATCTCTGGAGGCGATCTGTTCAACAGTCATTCGGCGATCCCCCAAAACAATTCTCTCCACTTTCTCGATCATGTAGTCAGACCGGCTTGTGCGAGCCTGAGGTTGTTTCAGTTTGCTGTCATGCGATGTTCTGCCTTCATTAAACTGTCGCACCCACGAATGCACTTTCGACACATCCATAACTCCATCACCACATGTCTCCTTCAACTGTCGATGAATTTCAATTGGTTTCACACCACGCAGAGTTAGAAAACGAATGATTGCACGCTGTTCAAGTAAGGAAAACGTCGCCAATTTAAGTATTTAAAACAGTTCTCATTCTCGCCGCTGGTGGTAAAATTCCATCTGCCGTACAGTGCTGCCATCTCTGGGACGTATTGACAATGAACGCGGCCTCATTTTAAAACAATGCGCATGTTTCTATCTCTTTCCAGTCTCGAGAAAAAAAATTGGAGGCCTTAGAACTTGAATGCACCTCGTAAATACCAGTATCAACGCATTTTACATTTACTATTGGGAGACAGTCTCCAACAAATCACTAAGACATATAGATTTTGTTCGCTGGAATAATCAAAATGAATTGTTGGAGCGATTAGTTTTCTTGCTGTCTTAGAATGTGACAGACTATAATTAACTTGACAATTAAATAACAATTATTGAAGAGGAGCTTCGATGAGCGTTTGTTTCTGGAAGTTTGCAGTGGTTATCGAAAATAGTAAAGTGAAACACTGAACTGCAGAATGAAAAGTTGAATATGAAAACATTCTATCACTTGTAAGACCCTCTTAAAAAGAGCATTTTGCTACTTCGGAAGGAGGTCAGTGTGTGTGTGTGTGTTTGTGATCAATAGAAGTAATTTACGCAGTTCAGGTGAAACTCAAGAATTGTTTTGCAAATACAAAGCCCTAATATGCTTCTCAGATGTGTGTGTGTGTGTGTGTGTGTATGTTGCAATGTATTCTAAATAAAACAAAAGAAGAATAATAAAATTGACTTTAAATGCTAATGTTGTATTCTTCTGAAAACTAATTGTTCAGAAGTGGGATACATTAAGACCACCAAAGCACTAATACGATTCATGAATGTAGATCAGTTAAGAATGGCCTTAAGAATGGCCTTAACATATTTAACCTGTTTTATGGTCCAAAACACCGCTCTGTTACCTCCTTTAGGTAATCTATCTTTGTGGTCACATTCACAATCGTTGTTGGAGTGCAAAAGGCCTGGTGACTGTGAAGTACTATGTGACGGTACGTTTTGCTGTACACAAAAATCATTGATCGGATTTCGTTAAAGAAATTTAGACATCCAGATTCGACTTGTAATAGTATAAGTCTGCACACAACAGCAGACAGATGACACGTAAATCGACGTGTCACCAATCCCACCACTTTCTCTCATGATTAAAACTCTGAAACATTTAGAACAACTTTACATATCATTAGTGAAGGATGGTGGCATCATTTATGACAAATGAAACATACATAAAGTAAGAAAGTATTAATAATAGCTCAAATTTACGAAGATCGTATAAAATTGCGCTCTTACAGTATGCAACATGAGAGAAGACAAATAAAAGTCAAAAGGCGATTTTTGCCTCAAATGTTATTCTTTTTATAACTGACAATCCAGAATATATCACAAATGTTACATGTTTACAAAGATAGTTGATGCATTTAGATCTTAGGGTGAAGCATAATGAATTAATTTATTATAATGAGTGTGTGGATGTGTGTATATGTGTGTGTGTTGTGATGCAGGATTCAGGTGGGAGCAGGGTTTGCTGGGAATCATGCAAGTGTTCAATCAAAATCAATCTTACTTTTACTAAACAATACATTACAACACCATTGTGCATACAAATACCAAAGCACTGTGCTCATCCAGTTGGAATCAGTAATGTCGGTATCAAATAACGCAATAATGTCCAATAATTATTTGCACCACACTGATATAATAACCTGAACTCCGAAGTGTGTAAACATTAATACACAGTAGAACTTAACCTTGGATACGTGCATACATTATGTAGATAAAATGATATTGTTTCTCTTCTCAGTGATAGGTACGAAATTAAAATATCAAATTTCTCCTCTCCATAAATGACTTCATTAAAGCACCCAATAAAAGAACAGCAAAAAGAGTGGCACACTACAATTACCTAACATCCGCTGCTACCACTACCATTACTACTTCTCAGACACACAACTACAATACAAAACAATCTACATAGAAATATAACCAACTGTACCACCAACAGGGAAATGTTAAATAAGCAAAAAGTACAATTAATTATCAAATAGATTATTTCTAAGCCACAATTATCTGAAGACAGGCTCACCATGATTTTGAATACATGACAGTAACAGCCCGCACATATAATATCACAGCCACATCTTGCAAATAGGTTTAAAAACAGTTGTAGTACTATCAAAATCCTAAGATATCCCCTAGATTGTTTGCAGCAATAATTAATCTACCTAGCAGATTCCGCCAATACAAGCACACACTGATGCACTATACGAAGGCTGGTCAAAACATTCACAACCACTTGTGCTCGTCCATATCAACTATGGCACACACAAAGTAGATGTCACTTTACACTCTGCTCTATTTCAATATTCCATCCTGATTATGAGATGCTACTGTACGTTCTTCTGGACGTTTACAGGAAGACACCACCTACTGCTACATCTTGATGATATCTACTGCCAGAGAGGTGCTCACAGATGTACTTGCACTTTGGTAGCGACCTCTAGCATTGCGCGCCACCGCAACAGACAAGAAAACTCGCTAGTAGCAGAGGTATAACCCTACCACTATTATTTTAATTTAGTGTACTTTTACCTAAATAACAGAAAACCCCGTCTGTATGTTGCCACGTGTTCTATGCCCCAACAGAACAAATAGTGCTGTCACGGGAAAAGCCACATATAACCTTCTTAGTTTAATTTCCGAATAATGTACACTGTGGGAGGATAGTCCTGTTAATAGAAAAAGCTAATCAATAGAGTTACCGTTTTAACAGTATTTGACAGTGTGTTGTGTCTAAGGCATAAGTAAATCAGACTATTCAATTCTTTTCCTAAGATCTTATCCAGTGGCTAGAAAGAAAGGCAGTGTGAACAGTTTTATATTGAAGCTAGGACAACTCAGTTCCAAGTTCATTTAGTGGTTTAAAACATGTACTAACGGTCGCCAGCCTATCCAGGCAATGAAACAGTGAAATGTTGGAAAAGCAGAAGTATGAATTTTCCCTACTTTCTTGCTACTGTTTGAGTTGCTTCTTCAAATAAATGTTACTCCACGTAAACAATGTAGGACTACACCATTATACATTATGCTTGTAGAAGAGAAAAAGCCCAGTAGATAAATTCAAGGAAGTTAAATAAATTTGGACAGGGGGCCCATTAGAAAAGCATTTTCTGTAATCAGCAAACTTAAATGCTAAAATACTTAGATATTAAAGCATACACTTTTTATACTGAACATTTCACCTCAAGAAAACCTCTTTCTTACTGGAATTTATTTTCAACAACTGTTATTCTTTGAACCAACTCTATATAGTCATTTAACAGATTCTACTATCTTGGCTGCACTGTGACTGAATTTTATGTATCCAAACTTTTACTATAACACTTTGCAATAGTTAAGAAAACGCGAAAGCAATTTAAATGGTGCCTCTTTATATTGACTTGGCACTTCATAAGTCTGTAAAACAGGATACTCGGGTTAATCAAACACCAGGAAGGAACCCTATAGAGGTGTCTTATTAGGATGAAATAATAGGGTGAACCAATTTCTTTAAAGTTCAAGAATTATTATTAAAACACTGTTTAAATTTATGGTTGACGATGTACAAAAGTAAAAGTACAAAAAATCTGATTTGGTGGCTGTAGGCTTGGTTGTGCCTAACAATTATAATGGCTACACTACCCACACTATGGCCTGCAAGTATCTTGCCGTATTGGCTCAATTTATCTTCTAGGCGTCGTTCAATTTTACATACAGTAGCCCTCGCAGGTATGGCGTAAGCCGTTTGCAGTCTCTTAAACTGTTGAAGTTACACCAACATGAGCAACTTATACATACAAATATTTTTAAATAGAAAATGGCATCAGAAAATTATTTAACGTAATACACCATTTAGATAGTATTTTACGTATGTTACTCACATATAATGCAAAGAACGTCAGACTCCAGTATAGTACTCTTTACTTTACATCTACATAAAATGTAATACCAATATGCGAAAATTTTAAAGCAAATAAAGAATTATAAAAATTTAAATGAACCATAAACAAATAATATTATAGTGGGAAGTTTAAATTACTGCAATACACGTGACAGTGTGTATGAAGAGGACGAAATAAAGCGTTTGTAGAAACACACAATTCTTGGATTGCTTTGTAAGAGTAACATAAAATGTGTAATGGGAACAGTATTTGGCACATGAAAACGGAGAGATTAAGTATAGAGATGTGTGTGTGTGTGTGTGTGTGTGTGTGTGTGTGTGTGTGTGTGTGTGTGTGTGTGTATGTGTGTGTATGTGTGTGTGTGTATGTGTGTGTGTGTGTGTGGGAGAGAGAGAGAGAGAGAGATGAATACTGCCAATTCAGAGAAACTCAGGTGAAACTTACATAATATTTTCATCATGGTATCAAGTCAAGCTAAATTTACATAATTGTCAATATGGTAATGCTGTTTTGACAAGATTTTTTTGAACATGGCACCATTTTACGCAATTCAGATGAATAGCCTAACTTAAACTTCTGAACATTTTCCCATTTTTGGGCAGTTCAATTGAGGCTTATGTAATTTCACAGCTACATTGTGAGCTGTTTCATTTTACTTGTACCCTGTGATTGACTGGACAGGGGAGGAGGGGGCAGATGCAGAACGAGGAGGCATGATGATGTCATTATGAGGAGACATAGCTTGCCACGTGAATGATAAGTAGGTGTGATTTACTGCCATCTTTTATTGTGCTGTCTTTGCCCCTACAATTGGCAACTCACTCTACCACTTGTTTTCGATGTCAGTAGTACCAGAAGATTTAATTCTGCTGATCTCCTGCCACAACATACCATCCAAAGAATACCTGAGACACATAAAACGACTTACAGTAATATGTAATACTACATATATTAATACGCACCTGCATTTCATTTAAAGTGTACTCTCTAACATAATATTAATTAACAACAATTTATTTCTTTAAATTTGAAGAAGGTACATATGACTCTTGAAGGACAATTTGCGAATTTAACTGCACTAAAATTTTGTACCCTCACACACGCCGTTCCACATAAATCAGTAAATGGCTTACTAATCTAATTCAGACATTAAGCGTTATAACAATATAACCATTCTTCATTCAAATATGAAAAACGTTGAACAAACACATTTTCTTTCTATCTGTCTTTTCAGTGTGGTAGTTATCCTTCTACTCAAAGCAAACGTATAATTTTGTTTTTCTTCTTAAAAGCTACTGTTTGAATTTAAGTGTACACTGTCAGGTAAGCATACATTGACCAGTCAGAGCATTGTTGTCACCTACCTAATAGCCAGTATGTCCATCTTTGGCACAGATAACAGCAGTGAAACATTGCAGCATGGAAGCAATGAGGCCTTGGTATGTCACTGGACGGAGTTGGCGTCACATCTGAATACACATGTCACCTAATTCCAGTAAATTCCGGGCAATGGGCGGATGAGTTCCGACACCACGTTCAATCACGTCGCTGATGTGTTTGATCAGGTTCAAATCTAGCGAGTTACAGTGCCAGCACATGAATTGGAAATCGCCACTGTCTTCCTCGAACCACTCCATCGCACTTCTGGCATTGTGACTTGGGGCATTATCATGCTGAAAAATGCCACTGACACTGGGAAACATTATCGTCATGAAGGTGTGTATGTGGTCTGCAACCAGTGTACGATACTCCTTGGCTTTCATGATGCCTTGCACGAGATTCACAAGACCCACAGATGCCCATGTGAATGTTTTCTAGATCATAACGGAGCCGCCACCAGATTGTCTCCGTCCCTTACTACAGGTGTCAAGAAACTCCTCCCCAGGAAGACGACGGATTCTTTCCCTTTCTGCAGCATGTTGAAGAAGGCATCGGGGTCCATTGGACCATGCAACACTCTCCCATTGCATCAACGTTCAGTGCCTTTGGTCATGTGCCCATTTCAGTAATGCTTGCCAATGTCATGGTGTTAACATTGACACATTGGCTCATCGGCTGTGGAGGCCCATCGGTAGGGCAGTTCAGTGCACTGTGTGTTCAGACACACTTGTACTCTACCCAGCATTAAACTCTATTTTTAGTTCTGCCACAGTTATCTGCCTGTCCTCTTCTACCAACCTGTCCAGAGTATGACGTCCAAAAGCTGTAATGAGAACTGGATTTGGTTATTGGATGGATACAATTATTCATTTATAACACAAATCCGAATGTAGAATTTATTATGAGCTGGACATCATCATTAAATTATAGCATGTCTCTCATTTGGAAAGACTGTAGGAGGATACTTTGTTTCCCTCGTACGTTACAACTATTAAAATTACTATTTGTGGTGAACTCTTCATCTTGAGCAAAATTCCAACCAAAAAAGTGGTATTTCTCAGTAACCGTGAAAAATACTGTTGCCAATGAATCAGTACTTTCCTGTATCAAAGAAACAAAGGGTTCTTCCTTGCACAGAGGATAAAAGGTACTAAGACTTCAATAAATACCGGTAGATTCCCCACAAGTCCCCACTCCTTCACACTGCTTCAACATAAACCACACAGGTGCTCTGCTCTTAAAATAAAAAAGAAATAAGTTCCTATACCAACATATTAATTAATGTTAGAATGATTCATGACTCTACACATTTTAAATTCTATTATAATGCATGCTAATAGATGCTATCGCCTCACCAGGTCAAAAGGGCATCATTTTCCCTATTCACACATAGCAACAACTTTGTAGAGCATAATAATCTATTGCAACGCACCAGGGTAGTTGCTCACCTACAGCAAGGGTAGAAATGGGTCTTTACACCACCACAAATTTGCATTCATAATTATATACAAAATTAAGCTCCACCCAAACATTCCATGATGGTCCAACGGTACTGGCCAGCTGCTGTACCATCCTCAGCCCATAGGTGTCACTGGATGTGGATATGGAGGGGTATGCAGTCAGCACACTGCTCTCTGGCCGTTTAATTGTATACAGTTCCATATATTAACTAGACTAGAATCCATTGTATACCGATGGTGCACAATTACCATTCAATATTTAAACATGAAGGCAATCTGTCACAGAATCCATAATTTACTGCAGATCTAGATTTCTACTATAACATGGTCATCTTCGGTTCTAAAATACAAAATGGAAAGAATCAAGAACAGGTACAAGGTATGTATACAATGCTGTTATACAAAGTGGGAATATATAGCGATATCATATCATAATACACTAGAAGTGTCATACTGGCATAACCATGTCAAAACATGAACATTTGATAGTTCACATTAGTATTTATATGGCAGAGATGAAACTGAAACTATTGCTTACACCCAGCACAGACAGCGAGAATATGCATCACTGAGGACCTACAGTGTCCTCTTTTGAAGTGCACATTCAAGAAACTAAAGCTCAATTATAATCAAGATCACGACCTTTACATGAATCTAAAAAGACAATATGGCTGAGATATGCAAACTACATAGTGAATAGACTCATATGTTGTTGTTGTTGTTGTTGTTGTTGTGGTCCTCAGGCCAAAGACTGACCTGATACACCTCTCCACTCTACTCCACCCTGTGGAAGACTCTTCATCACTAAGTAACTACTGCAACCTACATCCTTCTGAATCTGCTTACTGTAATAATCTCTTGGTCTCCCTCTACGATTTTTACACCCACGCTTCGATCCAGTACTAAATTGGTGATCCCTTGATGTGTCCTACCAACCGACTCCTTCTTTTAGTCAGGCTGAACAAAAAATTTCTCTTCTCTCAAATTCCATACAGTAAGTCCTCATTTGTTGTGTGATGTAAACATCTAATCTTCACCATACTTCTGTAGCACCACATTTAAAGGCTTCTATTTTCTTCTCATCCAAACCGTTTATCTTCTATACTTAACTTCCAAACATGGCTTCACTCCATACAAATACTTTCAGAAAGAACTTCCAGCCACTTAAGTCCTTACTGGATGTTAACAAATTTCTCTTCTTCAGAAACGCTTTTCTTGCCATATAAATGCATAAAAAGTGAACACCAGAATTTAAATGCAAATAAGGTCATGAAGGACAGGAGATGTCTTCTATAGGATTACACAGTGACAAAATATAGTGTGTCATTAGGTATAACGAGACACTGTGAATAAAATCTGAAAAATCTGCATTAACACAAAATAACGTAAAATAGTGCCACTAGAAGCATGAGTGTCCTCTTTGAGGATGCGTTTTAGACAGGTAAAAATGTAAAAACACTTTATGTTAGAGAAGCTAATGAGAGGCAAATATCCATTTATGTCTGTTGCACTGGTATAAGGGTATTGTTAATAGAAATACCAAACCACTCCTATATACTGTAAGAAATTCAGAAACCTGTACTTGAAATGTTGTTAAGAAATGGGTTTACACGTCACATGAGGGGAATTTTACAAAAAGAGCCATTAAAAACTGTTTGGAAACTTTTAAATTTTCTTCTGAAGGAGACTGTCAAGGTAAGACAACGCACAAATGAATAACAATAAGAACGAAAGGAATTTTTTCGTGTTTGGTAGTGTTGCACCTTAGTGTTGTCCTAATATCAAGTCACCTAGTAAGATGTTAAATTGAAACTATTAAATCTGATATAAAAAGGAGTTACATTGTTTATCATGCAAACTGACGTTAAAACCACAAATTATTTGGAAGACATAACCAAAACTGAAATAATTACAAATGGCCCACTTATACAGTAAACTGTCGGCCTGTTGTATAGGGGAAGGACAGTGTTGTTGATGGACATGCCCCTTAAGCACTGAGACGCCTTTTTGAGCTACAGCTCCTTGAATGTATAATCTAATAGAAGGTGCAATAAGTTATCGATGAGGCACTGCTTCTAAGAAATGGCTTCAGTTTTGTTTCTTCCACTCAACTGCTAGCGTCATCTGTCACATGTTTATGTTCTGACATGCCTGTGAGACTCTTCTGGAAATTGTGTGTTATCGCTATTTCCGACTTATGTGGGTTGTTAGAATTGTGTTATGTAAATATTTCCTACTTGCTCTCGATTCTTACTGTTTTGTAAAGTCAAAACCTAGAGCTGCAATAAATTGCGGGATCTGTGACTGACTGTCGTTTTCCTTTATATTTGATTCTGTAGTGTATATAAAACATTCGTACTTGACTTACTGCTAGTCATTGTATTCATCCTACTATGACTATCTGGCTAGCTCTTCCTGTTCTATAAGAATCCTTCACATTTAAAAAAGTATAAATATGGATATCTGTGAAAGTTCCTCAAAATATTTTCTTATATCATTGCAAAACGCTTACCGTTCTCTCCTTTTTCTAAGTCCAAAAAACACCAGAATGCTACTGGTGCTAGTAAAAATGAAATATTATGTGTAACTGTAGTAAATACTATTACTTTTTCACATTTACTATACGTTTTCACTCCTGTGTGCATGAAGTCAAACAAAATCTTAAGGTAGTAATATTTCTTCTTCTTTAGTATATTCTCTGGACAAAAATATAAATCATCTAGATGATTTATATTTTGGACAATGAACTCATGTGCAACATAATAAAAGAATAAGCAACTACTAATAGGAGATTCATGTATGACAGAGATGTTATACATGTTGTATAATGCTGTATAATGAGGTTCCAAACTTAACCTGTATTGTAGTAAGATAAGATACCATTGTCAGTAGTACACAGTGAATTAACAGTAGTTGTCGTCGTTGTTGCTGTGGCCTTCAGTCCTGAGACTGGTTTGATGCAGCTCTCCATGCTACGCTATCCTGTGCAAGCTTCTTCATCTCCCAGTACCTACTGCAACCTACATCCTTCTGAATGTGCTTAGTGTATTCATTTCTTGGTCTCCCTCTACGATTTTTACCCTCCACGCTGCCCTCCAATACTAAATTGGTGATCCCTCGTTTCCTCAGGACATGTCCTGCCAACCGATCCCTTCTCCTAGTCAAGTTGTGCCACAAGCTCCTCTTCTCCCCAATTCTATTCAATACCTCCTCATTAGTTACGTGATCTACCCATCTAATCTTCAGCATTCTTCTGTAGCACCACATTTCGAAAGCTTCTATTCTCTTCTTGTCTCAACTATTTATTGTCCATGTTTCACTTCCATACATGGCTACACTCCATACAAATACTTTCAGAAACGACTTCCTGACATTTAAATATATACTCGATGTTAACAAATTTCTCTTCATCAGAAACGCTTTCCTTGCCATTGCCAGTCTACATTTTATATCTTCTCTACTTCGACCATCATCAGTTATTTTGCTCCCCAAATAGCAAAACTCCTTTACTACTTTAATTGTCTCATTTCCTAATCTAATTCCCTCAGCATCACCCGACTTAATGCCTCTATATTCCATTATCTTCGTTTTTCTTTTGTTGATGTTCATCATATATCCTCCTTTCAAGACACTGTCCATTCCGTTCAACTGCCCTTTCAAGACCTTTGCTGTCTCTGACAGAATTACAATGTCATCGGCGAACGTCAAAGTTTTTATTTCTTTTCCATGAATTTTAATACCTACTCCGAAATTTTCTTTTGTTTCCTTTACTGCTTGCTCAATATACAGATTGAATAACGTTGGAGAGAGGCTACAACCCTGTCTCACTCCCTTCCCAACCACTGCTTCCCTTTCATGCCCCTCGACTCTTATAACTGCCATCTGGTTTCTGTACAAATTGTAAATAGTCTTTCGCTCCCTGTATTTTACCCCTGCCACCTTACGAATTTGGAATAGTAATAAAAGAAAATAATAGTCTGCCAGCAGTTACTGTAGGTAGTATGTTACCAGTAACAACAGATAATGATAAGTTGTTAGCAATAACCAAAGAGGCTACATCCTTTAAAATAGCAAATGCTGGTAACATACAAAAGTGGTTAGTTATATATATAATTTGTGTTATGTGCAGTACCTCGCACTTAGAAGATTCTGAAATAGTTTCCATTTCCTCAGATTGAGACTCCACTTAATTTGTACATATTACAAAAGTTTTTACATTTTAAGCTGTGACTTGTTCTAAACAATCTGATGTGTCCAACAATTCTGTTTTAATATTAGTTCTTCAATTACAGGAATAACCTGTACTGAAGCAGTAGGTACATGTTAAACATTGCTAACAGTATTTTCATCGATTAAATCTAAATCTTGTATATGGTTGTTTTCTAAATATATTGTTAGCTGTAGTCTGTCCATTCTTCTATTGAAGGCAGAACCAAATTTCAACAGTTTATCATTAAAGTTATAAAACCTGTTACCTATTTGATCTAATTTTTCGTTCAGTTGAAAAAATTTGTTGCTTATTTGATCCAGTCTTTTGTCTGTTTGACCAAATCCTTTTTTCACATGTATTCATAGGTTTGATAACGTGAGACTCAAGTCTGTTGATAGCTGTGCTGTTATCTGCACAATTGTTGCTAAAGTAATATTTCGCCCTATGAGGGCCGTTGTGAACTTCCTAGCAAATATTATCGTAAATAATCTAAAAGTTAGTATTGTGGTCTAACTAGAGAATGCTGGTTACATCTAATACATTTTTATTTTATTTGTATATCCCAATATCATAATAAATTCCCTGAAAGAGTTCTCTACTTTGAAACTGATTGGAAGGATGTTACTTTCGTTTGCCTTAAAGAGCTAGTGTTGAATGCAAATGTGACAGTTTGATGACAAATTTGCATCTGAACACAATAGAAATTAATACGTTATTTACATAAAACTGTGCACATAGATACTTAGTGACTGCACTGGAGACAATACAACTTTCTGTCCTATTATGCTGTATTTAATCACACATTAGATAGTTTACAATGCCTGTGCAGTTCGGATAATATTAGCAATCACCTTTGACATTGATCCCAACACTCTTCATTCAGAAAAAAGTGATGGTGTTCTACACTTTGTAGTAAATGATTGTGCAATGGAATAACTTGGTCCTGACGACAAGGTCACCGAGCGAGGTAGCGCAGTGGTTAGACACTGGACTCGCATTCAGGAGGACGACGGTTCAGTCCCGCGTCCGACAATCCTAGTTTAGATTTTCCGTGATTTCCCTAAATCGCTCGAGGCAAGTGCCGGGATGGTTCCTTTGAAAGGGCATGGCCGACTTCCTTCCCTGTCCTTCCCTAATCCAATCAGACCGATGACCTCACTGTCTGGTCTCCTTCCTCAAACAGCCCAACCCAACCCATAAGGTCACCAAAACTTGTAATGCTCACGCTCAATAAAATTTCTTGACATTATTGCGTGTATTCAGATGGAATGTCTGTTTCAGTTTACAAACACAAAAAAAAAACATATTAAAGCTGCAAGAATATGTGGCACTTGACGAACGAGTTTGCAGAAGATCATTGAAAGTAGTAAAATGTGAGAAAAATATAAGTCCATTATACAGATCTGGCAAAATTCATTCTCAAAACACTTTCAACTATATGCCCATATGTTCATCACGTCTCACACCTTGTTCTTCCTAGAGAAGGACAATCGGAAGCGAGGGAATCACTGTCCAAAATTAACGAAAACTATCTTCATTTAATTTCTGTATTCTTAAGGGAACAATAACGAAATGCATTTCCAAATACATAATATACAAATAACACAGAAAACACAACAGTGGAAACTCACGCACAGTTTCCACGAAGACGCTGGTTTTCCAATATAAAAATAAAAGAAAACATTTCGAAGCCGATTCAAATAGGTATAACTTATGATACCAGCTAAAAAAAAATTCACATATCTTGAAAGTTTCACGAATTTTACCCTCATTAATCAGATCAGCGAAAGCAGTTTGATTTCTGTAGCCATGAGATGGTATTCAATTCCAGGAAATTACTAATATTTTCCCTTACAGGAAATTAAACAATGAAAGAAGTTCAACCAGTGGCAGGTAAATGAGCGAACTGGCACTGAAGGTGAGGCCCATGTGAGCTTTGAAGAAATATCCCACAAATGAATTTGATTATCAGAAAGTTCCTAGCTGATTAAAAGTGTGTGGCAGATCAAGACTCAGACCTGTGACATTTGCCCTTTGAGGGCAAGCACTCTACCGACCGAGCACACAAGCACGACTCATGCCACGTCCACACTGACTTACATCCCCAACTACCTTATCTCCTTCCTTTCGAACTTCACAGGAGTTCTCCTGCATGACTTTCTGGCCTAGAAGTCAAGGAAGAAAGGGTATTGTGGAGCCATGGCTTAGCCACAGCCTGGGGGATGACATCGAAAACGAATTTTCAGTTAGCAGCGGGATGTGTGCTGATATGAAACACCGTGCCAGATTATAACTGCGTGCCAGAACAGGAGTCGAACCTGGGATCTTAGCTTTACATGGGCAAGTACCTTCTGTGAAGCTTCAATCGTAACAGACGAGATAGAGGCGGATGTAAAACTGTGAGGACGGGGCATGAGTAATGCTTATGCAGCTCAGTTGGCAGAGCACTTATCCACGAAAGTCAAAGATTCCACGTTCGCCTCCCAATGTGGCATACATTTTTAGTCGGGTAGGATATTTCATATGAACACACAGCCCACTACAGACTGAAAATCCAATCTGGAACCCATCTCTTGTGGCTAGCGACCTCTTCGCAATATCCTTTCTTCCTAGAGCGTAAGTCCTGCGTGTTTTGCAGGAGAACCGTGAACTCTGGAAGGTAGGAGATGAAATAGTGCTGGAAATAACGCCATGAGGATGGGGCATGACTCATGATTGGATAGCTCAATTGGCAATGCACTCAACCATGAAAAGCAAAAGACCCAAGTACGATTCCCAGTGTGGCTACACTTTTAACCTACTTGGAAGTTTCATATCAGCACACACTCTGCTGCAGAGTGAAAATTCTTTCTGGAAATTTAAATTAGTTTGCAGGGTTGATACCGACGACTAAAATGAGAAGAGATAAGTAAAACAAGTGTAATGTTGATTATTGTTCATTCACACACAAGCATAATACTACCAGCATCTTCCTCGGCACTATTGGTAACAGGCCGACTAAACACCTTATCCACGAGGACGGAAAAACCCAGTCCGCCAAAGAGGATGACACAGTACTTTTACACCACCTGCATGGCTAATGTTACTCTCTGGTATGAGCCTCACTGTGGGTTGATCTCTGCAGCCACTGCCACGTATCTTTGACCAGTCCATGGATACTACAAGATATGAAGATGAAGTACGAGCATGAGTTTAAATTGGAATGTGTGGGCTTTTAACCTGTAGTTGCACCCTTTCAGAATATAGTTGACATTTAACTACATATTTGGTGTCTCTAATGATTGTCAAAATGAATGTATGATTATTAAAAGACATGTTCTATACATATCCTGCACTAGAAATTTTATATGTGCCAAAAATGCTTTTCACTTTTATAAGTCATAATCAGTGGCGTCTCTTAGAGAGGAACAAACGACTGTATGTACGTCGATTTCTGCAAAATGATAATTGTACGTATAGTAGCAGTAATATAAGTCTACTTACATTATATACTTCTATAGCAATGACATGAATACCAGTTCATGTGACAGGATCTGAAATATGTTCTATAACATAGTACATAGTTTGTCACATACGTAACTCCCGTCAGATCTTAGGCAGTACCAATTCTTGATAACGTTTGACGTAACTGTCATATAGATTGTGTATGATCTGTAATTAAGAAATATCTTCACAATGTAATGTGTCTTACACAATCTGAACCCAATGGATGCCGATAGAACGGATTGTACTAAATGATTCTTTATGAAGCGTTGTCTGCGTCCTGTCGTTTGCAGTTGTCAGGCATCTCCTCTCGCCGCTGCCAATTGACGTCTGCGTCTTCTGGCTGCTGTTGTAGAAGTTGCTCAAAGTGAAATGCAGGCCGTCATTCTCCAGTAAGCCTTTCACTGCGTCGTCAGGAATGCGGATGCAGAAACCATGTATGACGCCAGAGACGGACTTTCTCAGAGTCGTTTTTTTTTCTGTAACGCACAAATAAGAAATTAAACAGAAGGACATTTAAATGTAACTCACTCATGAAGGGTCAGGGTAAAGAAGTCATGTAAGTAACTTTTTTCTTGAAATTGTGTTTTTGTTACAGTTTGAATTAGGCTGTTCATAAGTGTCTGTTCAGAGGCTAAAATTGGGAGAAAAGAGAAAGAGCCCAGAAATATTAGCATTTGAAATTTTATTGTAAGGTGAAAAAATCACGTAAGTCAACTATTCAGGCGAAAAATGCACGCAAATCAGTGGTGACTCATCCAACCAAGTGCGTGCAGAGCAGAATTCTGATGCAGTGTCATCCGACAGTAAATTGGAAGCAAAGAAAAACTGAAAGTGCTTATGCATGCCCAACATAGCGACATATTTATTTTAAGGAGCAATTTGCAATACATATGTTCAATATTAATGTTTTTGAAATGGGTGAATTTTTTTATGTTTATTCTGAATGCTTTGCCATTGTGTGCGCAAAGGATGAGACGTCATTCGTTTTTCGCTTCATCACTTACGTCTTGGATGAGTACACTGAAGAGCTCTACATATTTTGTGATTCTGCTGATGAGCGAAGTAAAAAGTTTACCATTTTGGAGTTCATTAATTATGTAACTCTCAGTCCTGAAGAGGATAAATATTACATTCCCTGTGCGTTGCCATTAGTACTTGGAACGCAAAGGCACTGATGGAAATATCTGAAAATTTCGGGGAAGAGATCTAACCATCCAGATGTAAGCCAGCCTCTTCGGCTGTAGTCAGTGTTAGATTTGAAAACACTGTTCACTGTTGTACTCAAAATATACTACATACCGCCCTTTGAAAACGCAGTCTGTTAAGATAATGTCATCAGAATCCAGCCACTGTCATATGCTGAAATATCAAACGAATTATCATGGAGGAATGCAAACTCGCATCGTAAGGACACCAAGATAGTGTCAACCAATGGATGGGCTATTTGAACTGCCCTTCCTTTCTTATAATGGTATTTGTAACTTCAGAATTTCTTAGGTGTCTTGTGAACTAGAGCATTGCAGCTATTTTCTATTCACTGTAATCTACCTTAAACATTTCCGTTATTTAGGCTTCCTTGCAAATTAAAACTGTGTGCCAGACTGGGAAACAAATCCAGGACATTTGCTATTCACACACAGTTACTCTACAGATTAAACTGTATGCCGGACCGAGACTCGAACTCGGAATTTTTGCCTTTCGCGGTCAAGTGCTCTCTCTCGGAGGAGAGCTTTTGTGAAGTTTGGAAGGTAGGAGACGAGATACTGGCAGAAGTAAAGCTGTGGCGACGGGCTGTGAGTCGTGCTTGGGTAGCTCAGATGATAGAGCACTTGCCCACGAATAGCAAAGGTTCCGAGTTCGAGTCTCGGTCCGGCATACAGTTTTAATCTGCCAGGAAGTTTCATATCAGCGCACACTCCGCTGCAGAGTGAAAATCTCATTCTAGTTACTCTGCAGTTGTCCTCACAGATTCGGTTGCGGAAGTACCTTATCTTCTACTTCCCTTACTTCAAAGAAGTTCTTCTGTGTCAAATACGCGATTAGCACTCCTAGAAGAAAGGATATTGAGGCTTGGCCTAGCTACAGTCTGGATGATGACTTACGGAATAAATTTTCACTCTGCAGCGCAGTGTGTGCTGATAAGAAACTTCCCAGCAGATTAAATCTGTGTGCCAGACCAAGACTCGAAAGTGGGACCTTTGCCTTTCATGGGCAAGAGCTCCACCAACTGAGCTACCCAAGCAAGACTCATGCATCGAACTTATAGCTTTACTTCCGCCAGTACCTCGTCTCCTACCTTTCGCACGTCAGGGAAGTTCTCCTGGATAACTTGCAGGACTAACGCTCCTGGAAGAAAGGACATTGGTGAGAAATGGCTTAGCGACAGACTCGGGAATTGTTTCAAGAATGAATTTCCACTCTGTCCTCTAATGTGGGCCGATATGAAAGTGGCACATTAACATTATGTAGCAGAGCAGAACTCGAACCCGGAACCATTGACTTTCACGGACAAGGACCTTCTGTGAAGTTTGGAAGGTAAGAGACAAGGTACTGGCGGCAGTAAAACTGTGAGTCTGGAGTATGAGTCGTGCTTGGGTAACTCAGTTGGTAGAGCACTCACCCCCAAAACGCAAAGGTCCTAGTTTCAAGATTTAGCCTGCCACACAGTTTTAACCTTCCAGGAAGTTTCACATCAGTGCACACTCTGCTGCAGGGTGGAAATTCATTTTTGAAATTTAAATTCCTTTGCAGAATTGATACCGATGACTAAAATGAGAGGAGACACTTAAAACAAGCGTAAAGCAAAAACCCTCCTTGCACACACACACACACACACACGTATAACGTCACTCACGCACTCCAGCTGCAATGGTGACCAAATCTGTCTCAGGCAGCTCCCAGCAACCAGCATCTCCCTCGGCACTGTCGGCCATCAGCTTACTGAACAAACACGCTACCCAACAGGCCGGCAAAACGCGTTCCGCCAAGGAAGTCGGTGCAGAAATCTTACACCATCTGCATGCCTAACACTACTCTCTGGTACGAGCCCTACAGTGAGTTCACCTCTGTGGCCACTACCAGCTATCTTTGACCATTCCATGAAGATAGAAATGTGAACATGAGTTTAAATTGGAGTATGCCCCGGATTGAGCCTTTCAGAATACAGTTCGATGTTTGAAAGTACATCTTGATATCTGGATAACACGTTCACTCTAACGATTGTTACAACGAATGTATGATTTGCAACTAAGAGATCGCTTTACAATGTAATATGTCTTAAACACACAGAACCCAACGGATGTCGATAGAGATGACTCTGATAAATGATTCTTTATGAAGTGTCGTCTGCCTGCTATCTCGACTGCAGTTGCGACCTTGCCTTCAATCGCTGCTGTCATTGACGTCTGCATTTTCTGTCTGCACGTTATAGAAATAGTTGACAGGGAAAAGCAAGTGTCCAGTCACCTGTATTATGGCAGAGCATGTGTACTGCGTACTCTGTGGTTGCCTTCTTGAACGAATCTTCTTGCAGATTCAGCGCATATCCGTAATGGACGTCACGTGAAGTTTTTGAATAAATTGTACTTGAGACGGTATATAATCATTTTAATGTATTGTAGTTACAGCCCTCTAGAAGCCTGGAAATCCCTACCAATTTATTAAGATTCAGCTAGAAGACCCATGCGGCGTCGTTAGATGCAATAAAACTATATTCAAAATCGTTAATTTATTGCTGAAAGTAGAAGCTGTTGCTGATTCTTCAGCGCCGACTGGTGGCTACGCAGTCCGGAATAGAATCCGCTGAATGCGATAGCGGCCTCACTGCTGCCAAGGACGCTGCTTCAGCTCGGAGCGGAAGACGATGACTCCCTGGTGCGGCGGTTTAGACGCCCGCTGGCGAGGAGGGCACACCCCGCCGGTAGCTCTGCTTTCGGAGATGGCGGAGGGCAAAACATATGTGTTCTGATTCACACCCCATTTTGGGGAGTTCTAGATCCCTCCCACATCGCTGCCCGCATTGTACTCTCAGGTGGACAGCGATGTCGAATGCTGAGTAGTCATGATGAATTCTGAACGTGGCCCGACAGTAACGTAGGCCATGAGACCCTCGCGATGCTGGGGTTTAGGGTAGTTTCTACCCTGGACCAGAGTGGTGTTTGTAGACCTTCAGTCTACCCATCAACGCTGGCGGCTGTGCTCACATCAGTACTGGATGCTCGATTTGGTTCGCTGACCGTCTACTAGGGCAGTGTGTGCAAGATCAGCACTAGAACAATCTCACTCAAAAGATGTTACCGTAGCCTAACTACAGAATCGAATGTGAATGACATGAACGCTATCGTTCCTGCTGATCGAGTGTCAAAAGCATGAAGGGAGGGAGTATTTATGTCGTTCTGAGGCTCTGCCCTGCGATGTCATTCGTAATGACCAAATTGGTTATGCTCTTCCCAAGTCATGAGTGGTCTTCAGCCCTGCTACATTTGCTTAATGAATTTGTAGCAGGGTGTTTCCTGCTTGGCAATGGGCTTGCCGAAGTGGCTACACCGGTTCCCGTGAGATTACCGAAGTTAAGCGCAGTTGTGCGTGGCCGGCACTTGGATGGGTGACCATCCAGCCGTCATGCGCTGTTGCCATTTTTCGGGGTGCACTCAGCCTCGTGATGCCAATTGAGGAGCTACTCGACCGAGTAGCGGTTTCCGTCAAGGATACCATCATAACGACCGGGAGAGCGGTGTGCTGACCCCACGGCCCTCCTATCCGCATCCTCCTCTGAAGATAAGACGGCTGTCGGATGGTCCCGGTAGGCCACTTGTGGCCTGAAGACGTGTTTACTGCTTATTCAGACTCTCGCTACTCGTTGTTGCCTCCTACCTAGTGTCTCTTGTGTAACGTTGTGGAAGTGATGAAGGCGGTTCTGTCTGCATTCTTCTAACAATTTTCCCCTTAACTGCTTGCAGTCTCTCTTAAGATTAGTAAGGTCGCTATTCTGGCTGACCCAGTAACGGTGTCGAAATGTTTATGCTTCCAGCTGCCTGTTTCAGTAACGTCAGCTGTTCCGAACTAAGAAAAATTTTTCTCTCGGCTTCCCTTACTAATTTTCTCGTCTAAAATTCGTATCCACTTTAATAAAATTCCTCCCAAATTTTACCTTTTTAAATTTGTTTGGATAATTATATACCGGCCGTTGTGGCCGAGCGGTTCTGGGCTCTTAAGTCCGGAACCGCGAGGCTGCTACGGTCGCAGGTTCGAATCCCGCCTTCGGCATGGATGTGTGTGATGTCCTTAGGTTAGTTAGGTTTAAGTACACTCCTGGAAATGGAAAAAAGAACACATTGACACCGGTGTGCCAGACCACCATACTTGCTCCGGACACTGCGAGAGGGCTGTACAAGCAATGATCACACGCACGGCACAGCGGACACAACAGGAACCTCGGTGTTGGCCGTCGAATGGCGCTAGCTGCGCAGCATTTGTGCACCGCCGCCGTCAGTGTCAGCCAGTTTGCCGTGGCATACGGAGCTCCATCGCAGTCTTTAACACTGGTAGCATGCCGCGACAGAGTGGACGTGAACCGTATGTGCAGTTGACGGACTTTGAGCGAGGGCGTATAGTGGGCATGCGGGAGGCCGGGTGGACGTACCGCCGAATTGATCAACACGTGGGGCGTGAGGTCTCCACAGTACATCGATGTTGTCGCCAGTGGTCGGCGGAAGGTGCACGTGCCCATCGACCTGGGACCGGACCGCAGCGACGCACGGATGCACGCCAAGACCGTAGGATCCTACGCAGTGCCGTAGGGGACCGCACCGCCACTTCCCAGCAAATTAGGGACACTGTTGCTCCTGGGTTATCGGCGAGGACCATTCGCAACCGTCTCCATGAAGCTGGGCTACGGTCCCGCACACCGTTAGGCCGTCTTCCGCTAACGCCCCAACATAGTGCAGCCCGCCTCCAGTGGTGTCGCGACAGGCGTGAATGGAGGGACGAATGGAGACGTGTCGTCTTCAGCGATGAGAGTCGCTTCTGCCTTGGTGCCAATGATGGTCGTATGCGTGTTTGGCGCCGTGCAGGTGAGCGCCACAATCAGGACTGCATACGACCGAGGCACACAGGGCCAACACCCGGCATCATGGTGTGGGGAGCGATCTCCTACACTGGCCGTACACCACTGGTGATCGTCTAGGGAACACTGAATAGTGCACGGTACATCCAAACCGTCATCGAACCCATCGTTCTACCATTCCTAGACCGACAAGGGAACTTGCTGTTCCAACAGGACAATGCACGTCCGCATGTATCCCGTGCCACCCAACGTGCTCTAGAAGGTGTAAGTCAACTACCCTGGCCAGCAAGATCTCCGGATCTGTCCCCCATTGAGCATGTTTGGGACTGGATGAAGCGTCGTCTCACGCGGTCTGCACGTCCAGCACGAACGCTGGTCCAACTGAGGCGCCAGGTGGAAATGGCATGGTAAGCCGTTCCACAGGACTACATCCAGCATCTCTACGATCGTCTCCATGGGAGAATAGCAGTCTGCATTGCTGCGAAAGGTGGATATACACTGTACTAGTGCCGACATTGTGCATGCTCTGTTGCCTGTGTCTTGAGCCTGTGGTTCTGTAAGTGTGATCATGTGATGTGTCTGACCCCAGGAATGTGTCAAAAAAGTTTCCCCTTCCTGGGACAATGAATTCACGGCGTTCTTATTTCAATTTCCAGGAGTGTAGTTCTACGTCTAGGTGACTGATGACCTCAGATGTTAAGTCCCATAGCCCTTAGAGCCATTTGAACCATTTTTTGATAATTATATTAAATATTTACATTTTCTTTGAACCTTTTTCTCTGTTAATGACAAAATATCTGATCCTAGTTTATTGCTGTAACTGTTTACTGTTACTGTCTCTGGCGAAAATACAGAATATAAACAGTGACTACGGATCCTCTGAAAACATTACTGGAGCACTGATACTATATTTTTACACAATGACTATATTTTTACACAATGACACTTCCTTATTCTCTAGGAACAACTGAATTCAAGTGATCATTTGATGAGTGAAACAACCTGTTCTGGACTAATGGCGACTAACGTCTTCACACAATTGCTGATATCTCATATTGACATTATAGTACGCGTATCTCATTGTTCTGGCACAAGTAACACTTCATTAGTTTTCAGTTGTACCACTTATCGATAATTCTCTATTTGACTGGATATGGATACATCGTAAAACTCTGGTAACGGAAATTTTGACTTGCAACTGGAAACTATGTGTTAATATACACCCTAGCTTGACCTGAATAAACCTTAACTGTAGAAACATGAAGGAAGAATGCTGTATTGATTTTGTGTTATAGGTACAACGTGTCATAATCTGTCGGAAATTCTAGTTCTGCTTGCTGTAATTCTACTAAAACTGCTACCAGATGTTAAACATGAATATTAGTAACCAACTGCGGTTCGTGGAAGGACACCTGGTTGCAGTGAGAAAAGGATTCAATTTTCCAGAGTTTGATTCTTAATTACCTCTGCTTCCTGTATGCGCAACAACATTATACTAATGATACTAAGTTGTGACATCACCTTCGATAGCTTCTAGAAGAAAGGAATTGCCATGAATCCCCTCCCTCCTTAGGAAAAAGCGTATCTCATAGAAAACTACTGTAGTACACTAAAAAAATAATATTAATCTAGGTAACCCAACACAATGTTGAAAAGAATACACTGCTATTTTGTCACTCATCCGTAGACCTAAGTTTATGAGGTATGCTCTATGTTACTCTGGTTCCACATGGCAATTTCTTTTTCTGTGGCAAGGACGTAGATATTTGTGTTAATGCATAACTATGCCTTTAAAATGTTTAACTCGACTATTATCTACAACCGATGTTTTCATCGGTAACTGCGAGCCGACCTCGGTCGCTTAAGTTATCTCCACTACCTGGAACGGTCGTTGGAACTTCATCAAAAATTTCTTAGTTTTACCCATTGGGGTATAAGGATTGGCTAGTAGAACCCATTGTCTTATCCTCTGCTGAGATAATTACTCGTTCCCCGCCCAATCCGCTCCTGAAGCTCAAATGCCTTTACGTTTGCACATTTTGATTGTTACGAAAATTTTTTGTCCATACAACGCTTGGTATGGTGCAGTACCTGTTCCTGTGTGGATTTTTGAGTTGTACACACTAACGACATAGCCCACGTAGACACCCCAGTATAAATGTTGACTGCTAACGTAGTAAATTAACATCTTTGCTACGGTACAATGTACTCTTTCTGTATGAACATTAGCTTGGGGGGGGGGGGGGGGGTGGGACGAGGGTCTCAATAGACGACATAACTATTTCATCAGATCAGATACAAAATTTATTATTGTTCTGTGACTATACTCTCTGGTACATGAAAGTTAAGTACCAGTTGTTCACCGTGGCTTCAACAGTAGTAATAGTAGTAGTAGTACAGTATTTTTGTGGGCGCACGACAGCAAGGTCTTCAGCGCCCGCTTAGTAACATAGTAAGACGGGTGCCAAGAAAAAAACTCAGAACAGTAAGATAAAACAGAACATAAAACACAGGTAACATGCGTTGAAAAATATGTGCCTACCCACACCGAAGCGTGCGATGAAGCAGGGCGTCAGCAGTAACACATGGACAACACAGGAAGAAAGTGGTAGAGGGAGCTAAAACAATGTAGCAGATGGAAGTGGCTGGCTGACCGCAAGGAAAAAAGGGAGGAGTCAGCCACTCTGCAATACACGAAAACCTCCAGCCTAAAAGTTTACGCCAGAGTCCAGACGCATCACAAAACTTTAAAACCCTAGACGCACACGTCTCACCGTTAGCTAAAACACAGTGCAGATCCCCATCAACTTGTGCTTCTGCCCTTGCATCACGGTATAAAATGCAGTCTGTTAAAATGTGCCGGACAGAGATGTGCACACCACAAGCATCACGAAACGAAGGATCCTCCCGCTGTAATAGAAAGCCATGCGTGAGAGGACAGTGCCCGATCCGAAGACGTGTGAGGGCCACTTCTTCCCGCCTGAACAACCGGCAGGAGGAACGCCACGGCCGTGTTGTTGACTTCACCAACCGCAGTTTATTGGCCGTCACCGCCAGCCATTCGTCCTCCCACAACTCCATGCCCTTCCTGTGGAGTGCAGAGATGACAGACTGCAAGGGGATAGGACACTGGACCACATCCTGCTCTCTGCAGGCCTCCTTGGCAGCCCGATCGGCCTGTTCATTGCCCCATATTCCTACATGACCAGGCACCCAGCAGAAGGATACCTCCTTACCCCGCCGTTGGAGCAGGTAGAGTTGGTCATATATCAGCCGGACCATCTCCTCAGTCGGGTACAGGTTCTGCAGTGATTGTAAGGCACTAAGAGAATCGGAGCAGAGAAGAAATCGATCGCCCCGAACACGGTTCATCTGCTCCAGTGCCCTCAGGATCGCGTGGAGCTCCGCTGCTAAAACGGTATATTCAGCAGGGAGGCGAATCCGGATAACATGATCAGGGAACACCACAGAACAGCCAAGGAAATTCTCCTGTTTGGAGCCATCAGTGTAAACGACGGTGAAACCGTGATGCATATCTAAAATGTTAAAAAACAGAGATATAGATTCAACAGTAGTGCTCGATTTCTGATCCGGTGCTAATGTCATTACAAGGTATCTTGAGAAATGGTTTATCATCATTAGTGCATACTTATTACCCACTAAACTTCAGCTAAACGGTCCCAATACGTCCGCTCTTGTCATCTGAAAAGATATTTCCGATTCTGGTTATCTCTGAAGTTGTATCTTTTGGTGACTCTAACCTGTTCATTGAGCACAAGGAATGCAATCTTTTACACATCATTCCACATAATTTCCTCGTGTTCTGCATTAAAATTTCTCTGCAACTCTCCCACCTCTATGTCCTGATAGCACATAGTCATGTGCCTGCTGTAACACCTTGTTTTGTAACGCTGCAGGAATAACAATGTTTTGACTGCATTTAGTTGCTTTACAGAGTATACCTTCTTGCGTGAGAAATCGTGGTTGTGTACTGTATGCTTGGTGTTCTGTATCCACTGCATGTGCCTTTTTCAAATCTACTAGATTCAGTCCTTATACTTGCAATACTGAATTTTCTTACTAATCATATCCACATTCATATGCTTGACACCAGGATTGTGAACTACTTTGCACTGAAACTCACTCAATTTGAATGCCTAGCTTGTTAATCGATTTGAAATTGCCAATTACCACTGCAAGGATGCATGATCTGTAACTACTTTAAATTTACACCCATATAGATAGCAACAGAAATACGTAATATATTATATCAAAGCTAACATTCCCTTTTATGTAGCAGAATGATTGCACTCAGTCTTATTCAGCTACGGGATGTTCTTGTCCATCTACTGTTTGACTTAAAATGACACCCAAAGCTGTGTTGTTTGTATCACAGTAAAATATAAATTCTTTAGTAAAATTTGGAAAAATTAATACAGGTTCTGAAGTCAGGATGTTTTTATAATTTTGGAATGCTGCTTGACATTCCGATGTCTACTGACACGTAAACCATTTTTTCAAGAATCTAGCCATTTGTTGCGCAATTTATCCAAAGCGTTTGACGAAATTTTGGTAATAATTTCCCAATTCAAAAAATGATTGTAACTGCTCAAGTGTTTGTGTTACTGAAAAATCTCGTACATATAAAGTGAAATCATCTATCCTCTCTCCATCTTGACGAGTAATATGCCCCGTAACTTATGGCTGGGCAAAATGGCATGTATCAATACTTAAAGTGATATGATTTTTTTGAATCTATCAAATATTTGACGTAGCCACTTGGTGTATTCATCTGCACCTTTTGAAAAAAGGATAGTGTCATCCAAATAGATCATGCATTTTTTTCGATTTTAGACCTCGAAGGACTCCATATAAAAAAAAGCTGAAACGGTGCAGGTGCGTTTTTTAACCAAAAAGCCATTCTGCAATATTGGTAATGACTGGATGAAGTTGTAAAAGCTGCTTTCGGCCTTTCTTCTGGACATACTTATCTGGTGATAGCCACTCTTTGAATCTAATATGCAAAAGAATTTACACTGTATCAGTTATCTAAAGTTTCAGTTACCTTTGGAATCAGATATCACCAGTTGCTGTTCATTTCAAAATCTAAAATCGCAACGGGATCTATATTTTCTTGTTCTGTCCGGTGACTGACCGACCACTTGCACACATTTACTTGCCGGTTCTACATCATGACGGCAAAGAAACATGAACAAAATGAGACCAACGAAGAAACGAAATAAGTCGAACGCTACATTTGATAACACGAAGGATTGAGATGTCAGACGAGACGACATCTGTGCTCAGTAGCGGCGACTAGGTCACGTGACCGCCACACGCTATTCAAGTAGCAGCGACAAAAATCGCCCCGTGTGACACAATCCTCAGCCACTCAGCCCCAGGGCGTCGCTGACGGAAACAGCAGTGTTAAGCCAACATGGAGCACAATGCTCTCTGTCAGCACTGCAGGATGTCACGCTCTCACACGAGGGAGGCGACTGGATGTCACACTGCAGCTGTTTGAAATGTGTATCGACAGAGAGCTGCAATAAAGGAATTTGAAAGCAGTTACAAATTATGAATCAATATTTGTTATTAATATTTCGATTTGCTAACAAAATGCAATCAAAAATAGTCTTAGATTGTAACGAGAGACCTCATAAGTACGACACAATTGCACTGCACGCTGATGCATCGACGATTTCGTTAAAAAGCCACAAATATTTTATGATTAAGAGTGCTCAGTAATCTTCAAGGACTGCAATAAAAAACTGATGTCCGGACAGTGACCTTCACATTCTTTCAATACGAAGAAAATTGAGGAGGAACACTCCAAAAGGTCCTCTAGTGAATGTCTTTAACAAAAGGCAAAGAAACCCACGACGTAAATGACGATAAACAGCAAAATTTTATGATAGATTCTGACATGTAACACATGTTAACACACGTTGTGGCTACATAGAATTCCCGATTAAAGGTGTTTTGAGCTGCTGCCGTTGTGAGAACCTGTGCTAGTCTGCCTGGTACACATGACTTTTCACGTGTCGCCACAGGAAGCACTAAAATGGGGTTACGTCAAGAGATAGAACTAGTTGGGAAATAGTACCTCCTCTTCACATTCACTTTTCAGCACATCGGATGTAGGTTTTCACGAGCAAGTTGTGCGAGGTGAGCTGGAGTTCGTCATGTTGGAACTATATCATGCACAGATACCTTCCAACAATGTACGGAATATGTCTCAGAAACATAGCGTTCACGCCTGCAGGGAAGTGGGGAAAGGATAGATATAAGCACATTGGTCACTTATTAACTATGACTGCCCACAAGTTCACTATAAATATCTGATGTAGGCTCTAAATGACTGCAGACTGGCGATTTTAAAAGGACCATGCATGAGCTGTCGCTATTTGATGAAAGAGACTTTATCCTAGAACAACTCACGCAAAGGAAAGTGAGAGGCGACTCTACAGGATTTCATTCTTGTTACTTCTAAACAGTACCAGGAGTAAATCCAACATCTACATGTACATGGACACCCTGCAAATCACATTTAAGCGTCTGGCAGAGGGTTCATCGAACCACCTTCACAATTCTCCATTATTTCCATCTCGTATAGCGCGCGGAAAGAAGGAACACTTGTATCTTTCCGTACGAGCTCTGATTTCCCTTATTTTATCGTGGTGATCGTTCCGCCCTATATAGTTCGGTGTCAACAAAATATTTTCGCATTCAGAGGAGAAAGTTGGTGATTGGAATTTTGTGAGAAGATTCCGTCGCAACGAAAAACGCTTTCTTTCAACAAGAGTTACATATAGAATTTTCAGTTAATAGTCGAGATGCAGCTGCTTCCGTTAAAATTTTCAAGGACAGAATGTATAGGATATGACAGAAACGATCATTTGAAGAAAAAATCTTCAAATGGTCTTATACCGTATTCCGAATTGTTTTTGAGATACATTTATAGTACTTTTCTATTTTCAGCATTATTCAACACATTGTCAGGTTTACAAATGTGCATGTGTAGAACAGGAAGTAAACATTACAACATGCGTTTTACAAACTGTCAGTTGAAAAATACGTATTTATAACACATTCATGCTTAACACTGGACCCCCGTATTATAAAAGGGAGACTCTCTTGGTAAGACCTCAAACAATCAATGTGCGCATTTGTACTTGACCTTATTGTGTTATATCATCTGTGCAAAGTTTTATCATCTGTGCAAAGTTTAACATTGTTGTGTGATTTTTATTTTGCGTTCTTACGGCAACTTAGCTAATGCTGTAAATGTGTCGAAAAAATGTCTTAGTTTTGTGAAAACATGAGACAAGAAATTTAAAGAGAAAAGGTATTAAAAGTATTTATTTATAGTTACTGACAGCGACGTAAGCACTGGAGTTGCGTTCGTGGTAGGGGCATTCTTATCAACGCCACATTTTCTGTTTCAGTAATCTAACGGACTACAAGGCAGTAAACTGTTCCTAAAACTTCTTCAGTTTCGATCGACAAAAACCTAAAGTATTGTATGTTAAATGATGGGCGTAGAAAGTACAGTTAAGGTACACGTTGGTGATGCACCTGATGACAAACAACACGAATTTTGTACTTACTGGTATAGTGAGGTTTCTCTGTATTACTGCTGCTATCCTAATTGTTTAGGTTCATATAAAGTTCAAAATTTGAGATCAGTATACTTTAATAGCAACTAACTGGATTTTTGCTTAATTGGTGTAATTGTACACATGTTCAGTTACGATAAAACTGATTGTATTTAAGAATTTTTGAAGTATTTAGTGAAAGTTACAAACCATATGCAGTAGTTTGATGGGAAGGTAGCTTAAATATTACGTACTAAGGTTCATATCAAGGAACGAGATAATAAATCCACTGTGGTTACAAAAAATTTTTAGCCGTTATGGCATCAGTAACACAAAACAAAGAGATTTTTTTATCGTCTCGGACCCTGGCAACAACAGTGACACAACTTAAAAATGCAATACTTGAGAAAACTCTAATTAAAGAATTAATTCTGTGAAACGTTTTGAAATAGTGTAGGCTTCGTTTAAATTAAAAGTAAGTATTGTTGGCAGTAAATTCCATCATATTTTTCGTGCACGTGGTAGCCCTCACACGTATTTTTCAGTGACAGTCTAAAAACTGCCGCCGGCCAGGGTGGCCGAGCGGTTCTAGGCGCTACAGTCGGGAACCGTGCGACCGCTACGGTCGCAGGTTCGAATCCTGCCTCGGGCATGGATGTGTGTGATATCCTTATGTTAGTTAGGTTTAAGTAGTTCTGAGTTCTAGGGGACTGATGACCTCAAAAATTGCTCCACTTCGATGTGTGCCACTTTTATTGCTGAGGTGCTATATATAAGCTATATATCGGGTTATACAAACCCACATCAGTTTGTGAAACATACATTAGAAACAAAATGTTATAAAATCACACATGACTGACAAGCGAATGTTGCTGTAGTTGGTCTTATAAAGGTTTCAGGAGCTACTCCGTACATTTGACGATGTCCGATTTGAAAGGCTCAGGGATTGGCGACACTGTCCTGTCACTTCAGATTTACCAAATAGCTCTCCCCCTCTCCATTTTTGTTTTACAGGTTAAATACCCCGTCAAACTGATGATTATATACGAAGTTATGGAGAAAATGTTTTAGTCTGTCAGAACAGGTTCTTTTACATAGATTTCTTTTACGTCAATGCACTATGACCAACGTTTTCCCAGCACCTGTCTCCATTCTTGAATTGCGATCCTGAAACGTTTGCGGAATACCCATATACGAGTGCCACAGCATCTTCTTTGAATCCGTAAAAATTTGATACGAGAGTAGGAGACGGTCAGCGAATGCCAAACTAGATAAATATCATGAGCGTACCAGCAGTTTATGCTCTACTCCCACAGTTATCCACTGACAAAGTATCTTTTAGATTATGCAGACTACAACGTCCAAATGAAACATGCAAAAGTAACTAACTCATCAGCTAAATTACTTGAATTCGTATTAAAAAGTCCCGTAATTACTAATATATTGTGGTACTATATTTACAGAAAGCTTTTTTAAGGTAAGGTTTTCGTATCAAACACTGTTTGCCTTTCTTTCTACACAATATCAGTTATTTCACATTGCTTATGTGGTGTCACCGCCAGACACCACACTTGCTAGGTGGTAGATTAAATCGGCCGCGGTCCATTTAGTACATGTCGGACCCGCGTGTCGCCACTGAGTGATCGCAGACCTAGCGCCACCACAAGGCAGGTCTCGTGATACGAACAAGCACTCGCCCCAGTTGTACGACGACATTGCTAGCGACAATACGGACGAAGCCTTCCTCTCATTTGCCGAGAGACAGTTAGAATAGCCTTCTGATAAGTCCATGGCTACGACCTAGCAAGGCGCCATTAGCCTTACCTACTTTGAGAGTTATAGTATAAATGTCTCAAGAAGAACGCTGTATTCATCACATAATAAAAGTTAAGTATAAAGCAGCTACGTACTTTTCTTGCTACCATTCAATAGTTATCCTGTTCCAGAATTGACGCCAGTCGGCGTGTGTGTACGCGTGCCTTGCTTTTGGCTACCTCAAGTGGCGTAACAGTCTTGTTACGTCACTACAGCTTAAACCTCGCCCGTTCATTAATAGATTTTAGTGATATTTACAGTCGTGCATGGAGTTGTGGAAGATCCTTTACTATGGCCTAACTTGGATTTAGGCGTACATTTGGGATGTTTCAGATCCCTGCTGTATGTAATAAACTTCACCTGCCAGCTGTTGTTCAGCAACAGATGAATTACTGAGCCACATAAAGAGTTTTATGAAGCATACCCAAAATGTACTGCAGCATGTAAACAAATGCCCACAAAAGCCTAGAAATTGTTACACGTGTTGCCATGAAGAATATCTACTGTAAATAATGGAGTAAAGTCAGATCCACAAACCTTCTTGATCGGAAACTTGGGCCGGGAAGAGGATCAAAGTAAGTAAAAGCATAAGAGTTTAAAATAAGATGAGTTGTTGTTACATACAATAAAAATTGCAAACAATATTATGCACATTTATTTTTGTGATGTCTTCTATGGAAAGACATGTACGCCCTTTCATTATTGAGAGCTTCACTGTGATTTGCGAACTTACGTCTTCTCACATAATATTGCCCTGATGACCCCACAAATAGTGGCATGACAACTTTTAGGTAAGAATCTGTCCCATTACTATTCCAAGAACTTTTGCAAAAATGTATAGTCAATCAAACAACACAACTCAACGTTTAGACCAAGACTACTTCACTCAGCTTTTAAAGGTGGCTCCCCTCCAAGAATCCGCCTACGTAGCCGCCAGGACGACACCCTCATGCGGGAGACCCGGTTTCGGTTGCCAGTGCTGCTGGGTATTTTTCACTGGCGGGAGGACAGCAACGGGGTGCACTCAGACTCAAAATGCCGATTAGAGGCTCCAAGGTCGGAACACGGACAACGGCTGGGAGTGCGGTGTGCTGAGCACATGCCCCTGCATGCCGCATCCGATGATGAATGATGCGGATGACACGGCGGTCGGTCGACTATCGCCTGCCCTTCAGGACCTGATCGAGGGGTCTCCTTTTCTTTTCCCCCTCCTAATCGTGAATCACTCAGTTGGTTGTGCTTAGGAAAGGCGAGAGCTCATCATATATTAATAACATTCCAGAGCCTCTCTCGTACAGCATTGACAGTTTTCTTCGTGCATACTTAAAGTAATTATCTCTATTATCACGAAAATAATTGTTATAAATTTCCATTTTAATTGTATCGCAAATGTGTCCAGATCATTCACACGAGCAACTATTTCCTGTATATCAAATCTTGCTATTTTCAGCATATACCAATAGATCGGAACAGGCGAGCTTGCTGTCGTTTAGCCAGCCGGTCACTCACTTCTCAGTTGTTGAAAATGAAGCAGTGGGCTCTAAATCTTCATCAGTTTTGTATGAATCTTTCTCGACAATAAATCTTCCACAGCAATAATTTCTGACGCCTAAACATTCGAGCTAAAAAAGGGAGAATAAAGAAAAACAAAATTCTCGAACAAATAGAAACTAGACTTATGTCTTTGACAAAGCATTTTTTTTTCAGAAAAAGGCGTGCGGCAAAGCGAAACCCAGAGGCAGAGTGGTGAGGAGTGGGCAGGTACTGCCCTAGAAAGAAATTACGGTAGCCACAAACAGAACTAGCATTTTGCTCCGGCACACAGAGAGACGTATCAGTTTAGTATCGGCTCAAAGAGAACGAGAGCACGTAATGGATACTAACTTGTAGCAAGCGAACCGAGAGTCTTTGTTTATGGTAAAGAATTATGACGTTTTTGGAAAATGAACATCTCCTCTATAAAAATCAACATGGATTTCGCAAATAGAGATCCTGTGAAACTCAGCTCGCTCTGTTCCTCCATGAGATCGACAGTGCAGTGGACAATGGCGCTCAGGTTGATGCCGTGTTCCTTGATTTCAGTAAGGCATTTGACAGGGCCCCGCGTTGCCATCTAAAAAAAAAAAAAAAAAAAAAAAAAAAAAAAAAAAAAAAAAAAAAAAAAAGACCTGCGATTGGATTCAAGACTTTTTTGCAGATAGAACTCAGCACGTCGCTCTTAACGGAACTAAATCTACAGATGTAAAGATAATATCCGGAATACCGCAGGGAAGTGCGACAGGACCGTTGCTGATTTAGTAGAAAGCATCGGATGCTCTTTAAGGCCATTCGCAGATGATGCAATTGTCTATACCAGAGTAGCAACGCCACAGGAGAGTAAGAATTTGCAGAATGACCTGCAGAGGATTGATGAATGGTGCTGGCTCTGGCAGTTGACCCAGAACGTAAATAAATGTAACATACTGTGCATACATAGGAAAAGAAATCCACTACTGTACAGCAACGCTATTGAAAACAAACAGCTGGAGACAGCGTCTGCTGTAAGATATATAGGCGTAACTACCAGAGCGACCTTAAGTGGAATGACCATATAAAACGGAAAGTGGCAAAAGCAGACCCCAGACTCAGATTCATCAGAAGAATCTTATGGAAATGTAATTCATCCATGAAAGAAGTGGCTTGTAAGGCGCTTGTTCGCCTGATCCTTGAGTATTGTTCATCTATCTGGAAAATTGGAGATTTTTGGTAAGTTCCTATGGGACCAAACTGCTGAGGTCATCCGGTCCCTAGGCCTATACACTACTTCACCTAACTTAAACTAACTTACGATAAGTACAACACACACACCCATGCTCGAGGGAGGAGTCGAACCTCCGACGGGGGGAGCCGCACGAGCCGTGGCAAGGCGTCTGAGCGCGCAGCTATCCCGCGCGACCTATCTACACTCCTGGAAATGGAAAACAGAACACATTGACACCGGTGTGTCAGACCCACCATACTTGCTCCGGACACTGCGAGAGGGCTGTACAAGCAATGATCACACGCACGGCACAGCGGACACACCAGGAACCGCGGTGTTGGCCGTCGAATGGCGCTAGCTGCGCAGCATTTGTGCACCGCTGCCGTCAGTGTCAGCCAGTTTACCGTGGCATACGGAGCTCCATCGCAGTCTTTAACACTGGTAGCATGCCGCGACAGCGTGGACGTGAACCGTATGTGCAGTTGACGGACTTTGAGCGAGGGCGTATAGTGGGCATGCGGGAGGCCGGGTGGACGTACCGCCGAATTGCTCAACACGTGGGGCGTGAGGTCTCCACAGTACATCGATGTTGTCGCCAGTGGTCGGCGGAAGGTGCACGTGCCCGTCGACCTGGGACCGGACCGCAGCGACGCACGGATGCACGCCAAGACCGTAGGATCCTACGCAGTGCCGTAGGGGACCGCACCGCCACTTCCCAGCAAATTACGGACACTGTTACTCCTGGGGTATCGGCGAGGACCATTCGCAATCGTCTCCATGAAGCTGGGCTACGGTCCCGCACACCGTTAGGCCGTCTTCCGCTCACGCCCCAACATCGTGCAGCCCGCCTCCAGTGGTGTCGCGACAGGCGTGAATGGGGGGACGAATGGATACGTGTCGTCTTCAGCGATGAGAGTCGCTTCTGCCTTGGTGCCAATGATGGTCGTATGCGTGTTTGGCGCCGTGCAGGTGAGCGCCACAATCAGGACTGCATACGACCGAGGCACACAGGGCCAACACCCGGCATCATGGTGTGGGGAGCGATCTCCTACACTGGCCGTACACCACTGGTGATCGTCTAGGGAACACTGAATAGTGCACGGTACATCCAAACCGTCATCGAACCCATCGTTCTACCATTCCTAGACCGACAAGGGAACTTGCTGTTCCAACAGGACAATGCACGTCCGCATGTATCCCGTGCCACCCAACGTGCTCTAGAAGGTGGAAGTCAACTACCCTGGCCAGCAAGATCTCCGGATCTGTCCCCCATTGAGCATGTTTGGGACTGGATGAAGCGTCGTCTCACGCGGTCTGCACGTCCAGCACGAACGCTGGTCCAACTGAGGCGCCAGGTGGAAATGGCATGGCAAGCCGTTCCACAGGACTACATCCAGCATCTCCACGATCGTCTCCATGGGAGAATAGCAGCCTGCATTGCTGCGAAAGGTGGATATACACTGTACTAGTGCCGACATTGTCATGCTCTGTTGCCTGTGTCTATGTGCCTGTGGTTCTGTCAGTGTAATCATGTGATGTATCTGACCCCAGGAATGTGTCAATAAAGTTTCCCCTTCCTGGGACAATGAATTCACGGTGTTCTTATTTCAATTTCCAGGAGTGTGTCTGGGATCCCTATGAGGTAAGACTGCTAGAGGAGGTGAAGAAGATCCAACGAAGAGCGGCGATTTTCGTCACGTGATCGTTTAGCTGACGAGAGAGTATCACGGAGACGCTAAAGAAATTCCACTGGCATACCTTACAAGAGATGCGTAGTGCATCACGGAAAGATTTACTATTAAAATTTCTGGATAGCACTTTTCAGGAGGAGTCGGGCAACATATTACTTCGCCCCACATACATCTCGCATATTGGCCACGAGGAGAAAATTCGAGAAATTAGAGCCAATGCAGAGGGTTACCGACAATCATTCTTCCCATGCACTACTCGCGAGTGGAACAGGGTTGGAGGGATCAGATAGTGGTGCCGAAAGTACCTTCCACCACACACCATTAAGTGGCTTGCGGAGTATGATGTAGATGTAGATGAAATATCAAAATTATAAGGTGCATCCAAAACGAAATGATCCTATTGGAGGCTTCAAAAGAAGAGCAAAAGGATGTAGCGGTATTTTCTTTCACCAGAAGGAATGCGGGGAATCGAAATTCATAGAACAATGGCACAAGTAATACGGAGAGGACTGTATGTCTGTTGGAATTCCGACTATCAGTCCGACTTTCGGGACAATGGCTCCCAACGTAGGTCACCGGCCTTTAATAACAAGGGCGTCCATCTACTGGACAATAGTGTCGCTAACGCTATGTGCCGTTCCTGCTCGTGCGCCATCGGCCAACGACAATACTTGAATCGCTTGTGCCACACACTGACCGTTACAACGGAATTGCAGCGCTCTTCTTCTTACACTTGGGCTAATCTTTGATGGAATTCCGTTCTCCGCACTCCTTTCGCTGTCACGTAACTCACCTACTGTTTCTCTCTTCATATCAAACCTTCCTTTCTCTGTTTTTAGCACAACTGAAAGCAGTGGACGGTGGACGCCTCACGTGCTCGCTCTGTCATCACGTGGGTGTACGCCCGTGTCCCTCTATCTGTTTGTTCGAGGGCTCCTAAGCGCTCTTGTATGGACCACACCTACTTCTGTAGATATTGTCATTACGACCCATTCAGCACTTCTCGTTTTACAGCCTCCGGCTCGTTTGTTTTTGATTACACTTCATGTTTAGCTGTTCGTCGTTGTTCTCTCAGCAAATAAAAACATCACGCGCCATTGGTTCTAAAAGGCTACAAAAACATGCACAAATCTCATAGAAACTAAATTTTGTCAGTGAAACATGTTTGTTGTCGTGGTCTTCAGCCTAGAGACTGGTTTGATGCAGCTTTCCATGCTAATCTATCCTGTGCAAGCTTCTTCATCTCCCAGTACCTACTGCAACCTACATCCTTCTGAATCTGTTTAGTGTATTCATCTCTTGGTCTCCCTCTACGATTTTTACCCTCCACGCTGCCCTCCAATACTAAATAGGTGATCCCTTGATGGCTCAGAATATGCAGTACCAATGGAACCCTTCTTCTAGTCAAGTTGTACCACAAATTTCTTTTCTTTCCAATTCTATTCAATACCTCCTCATTAGTTATGTGATCTACCCATCTAATGTTCAGCATTCTTCAGTAGCACCACATTTCGAAGGGTTCTACTCTCTTCTTGTCGAAACTATTTATCGTCAACCTTTCACTTCCATACATGGTTACACTCCATACAAATACTTTCAGAAACGACTTCCTGACACTTAAATCTATACTCGATGTTAACAAATTTCTCTTCTTCAGAAACACTTTCCTTGCCATTGCCAGTGTACATTTTATACCCTCTCTACTTCGACCACCATCAGTTATTTTGCTCCCCAAATAGCAAAACTCATTTACTACTTTACGCGTCTCATTTCCTTATCGGTATTAAGGAAATATTACAAAATGGTAATGCTAGTGTGTTTCGTGTCAATCAACACAATTAATCAATACTTTTGAGTTTTATTCTATTATAAGTGATGCATCTTTTCCTCTACCTCTCCTGCTTCGGCGTGTGTAATGTACGTCACTCAACCTTGCTCAGTTGCAGGATACGCTCTTGATCAATGTTATTTCTTTACCAGGCTAAAAGATATTCACCCGACTCCCGTGTCTGATGCAAGAGACGTAATAATTTTTTTAGCTCTGTGACGTAAAAACAACAAGAAGCACTGGAGGAATGTAGTTGCTACTGATCTATCAATTGCAGAGGCTACACATTTCTTTTGTATTGATCCAGTCGACCTACTCCTTGTTGTACGATGTGGAATTTCACGTGTCTGTGGACTGGTGTCCGCAATTTCGGAATCCCCTCAACATCGCACCATTGATTTCCATCAATTAGGACATTAGTATGCCATTTTCCTCCTTACCATAGCCGAACTTGTAGTTAAATCGAAAATGGTATACGTAAGCAATCCGAGCGATGTCAGCTTGTGCGAAAAGTAACAGTAGAGACTGCCCCACAGTGAAGGCGAGTGGAGGGCACAAACACGATGCGGACGCTGACGCCTGGAGCGTTTGTTGTTGCCCGAGGCTAAAGATGGCGCGGATGACGTGGTGACCTCGAAACGCGGCTCCGCCCCAGCTGTACGCAGGCGCTTACCAGTGCTGCGAGCTGCACGCCCGGCAACGCACGCTAGTCGCGCCGTCTCACCTCTGCAGGAAAACTTGCACAGCCTGTGGTATGTCAATCATCTCTAACCATAGCAGCTTGTCTGGTACCTACCAAGCAAAGTATTACTTTAGGTTGGTGACTGTTTCTTATTGTGCTCGTCATATTGCGATGAGTGTTTTAATTATTTGCAACTTGTATCGTTGATACGTGACGTTGCGTTGGTAGATGTTTCTGAAGGGATTTATTATGTGAGAACCGAGTGCTGACTGCTAATAGGCACCTGCACATTGACACGAAACACTGAATCGATTCACGAAAACTCCGAGTACTACTTATTCCAGATGTCGCAGACCTGCCGCTGAAGTTCTTTCCTCAGAAGAAACGGTACACCCATCTTTTTCGGTTAAAATTCGTCATAGGTAAAGTATCGAGCAAAACATGATAGTGATTCTTGAAGTTTTCCCCGCGGACGAAGTATACCACTAGTTTTTAGACGCGCACGTTAGACGTCATTATTTCCTATTTTCCATATTTTGGCTCTCTGATGTCGTACCTCTTCAAACCTTCATCTTTCCAAACAAATATGTGATGTGATGTGATTCTTGAAGTTTTGCCAGTTGTCAAAATATCGGAACCTCAAGCAATGCAGGGCCTAGAAATAATTAACTAAGAACTGCATTTGCCATCTCCTGGTTCCTGGAATATCTCTTAAACAGGAGAAAGTGAGGTCTAATTTAGAATTTGAAAAGAGAGATCTTATAGATTTCTTCTAGCTCTCGAAAGTAAACATTTCTTCCCGAAAGTCTGTAGGTATGTTGCGCATATTGAATTAAATCTTTAAACAATTTTCGTGGTCCTGACGTGGTGAACAAAGTATAGCGAAACTAACAGAACTTCCGTTGGATAATGGGCGTACTACATAACCCCTAAGTGCAGATCCATTTATAATTATAATAGTTAAATACCAGTTTTTCAAATTGAGAACTATTGTTTCTTTCTTGGAAGTTGTTACAGACGACATTTGTCTGCTACGCCTATATTATTCCAGTTCAACTTTCCTTTGATTGCCAGGCATGTTTTACATAAATTTCTATTTTTTCCTGGTCGAGGCTTAGGAGAAGGGATAGGAATTACTTCACCTTAAATGCTGTAAAACAACTAATCAAATCTATAAAGCAAATGGTATACTGTTCTTCTTAAAAGAAAAGTGAGATTATTTACAATCGTTCACACGACTGTGGAAGATATTGCAGTACAATAGTCTTGTCATTTAATCTTACAGTGTAATCTCGTGTAAAATGTTCTTGAAAGTCTTCACCTGTTGTGGCGTAACAAGCTTGCTACGCCACACTGGGAAGGGTACCGAACGGCACGCTTACACACACGCCGACTGGCGTCAAGTCTGGAACAGGATACGTTATGACTGCTATAAAGAAAATACGTAGCTTTGGAATATACTTAACTTTTAATCACTCCTTGTGATACATCTCTCTTGACTATACAAATGAGACTCGTAAGATACATGAACTGTTACAATTGGCGCCTTGCTAGGTCGTAGCCATGGACTTAGCAGAAGGCTATTCTAACTGTCTCTCGGCAAATGAGAGGAAGGCTTCGTCCGTATTGTCGCTAGCAATGTCGTCCGTACAACTGGGGCGAGTGCTCGTCCGTATCTCGAGACCTGCCTTGTGGTGGCGCTAGGTCTGCGATCACACAGTGGCGACACGCGGGTCCGACATGTACTAAATGGACCGCGGCCGATTTAAGCTACCACCTAGCAAGTGTGGTGTCTGGCGGTGACACCACATCACCCACGTTACGTTACGCAATGGGCGAAACAGGGTTCCGATGATCGTTGGTGTATTTTTCTTCATATAAACAATATTTTTGTTTCCCCTTTCGTTTCAAATAAATCTGAAGCATTCACCATTTAGTGACATAAAATTGTTGGAGGACTATTGAGTTACGTAAACATAAGGAATATAACTACAATATAATTAAACTTATTTGGTGTGGGCTACAGCATTTTTACGTTGGTTGGTTGGTTTGATTGATGTGTGGGAGGGGACGAAACAGCGAGGTCATCGGTCCCAAGGAATTAGGGAAGGATGGAGAAGGATTTCGGCTGTGCCCTTGTAAAGGAACCATCACAGCATTTGCCTGAAGCGATTTAGGGAAATAACGGAAAACCTAAATCAGGATGGCCGGACGCGTGTTTGAATCGTCGTCCTCCAGAATGGGAGTCCAGTGTACCAATCACTATCCCATCTCGCTCGGTACAGCAGTTTTACATATGTGATATATGGAAGCATATTTTCTTAAAGTGGAATACAAGATATAACATTGAAATAATGCCTCTCTGTGACAAACATAAAATGGAAAGTATCGTGGGATATACGTGACTGGAGTTCATATTGTTGATCTGCGAGGAAACGTTACAGAGAAGATAAGCACTCTCAGACTATCAGCTTTAGCAACGGAAACAGAAACAGATGCTAATACTGAGCCTTTAAAAATGATCTAAAAAGTTTCTAGGCTGAGCGAAATCCTTTTTTACGGTAGAAGTGCAACTTTCTGACGTACCGTAACACGTTTTGGTGCTCTCACATTTCGTAGAAAAGTGACACGCTGACAGTGACGTATATTTACAATTACCCAGTTAACAAATTTAAAAATTCGACTGGATGACTGCACATGTTATCTTGCCAAACGAAAGTGCTAACCCATATGTATCCTACATTTTTCACGAAGTTGTGCGGCAAAATATTTCTTGGTGATTGCATGTTGATTGCAGCATTGGCTTAACATACAGTCTGGCGCCTAAATATCAAAGAGTTGCTATATCTGGACCACTTCATATGAAGAAACGGGATCTTTGGAGAAACGATTGCTTTACAGAAATTTAGAGAGTGACTAGCTTGTGTTCCTTTTGTCGGTTAAGTACTGAGACTAGTTCCAGTAGCAAAATGGGACACTCTTGTTCATTCTAGTGAACACGTTCTTTCCTCATCATGTCTTGTACCCTATAGCGTAAATGGCAACGTCTGCTCGATGAAACCACAGGGAGGTATTATGATGCCGCACAGTGTCTGAATTTTTTTCAAGGCCAAACTGGTTACCTATTACTTCATAAACTGAGGTGACGAAAGTCATGGGATTCCTCCTAACAGCGTGTCATACCTGCTTGTGCCCAACGTAGTGCAGCAACTCAGCATGGCACGGTCTAAACATGTCGTTGAAAGCTCCCCACAGAAATGTTGAGAAATGTACCGAAAATTCCAGTCGGCGGCCGTAGTCACGTCGAAAAGAGTTTCATGTGAATCACCTGAGTACAAATGTCAGCTCCGCCCATGTACTACACTTTTATATCATATACTGCCGTCTTTTCTATATGTGTATTTTGCTATACCTTGACTTCTGTCACCTCAGCGTGTATCGACATTTACTTATATAGTCCCCAAGCCACTATACAGAGCATGGCGTAGGTTAAATCAAACCAGTGTTAGACTACCCCTATCGTATTCTTTTCGTGTCTGGAGTGAGAGTAACTGATTTTATGTATGCATACGCACCCGACACCTTCTCCATATTGTTCTCAAGATCTCTACACGAGAAATAAGTACTGCAGAATTCTTGCAAAATTTATCTGCACAGTCTACCTCGAACGCGAGATTTCTATATTAAGCCTACAGGACATTCTGGGAACCGTTCTGTACTAGAGCCCTCGTTCCACGCAGTTATGGAAGTATCTTGAAGAGCTGTAGATGTATTGATGGTGTTTTATCAGATGAAAATATTAAACAGCGAGTATGCCTATAAACATGTAGGCTACTGCGGCCGGCGTGAATTACGTTAAAACCCATATATATATTTTGCTGCGTCATAATGTAAAATAATTTGAATACTGAAATAATGCACATCAGACACGTTACGCTGTCTATCCCTGTTGAAAGCCATCACAAATATACCAAAGTTTTCGTTATCTTAGTAATTTAAGTGTTTTATCTCACAACGTAAAAGTAGCAGTTTGAGGAAACTAAGCGCATAAATTTAAACACAGGGTACTAAGCATCTGTTATTCTCCTATTATGTGTCAATGAGAACTGTCTTACTTCTTAGGAAAGTTTGCTCGATGTCAGTGCTTGCAACCAGTAAAATTAATTATCAAAAGGACTGTCAGTAAAAAAATACAGCCCTCTGATTTCTATTAGGCTCAGAATAAAGATTTTGAGTGTTTCAAGTAGATCCCCTTAGCAAAAGCTTTTCAGTGCATTATACCATCACTTAAAAGTGCGCCATGTTCTTTAAAAGCTCCATTAACTTACAGGCAGTAGTAGGAACTCGCCCAGAATTAAGACTGGATCTACGTTCTTCTGAATAGTGTAGGGCAAGAAACTTTCCTTTCATTTGAACTTCCTAAAGATTCGTTTTCTTCGTAGAAGGCGTTGACGGAAGAGCTTATGACATTAGATGCTAAATTAGGAAGTAATGTTCTCAAAATCCGTGGCTCAATATTGAAATCAGTTAATATCAAACAAAATTTTAGTTCGCGTTAAATCAAACCACCGGACAAGATGTACAGTGGTTAATACACTATGCAACGCTATCCTCCTGTTTTTTTAACCATACTTTGGAGTATCACGTAATAATTATTTCTGATCGTGTCGCCGTGCACCATGTCCCACGTTGAATTTTTTTACGAACAGTCATGTACTTTGAACTATCGGAAATTATTTTGCTATCGTATTCTAAACCTCACCCATACTGTCAGTCACGGGTGCTAATATTGCTTAATAACGGAAGCTCTAGCGCAGTATCTAGTCTGTATAGAAGATCTTCGGCGACAGACGTAACCGTATCGGCTACGGTATTGACTGTTTTAACTCAGTAGACAATTTGGAGTGACATAGTGGGATCAGACCACCTCGTAGTTGAAATTAAACTAGGAATATTTGCTACTTGAGACAGTGAAGTAGTGATAAATGAGAAATGAAGAATATGATAAAAGCGATGTGAAAAATATGAGAATGTACCTAATTTATAACCTAATAACATACTGCAGCGAATACGACACTTATAATGTTTTAGTCGAACTAATAAACAACGCAGCTCTCGAAACCATCTTCACCAATAAAGAATCGAAGTAATCAAAGAAATATCCAATCACATGATGTGATGTAGAATGTACGAGCTACTTTGGTAGGAAAAATGCGTTGCAAGAATATAGTCCAAACAAATTATTCGATTTCTAAGAAAATAATAAAATTACGTGTTTTGAGGAAAACGATCATAGGTGGCTGAAGACCATTTTGAAGATACTATTAACGAAGAAATATGGAAATGAGTCAAAGCTCTGCGGAGCAGTAGGCAAGAAAAAAATAATTTTGAAAGCATGGACGAGACGCTCGCAGGCACATCCTTAGACAAAATAGCACACCTCTGTATCGCCAGAATCTGAATGTTCTGACAGAAGTATCAAACAATTTCCCTTAATACGTACATCCAGTACAGTATGAGGATTGGGAAACACAGGGTGATTATAACTAAACTTCCAAACCACTGTAGACATGACACCACTGGTAAGAATGACGTCAAATTGCAACGGGATATTGTCGGAGAAGGGGAAAACGTATGGCAGAAGAAAAATAAATAATTATAAAATGTAGCAATAGATGACGCTTTAAGCATCATAATTTAATAGTGGTTGACTACAAATGACAAATGAATCACACAACAATGCCTAAGTTGTATGTCTGATGATAAACTGTACTAGTCAATATGCATGGGTGTACAGGTGTGATACTGTTAGTTACGTAATCCCATCCACCACGGCAAGGTCATATCACGGCGGATGGGAAAAATCGGTTTTTAATTGTCTTGAAGCCAAAAACCGCAGAAAAAGCATCACACACATCGGTTTTTAATTGTCCTGAGGCCAAACACCGCATAAAAACCAGCACTCACATCGGTTTTTAATTGTCCTGAGGCCAAAAACCGCATAAAAAGCACCAATCAAAATAGATGAAAATGATCCCATCCACATATCCAAGTTGTTGGAGAACTGTTATAACGTGTTACGCAAATCACTCATAGCATTTACCAGTGACGGTACAGGTAACAGGACCGTAAACACCTGTCTCTTCGAAAAAATGTGACCCTATGATAAATGATGCCGGAAACCCACACTACACAGTAACCTTTTTAAGGTGAAGTGGTTTTGGTTGATCTGTGTCTGGATTTTCCGTTGAAGATATTCGACAATTCTGTGCATATCCTGTCAAATGGAAGTGGGCTTTCTCAATCCACAAAATCTTCCACGGCCAATCATTGTCCACTTCCATGCGAGCAAGAAATTTTAAAGCAAAAGTCTCTCTTGCTGGCAGGTCAATAGGAAGCAACTCGTTCACGTGGGTAATTTTGAATGGATAGCAAAGAAGGATGTTTCGTAGGTTTTTACGTACCGTGCACACGGGTACGTCCAATGTTCAGGCAATTCTCCGTGCACTATATGTTTGCACACCACCACTCGTCTCCTCCTCTATTGCTGTGGCCACTCCTTCCACTGACGTCGAATCAATTCGTTTCCTCCCTCTACCACGTTGCGCACCAAAAGAATCTGTTTTTCCGAATTTCCGAATCATTTTCTCCAGACCTAGGCACTAATCGGACCAACGCCTCGTTTCAAACCCTTCAGTGCCCGGAACTTCTGCGGAACGACGTGTGCACTCTCATCGTTCTTGTAATACAGCATTACAAGCAGAGCACGATCCTGCATTGAGACAGTCATGACCGGTAATATTCCGTTGCAATTCCACGTCATTCTGACCAGTGGTGTTATTTCTACAGCCTTTTGAAAATTTTAACTTTAATTATAACACCATGTGTTTTTCGTACAGTGATCAGGGAAGTTACAGCTACTGGCTGCTGGAAATTGGCAATATGGTGCTACAAATGTTTTCATTAAGACTGGAATACAGGAATAATTGTACCATTCCGTAAACTATGAATGGGGCCTCCGTCTGACTCCGCATGTATGTCCAAAATACTTTCCTCGCACACTGCGAAACCTTACTCATGATTGATTTAAAAACGACTTGAGTGGTGAATCGAATCAAAAATGTATACTGCCAGACTAACAACACGACTTTCGAAAAATTATTTCTGTATGAAGTTTTGGCACATCTTACTGTAGACACTTGAGAGGTATTTGCGGAAAGGTAGAATGAGATAATGTAACTACCTGACATTGTTTTCGCGTTGAAGGAGGCGATCTGTAATTACGTTTGGAGTTGTAGTGTTCTTTAGAAAAACTTTTTGATATGCCAAGATCGCAAGGAAGGATACGTCAATCACTAGTTCCGACCGCTCTTCACATCAGATCACACAATAAAAAGGAGTATCACACATTCACACACCACATCGACTATTGAAGCAAGGCGCTTTGTCACTGTCATGTTTACAGTTATAAATTTAAAATAAAATATAAATTTAAAATAATAATCGCAATTCTTTAGCTTGGAATCGTAAATATGATTGTGTCATATTGTAACCTCAGTTGTTGAGTTTTTAATTGTAAACGTGAATATGACTAAGCATCTTGCTACTGTAGTTGATGTATTATGGGACTAAGTAAAACTAACAATCGATGTATACATTCTTGCGATCTTGGAAAATAAAGTTTTCCTAAAGGCGGCTACAACAATATTAAGACGGCTGTTGGTAACTTTGGTAGGCTAAGAATTCTGTAGGCACTAAGAAACATGAGATAAAGCCATCTCCTTTCCTCAGTAAAAGCCAGACTACATTTACGGGAATGACAATGGACGGAACATATTTACCCTGGCATGACTAGGGACATCACATCCTCTCTTACATTTAACTAGGCACTCTGTTATGTTCGTATGATGTCACGGATATTATAAGAAGACACACTTTATTTTTTGGTCATCAGTCTACTGACTGGTTTGATGCGGCCCGCCACGAATTCCTTTCCTGTGCTAACCTCTTCATCTCAGAGTAGCACTTGCAACCTACGTCCTCAATTATTTGCTTGACGTATTCCAATCTCTGTCTTCCTCTACAGATTTTGCCCTCTCCAGCTCCCTCTAGTACCATGGGAGTCATTCCCTCATGTCTTAGCAGATGTCCTATCATCCTGTCCCTTCTCCTTATCAGTGTTTTCCACATATTCCTTTCCTCTCCGATTCTGCGTAGAACCTCCTCATTCCTTACCTTATCAGTCCACCTAATTTTCAACATTCGTCTATAGCACCACATCTCAAATGCTTCGATTCTCTTCTGTTCCGGTTTTCCCACAGTCCATGTTTCACTAGCATACAGTGCTGTACTCCAGACGTACATCCTCAGAAATTTCTTCCTCAAATTAAGGCCGGTATTTGATATTAGTAGACTTCTCTTGGCCAGAAATGCCTTTTTTGCCATAGCGAGTCTGCTTTTGATGTCCTCCTTGCTCCGTCCGTCATTGGTTATTTTAATCCCTAGGTAGCAGAATTCCTAAACTTCATTGACTTCGTGACCATCAATCCTAATGCTAAGTTTCTCGCTGTTCTCATTTCTACTACTTCTCATTACCTTCGTCTTTCTCCGATTTACTCTCAAATCATACTGTGTACTCATTAGACTGTTCATTCCGTTCAGCACATCATTTAATTCTTCTTCACTTTCACTCAGGATAGCAATTTCATCAGCGAATCGTATCATTGATATCCTTTCACCTTGTATTTTAATTCCACGCCTTTCTTTTATTTCCATCATTGCTTCCTCGATGTACAGATTGAAGAGTAGGGGAGAAAGGCTAGAGCCTTGTCTTAAATCCTTCTTAATACGAGCACTTCGTTCTTGATCGTCCACTCTTATTATTCCCTCTTGGTTGTTGTACATATTGTATATGACCCGACCCGTCTCTCCCTATAGCTTACCCCTACTTTTTTTCAGAATCCCGAACAGCTTGCACCATTTTATATTGTCGAACGCTTTTTCCAGGTCGACAAATCCTATGAAAGTGTCTTGATTTTTCTTTAGCCTTGCTTCCATTATTAGTCGTAACGTCAGAATTACGTCTCTCGTTCCTTTACTTTTCCTAAAGCCAAACTGATCATCACCCAGCGCATTCTCAATTTTCTTTTCCATTCTGCTGTATATTATTCTAGTAAGCAGCTTCGATGCATGAGCTGTTAAGCTGATTGTGCGATAATTCTCGCACTTGTCAGCTCTTGCCGTCTTGGGAATTGTGTGGATGATGCTTTTCCGAATGTCAGATGGTATGTCGCCAGACTCATATATTCTACACACCAACGTGAATAGTCGTTTTGTACCCCCAATGATTTTAGAAATTCTGATGGAATGTTATCTATCCCTTCTGCCTTATTTGACCGTAAGCCCTCCAAAGCTCTTTTAAATTCCGATTCTAATACTGGATCCCCTATCTCTTCTAAATCGACTCCTGTTTCTTCTTCTATCACATCAGACAAATCTTCACCCTCATAGAGGCTTTCAATGTATTCTTTCCTCCTACCTGCTCTCTCCTCGGCATTTAACAGTGGAATTCCCGTTGCCCTCTTAATGTTACCACCGTTGCTTTTAATGTCACCAAAGGTTGTTTTGACTTTCCTGTATGCTGAGTCTGTCCTTCCGACAATCATATCTTTTCCGATGTCTTCACATTTTTCCTGCAGCCATTTCGTCTTAGCTTACCTGCACTTCCTATTTATTTCATTCCTCAGCGACTTGTATTTCTGTATTCCTGATTTTCCCGGAACATGTTTGTACTTCCTCCTTTCATCAATCAACTGAAGTATTTCTTCTGTTACCCATGGTTTCTTCGCAGATACCTTCTTTGTACCTATGTTTTCCCTCCCAACTTCTGGGATGGCCCTTTTTAGAGATGTCCATTCCTCTTCAACTGTACTGCCTACTGCGCTATTCCTTATTGCTGTATCTATAGCGTTAGAGAACTTCAAACGTATCTCATCATTCCTTAGTACTTCCGTATCCCACTTCTTTGCGTATTGATTCTTCCTGACTAATGTCTTGAACTTCAGCCTACTCTTCGTCACTACTATATTGTGATCTGAGTCTATATCTGCTCCTGGGTACGCCTTACAATCCAGTATCTGCTTCCGTCTGACCATGATGTAATCTAATTGAAATCTTCCCGTATCTCCCGGCCTTTTCCAAGTATACCTCCTCCTCTTGTGATTCTTGAACAGGGTATTCGCTATTACTAGCTGAAACGTGTTACAGAACTCAATTAGTCTTTCTCCTCTTTCATTCCTTGTCCCAAGCCCATATTCTCCTGTAACCTTTTCTTCTACTCCTTCCCCTACAACTATATTCCAGTCGCCCATGACTATTAGATTTTCGTCCCCCTTTACATACTACATTACCCTTTCAACATCTTCATACACTTTCTCTATCTTTTCATCTTCAGCTTGCGACGTCGGCATGTATACCTGAACTATCCTTGTCGGTGTTGGTCTGCTGTCGATTCTGATTAGAACAACCCGGTCACTGAACTGTTCACAGTAACACACCCTCTGCCCTACCTTCCTATTCATAACGAATCCTACACCTGTTATACCATTTTCTACTGCTGTTGATATTACCCGATACTCATCTGGCCAGAAATCCTTGCCTTCCTTCCACTTCACTTCACTGACCCCTACTATATCTAGATTGAGCCTTTGCATTTCCCTTTTCAGATTTTCTAGTTTTCCTACCACGTTCAATCTTCTGACATTCCACGCCCCGACTCGTAGAACGTTATCTTTCGTTGATTATTCAATCTCTTTCTCATGGTAACCTCCCCCTTGGCAGTCCCCTTCCGGAGATCCGAATGGGGGATTATTCTGGAATCTTTTGCCAATGGAGAGATCATCATGACACTTCTTCAATTACAGGCCACATGTCCTGTGTATACACGTTACGTGTCTTTAATGCAGTGGTTTCCATTGCCTTCTGCATCCTCATGTCGTTGATCATTGCTGATTCTTCCGCCTTTAGGGGCAATTTCCCACCCCTAGGACAAGAGAGTGCCCTGAACCTCTATCCGCTCCTCCGCCCTCTTTGACAAGGCCGTTGGCAGAATGAGGCTGACTTCTTATGCAGTGGCGGGGATCGAACCTGGGACCGAAGACGTTTTGATTATGAATCAAAGACGCTACCCCTAGACACACTTTATACAGAATTCTAAATAAAATGTCGTGCGACTAGGGCCTCCTGTCGGGTAGACCGTTCGCCGGATGCAAGTCTTTCGATTTGACGCCACTTCGGCGACTTGCGCGTCGATGGGGATGAAACGACGATGATTAGGACAACACAATACCCAATCCCTGAGTGGAGAAAATCTCCGACCCAGTTAGGAATTTAATCCGGGCACTTGGGATTCATATTCTGTCGCGCTGACCACTCATATATCGGGGGCGGACATATAGAATACTACAATTAGAAGTAACATTACAATACCAGTAAAAGATGGATAGCAGCGGTAGTTATAGCAGAAAAAATAACATTTATACTAGATCATGAATAACAGTGGCAGACAAAATACTCGCAAAATCACGTAGATCTAAACTGACACCACTGAAGGGAATGGACGTCACAGAAGGGTTGGGAGAGGGAGCGAAAGATGAAAGTGGTGGAAGACAAATAATGAAGAGAAAGGGAAAGAAGGGGGCAGGGACGATTGAGAACTGAAAAAAGGAAAAAAGTTAACTTCGAGAAGATGAAGGCACTCATTTTACTGTTTAACAGAGAGAAAACTAGCTTTTTATGATTATTTCATCTTTTTATTATATGCACGAAAACACTTCATTGTGCATACAGTTCAGTATAGCTTGGTCCACCATAGGTGGACCACCACAGTAGAGCAGCAGTTTGAGAATGTTTTTGCTATGTGGATGGGCAGAACTAGGGTTCAAGATAAGTGAGATCCTGTGTTATTATTATGATGATGTCACAGGTGCTTGATCTATAATATGGGGAATAGTGGAATTTCGGTAGAACGAGTTAATGCACAAGAAAACCAGGAAAGTAAAGTGGTTTCCATGAATGGCTGGAAGACCCCGAAGGGCAGGTTCAGTCGCCTAGTTGGGAACATTTTCCCCGTCCTCTGCGCCCGGTCGCACTTTTCTTTCGCTAAATATGGGAACAGTGTGCGTTAGTGTATCTACACTAATGGCCATTAAAATTGCTACACCACGAAGACGACGTGCTACAGACGCGAAATTTAACTGACAGGAATAAGATGCTGAGATATGCAAATGATTAGCTTTTCAGAGCATTCACACAAGGTTGGCGCCGGTGGCGACACCTACAACGTGCTGACAGGAGAAAAGTTTCCAACCGATTTCTCATATACAAACAGCAGTTGACCGACGTTGCCTGGTGAGACGTTGTGATGCCTCGTGTAAGGAGGAGAAATGCGTACCATCACGTTTCGGACTTTGATAAATGTCGTATTGTAGCCTATCGCGATTGCGGTTTATCGTATCGCGACATTGCAGCCCGCGTTGGTCGAGATCCAATGACTGTAAGCAGAATGTGGAATCGGTGGGTTCAGGAGGGTAATACGGAACGCCGTGCTGGATCCCGACGGCCTCTTATCACTGGCAGTCGAGATGACAGGCACCTTATCCGCATGGCTGTAACGGATCGTGCAGCCACGTCTCCATCCCTGAGTCAACAGATGGGGACGTTTGCAAGACTACAACCATCTGCACGAACAGTTCGACGACGTTTGCAGCAGCATGGACTATCAGCTCGGAGACCATGGCTGCTGTTACCCTTGACACTGCATCACAGACAGGAGCGCCTGCGATGGTGTATTCAACGACGAACCTGGGTGCATGAATGGCAGAACGTCATTTTTTCGGATGAATCTGGGTTCTGTTTACAACATCATGATGGTCGCATCCGTGTTTGGCGACATCGCGAGGAAAGCACCATGGAAGCGTGTATTCGTCATCGCCATACTGACGTATCACCCGGCGTGATGGTATGGGGTGCCATTGGTTACACGTCTCGATCACATCTTGTTCGCATTGACGGCACTTTGAACAGTGGACGTTGCATTTCAGATGTTTTACGACCCGTGGCTCTACCCTTCATTCGATCATTGCGAAACCCTACATTTCAGCATGATAATGCACGACCGCATGTTGCAGGTCCTGTATGGGCCTTTCTGGATACAGAAAATGTTCGACTGTTGCCATGGCTGGCACATTCTCCAGATTTCTCATCAACTGAAAACGTCTGGTCAATGGTGGCCGAGCAACTGGCTCATCACAATACGCCAGTTACTACTCTTGATGAACTGTGGTATCGTGTTGAAGCTGCATGGGCAGCTACACCTGTACTCGCCATCCAAGCTCTGTTTGACTCAATGCCCAGGCGTATCAAGGACGTTATTACGGCCAGAGGTGGATGTTCTGGGTACTGATTTCTCAGAATCTATGCACCCAAACTGCGTGAAAATGTAATCGCATGTCAGTTCTAGTATAATATATTCGTCCAATGAATACCCGTTTATCATTTACATTTCTTCTTGGTGTAGCAATTTTAATGGCCAGTAGTGTATGATGTGAAGATGACCATGACTGTGGGTGTGTGTGGGTGTGTGTGGGTGTGTGGGTGGGTGTGGGTGGGGTGTGGGTGGGTGTGGGTGGGTGTGGGTGGGGGTGGGTGGGGGGGGGTGGGTGTGGGTGGGTTTGGGTGGGTGTGGGTGGGTGTGTGTGGGTGGGGGTGGGGGGGTGGGTGGGGGTGTGGGGGTGTGTGGGTGTAGCATAGTGTCATGTTTGTGTCGGAGATAATAAGGGAAGGAAGAGGGTGAAATTCGATGCCGACACATACCCAGATCCTTTCAAAGAGCACCAAGGGGCATCCGCCTAAGCTTAATGTCTCCATCCGACGGTCGGATGGCCATCTACGGTGTTACATGCCCTCGCTTCATGAGGCACTGCGGAAAGATTTGGTATTTAATTCAGGACAGTGGCGCAAAGATCCGTTATCAGAGACTTTACGTCACTACCCGCTCCTGTTCCTCTGCCTTAAAGGCGAAGGGAAAATTGTCAACAGCACGCGGCGTACCAGGGCGGTCGCCCACCCAATTACTGATCTAACAGGAAACGGTGTATCCATCTCGGCACAGCCGTTTACAGTGCATAGGTGTACGTTTCACTTCTTGTGAAAAATTATTTCGAAATTTTCAGAACGACATAGAGGCGAACAGAAATTTTCCTGCACCTGGCGACAATGTTTTCTATTCAGTGAGGGGTGCTCATCCAAAGTTAGCAGAGATCGGAGTTAATTATTTTTCCTGGAATATTAAAATTACTTATAATATCACCATATGTAGTTTCAGTTCTAGGTTTTGCGCCCATCTTACCATTGACGACATATTGTCGTTTCTGTGGAAGTGGTAGTAAGACATCTTCAGATTTTGCACTTAAATTAAGTAGGAGATTTTCGGTATAGATATCTATAGATGTCTAAGTACATTCACAGGAGACAGAATCAACAAGAAATCATTGACATACAAGGGGGACTATAATGCGTCCAGGACTGACCATTACAGCACTCCTGAGTGGACATCCTTCGAGGACGACTTTTCGTTCTCATAGACAACACGGTGCTGTCTATTTTTCAATTAGCTTTCGAACCACTTCAGCACACTATCTGAAAATTCTGTCGATTTCTTTCTGAGCAGTATCAAATGCTTTACTGAAGTATAGTAGTGCAAATATTGTAGCCTCACTATTTTTGTGACACATTTTTAATTAACTGTTACCTTAATCAGTGTAATATTTGTGGTACGGCTGCTATTTGTCATTGCGCATCTCTTATAAGGAGTAAACCCTTGTCTCAACGTGATGCGCTCGGTTACAGGTGTGTCCTAACATTCTGTTTCTATTCTACAGAGTCTTTAACGTCTAGATTGTTACTGACTGTGGTTGCGCATTCTTCGGCAGAGGCAAAAATTAAGCTGTTTAGAAACTAGAAAAATGCATATTCGTGATACTAGATCTTGCCTAAAAGTAGTGTCTTCAACTCCATCGAACGCAGTGCTGGCGAAGGCTGCAGAAATTAATAGTGAAATTAATGTCAGACATATTTTTCTAAAAAGTACACAGGGCGTGTGACACACCTGGTCATGAATCAGCTTGTAGTTCCTCGGTAGCAACAATCATGGCGAAAAATTGGCTGTAAATATGGATGAGTACAGCACTATCTACATACTATAATGTGGTCAACAAACGTCGGACCCCCCTCACTGAATTAGTTATGGCCAGGCCGTGTCTTAATTACGTAGTTAAGTCACATTTACCAGATATGCACGTACTGCCTCTTCTCATTATACGATAACAGTCGCTGTGTAACCAATCTACAAAAATCTCAATCAGATGAAACGATGCGTGTGGCACTTTAATATGAAAGTTAATCAACAGTCATTGTTAACTGTCCTTCTCGATTGTCCCTCTTCTTATTCACAACACATTACTGCACCATTACGTTATTGTTGATTTTTATTGATACTGGATCCACGCTCGAAATCTCAGAACAGACTGACTCCCACGTATATTATTAATAGCTCTAATTCACAGTCTGGCTTAATATTAAGCAAAACACATTATTGCCCAAGTACATTATGACTGTTTTGACTGGCACGGGTTCCATATGCGACATCTCGGAACTGACTTCCAAAATGGTTCAGGGCCAGTGTTTGTATAGCTTTTCAAAAATGGCTATTAAAGTTTCACATTGTTAAATATAAAATTTTGATATTTAGAATTAGAATTTTACATCTCAAATTAATTGAATACAGCAGGAAAATTATTTTTGGCCTGATCGTTTTCTTACAATAAGCGTTTCAAGTGAAGTAAGCCTTTTTGATGCCGAAACTGCAAAAATAGTTAAATAAACGATACCATACACAAGTTTTAATTATTCGGAATCTAATTAAGTGCAGATGTTCCTATGATGTTAAAGAAATTGGGTAGATGAATACTTTAAGGATTTCTACGTGTTATTATCCTAACTTTGAGTAATATAGTAATTACATCTGTTTACATGTCAACAATGTAACTGGAATAGAAAATAATTACAGTTACTTAACTGAACAGCCTTTGCAAAACTATTTACTTTAAATGGTTCAAATTAATTAGAAAATTATTGTGACTAACGTAATTTAGCAAATTGGGCCTGGTCTTATACCCAGAACTACAGAACGGCAGCTTTATCTTATGGGACATCTCTCACTAACACTAGTGGTAATTAAGAAACGAAAAAAAAACTGAAAACAAAAGAAGTCATTCAAGGAGGCAAACAACGAAACAAAGTGCCAGTAAGTCCCAGCCTTCTTTGTTACAGGCGGTTATAGCTGAACTTTCGCTTGCGACGGATTTTTTACGTGCGTGGGTGCGATGCACCAATTGCGACGGATTATACGTTGCTGCTGCAAAGCAATTTCTTTTATAATTTTTGTTCACCTACCTCTTTACAGCGGTAGATCTTCGCACGTAAAACTCCTGACTGCAGCTACTTACGAGATCACAGAGAAGCAGTGTTGGGGGAACTGTAACCTCATAGCTACACGTCGGAGGCCGCTATAAGTAAAATTTGCTGAAAATTTTCTATGTACTTTAAAGAAATGATTCGGAAAGGGGATGTCACTCGTACTTTAAACATGAAGTTCAAATTTAAACCTTCAATAGATTTTTATTGCCGTTAAGCATGATCATCAGCCCACATTTACGAAAATTACTAAAGTTTCTGCTCACAGTTATCACCGTACCTAAAACAGCCAGAACTTTTACCTTCCCCAATTCCGAAATCAATTACTTGTAACACAGTCAATGATCGGCCAATTCCTTCTGCACACGATATTCAGTGGTTGTCTTTAGTAAAAGTTTATGCTCGCCATAAAATAGTCAGTAAGAATATACTCAGTACCTCCAAGCTATATAATTCAAAGTTCACTCGCGATTTTCGTAGGAACGAATTATCACAACACACTAAAGTTTTCATAAACAGTTTCTGGTCACAACCAGATAGCGTTAACACTGGACCATAACGCGGAAGTCATCCCAAGACTTCATCTTATACATAATGCGAAAAGTCACATCCAGCATAACCGCCTCCAATCAAAGCTAGTCGCGACTCTCTTCTCACTCTCCCGCTGCACAAAACTGTATCTCCTCGCTAGGCAGCCAACCGTCTCGCTTCTCATTGGCTGTCAGCACTTACGACCAATGAGGACTCACTTCTAGGACGCGGCTCGCGCCAAAATCTAGCAAGCACCAACCACTTCTCTAGGCTCATTGACGTCATCAAATTATGTAACACAAAACTCTCTAATTAAATAAACAAAACAAAATGAACTATAAGCTTTACTCTACATCTGGAAATTTATTATGTAGTCGCGAATGTTCTGGCTGTCTTATACATAAGCATACATACTTAGACATCCGACATTCACTAGTAGGGGAACCACTAGTGGATTCGTTCCCACGATATAGAGTTGGAACACTTGCCAGTTCCTGGAGAGATTTACATGAATGATTTTTAATAATGCCGAACGTCCCACATACCCTCACGCACGCATTGTCATTCACACGCACCCTAACACACAATACACATATTTACTTAGAATTCTTTAAATTATTATCACAGAAAAGTTACAGAGGTTTTCTGAAACTAAAAACTTTCCAAATTTATGTATGAACACTGAAAGTGTTATCAGATCATCGTACATAGTCACTGAAGGTGAACTATTACATCACTGTATTTACTTAAATTCTTGACTGTCGGAAAATTACGTTGTTTCTTTTGGAATTTTACTAGCTTCCAAAATACAACTATTTTTTGATCTCAGATTTTGACATATTGTTTGTTTTCACAACAGAAGAATGGACATCAAATATGACGTTCCTCAGGTCATTCCATTATTAGTTATTAATATTTTTAGTTTCGTATAATGTAAGTGGCCTGCCAGCGCTACTCCACGGCTTTCACACGCGCAGCTGCAACAGATGGTCGTGATGTCAGTCTGCAGGACACAACTCGTCCGTTACTGACCGTATAATACTCTACCGGCTTACACTGCAGACCACATTCATTCTGAAGTAAAGCTTTTAATAGACAAATGGGCGATCACGCACTAGTTGCGACGCCACAAGCTACTTGAGAGAGGCCCCATGACAAACGACTCATTGTCGGGCAAAACTTCGAGGAAACGTTCATAAGAAAATGCGGAAGAGAAATAACTAATAAACTATTGACAGAAACACAGTATCATTTCCACTTGAGAGGTTGACATTTGTTAATTGCGTACCTTATTTATGTTCCAGGTTACAAATGTTGCGCAGTGACAAGACGACCGTCTGTATCCATGACAGCATGAAACCCACTAGTTGTTGCTCTGCTGCTACCCGAAACAACAATGGACTATGAAATAGCCTCCTATCTTGACCCAACTCGTACACTACAGCTCAGATCACGCATTGCGCCCTGCACTCTGAGCCATGGTAACTGTAACTACTTCAACAATTTATGGCGCATTCGGCTGTCAATCTGTTCTAGTAGCAGTTCCCAAATCACCAGTTAATTCGAAGTTCCGGACCATGTTCTTCAACCCCAGCGCTGGAAGAGGACCTCTCCAGACACTGAGATGACCAGTGTCGTGGGGTATCTCCTAATATCGTGCCGGACCTCCTTTTGCCTCTCGTAGTGCAGAAACTCGACGTGGCGTGGACTCAGATGTCGTTGGAAGTCCCGTGCAGGAACACTGAGCCATGCTGCCTCTACAGATATCTACAACGGTAAAAGTGTTGCCAGTGCAGAATTTTGTGCCTGAAGTCACCACTCAATTATGCTTTTTAAGTCTTCGATGGGATTCACATCAGGCGATCTGGGTGGCCAAATCATTCGCTAGTACCTTTCAGTACAGTGGTTGTCAAACTTTTTTTCACAAGAGCCAATACTGACACTTTATAATTAGGAATTGGGTGGGGGGATGAAAAGGCAGTAAAGTGGCCATTCAGAGAGACACTTAATTTTCCGCCAAACCATGATCGTTACTGATAGCTGACCACTTACCCATTTTGAATACATGTAACTACATAAAATTGGTACTTTCGGCACACTCTTGACATTGTGGCTCTGGGAATATTGAGTTCTTTAATGATTTCCGAAATGGAATTTCCCAAGCGGCTAGCTCCAACGCGTTCAAAGTCTGGTAATTTCCGTTGTAAGTACTTAATACGTCGAAGAGCGTTTCACAAGAATTGCCCAAGTACAAATGGCAGCACCGCCATCGTACTGCCCTTTTGTACCTTGTGTACGCGATGCTACCGTCAATTATGTGTGCACATATCGCTATCACATGAATTTTGTCGCATCAGTGTACTCCTTTAATGCCTCGATATTTGAGAAGAGCAGCAAAACTACTGCTTTTGTTTTGATAAAACAGCTTTGCGAGTAAAGTCCTTCTCATCTAGGTCCGGTCCACGCTGTGTGTCTGCCACTGTATTGCACACTGGTGCCTGTGTTTCAACACTGCGTCTCCATACCAGTACCGCCGGCACCTACTGGCAAGTTATGATACTAATACTACAAAGGAAATCCTGCAGCGCAAAGTGGGAGCATCTGTCCTAATTCAAATTACTATTATGATGGAGTACTTTCGTATTTCAGCCTAGTTCTCCTCTGCAACGTCGTCAAAAATGAAAACTGTGCTTAGTTTTACTTTTTTAGGTGGGGGTGAAAGTTATCTTTAAAATAATAAAAAATATGAGTGAAAGTTATCCTCAGAATAATTAAAAATTTGCCTTAAGTACTGTTTCTGATTCTAAGCTCTGAGCTGTAATAATGAATGAACTGTCGTAATGAAACTTGTACTGTCGTAATGTGAAGGCAAAGCTGCACTGTATTAGTAATTAATTATCGTAATGAAAAGGGAAGTCTTCCATGCAGTAAAAATTAGCAAACTGCCTGAGTACTGAACTTTGACATGAAACCTACAATAATTGGTTATGCAAAACTGATCACAAAAACTGTCTCTGACATAAGTTGGCCCTGATTGAATAAATGAAAAAAAATGTTGCCCTTACCTCTATTCTGCGCAAATCATGATAACGCGTTGCAGTACTGCTCTGTCTTGCGCGCCACTATGCTGATGCTGTTAATTACTGTATCTACACAGAGGCACTCGAGAGATGTAATGAGGTCTCTGTTAGTTACAAATCTAATTTTTCGAACACTTGGTTCCATGATCCATTAAAAAAAGTAAGAGAAAGGTTGGTAAAAAAAAATGAAATACACGCATAAATGACAACACTAAGTTTTTGTATACTGTGGAAAAAGTGCTTAAGGCTGATTTTAAATTTAATGAACGTCTTAACATCCAAACAATACACTTTCCGATCTCCCAAATCTAGTAACTCTCAGGACAATAACCAACTTTGTCCGATGACGCAGAAATAGTGAAAAAGAAGTAACATCATTATAATAATTAACTCTGACATTCCATTAGACTTCCTCCTTCACAAATCAGTTTCCGTTACAATCTTGACATGATAATGTCGGCTGAACAAACAGATAAATTGAGATTTTACATTTGAAACATGACATGTATTAATAAAACTATACATGACAGAAAATAAATAAAAATTATTGCTGGACATAAATAGTTGCGTAACTGAAAATAGATAAGTCATTGCTGTACATAAATATATTGTTGTTGTGTTGTGGTCTTCAGTCCTGAGACTGGTTTGATGCAGCTCTCCATGCTACTCTATCCTGTGCAAGCTTTTTCATCTCCCAGTACCTACTGCAACCTACATCCTTCTGAATCTGCTTAGTGTATTCATCTCTTGGTCTCCCTCTACGATTTTTACCCTCCACGCTCCCCTCCAATACTAAATTGGTGATCCCTTGGTGCCTCAGAACATGTCCTACCAACCGATCCCTTCTTCTGGTCAAGTTGTGCCACAAACTTCTCTTCTCCCCAATCCTATTCAATACTTCCTCATTAGTTATGTGATCTACCCATCTAATCTTCAGCATTCTTCTGTAGCACCACATTTCGAAAGCTTCTATTCTCTTCTTGTCCAAACTATTTATCGTCCATGTTTCACTTCCATACATGGCTACACTCCATACGAATACTTTCAGAAATGACTTCCTGACACTTAAATCAATACTGGATGTTAACAAATTTCTCTTCTTCAGAAACGCTTTCCTTGCCATTGCCAGTCTACATTTTATATCCTCTCTACTTCGACCATCATCAGTTATTTTGCTCCCCAAATAGCAAAACTCCTTTACTACTTTAAGTGCCTCATTTCCTAATCTAATTCCCTCAGCATCACCCGAATTAATTAGACTACATTCCATTATCCTTGTTTTGCTTTTGTTGATGTTCATCTTATATCCTCCTTTCAAGACACTGTCCATTCCATTCAACTGCTCTTCCAAGTCCTTTGCTGTCTCTGACAGAATTACAATGTCATCGGCGAACCTCAAAGTTTTTATTTCTACTCCATGAATTTTAATACCTACTCCGAATTTTTCTTTTATTTCCTTTACTGCTTGCTCAATATACAGATTGAACAACATCGGGGAGAGGCTACAACCCTGTCTTACTCCCTTCCCAACCACTGCTTCCCTTTCATGTCCCTCGACTCTTATAACTGCCATCTGGTTTCTGTACAAATTGTAGATAGCCTTTCGCTCCCTGTATTTTACCCCTGCCACCTTTAGAATTTGAAAGAGAGTATTCCAGTCAACATTGTCAAAAGCTTTCTCTAAGTCTACAAATGCTAGAAACGTAGGTTTGCCTTTCCTTAATCTTTCTTCTAAGATAAGTCGTAAGGTCAGTATTGCCTCACGTGTTCCAGTGTTTCTACGGAATCCAAACTGATCTTCCCCGAGGTTGGCTTCTACTAGTTTTTCCATTCGTCTGTAAAGAATTCGTGTTAGTATTTTGCAGCTGTGGCTTATTAAGCTGATAGTTCGGTAATTTTCACATCTGTCAACACCTGCTTTCTTTGGGATTGGAATTATTATATTCTTCTTGAAGTCTGAGGGTATTTCGCCTGTTTCATACATCTTGCTCACCAGATGGTAGAGTTTTGTCAGGACTGGCTCTCCCACGGCCGTCAGTAGTTCCAATGGAATATTGTCTACTCCGGATGGAATATTGTTACAAGTATAGTATTTGCTAAATATTAGGGTACACACACAGCAGTGCAAACTGCATTAAATGTGTCGACTGTTATTACAGAGAGCCGATAGAATACATATATGACTGCACATATTAGTGTCCTAAGTACAAAAACAAATATTTACCACCACCCTAGGGTGCGCCACGAAAAGTGCCCTCAGAGAGTAAAACTTGCAGTTTAACTGCCAACCATAAGTGTGTAGGGAAACTAGATGACACATTGAAGGAAAATCTTGCAGTTCCACAGACAATGATAATATAAATATTATTTGAAAAGCACAGTGAGACAGTCGTGCAAACCCACCGTCACTGTCACAAATATTTGGTATAACTGACCAGTGCAAGAAAATCCTGCAGTTCCACGGGCACCGACATCAGAAAAATTTGGTTTTGGCAGTAACGAGGAGACAGCAAGCTCAGAATATGCTAAAAAATAGTCCATCCACGCTAACAACAACCTAACGACTCATTACAAACATGTCTCTACGAGGCATCTACAGTACGTATAATCTTAAGTGCTGTACAAGCTAATCACAAGCCAGGGTATAAGACTCTACAGTCTCTGATCAAATAAAATATGAGAGCTAACAACTGCTCCCAATGAAAATATTTCAGTATGTGTGCAGAGTGCCAATGAAGTACAAATGATACATATAAAACAAGAGGGTATGTCCATGCAATGAAATACAATGGTGAACTAGCATTCATGTTACATCGAAAAACAAAATGAGAAACATATTAACCTAAAGAGCAAAAAAACAAAGCAAACAGAATACAGTACATCTTAAACACTGGCGAAATGTCTTAAAACTTAGCAAATAATCAGTTTTTCAAAAGTATTTACAAAGTCGACATATCGGAGTGATATGCAAACTTAGTTGCTGTGTGACAAGAATTGCATACTAAGTTATAGTGGTGGCATATGGATATATATATATCAAGAGCAGAGTATGCCACATTCGGTAATGTGAGTAACACAGTTCTGTGAAAAGAAAAATTGTGGTATACATTCAGAGAAGTGTGCAAACATAGTTGCTTTATGACAAGACACTTTCCATATGATTAGAAGAACGTCTCTGTTATCATAAAAATATTTATACTAAGGTCTTGGCTAACTATCTCTGCAGAATAAACACAAAAGGGAAAAACAGAAGTTCCACTAATTATGGGAACAACTAGGACGTAAGGAGAAGGAAAGTTTGTGTAGTGCACTAGCACTATTGGACCTGTGGAAAGAGACAATTTAAAGTCATTCATCGTGCGTCAGTCAACATAGCAACATGAAGAAAAAAATGGCTCTGAGCACTATGGGACTTAACTTCTGAGGTCATCAGTCCCCTAGAACTTAGAAGACCTAACTAACCTAAGGACAGCAGACACATCCATGCCCGAGGCAGGATTCGAACCTGCGACACAGCGGTCGTGTGGTTCCAGAATGCAGCGCCTAGAACCGTTCGGCCATTCCGGACGGCCAACATGAAGAATTTGGCCAAAATAATGAATATATGTCATACTTGACAAGTTGGCTATCATTCACATGGCGGAAAAATGTAATCACCGGGAAAAAGAATTTAGGTATCCAACCACAAATCACCATAGAGGAAAAGAAATCACGTCCAGCAAAGCAGCAAAGTACTTAAAAGTAATGATAATCTAATGCTAGAAATACGTACAGAATGTCATAATGATCATACTTTTTGCTGACAAAGGCAGAGCGTTACCTATTCTCAATACGGTAAGACTTGTTAAAAAATGGATTAGTACAAACTTTGAAAATTCATCAGGTGCAAAACGACGATACATGGTCTGCCAGGGTGTCAGCCACATGACCGTTACATGAACGCTTACCGTTTACTTATATACGTACGAAGCTGACTGTACTAAGCTGCTGAAGTATGTAGATCTGTTACTCCTGAACAAGATTATGGTAAGACGATGCCAAAAAAGGAAACATTTACAAGCACAAGGTGTGTCTCTGTAACGGTTAAGTACATAGGATTAAAATGTGCTAGTGGAAAAAAAATTGCTATATTAAGGCTCACCATAAACGTGAAAGAAAATATATGCCATAGTATATCATGTAACTGCCAATGCGTAATAAACCAATTCCAAACCACTCTACAATCTTCACTGGTTTCGAAATACTCGTTCACAGGCTCTGCATGATAATAACCTACCTTTTATCAAAGTCGCTTATCTCGATGGATTCCCCCATTTGCAGCCCATACCTTCGATGGGGTGTTGGCTCCACTTACATACTTCTTTTGTTACCGCTTCACACGCCCGCAACGACAACAGGCTGCACTCAGTCACGGTGTGCAGTGGTCATGATGTTTTGGTTTATCAGTTGTCTACTAAGTGTTCAAAACTTTTAGTGTAAAGTGATAACTGTCATTTTAATTATGGTAATTTATGACTCAAAAAATGACTTCTTCCGGCTCCCACTGCCCAACTGTGCTCCTAATGGTCGTTCCACCCCACCGCCACCGCCACCACCACCAACGCCATCACTACTCCCACCACTCCTTACAATCACTCCAGCATCCCAAGACAGGCGTCCTTAATCTATACCTTGTTCGAGCAACACTGCCATCACCATGAAGCAACAAAGATCCACCACCAATGAGAAGAGTAGAAAGAAAATAGTTTCGTTAATTCCTCCTTCTCTTTCTCATTGTTGTTGTTATTATTTACTATTTACAGTAACATTTTTCTCTCTCCTGTACTGCAGTGGGCTCCAACTGATAATGCAGTTGAACAGCCTGATTTATGGAAGCCATTCGTTTTCCACTGCCCTTACCTGATTTGATGGACTTTAGGTTCCCGTCGCGTGTTTTGTCCAGCTCTTAGTCCACGACATAGCATCAGGATTGGTCCTCCGGTGGAATATCACCAGACAATATAAAGGAAATATTCTTGTACTATCGTGAGTGACCACCACCACCTAGATCTTCATCACAATATGTGTGGCTGCAGTGGTTTAATGCAAACGTTAAGGTGTTTTCATTCACTGTTATGTACCGTCTAAATTTGAGCGGTAGCTAATGTATTATTTTGCGCATGCCACCAGGACACGAATTTATTGCTCTAATAGTGTTTCAAAATCCTCAAGTTAGTGCCAAGAATGTTATGCTTTCGTCATATGAGTGGTGGCACTTCTCTGTCGAATGATTAAACTGCACCCCCTGTGTTACTGGGTTGTTACTCAGCATGTGTCAGTGACAATCCGAGAATTATTAAAATTACCAGTGATAAGGATAGGAAGTGACTTTCGGAAACTTGGTGCGCGCCAGTCCAGCAATGCTGTGGGCAGTCAATGACCATGTTAGTTGGCGAGATTATCTTTACAGTTTTTTTTGGGAAATATTTCGTATGCTCTTTCAGAGCTGACTAATGACAACATTTCCAAGGATGTAGTCACTAAAAACATTTACATGTGTTGTGAAGCTGTGTGGAGCATGTATGGTGTGTTACCACTACCAGATGTAGGCAAAGAAATTCGTGTGTACTTACATAAAGCTTATCATCACCACAGAAATTTAAAAAAAAGTAGCTTGTACAAACATTCTTTGTACTTTTTATGCTGTGTCGCCGTAGTTCTGTCGGTGTATGTGCATGCAATAAGAAAAATTAGTGTGTATCCATTATTAACTGACTCCCAGCTATGCAATGGTTATGCCTTTTGACATATGATGGTACTATACAAATTATATGTGGCAAGTTTTTTGTAAATCAAAAGGCCAAGAGAGAGTTATTTAGGGGTGTATACCCGTTCTACCTGAATGGGGAAGGGCATTTTCTCTCATTGTTCTTCTATGGAAACATGCCAGCCAGAAGCGCCAGCCTAATTTAATGGTCCTCATGCGAACAAACTGGCCATTTCCATGCTTGTTTTGTTTATTTAGGACATAATTAATGGACAATAACTGTCATGATATATAACACAATTTTTGGGAAATATAGCGGCCATGTCTGAGACTTGGCTTTATGTCTATCCAGGTGCTCAAATGCATTTAGCATAAAGTGATAACTCTCATTTTAATGACAGTAATTGATGACTCAAAAAATAACGACTTATCTCCCACACCACCACCACCACCGTGCTGCTATCGGTTGTCTCCTACTAAGTCCATCCCCACCACTCCTTAGCGTCATCCCAGCACCCAAAGAGAGGCGCTCTTAGCCTGTACTTCGTACAAGTAACCGCACCACCTTGAAGCATCTTCAGTTTCCCGTACGATAATACACCACCATACCCGTTTCTGATTTCCTCTATAAAAGAGAATACATCTGTAAATACGGAGCTTAACACTTCAGTGCACTAAAAAAATACACTCTTTCTTCTACAATTTGACGTTGCTAGTCGAACGTTAGCATGCTACTGTCGTGACCATCTATGGAAAGAGGTAGGACAGTAAAACCCACCACTAGGTGTGGCTCGTTACAGAACATGGGGTTCGGAATCTCGTCTGCTTTGTAAAGTTGGTGATCTGTGACATCTCTGCCGAAAGAATACAGTCCTCACGCATACACAAGTGTTTTGGTGCACGCCTTTCATCATACATTGTTGAACATGAAGCTCAGCAGCAGACCACTCCTACGTGTTCAAACGTTGACCCAACGATATCGTCATTTACGATCGCAGTGGACATGGGACCGTCAGGAATCGACCTTTGATCAACAGAAAAGTGTCGGCTCTCTGGGTTAATTATATTTTTGCACACAAACGCCTCAAAGAGGTGAACAGCGGCTCGAAACATGCAGCGTGCCACGGGCACAGGCTGGTGGGGGCAGTATTGTGCCATGAGAGACATTATCCTGCGTCTGCGTGGGACCTGTGGCGCTAATAGAAGACACGCTGATAGCTGCAGACCACCTGCATCCATTCATGCTTGATGTCTTCCCTGATGGCAATGACATATTTCAGCTGAATACTTGTCCAGGTCTTTCAGCCACAACCATGGTTCAGTGGTTTGAGGAGCATTATAGTGAACTCACGTTGATGTTTAGGCGATCAAATTCGTCTGATGCAAATCCTACGGAACCCACCTGGAGCACTATCGGGCGCCATCACCACGTACCCATATGAGCTGCCTGTTATTTACTCGAATTACATGACTTATGCGTAGATATCTAATGCACATACCTCCACAAAACTATCTACAAACTGTTCGGTCCCTGATAAGCAAAATCAGTGATGTATTTCGTTCCGAAGACGCGGAAACAAGCTATTAAACAGGTGGTCATAATGTCCTGGCTCATCAGTGTAAAAGGCTAATTCACGGAGTAGGCCGCCATATTGCTCATAAATTATAGTAATTATCATGACAGTTATTGGCAATTAATTATTGCTTAAATAAACACCACATTTGGTGAAGTGGACAGTTTGTTTACCTAAGGGCTGTTAAATTAAGAAACGGGAACTGGATGGTTTGTTTACATAAGGAAAATAATGTCCTCCCATTCAGCAAATGGTTACACATCCCCACATACGCAGTGTGGTCAGTTATTTGTGTGATAAAACTTCACGGCGTTGCCAATCTCCCAATCCTGTCCTCTACTTCTGAGATTGTTATATTCGGACAAGCGAACTAGAAAGTTAGGCATCAACTATGTCTAGCCGAAATCACTGCATGAGTGCTGTAAACTGCATAGAGCAAATTTACTCTGTTAGAGCTCGCTCATGATGCATTCCATTGGAGGATAGTAATTTCAGTTTACAATTTTAAAGTACCAAACCTCCTATCTCAAATGAGAGGAATGGCTTTTGGATCCAGTTAACGTTGGACATCATGTGTTAATGGCAAAACAAGTTTTGATACCTCATTAACAAATATTCAAGAGAAATGTTATGTGCCTCATCCTGTTTATAAATAACCTGATATTAAATGTAATAAAGCTAACACTCAGCAAGTTGATTACTACGATGGAATCTTTTTTTACGTTTTCAGGTGAAGAGTACACAACAGCATGGAATCGCTCAACGAAACTCGACCACCGCCTCCATCCTGGATCAATCAGGAGTTCATAGAATCTGTACTGATAAATAAAGTTGGAAATCAAGCTTCTGTAGATTCAATTAAAGTACAATACGCTTGTCCACCAGGAGCTGGCATTACAAGTTTGTTGTTCAGAGTGACTGCTATTCTGAAGGGCAAAGATAATGAACAAGAGGCTAAAAAGGAATCACTGCTAGTGAAAACTGCTCTTGACTTTGGGCCAATGAAGGACTTGAAGAAAAATGACCAGGTGTTCAGAACAGAGACACAGATGCTGCGTGAGGTGATGCCACAGATCCAGAAAATGCTGGCATCGTTGGAGGGTGAGGACTTCCGGCCGCTGACAGCTCGATGCTACGACGGGGGTCAGCAGCCGGCACTCTTCCTTGTGCTGGAGGACCTGTCAGAGGGTGGCTTCAGGATGGCTGAGGGGCAAAGTCTTCTGAACTACCAACACTGCAAGGCGGTCCTGCGAGCGTACGCCAGATTGCATGCCGCCTCGGCCTTTCTACTCGACAAACAGCCCCGGTACAAGAGCGTGTTCAATGAGCCTATGTTCACAGACAAGCGTGCTCAGGACCATTTCAGAGCAATAGGGTCTAAAATCATGTCCGCACTGGCAGATGAACTGAATAAGTGTCCAGGGTATGAGAAATATTCTGAAAAATGTCGGGGATTTATAGACCGATCTGTTAACAGTATCTTCGAAGTACTTGAACGAATGAGAAAGGAGACCACGTTACCTGTGCTGGGCCATGGTGACTGCTGGAAGAACAACTTTCTGTTTAAGTATGTGGACGGTGAACTGTCAGATGTCAGAATTGTTGACTTTCAGGTAAGAATGCCTCACAATTTTTGTATTACGTTCCGTCCACATGGAGCTTAATTCTTTTACCAGTAATTATGTGAGTTGATCTGCCATGTCTACAATAATGTAGATTATTTAGACCGATAGTTGGAGTGGTCGGTCGTCAAACAGAAAATGGCCTGCACGCCCTCCAGCGTTAATAGTTCTGCACTTTTATCTGTGGAATAAACTAATTAAGAGGATTACAAGGCAACAGGCAACAGCTATGTCTCCCAACCATCTGGAAACTCATGAAAGAGGGGCATGAGCCAAGTCAAGATGAAGTACAGTGTGCAGTAAAGACTCCCTAGAATCGCTTTATGCCATTTACCAGTGCTCGCAGTCAACATTATGAAAACTTGATTCGAAAGCCACAAAAATGAACATACGAACCGTGCATGGGATACGCGTTTGCTTAAATCTGGATAATAGGACATACGTTTGTGGAATACCTTCTCTTGAAGACGAGGCAGTAGTTTGCCGCGCTGTTATCTTGTTAATCTCAAGTTCCATGCACTATGTTTCCAGCATCCTCTACTGAGGCTTTTCCAGAGCCACAGAAAACGTGTGTAATGAAAAGAATGTCAGTGTGCCTAAGGCAGCTAAATTTACTTACGTTCTGCAGAAAATTCGCTAAACTGCCAGCTTCAACTTAGCGAAACCTGCATATCAATGTATTTACTCGTTCCGAACGTATTCGGAATGGTATGTCCGAGCTGCCTCACCATGCATACTATCGTATTACCAAAAATAAAATTGTGTTCTGCTGCAAATAATTATTCGTTTGATGTTTAGCTCACGGACTGTCTAGTTTGACACATCAGTTTGTAACGTGTTTTGCTTCATGGTGACCAAATCATAATAATTCAGGGCGTACATTCCAAAAATTCTTCATCCTTGAAACATATTCTGCGACATTTTATACCAGGGTAAGTACTCTGTGCCATGCACTTCACAATGGTTTGCAGTATGTGTAGATACCGATGAATCACGGAAAACACCTTCATATCCATCGCCTGTCGTAGTGGCTGGGCATCTCTTTTCGTATTGCAGTGGACGTCCTTAGTACGATGGCATGAAACCATGAACTGTGTTGACACTGGGCAAGAGGTGGACCAAGAGTTTATTGACTTACTCATTTTCTGAAGCTATTTTCAAGAACGTTCATTAAGCCATTGTTTTAAGTTTCAGATGTCATATACTTATGGTTGAATCAATGGGATTCCTTTAGCCTTCAGCTGTTCTGCCATTTTCTCGGATCATATCTTCAGGATTCGCTTTTTCAATCAGTACAGTGTACTTAGTGCATCAATCTTGGAGGCAGTGGAGTAGATGAGACATCATCGACAGAAAACAATTCTTATTTATTCTTCTTCCTTTAGTGTCCCACATTACTGCAGTAAATGTTGCCTACAAAGAAAATGATTCAAACATTGCAGGACAAATTAATGCTTTTCAAGACCGATGGGAGTACGTATCATTCCGCTTAATACTAAAGCATGAGGAATCTGTGGAAATGATCAAGCTGACCAAAAACCCAAGATCTACAGGGAATCAAACGCAGACTTTCATCTCGCTGTGGAATGTTCGATTATCGCTGGATTGGTTGCTAGCAATAAGGGATAAGAAGCAGTGGTCAGTGGAGCAAACGATTCTTCTGTGACTTACCACATACCAGTCACTCCAATAGGATGAAGTCGCTCTGACCAACCTCTGCATACGTCATTATCGTTAATGTAGGACTGCACACTCCGGCGAGAGAGTTCCTCGTTCTGTGAAGGCTGTGGCGTACTGATCATTGTACGGCAACTTTTAAGTGAGTGAAGCAAATTTAAGTGGACACCTGCCATCTGTTTTAAAAATTTTGTATAGTGTCTAGCCTTCAGTCTAACGTTTTAGACTAGAATTTTTAGCTGGTCATATTGGGTGTCTCATGCTGTATTAGACCAAACTCCGTGCAGCAACATATTCTTGTCAAGATGTTTTAGATCATGACACTTAATTTATCTTTTTTATCAGACTTTTAGATCTTAGGTCTGACTGTTAAGCGTCCAAACCATCATACCACATCATCACTGCATCGAGTTCAGGTGCCTGGAATACGCAAATATTGTTCGTAATAAAGTGCAGGAGTAGTAAGAAACATTGCGATGGGACTCTCGGGAAAAGCACACAGTATAACTCTAGAGTCTAAACGTTCTACACCTCTGCATCGACGTCTGCAGCCACACTGCACGCTGCATTGTTGGCCTTAACACTGGACTGCTACTGACACCTCGCCACATTAATAAGGCACTTCCAGAATGAGATTTTCACTCTGCAACGGAGTGTGCGGTGATATGAAACTTCCTTGCCTGAGTCGTGCTTCCGTATCTCAGATGGTAGAGCACTTGCCCGCGAAAGGCAAAGGTCCCGAGTTCGAGTCTCGGTCGGGCGCACAGATTTAATCTGCCAGGAAGTTTCATATCAGCGCCCACTCCGCTGCAGAGTGAAAATCTCATTCTGGAAACATCCCCCAGGCTGTGGCTAAGCCATGTCTCCGCAGTATCCTTTCTTTCAGGTGTGCTAGTTCTGCAAGGTTCGCAGGAGAGCTTGTGTAAATTTTGGAAGGCAGGAGACGAGATATAGTGTGCAAGCTTAGGGACTGCTGCCCTTAGCAGTTAAGTCCCATAAGATTTCACACACATTTGAACATTTTTGTAAAGTAGTCCACATCAGATTTTGATTGACATTGCTCAATAATTTCAAAAGAAGCTTTCTGTGACAGTTTGCAGCAACTACATAAACATTGTCGTAAAGAGAATTGTGGCCAGTGGACATCACTTTGAAGACGAATTGAGGTATTATGTTTATCTTTCGTTTGATTAATATCATTCATCGAACATATATATAATGACCATCCATCTAATATTCAATTACTCATTCTTCATGCTGAAGACACTAGCATTTTGTTCATTCTGATAATAAATAGAGCAACAGAAGAAATGATAAATATTGTTTTTGAAAATATTATTGAAATGCAAATGGTCTCACTATCAATTTCCAGAAGACAACATATTCACTTTTAGAGGTACTGTACTAGTTGATAAATAAAACAGATGTCGAGGAAATAATAAGTGTGCTGTAAACTTCGAAGTTTTTGTTAGCAATGTTGATGAGAACTGAAGTTGAACAAAAATTTAGAACTCCTAAAAGAACTCAGTTCTTACACATGGGCAATTAGAATCACTGGAAACCTTGGGGGAAGACAAATCGTTAAGTTGACATACTCTGCATATTCCCATTCAATACTGTCATGTTATGGGATAGCTTTACTTTTAGAAAGAAAGTTTCCATTGGTCACGAAAGTGCTGTAAGAATAGCATGTGATACTCACCCATGATTATATTGCAGATACCTGCTCCTGGGGTTAGGTATTTTGACTAGTGCATCACTGTATTTCTACTCCCTCATTACATTTCTGGTAAGCAACCCATTAAAGTACAATAAGAACAATGGTGCATATAATTACAATATTGGAAGAGAAAATGACATTCATTATTCCACATTTAGATTGTCTTTTCACAAAAAGTGGTGCACAATTCTATCACCAAAATTTTTGTTCCCTTACCCACGATATGAAACGTCTGCGAGAAAGCGAAGTTCAATCTGAAAACAAACAGAAAAAGTTTGCCTTTGACACTTTGTATTCCACAGAAGAATTTCTGTTTATTTAATATGTGAAAGGTGGTGAGTTAGAAATTACTAATTCACATCTGTATTAAAGAAAAAACAGTTTGTAAATGGTCAGTATGTAGCCATACTTATGTACGAATTAGTAATAAGTGTATAAAATGACTCGTTCCATCTCTCTAAGATTAGTTTTCCTAATCATTTTTGATTCATATAAACGGCTAACAAACTAAATAACTAAAACAAGAGGTTTCCTGCTCTCTACTGTAACTGTAAATGGACTCAACTTACTAGAAGATTTCTTCCCTATTTCGTCATTTATCATAATAGAATTGTCTGCGAATAACTAGTACATCCAAGAGTGTGAGTTGGTGATGAATAGTTAGAGTATGAGATCTTTACTCTAAACTAGTGTTATGGCGATGTTTGCAGGTATCATACGTGACCAGCCCAGCCTTGGATCTGCAGTACTTCTTGTACGCAAGCGCTAGCGAGGAGGTCCATCGCCACCACATGGATGACCTTTTGGGCGAGTACCACAACACGCTGGTGGACATCCTACGGCGCCTGGGCATGCAGGAGGAAGCTGAGGTCTTCACTCTAGAGGAGCTAAAGCGGGAAATGGACCGCTGTCTAGTCGTAGGATTTCTCTTCAGCATCATGAGCAGCTTAGCTCTGGCGACTGAAAAGTACGGTGTAGAGTTTACGAAATTGTTCAGTGACCCAGGACACGCCGAAGAAGCTTTCGGAAAGATCTTCAAAAATCCTTCTTCGTTATCCTACATGAAATACCTGACACCATTTTTTGAAAGTAAAGGAATTTTATGAACATTTGTAGCACGTACACCTATTATAGTTGACATTATTTAACAACTTTTAAATGGTAACTTTAGACATCCTTTCATCTCCCTGAAACTATTAGCATTGAAGCAGCATACCTATGCTATTATATGATTAATCAGTATTTGCTTCTCGAGGTTTTGTATTTAAAGAGTGAGACTACTGCTATACTTTATTTACAATATGCGTGCTGTGCGGAATTCAACAACATGTACATCGACCTGGAAAACAACGTGGACTACAACAAAACAAATCGTCATGTGCTGGAATTTACGTAAGCAAACACCACTATTTTGCTTCATATAGAAATAAACGCAAGCATTTTAGCGTATTTTCGTTACTGAAACGACTTATGAAGTGGCATCAAATACTGAAATATTTTTGTGCAATATGTGAGCAGACGACATGCTGTCAGTTAAAACAACTGGTTAACTAAAAACATTAGATGGACATGGTAGCCCGAAACCGGTTATGGCACTAAAATAAAACATTAAAAAGTTATTGTGACTGGTTGCATCATTCACCAACCAAAAAAAGTTATTATTGTAAAAGCTATATCAAAGAATGTCAACAGTAAAAATATTTCTACTGAAACAGCTATATCAAAGAATGTTAACATATTTTTTAAAAGTCCATTGTGGAAAACTGTACATATCTTTTCATGCTACTAACATTATTTTAAAAAGTTTGTAGGCAACATTATTAAACAATATTAGTATAAAAAGTATTTGATCGTTGTTATTAAAACGTGTATTAAATAAATGAAAACGTATCTCTGTGTTCTTTAGCTACTATCATTGCCATTCTTCATACAACAGAAAAAAATTGTATCTACATATATAGAAGTAAACTAGAAATTATTAAATTGTCATTTACATCCGTCCTGCTTTTATTTACAGGAAGACCCAATAACAGCAGTAGTAGTACCACAATCTAATACATACAGTCACGACGCTCTTTAGTGCGGAAGTTGCTACCGCTTTACAGCTGGAGCGAGACTAGCGCTCCAAGTGGTGAGAAAGCATTCAGTCACATGTATCTTATGGGCAGTGTTTGTTTTAAATTATTTTCTACGTAATGAACGAAATAGTTGTCAGATTTTTGCGTTCCATGCGTTCGCAATTTATCAAGTGACATTAATTATCGTGGAATACACGTAAAATAACCGAATCTCACTGATTCAGTGACAGGAGCTGCCGTTTATTCATGAAAAAATATTTTCGAATGTGTTTGTATCTGCAGCTTATTCCGCTGAAAACAAGAGAACATTAACATATATTTCATGCTTGAGAAACTTATATTTCTGATGTTGTCTGTTTTCATTATCACGGGTACTATCCTTGACACTTAAAAAATTTTCATAGAGTCTAACGATTCGTCGATTCTTGCAGTTCATTCGACTTTGTAATGCTCGAATATTTGAGTAGATGTAATTATTTGTACTTCGAAAGAGAATGTGTTGAAGATTCTTGCTGTTTGTGGATCATATTTAGCAACATTTATGCAATTGATTTCTTGCGTTTTGGGAAACAGTTTGATTGCTTTTGACTACTTATTATCGTGTCTGTGTGGTTCTCCCTTAAGGTACAGGTGTGGCGGCTTGTTTGTTGCGTTCAATAATGTAGGTATTACGTTCCATACAGATTTCCTGCATTCCACATTTTCTGATTAGGCTGAAAGTGTAGCGTACGAAAATTCATTTTGCTGAGAACATGTACGACTTAATTCTGCAAAAGATCAGGTCTTCTGGTATTTACTAGCAATTTTTAGTTATTAAAGGAAAACAACTTTACTCGGTGATTATCTGAATGTTACAGTAAAACTGTAAATAATTTGTTCTGTAAAGCATCGTTTATATCTCTCAGGGTCCTTAAAAAAACTAAATAATGACAAATGTGGTACTACATACACTCTGTTTTAAAATTTGTCACAAATCAATATAAACATTAATTTATCCGCTATTGTCTTCAGACATATCGCTTACAGGGTACTTGGAAGCTGCTATCGCGGTAGGTACCAAAAACGAGACAGTGTGTCACGGCTGTTAGACTGTGGTTCTACTGCACGTACAAATATCTGCAGCCACTGGGAGCGATAGGGTAGTAACACAGTCACTCCGTTTTTTTTCTTTAGTGCATATACTCTAATTACTGTATTACAGTGCCTATGCAGCTTTACCTAATGGGGATGATCTATTTGAAATTTTATTTGTAAAAAAATCATTTATTTTCTTTTTTTAATCCCAGGTAGCATTGTAGGATACATACACATATATAAGTATGCATGTATTTTTGTAGCTCCATTGAGTAGTCATGACGCACTATACATACTGAAAACAGAATCACAACAAACATCGAAATTGTTAGTGACAGCGTCCTCCAAAGCTTTCTCATGGATGAGCTTTATACGCTCATAACAAACATAGCCATATCCATACACATACTCTCTCCTTCAAAGACGTTCATTCACAGCACACTGGAGGGCAGTGGTAGTGCACATCAAGTTTCCAAACTTTGTTTTCTGAAAATGAGTGCACTATACACTGTCCTCATTGTTGTACATCTTAATTGTTTTAGGTACTCCTCAACATGTATTGTATGGCAGGAGCCATTTGACCATTCAGTTGTGAGATCACCTTTGAAGAATTCTGACATGCTTGTCACCACTCATTGGATGAAATGCTGCTAGTGCCAACATGTTGAACTCTTCACTAGAGGACGTGCCCACAACTGCATGCTTTCTTCCCCTTACATTTAGATTGCTTGTTACTGTGAATAAAAGCACTCCGACTTCAGACCATAAGTGGCTCATCGGGACCATCCGACTGTCTTATGATCCTCAGCTGAGGATGCGGATAGGAGGGGCGTGTGGTCGGCACACTGCCCTCCTGGTCGTTAACATGGTTTTCTGTGACGGGAGCCGCTACTATTCGGTCGAGTAGCTCCTCAGTTGGCATCACGAGGCTGCGTGCAACCCAAAAAATGGCAACAGCGCATGGCGGCCTGGACGGTCACCCATCCCAGTGCCAGCCGCACCCAACAGCGCTTAACTTCGGTGATCTGACAGGAACCGGTGTATCCACTGGGGCAAGGCCGTTGCCCATTACTGTGAATAGCTTCACTTTAATAGGTGAGGTGTGCCATTGTAACTGCCCACAAGTGGTGCCGATGTTGATAGTGAGAACTTAATAGCTGCTGAACTTTTTTTTTCAAACTGCCTTGTGAGCAATTTTGCCTGGCATCTTATTATGTTGGCCATAGTGCTCCACACAGATCTCATAGCCAGCACTCATGACCACCACTGCACAGAAAAACTGTGCTATGCAGTTGAAGCCACGGGCACTGTTGCCCGTGCAGCACCACATGGAGGTCGGGCTGTGTGGAATTCTTTCGTCTGCACTTTGGTGTTATCTGTTATTTACTTGCAGCAATTACACTTGTCTTTCAAAGAAAAATACAGGACTTTAGAGGCAGCAAATTTTAAATTTATGGTATCATTTAAGAAGGGAATAAAATAAGACGGGAAAGAGCAGATACAGATATCCCTTCACCAACACCACCTGGGGAAGGGGAGTTGGTATTGAAATTCAAGTTCAGCGTCCACATATGGTGCTACCTATTTTAGTAACTATCCACATGAGAATCCCTCTTCTGGAAAACTCGAATTGTTCAGTCCATGCAGATCTAATTTATGTCAGCATTGATTGTTAGAGTGCTTTGTGAGTAGATGGTGGTTAGGTTACATAATAACTACTACAAGTAGATTATTAGTAAACAAATTCTGCTTGGCTTTGGAACAATATCTTACATCAGTGAAATTAAGTTATATACTGTCCCCACATTGCTGTAGGAGGAATAACAAGTCACAACTAACCTATTATTAATCTTGTAAAACGTTTTTTTGGAATAAACTAGCCTTTTTTGAGTAGTGGACCCATTAATTTTATATTGTTGCGTAACATACATGATTGGTTTTTGTTGTGCATTTACATTCTTTGATCCTGCATGCTTACTTTATATTAAGTTCATATTACATTCATGTTATTACATTTACATTGACGTGTTCATTGATGCAACTACTAAACAGTTTGCTGTACAGGTCTAACGTGGATTATAAAACAATATATATCCATGAACTATTCTAATTACTCCTACTTTTGTTTATATTCATTCGTAATAGGATATAAACTGCAATCTTTAATTAATGCTCACGTGAGTAGTTGTGCATGTCTTACACATTTTTCGTTATGTATATTTTGTGTGTCTATGTTATGACAGTGTCGTCACTATCACTCGTATCATCATCAGTACTCGAGCTACTCGAACTATCTGTGTCGGTTTTTCTGTGCCTTCTGTGTTGATGGGCCGGTTTGTTTACGTCATGTCTGCTTTCGAGATGTTGTTGGGGATTGGGTTCAACTGTGTCAGTGTTTCTGGGTTCCTCGGTACATCGTATAGTGTTGTTTCCTTTGTGTCCTATGTTATCTCGTAAGTGCCTGTATCTAACGCATTTCAAAAGAAAGTGCTCGGGGGAAGTAGTTCGCCGCATGTGCAACGGTTGCTTTCTGAAAGCGACATGCGTTACAAGTGCGTGGGATAAGGGCGTAGTGTGTAGTTACAAAATGAACCATGCCTCGGTTGGCGCAACTGTAACCGCTCCTTGATATTGGGGAAAAATGCGTAGACTGAACCGCTCTTATCACTCTCGTCCCACGATTTTTGCCGAGTATCCGCAAGCAAACTCTTTAGTTGTCGCCTATCTTCTATGTGCTGCCCAGTGCCTGCAACACTCTCAGGTCTACCCATCTTCATCCAGTATGTTGCAGCCCGACATCTAGTGGTTACATCGATCGGATGTATTCCAAGTGCTACATGCAACGAATCTAACGATGTGCTGCCTAATACCCGCGCCTAACAGTGACCCTGTTCACGACGACAGCGAGTCTATGTATCCATGTACTTGATGCATAGCTCAACACTGATTCGAAAAGTGCACAGTGGTGCATTCTCATGTGTGTGAATGGTAGTCTGTACCGGATGAATTTAATGTGGCTAGTTTGTTCGTTGAAGCTGTGTCGTTTGTCAGTGTATATTTGAGGGTGTCTCTGTAGTGATCCTTTAGGCACTATGTATCCCCTTTTTTGGACTTCTATGGATAATTTCTTTTGGTTGCACCATTGTTGTACTGTGGGTAGCATACTGCTAGCCACCTATTCCAACATTGCTCTTGCGTTGGCTGGTGTCACACCTAACAGGTTGTCAGCATACGCAACGATCCCGTCTGAACGTTCGTCTCACTCGATTAAACTCAAGAGCGGTTCAGTTGTGGTACCTCATAAGATGGGTCTGCAGATAGAGCCTTGTGGACATCCTTCGGTAATCCTTTTTACTACCTCGCGGTTTCCCTCTTGCCACTCAGTCACTTTGTTCCTACAATAGTCTCGAACACTGTTGTACAGGGATCCAAGTACTTGTAGCTCTCGAATTCGTGCGAACTTTGCTGGCCACTGAAGATTATCAAAGGCGCCAGCAACGTCAAAAAGAATCGCAATTGCCTACTTCTGTAATGTCTGTTCTACGATTTGGAAAGCCCGATTAATCGCATCGTCAATAGATTTTTCCGCTATAAAGCCAAATTGGTGCTGACTGAGGCCATGGATATCCCTGTGAGCTTGAAGGCGCTTACGTATAAGCCTCTCAAAGACCAATGTATTTAACAAACAAATTGGTCGGTACGATTTTGGTACTGACGGATTCCTATTGCAGCTCTTTTAATAATTACAGTCTTGGCTGTTTTCCAGACTAGAGGCACCCGTCTGTCTCAGGGCGTCATTTATTAGATTAGTTAAGTATGGGGCTATTTGCCGTGATACATGGCGCAATGCTACCGAGTGGATATGATCTAGTCCTGCTATTTACTTAGTTTCGTAGCCAACAATTGCTAGCGCTATCTCCTCTCGCACAAACTGGCAGGTGACGGTTTTTTGCAGTGTAATCCCTATGCATTGTCTCCCTAAGGTGTGTGTGTGCTTGTGTATTTGTTCGTGGATTGTCATCGGGGAGGAATTTGTGGAGTAGATATTGTGCTGTTTGTCTCCATCCCCGTGTCATATTTCCGCCATCCTGCCTCAGCGTATCCAGGACAAGAGGGGACTTAATTTTCTTAGCTACAAGTTAGTATGGTATTCTCCATGTGCTCTGTGCATCCCATCATCAACTACTTTTAGTGATGTAAACAGCAGTCACATTTCTATACACCACAGTCACATTTAAAATCATAGTTACACAAATTTCGCATGTGCATTTGTAAAGATGTCAGGTACTTCTTAACTAACCTTTTAGAAGAGCATAGAAATCGGATCTTCTATCGTCTAATTAAAAAAGGAAAAGACTCCTTGGAATGACGATTTACAAAAGTTAGTACCAAAAATAAGGCAAATGTTTGAGGGATATGTGCTATCAAGGCATAATACCGTTGTATATTTCTTTACTAATGAGCTTCCTAATATTGATGACAAGGTCTTTAAGGATTGGAGGTGATGTCTCATGTTCACTTTGATAAGCGGAACGCTGACAGAACGTACTGATGTCAATTTGAATCACATACAGATATCACCTTCTTAGAAAGGGTTAGTAAAAGCTAGATGTATGCACACTGAACATTGCAGTTACAAAAACTTAGTGATTCACAACAATTCCAGTAACAAAACGCTGTTTTTTTTTCATTGTAGTTTTAAGGCCTGGGCAACGGCCTTGCCGCAGTGGATACACTGGTTCCCGTGAGATCACCGAAGTTAAGCGCAGTCGGACGTGGCCGGCACTTGGATGGGTGACCCTCCAGTCGCCATGCGCTGTTGCCATTTTTCGGGGTACACTCAGCCTCGTGATGCCAATTGAGGAGCTACTCGACCGAATAGTAGCTGCTTCGGTCAAGAATACCATCATAACGACCGGGAGAGCGATGTGCTGACCCCACGCCCCTCCTATCCGCATCCTCCTCTGAGGATGACACGGCGGTCGGATGGTCCCGGTAGGCCACTCGTGGCCTTAAGACAGCTATATATTTAAGGCCTGCTGTCGTATAGCTACGATGTACCTGAAGTGCACCCTTCAGTTCAGCTGAGTTTTGTTAGTTCCTTTTATCCATGCTGCCTAACCATTTATGCTCACCACTGTTGTTTAAATACATGTCCATAGACATAAAAACTGCACTGGAAGAAGAGTAGTTTCACGTCTTGCAGCTGCTGATACTGTGATATATCAACAGTGCACTGCTGCCGTATATAACCAGTGCACTGCCAAGCTAGGGACGAAAAGTTGGACGAAGAATCAGGTATTGGAAATCAGAAGTCTGATAAATTAGGTAACTGCTTTTGTAACTCGGTCAGCTCCCATAAATCTGATGGATTGACTCCATCATGATCAGGGATCTTTTGACTATGAAAGGAAAAGAAATTAATGAAAAACACATATAATAATAATGTGCAACGAGAGAGAGATGGAAGGATTAACACCTTCTGCGGCTCACACTTCATGGTGGTGATCGATCGACGTACACAGCATGAATGACAAACTCACCTCATGATGCTTGGGTACATGAAGAGCGTTGGTGGGTGAGGGCTGGTGGTGGGGCTCTAATAGAAATACACATGAGTCAGGGGTGGGAGGCCGCCATTTTGGAACATAGGTTTTAGTAATGAGTAATTAAGATTAAGCTAAAGGCTTTCACTGGCCAGAAAGAGCAGTAAAGGTGGTGACATAAAGTTTCTGATTAAATTTCTAACTCCATCGCAGTCTCTCACAGAGTAAGGGGATGTGAGACTACTAATGCGTCCGTCTGATGTAGGCATTACGCTCAATAGAAACCTTGGTGGTCTTTCTAGAGGAGAAGGCCATGTGCCAAGTTCCGGTCGGGTTATCTTCTTCCCCCCCCCTCCCCCCCCCTCCCCCCCCTCCCCCCCCTTCACGAAGGCATACAAGACAAATATTTCCCATGCTGTACCGACATACATTACGGTCGCCTAAGCTTAATAGATATATTAGAGACACGACGCTAGGAAACAAGGCATTGCGCGCAGAGAAAGACAACTTATCCGCTTGAGCGGCTGGAAGAGTCTCTCAGGGCCTCGCAACGAAAAATGCCATACCGAGCAGATGAAGAGGATGGGAAACGTCAGAATGAAGTACATTTACTATCTTCTCGACACCGCCTTTTATCTGCCAACTGACCTTTCTTAGCACAGCCTTACCTACAGTACTTCTGTTTACTGTTGGAAAAGTATAATGATGATGTCATCACGACACAAACATTTGTCTGTGGGAAATTATAGTACGTTTTTAATTGAATTTCGCAAGAAATGTGGCATCAATTACAGAAAATAGGTTAGAAAATATGCTGATTTCTTTAAAATGTGTAAGGTAATTCTGAAGATTGGTACTGATTATTGTATATCGCATTTCAATCAGCTTCTTTCCTTGTTTGGGTTACAAATGTGTCTATGCATACAGATTTTTCAAAGACAATGCTGCAAATTTGAATAAACATCACAAATAGAATGAACATTTTGTTATTGAAAGGTGACAATGAACTTAGGATTTGAAATGGAAAAGGTTCTAAGTGCGAAATTTGTCTGGAGAAAAAGAAAAAAAGAAAAACAGCACACTTCTCTTGGTACATAACTTATTTGTATCCAAAGAACTTAGATGCTATGCTGATACCAGAGAATTGTTTCTCAACTCACCATTGCAAAAAAAAGAATGAGACAAATCAGAAAGTAAATAATTCATAAAGAACATTATATGTGCCATATCAAGAAAAAAGACTGGTTATAAAATGTCTTTCGAAAGTTTTTGATTCGAGCATCATTAATACATACATAGAACTTTTTATTTGTGGTAATGTCTGTCTTGGGGCCTTGTCCCATGTCACGTGCGGTCGGCCTTGCTATTACGGATTTGGCGGTGTTAGTTCTAGAGGCTGGCCGGATGCCCTTCCTCTAACCCTCTGGGATGTAAGTAGGTCACCCCCCAGCTGTTATCGTCTACTGTAGGCTATGAAATAGTGCTAACTATGAGTCGTGGAACTGAGGTGGAACGTGGGGACCAGCTTGGTATCCACCTAGAGGGATGTGGAAAACCGCCTAAAAACCGCATCCAGGCTGGCTGGCATGTTGGCCCTCGTCGTTAATCCGCTGGGCGGATTCGATCCAGTGCCAGCGTGCCTGCCTGCATCCAGGAAGCATCGCATTAGCGCTCTCGGCTACCCTGGCGGGTTTATTTCTGGTAATATGTAGACAGAAATGTAGCAATAATATTTTAACTAGTAGGATTGTAATAAAAACCATTTCGCATTTCTTTTTAAGTTTTTTTATCAGGGGAATAACAAAATTAAATTTATTGTTCGGATGAGTTGTTCCGAAGTTTGCTGTGAAATTTATGTGCTATTGGGGAAAAATGGCAGCATCGGCAAGAGGTCTTTCTGTTTTGCAACTGACGGAAATGAGCGTTTGGCGTTATTGGCCGGGAGGCCCCTTACGGGGTAGATCCGGCCGCCTTGGTGCAGGTCTTATTACATTCGACACCACATTGGGCGAACTGCGCGCCGGATGGGGATGAAATGATGACGAAGACAACACAACACCCAGTGCCTGAGCGGAGAAAATCCCCTACCCAGCCGGGAATCGAACCCGGGCTCGTAGGACGGCAATCCGTCACGCTGACCACTCAGCTATCGTGGCGGACTTTGCAACTGATAAACATGTGCTGGTCTTTCAGATGAAGTACGGCATTTCATACATCTGACGTGATCTTTACTCTTTTGTCTTTTGAATTCATTGGCTTTTTCCATTCTTCTGTTTCAGATGAAAAATATTTGTATAGCTAAGGGAACCCGGCAATACTTCGTATTTAAAAAATGTATGTCGGATCTCGATGTACGTCCCAATCCGGGGTATCCTGGGAACTATTTAAGGACGCAGATTTCGAAAGGATAACATACAAATGACCACTCAAAAACAAATTCTGATAGTAAATCACTGAATGTTTGACCTTGAGCCTACTGTTTCTGTAAATGAAACCTTCATTGGGAATCGAAGTTATTTAAAATGAATGGGTAAATAGGTTCGGATTGTCGTAATTTCCGTCTCTTTCTTATATGAGAAAGGAATAGATCATCAACGTGAGATACGCTGCAGAACAACTTTAATTTGCAAACTGCAGAAGGACAAATATGAAAAAACCCGCGTAAAGACAAAGATGTCAAATTACATACATCAAATGGTCTGCTGAATAAGTACAAATATGAAAAACCCACGCAAAGACAAAGACGTCAAATTACCTACACCAAAGAGTCTGCAAGTGAAAAGTCGGAGACTGTTTGTGTGGGTGATAAGTCGCCACTGGATCTTTGTAATACGGAGTATGACTACTAGATATGCGTGGATACTTGTTTCAGTGACTTTCTTTCGTGTAGTTTGAATCTGCGAATGGGTAGCATTACCAAGTTTCCGACGATTCACATTGCGTTACAGTATTGTTGTTAGCCACGGACGTTCACCAAACGCCATCTAAACTGCATAATGAGGGGAGTAAGCGTCAAAATGGTAGTGACAGAGAACGGATGGAACACCTACTTTTGGAGTTTAGGGAATTCCTTGTTCTAATACCGCTTTTGCCAGATGTGTATATTACGCAACACTGGATACCAACAGGAAATGAATCAACGGTTTACCGCAAACCATACAGAGCTACAAGGCACTAGCAGCCGATTCTGGAAGAATTTATCGACCAGCAGTGAAGGATGGAATTACTGAGAAGAGTTGCCGTAGACAAAAAATCTGTGGATGGAACACGGAAGTATAGGTTTTGTTGCGATTATAGACATACGACATGGAAAAAGCTTTCGACAATGTAAAATAGTGCAAGATGTTCGAAATTCTGAGGGAAATAGGGGTACGCTCTATGGAGAGACCGATAATATACAATATGTACAAGAGCCAAGAGGGAATAATAAGAGTGGACGATAAAGAACGAAGTGCTCGGATTGGAAAGGGTGTAAGACAGGGATGTAGTTTCTCAATCCTACTGTTCAATCTGTATATCGAAGAAGTAATGATGGAAATAAAAGAAAGATTCAGGAGTGGGATTAGAATTCAAGGCGAAAGGATATCAATGATACGGTTCGCAGATGACATTGCTATCCTGAGTGTAAGTGAAGAAAATGTACAAGATCTGCTGAACGGTATGAAAAGTCTAATGAGTATAGAGTATAGATTGAGAGTAAATCGAAGAAAGACAAAGGTAATGAGAAGTAGTAGAAATGAGAACAGCGAGAACCTTAACATCAGGATTGATGATCAAGAAGTAGATGACGTTAAGGAATTCTGCTACCTAGGCAGCAAAATAAACAGTGACGGACGGAGCAAGGAGGACATCAAAAGGAGGCTAGCACTGGCAAAAAGGGCAATCCTGGCCAAGAGAATTCTACTAGTATCAAACATAGGCCTCAATTTGAGGAAGAAATTTCTGAGAATGTACGTCTGAAGTACAGCACTGTATGGTCCTCAAAAATGGACTGTGGGAAAACCGGAACAGAGGAGAATCGAAGCATTTGAGATGTGATGCTACATACGAATATTGAAATTTAAGTGGACTGACAAGATAAAGAATGAGGAGATTCTGTGCAGAATCGGAGAGGAAAGGAATATGTGGAAAACACTGACAAGGAGAAGGGACAGGATGATAGGACATCTGTTAAGACATCAAGGGAATGACTTCCACGTTACTAGAGGGAGCTGTAGAGGGCAAAAACTGTAGGAGAAGACAGAGACTGGAATACATCCAGCAAGTAATTGAAGATGTAGGAAGCAAGTGCTACTCAGAAGTGAAGAGGTTGGCACAGGAGAGGAATTCGTGGCCGCCCGCATCAAACCAGTCAGAATCTGACGACTCAAAAAAAAAAAAATCGACGTCTGAATGCTAAAATTTAACGGTTTCCCGGTTTCGATTCCCGGCGGGGTCAGGGATTTTCTCTGCCTCGTGATGACTGGGTGTTGTGTGATGTCCTTAGGTTAGTTAGGTTTAAGTAGTTCTAAGTTCTAGGGGACTGACGACCATAGATGTTAAGTCCCATAGTGCTCAGAGCCATTTAACGGTTGCCTACCCTTTGTCAAACATTACGGAAACCATATACGATTTGGGCCAGTGCCAGTATTTCTCAACAATAGACGTATTGAGTGGCTGTCGTCAGGTAGAAATCGCTCTGGGAGATAGACAGGGGGCAGAGAATCACGGAATGCTCAAAGTTCTCGGGATATGTAGAAGCATACATGGGACTTATGAGAAGTTAAGGGATGAGAAGATACAGGTTCTGAGGACTATACCACATACGAAGAGGAGGAGAGGTTGGATCAACGTAAGAGGCCGACTTATGAAAACTGACAACGAGGCCGACATTAGGAGAGTGAATAACACACTAAATGTAATAAAACGATGGGTGAAGGGAAACAAGGCAACAAGTAAGTGGCTCGCCACACAAATCGCTAGTTTAAGAAAGATATGTTGAAAAATACTCGGTTACTACGCCAGATGACTGGGGAAGTAATAAGCTACGACAAAACTGCGGAAGAATTAGGAATTAGTGAATCGGAATAATAAGAGATTGTGAAACTAACTCTTTAATTTTTTTATGAAGCGCTGACCAACAGAATCTTCCCTGACAAAGACAACTGAAACTTAACCTATTCATTTATTACCCACAATATACAAGCCCAACGCAATCTGACTGCTATACATTGACAACATGACTTCCAATAATTAACACAAAAAAATGGCCCTGAATTGCAAGATATCCTAACAATAATACAAATCCAAAAAATATTGAATTACAGAAATACGAAACTACGTCCAACTCTGTTAATTGCCTAAACTCGTTACATTAACGAATATCGATAGTAGAAACCCGCATTCTTTTTTTATAAGTCATTTAGCTCACTGAAAATTTTCATAATAATAACGATAGCAATTACAGCAAGTAGCAACAATGGCCAGTTAAATAAAGAGATTCTAACTGCTATAGACTCTAACTACTAAGAGGCATATAGTCAGAAAAAGAAAGATCTTGTTGTAGAGCGAACAATGTATTTAGAAAATTTCACCTTATTCATGTGATATCCAGTTCCAAATATTATATAGTTGTCAATAATTCCATTGCCCAAATTTTATCAAACCATACATCCATCCTCATACATTTCATTGCGTCTCACTTGACAATGCATGTCCTACCAACACTGAGTCTCCACTAAGAAAAAACATGTCCCTACATTTCTCTATCTACTAACTGCTAGTACATCCAATCCCAGAATCTCTTGCCGAGGGCGCAGAGAGCTGCCAGCGATATTAACACAGTCTATATTGCTGCTAACATATAAAAAGGCTACTTACAATTGTATTATTGGAAATATTGCACACGGAAATAGTAGTAACAAAATGGTTACAGTCCTTGGAGGACAGGATATGGGGAGCACGAAGAAAGTTAGCGGAGTTACAGGAGCGAGGCAGCAAGCTGTGTAAGGCCAAATTGGAGTGAACTTGCTGTCACCTGGACGGGCTACAAAAAAACACATATGCTGTTAATTGGGGGATGCTTACACTCCATTTAATCTAACTTAAGCTAACTTACGCTAAGGATGACACACACACACACACACACACACACACACACACACACACACACACACACACACACACACACATGCCCGAGGGAGGACTCAAACCTCCGACGAGGGGAACCGAGCCTGCCGGGGTGGCCGAGCGGTCCTAGGCGCTACAGCCTGGAGCCGCGCGACCGCTACGGTCGCAGGTTCGAATCCTGCCTCGTGCATGGATGTGTGTGATGTCCTTTGGTTAGTTAGGTTTAAGTAGTTCTAAATGGTTCAAATGGCTCTGAGCAGTATGGGACTTAACAGCGGAGGTCATCAGTCCCCTACAACTTAGAACTACTTAAACCTAACTAACCTAAGGACATCACACACATCCATGCCCGAGGCAGGATTCGAACTTGCGACCGTAGCGGTCACGCGGTTCCAGACTGTGGCGCCTAGAACCGCTCGGCCTCTTCGGCCGGCAAGTAGTTCTAAGTTCTAGGGGACTGATGACCTCAGAAGTTAAGTCCCATAGTGCTCAGAGCCATTTGAACCATTTTTTGGGGGAACCGAGCGGACCGTGACAAGACGCCCTAGATCACGCGGCTGCACAGCGCGGAGACAAAGTAACGACCCAGCCACTATTCAGATTATAATTGACTGGACTCCAAGAGCCTAGGAGGTAGGAGAGAAAGAGCCGTAGCAATAAACTAAATTGGGCGGAAAATTAAGGGACCTAGGCTTAGTATGGTTTAAAGGAACTTATTGGTAAAAATAATCGCGAAAGAGCAGGCTGGAGTCAGTTGGGCCTTCCGGCAGGATCTGTCACTCTAGCGTATGACAGTGTAGTTAAGGCGATCCGCGGGACAGGGTTTTATTAACAGAGAAGGCAATGTAACCCAGAAACGGCATTCAGCCAGAAATGCACAAAGTAGGAAGTAGATTACAGCCAAGCCAGCTGCAGGCGAACACGGATGTTATGCCTTACAATAAACAACACGCCGTCGCGCATCGCGAGGCGTGTCAGCCAGGCGAGGTGTGGAAATAGTTGACATGGCGGCACCTAAGCTGAAGAAGGCGGAAGTCCCGCACTAGCAACTGCGGAAATGTTTAGTATACATGCTGCAAGGCACATCAGATCCCAAGCAAGTGCAGACCGTGAGCATATAAAAACCTAAGTACTTTCGTAGAGATATACTCTTGTGTCAGTATTGCAGCAGTATCAGCAGAGGGCTGCGACAGTACGGGGCCGTCCAGAATGCTGTATTGGGTCAGTTGTTCGACCTAATCTCAGAACAGGCTGCTCTGAGACACGGGATACAAAGCCGCCACGGGACCCGCTGAGCCCTCGCACACAGCGCGCTGGCTACAGCGCTCCCACAATGGTCACGGCTGCCACAATGCTGGAGACGTCATTTTCGCCTGAGGCGCCGCTATCTTAGCCAACGAGCCTGGAGGAGTTGCCTGCAGAAACCGTAGTGTTACACCACCGCTCTACCACACTGTCCTCTGTCAGCATTGAAAACTCGCGATAGTTTGTAAAATGCTTGCTGTAATGTTTACTTCCTGTTGTACATGTTTATGCACACATAAAAAAATGTTTTGCATCACCCCAGTTCCCAGAACTACTGAAGATAGACGTTGACTGTGGGTATTGTATCACAGACACAATCCCTTTGACTGTTCAGAGATTTTACTAAACCCGCCCAAAGATGTAGCCGGCTGCAGTAGCCGAGCGGTTCTCGGCGCATCAGTCAGGAACCGCGCGACCGCTACGGTCGCAGATTCGAAACCTGCCTCGGGCATGGGTGTGTGATGTCCTTAGGTTGGTTAGATTTAAGTAGTTCTAAGTTCTAGGGGATTGATGACTTCAGATGTTAAGTCCCATAGTGCTCAGAGCCATTTGAACCCAAATATGTAAACAACAATGTATCCTTGCAAGAGGACGTTCTGCTGGGTACTAGAGGTACCGGTGTGTACAGGAGTCTGGACCAACACCTGTGAAGGTCTCGCTGTATGGTGCCTATTAGACGGAGGGGGTCCGACAGCTGATCAGGTCCAGTCATTCCACCAGGAAGGAAGTACACGGCTCGTGTTGTCTGTAGTTCAACCATGCCTAGACGGTCAATACACCGGTTCGATCGCGTCCGCATTGTTACTTTGTACCAGGAAGGGCTCTAAACAAGGGAAGTGTCCAGGCGTCTCGGAGTGAACCAAAGCGATGATGTTCGGACATGGAGGAGATACAGAGAGATACAGGAACTGTGGATGACATGCCTCGCTCAGGCCTCCCAAGGGCTACTACTGCAGTGGATAACCGGTACCAACGGATTATGGCTCGGAGGAACCCTGACAGCAAAGCCATCATGATGAATAATACGTTTCGTGCAGCCACAGGACGGAGTGTTACGACTCAAACTGTGTCCAATAGGCTGCATGATGCGCAACTTCTCTCCCGACGTCCATGGCGAGGTCCATGTTTGCAACCATGACACCATGCAGCGTGATACAGATGGGCCCATCAACATGCCGAATGGACTGCTTAGGATTGGCATCATGTTGTCTTCACCTATGAGTGCTGCATATGCCTTCAACCAGGCAATCGTCTGAGACATGTTTGGAGACACACTATCCAGCGAGTGAAACACGGTGGAGGTTCCTTGATGTTTTAGGGTGGCATTATGTGGCGCCGACGTACGCCGCTGGTGGTCATGGAAGGCGCCGTAACGGCTGTACGATTCGTGAATGCCATCCTCCGACCGATAGTGCAACCGTATCGGCTGCATACTAGCGAGACATTCGTCTTCATGGACGAAAATTCGCGCCCTCGCCGTGCACATCTTCTGAATGACTTCCTTCAGGATAACGACATCGCTCGACTAGAGAAGCCAACATGTTCTCCAGACATGAACCCTATCGTACATGCATGGTATAGATTGAAAGGGGCTGTTTATGGACGACGTGACCCACCAGCCACTCTGAGAGATCCAAGCCAAATCGCCCTTGAGGAGTGAAACAACCTGGACCAACAAAGTTGATAAACTTGTGGATAGTCTACCACGAAGAATACAGGCGTGCATCAATGCAAGAGGACGTGCTGCTGTGTATTAGAGGTACTGGTGTGTACTGCAATATGGACCACCACCTGTGAAGGTCTCACCGATGGTGGTACAACTTGCAGTGTGTGATTTTCAAGAGCAATAAAAAGTGAGGAAATGATGTTTATGTTGGTCTCTATTCCAATTATCTGTACAGGTTCCGGAACTCTCAGAACCCAGGGTGATGCAAAAATTTTTTTGAAGTGTGTATTTGTAAGCCTGACAATGTACTGAATAATGCAGAAAATAAATAACAATGGAACGTAAATTTGCTGAATCTCGGAGATCACTCGAAATATAGCATGGCATAAGTCCATATGAAGTTTTGTGCTTCAGTTGATCGTTCCTATCATATGACTGAATGCGGACCGTTTCTCCTGCGACACCCTGTACATTCTATCTTCGAAAATTTTTACTCAAAATATTACTGGAAGAGCAGCTACATCTCCGATATTACAGAAAATGCTATCTTTAACTTGTTGAATTCGCACCTAGCGTCATGTTGAGGCAACCCTGTGGAGGCTATTCTCGCTTCCCTATTTATGGGCTTTTCTAGGATGAAGGCTGTTTTACCAAACGCCGAAAGCTCAGGACTCATGTATAGTACGTTGAAATCGTCACAATAGTGAAGAGCCTTCGCCATAGATTTGTGGTGAACTCGTAGGCGGTCATAGTCAGTAATTGACCAATACGCTCACATCTACCTTTTCCCCACTTCACTGCAAGAAAAAAAGGCTATCCTTCTGAGAGAAATATTCCCTTCTTTGTTGGAAAGTATCCAATTTGATCTCTGTGTAAAGTGTAGTTCGAGTATGAAAACATTTTTCTCGTGATTAAGAACATCGTACGTGTTGGAAAGCGAATATGAAGAGGAGGCACTGTTTCGTGAGTACTTCGTTCTCTTGACGTAAACCCCAGTTTTTTGTTTCTTGCGGGGTCATCTGAAGAATAGTGTACCAGACAGACAGGCAGAGGTTCTCACAATAGCAGCAGCTCTGAAGACCTTTAATGGGAAATTTGTTGTAGCCGCGACATGAGTTAGCCTGTGCTACACATCAGTATCTCTACATCTACATCTACATGGATACTCTGCAAATCACACGTAAGTGCCTGTCAGGTGGTTGATCGAACCACCTTCGCAATTCTCTATTATTCCAATCTCGTATAGTGCGCGGAAAGAACGAACACCTGTATCGTACCGTACTAGCTCTGATTTCCCTTATTTTATCGTGGTTATCGTTTCTCCCTATGTAGGTCGATGTCAACAAAATACAACAAAATATTTTCGCATTCGGAGGACAAAGTTGGTGATTGGAATTTCATGAGAAGATTCCGTCGCAACGAAAATGCCTTTCTTTTAATGATGTCTAGCCCAAATCCTGTATCATTTCTGTGACACTCTCTCCCATATTTCACGATAATACAAAACGTGTTGCACTTCTTTGAACTTTTCGATGTACTCCGTCAGTCCTATCGGGTAAGAATCCCACACCGCGCAGCAGCATTCTAAAAGAGGACGGACAAGCGTACTGTAGGCAGTCTCCTTAGTACATCTCTTACATTTCCTAAGTGACCTGCCAATAAAACGCAGTCTTCGGTTAGCCTTCCCCACAACATTTTCTATGTGTTCCTTCCATTTTAAGTTGTTCGTGATTGTAATATCTAGGAATTTAGTTAATTTTACAACTTTTAAATGAGACTGATTTATCGTGTAATCGAAGTTTAATGAATGCCTTTTAGCACTCATGTGGATGACCTCACACTTTTCATTATTTAGGGTCAACTGCCAATTTTCGCACCATTCAGAAATCTTTTCTAATCGTTTTGCAATTTGTTTTGATCTTCTGATGACTTTATTAGTCGATAAACGACAGCGTCATCTGCAAACAACCGAAGACGGCTGCTCAGATTGTCTCTCAAATCATTTATATAGATAAGGAACAGCAAATGGCCTATAACACTATCTTGGGGAACGCCTGAAATCACTTCTGTTTTACTCGATAACTTTCCGTCAATTACTACGAACTGTGACCTCTGTGACAGGAAATAGCAAATCCAGTCACATAACTGAGACGATATTCCATAAGCACGCAATTTTACTACGAGCCGCTTGTGTGGTACAGTGTCGGAAGCCTTCCGGAAATCCAGGAATACGGAATCGATATGAAATCCCTTGTCAATAGCACTCAGCACTTCATCTGAATAAAGAGCTAGTTGTGTTCCACAAGAACAATGTTTTCTAAATCCATGTTGACTATGTGTCAATAGGCAGTTTTCTTCGAGGTAATTCATGATGTTTGAATACAATATGTTCCAAAATCTTGCTGCATTTGGACGTTAACGACCTGTAACTTAGTGGATTACTCCTACTAACCTTCTTGAATATTGGTGTGACCCGTGTAACTTTCCAGACTTTGGGTACGGATCTTTACTGTGGACGTCGTCTTCATCGTCAGTTTCTTTGCATTCTGTTGAAGATACCCACTAGGGGACCTTATAGAATGGCACTCTCTGAATTTCTTCTTACGTCAAGAATTTGAGGATCACTGCCGAAACATTAATTTCCTATTGCAGTAAATCGTCTTCGAAGATTTTTGAGCGCACGTAAGTAAAAACTAGCAGTGGCTTTTTAACGAAATCGTCGATACATCAGCGTGCAGTGCAATGGCATTGCAATCATGAAGTCGCTGGTTACAATCTGGTGAGGACTATTTTTAAGTGCACAAATGGAAATTTTAATAACAAGTATTGATTCATAACTTTGACTGGAACAGGACTGGAGTCAGTAGACTAGTTTTGTGCTTCCAAATTCCTTTATTGCAGCTCTCCGCCGGGATATATTTCAAACAGCAACAGTGTGGGTTAGGTATCCAGTTGTTTCGCTTGTGTGAGAGCGTGACATCCTGTAGTGCTGACAGGGGGCATTGTGGTCCAGCCGTGGCGTAACACTACTGTTCCCGTGAGCGACGTCCTGCAGGCTCGGTGGCTCAGGTACCAGTGCCCGTGGCATGGTTGTGTCTCCAGCATTGTAGCAGCCGTGACCTACTGCTGGAGCGCTGTAGCCGACGCGCCATGTGCTAGGGCTGAGTGGGTCCCGTGGCGGCTTTGTGTCTGGTGTCTCAGGGCACTATGTCCTGACATTAGGTCGAACTAGGGACCCCAACAGTCACAGCCCTGTGATTTCCAACATGTTCATGTCTAAGCATTATCGTACAACTAAAATTACAGCTGTTGTACAGTTCTCAATATATGTGCGAATATCCCACCGTCAATTTCAATGTATTTGTGCGTTCTTGGGGGACATCTTGTGGCACAAGATCTGTTGCTTGTCTGAATGCCTCTGCACATTCCCTGAAGAGGGCAGGAGAGTCCATGATGCGAACAAGCACTTTATCTAACGTTTTCACTCTTTGTTTGCACATTTCAGGCTTCATCCAGCCCCAGAAAAAAGAAAGGCGTAAGGTTTTGCAATATTGGTGGCCAGTTATTGTATTGCGACAACCAATCAAGTCGTTAAGGTAACTGCCGTTGAGATGTTTCCTCACACGTCTAATAAAATGTGGAACGGCTCAGTTATGCTGGGAGTACGTTGCAGTCCACGTGGTCAAAGGAACGTCCTCAAGCGGTTGAACAAACAAATTTTCCGAAAAAGATTGCAAGTAATTTCTCCCCAACACTTACTTTCTAAAATGACATAAAAATGTACATTAAACGTTTTCTGTCTTGGAAACCATTCAGAATATGACATACATACACATTAAGTTTATTGCTGCAAATGAACGTTCCCGCTATATCCTTGACTACTGGCCGTTCATCCTGAAACACCCTCTATGTGTGTGTTTTCACCGAAATATCCCAAATAATTATTTTCCTATCCATTTTAGTCTTATTTATGTCTCTAATGACAAATTATGTAGGTGACTACTATTTCCAGTGCAACCCGATATGATACAAGGGGGAGAAACTTGGTAAAATCTCGAACAATCAATGACAGTATTATACGACACGCTCTTGTTGTTTCATTTTGAGCAAATCGTAGAAATAAGTAACGTTTCTCTGTCGAACGTTTAACATTGTAGCTTTATTTTGGTTTTGTGTTCTTCAGAAGGTTTAGCTCCTACTGTAAATGTGTAGAAATAAAGCCTAAATTTTCTGAAAAGAGTGAGACAAGGAAATTCTAACACAAAAGGCATGACAAGAATGTATTTACGGTTGCTGACAGCGATATAAGCACTGGAGTTCCGTTCGTGATAGTGGCATTCTTATCAATGTGACAATTTCCGTTTCGTTAATCTAACATCATTCAAGGCAGTATGATGGAGCTAAAACTGCTTCAGATTCCATCGACAGAACGTGAAGTATTACACGTTCAATGATGGGCGTAAAACACGCATATGTGGTAGATGTTCGTAATGTATCTGATGGCAAACAGCACGAATTTCGTACTCACTGGTGTAGTGAGGTTTTTCTAAGTTGCTATTGGTATCCTAGTAAGTTGGGTCCATACAACACACAAAATTTTAGATCTACTATCAGTTTAATAAGTCTCGGCTGCAAAATACTAACACGAATTATTTACAGACGAATGGAAAAACTGGTAGGAGCTGACCTCCGGGAAAGATGAATTTGGATTCAGCAGAAATGTTGGAACACGTGAGGCTATACTGACTCTACCACTTATCTCAGAAGGTAGATTAAGGAAAGGCAAACCTACGTTACTGGCATTTATAGACTTAGAGAAAGCTTTAGAATATGCTGGAATACTCTATTTCAAATTCTGATGGTGACAGGGATCAAATACTGCGAGCGAAAGGATATTTACAATTTGTACAGAAACCACATGGCAGTTATAAGAGTCGAGGGGCATGAAAGGGAAGCAGTGGTAGGGAAGGGAGTGATACAGCGTTGTAGCCTATACCCGATGTTATTTAATCTGTACATAGAGAAAGCAGTAAAGGAAACAAAAGAAAATTTTGGAATAGGAATTAAAATCCATGGAGAAGAAATAAAAACTTGGAGGTTTGCCGATGACATCGTCAGAGACAGCAATGGACCTGGAAGAGCAGTTGAACGGAATGGACAGTGTCTTGAAACGAGGATATAAGATGAACATCAACAAAAGCAAAACGAGGATAATGGAATATACTCGAATTGAATCGGATGATGCTAAGGAATTACATTTGGAAATGAGACACTTAAAGTAGTAAATGAGTCTTGCTATTTGGGGAGCAAAATAACTGATGATGTTCGAAGTAGAGAGGATATAAAATATAGACTGGCAATGGCAACGAAAGCGTTTCTGAAGAAGAGAAATTTGTTAACATCCAGTATTGATTTAAGTGTCAGGAAGTCATTTCTGAAAGTATTCGTATGGAGTGTAGCCATGTATGGAAGTGAAACATGGACAATAAATAGTTTGGACAAGAAGAGAATAGAAGCTTTCGAAATGTGGTACTACAGAAGAATGCTGAAGATTAGATAGGTAGATCACATAACTAATGAGGAAGTACTGAATAGAATTGGGGAGAAGAGAATTTTGTGGCACAACTTGATTATAAGAAGGGATCTGTTGGTAGGACATGTTCTGAGGCATCAAGAGATCACCAGTTTAGTATTGGAGGACAGTGTGGAGGGTAAAAATCGGTGAGGGGGACCAAGAGATGAATACACTAAGCAAATTCAGAATGGTGTATTTTGCAGTAGGTACTGGGAGATGAAGAAGCTCGCACAGGATGGAGTAGCATGGAGAGCTGCATCAAATTAGTCTCTAGACTGAAGACCACAACAACATACTTTTATAACAAATAACTGGACTTCTGCATAATTAGTGTAATTGTATACATGTTCAGTTATGATGAAACTTTTTGTATTTAAAATTTTTTGGTATATTTAGCAAAAGTTACAAACTACTATTACACAGTAGGTTGTTGGGAAACTAGCAGAACTGTTAGGTATTAAGCTCTATATCAAGGTACAAGATAATAAACCCAATACAGTTAGTAAATTATTAGCCATTGAGGCTTCCGATGTAATCCAAAATAAAGACACTTTTTATCGCATCGCACTCCGCAAGAACAGTGACACAAATAGAAAATGCGATACATGAGAAAACACGACTTATAGAATTTACTCTATGAAACCTGAATTGAAACAGCATAAATTTCCTCTAAATTTCAGATAAATATTGTTCGCACTAAATGCCATTATATTTTTCGTTTCCGTTGTGCTCCTTCAAACGCAATTTTCAGTGACAAACTAGAAATTGCCGTTTTTTGATTTGTGTCACTTTTATTGCCTATGTGTGCTTCATTTAGGGTTTCTGCAAACGCTCTTTGTCTTGTCGAACATATATCAGCAACAAAAATCGGATAAAGCCGGCCATGACTCACAAGCGACTGTTCTTGTATTTGACCTTACAGAGGTTTTCAGGAGTTACTTCTTACATTTGACGATGCCAAGGTTTAATAACGATTATCGATTTTAGTCATTGTCCTGTAACTTGAGATTCACCAAATGGCGCTCTCCATTTTTTATATCCGTGGTTAAATCCCCAGTCAAATTAAAGATTCTATACGAAGTTGACGAGAATATGTTATAGTTTGTCAGAACATCTTCGTTTACATAAATCTCTTGTTAGGCAGTTGACTCCGACCATCGTTTTTCCCGCACATGTCTCCATTCTTGAAATACGATTCTGAAACGTTCGCAGAATACCCATCTACGTGCGTTACAGCATCTTCTTGAATGCCAAATTGTGCTACGGGAATAGTAGAAGTCAGTGAATGCCAGACTTGGAAATGTTATGATTGTACCAGCAGTTCATGCTCAAATCCCACACAAAATATCTTTTACATTACATACCCTGCAACATCCAAATGAAACATGCGCCACACCTAAAGTCACTAGCTGACCAACTAAATCATTTGAGCTGTTGCTAAAACGGCCCCATAATTGCTGATATATTGTGCACTATTTGTACAGCAAACTTTTTTACAGTTAAGTTTCCATATCTGATGCGGCATGTGCTTCCATCCACATAGCGTCAATTATTTCATTTTTAAACCCTGCTCTATCAATTCTACATTGTGCTTTTTATCGATATTTTCAATCGCGCAGATCTTTCGCTGTCGCCTTGCATCCACTTGGGATGTTTCAACTCTCTGCTATATCTAATGAACCACACCGACCAACTGTTGTTCAGCAACAGATGAATTATCGAGCCACAGAAAGAGTTTTCTAAATATTATCCAAAATATTCTCCAATGTATAAACTGATGCAATAGCCTAAAAATTGAAATACGTGTTGTAATGCAGATTATCTGCTGTAAACAATGAAACAGGATCAAATCTACAAACATTCTTTTTCGGAACCACGGGTGGGGAAAAACATCAAACTAAGTAACAGCATAGGAGTCTAATATCAGATTCGTTATAATTAGATGAAATAAAAAATAACAATCAAAATTATTATTATCTCGATGCGGGGTTAATAGAAAGGAATTTACATCCTTAAGTTATTGAGAGCTTCACAATGATTTGTGAACTTACATCTTTTAAATACACACATCAAAAAAAGTGTTACATCACCCCCGGTTCACAGAACTACTGAAGATAGACGTTGACTGTGGATGTTGTATCACAGACACAGTCCCTTTGATTGTTCAGAGATTTCACTAAACCCGACCAAAGATGTAAACAACCATGCATGAGCAGCGCCTATTAGACGGAGGGGGTCCGACAGCCGATCCGTTCCAGTCATTCCACCAGAAATAGGTGCACGGCTCGAGCTGTCTGTAGTTCAACCATCCCTACACAGTCAATAACGTATTGTTACTTTGTGCCAGGAAGCGATCTCAGCAAGGGAAGTGTCTAGGCGTCTAGGAACGAACCAAAGCGATGTTGTTCGGACATGGAGGAGATACAGAGAGACAGGAAGTGTCGATGACATGCCTCGCTCAGGCTGCCCAAGTGCTACTACTGCATTGGATGACCGCTACTTACGGATTATGGCTCGGAGGAACCCTGACAGCAACGCCACCCAGTTGAATAACGCTTTTCGTGCAACCACAGGACGGAGTGTTACGACTCATACTGTGCGCAATACGCTTCATGACGCGAACCTTCACTCACGACGTTCATGGCAAGGTCCGCGTTTGCAACCACGACACCATGCAGCGCGGTACAGATGGGCCCAACAACATACCAAATGGACTGCTCAGGCTCGGCATCACATTCTCTTCACTGATGAGTGTCGCATATGAGTGTCGCATATGCCTTCAACCAATCGTCGTACACATGTTTGGAGGCAACCTGGTCAGGCTGAACGCCTTAGACACACTGTCCAGAGAGTGCAACAAGGTGAAGGTTCCCTGTTGTTTTGAGGATGGCATTATGTGGGGGCGACGTGCACCGCTGTTGGTCATGGAAGGTTCCGTAACGGCTGTACGATACGCGAATGTCATCCTCCGACCGATAGTGCAACTGTATCGGCAGCATATTGGCGAGACATTCGCCTTCGTGCGCGCCCCCATCGTGCACTTCTTGTGAATGACTTCCTCCAGTATAACGACATCGCTCGACTGGATAGGCCAGCATATTCTCCAGACATGAACCCTATCGAACACGTCTGGGGTAAATTGAAAAGGGTTATTTATGGACGACGTGACCCAAATGGTTCAAATAGCTCTGAGCACTATGGGACTTAACATCCGACGTCATCAGTCCCCTAGAACTTAGAACTACTTAAACCTAACTAACCTAAGGACATCACGCACATCCATGCCCGAGGCAGGATTCGAACCTGCGACCGTAGCGGTCGCGCGGTTCTAGACTGAAGCGCCTAGAACCTCTCGGCCACACCGGCCGGCTTCGTGACCCATCAATCTCTCTAAGGGATCTACGCCGAATCGCCATTGAGGAGTGTGGCAATTGGGCCAACAGTGGCTTGATGAACTTATGGATAGTGTGCCACGACGAATACAGGCACGCATCAATATAAGAGGGCGTGCTACTGGGTGTTAGAGGTACCAGTGTGTACAGCAATCTGGACCAGCACCAGTGATGGTCTCGCTGTATTGTGGTACAGCATGCAAAGTGTGGTTTTCATGAGGAATAAGAAGGGCGTAAATGAAATTTATGTTGATCTCTATTCCAATTTTCTGTACAGGTTTCGGAGCTCTCGGAACCGAATTGACGCAAAACTTTCTTTGATGTGTATATATGCTCGGCGCCAGCTTCTCGTATAGTACTGCTTATATGTTTCCACAAGTAGTGCCACCACAAAATTTACGTAAGTACCTTCCCCATCCGTTTCAAGTACTTTGACAAAAATTATAGCCAAACAACACAACTGACAGCTTCACTAGTTCGGTTCCCGTTACTGCTGGGGATCTTAGTACACTTAGACGTAATGTAGATTAGGGAGATACCTTATTGAGAGGTAGCGACTCAAAGAAATATTCAAATGTATGTGAATTCCTAAGGAACAAACTGTTGAAGTCATCAGTCCCTAGGCTTACATAGTACTTAAACTAACTAATGCTAAAAGCAACACACACACACACACATGCCCGAGGGAGGACTCGAACCTCCGGCGGGAGGGGCAACGCAATCCGTGCATGGCGCCTCAAACCACGCTGCCAATCTGCGCGGCAGCGGCTCATCGATCGAAAGGTCGACAATAGTCAGGAGAGCGGGATGGTGGCTCCATGCCCCTCCATACCGCATCCGATGATGAATGACTGAGGATGATACGGCGCTCGGTCGACTATCGCGTGCTCTTCAAAGCGGGGTTTCCGTTCTATTTCCAACACACAAATCCTCAACCACTCTGTCCACCGAGCATAGAAAAGACAAGATCCATCATACATTAGTAAACATTTCAGAGTCTCTCACGTACAGCAATGATAGTTTTCTTCTTGCAAACTTAAAGTAATTACTTACATTGTCACGGAAAATAATTACTACGAATTTCCATCTGTGATTAAATCACAAAACAGTCATGCAAGTGTATCCAGAACGTTCACACGTCTGCACACAAAAGTCACTGTAACATCCACGTGATAAATTTTTGGCTACGGTGCGAAGAGAGGAAATTATGCCTCTAACAGTTGTAAACAGTATCTATTCGACGTATGAAAAAACAGTGAAAACTGATAAATATTAATTATTTTTATAATATTCTATGATATAATTGGACATATCAATGTGTATCATACAAAGACAATGATAATTGTGAATTCCTTTTATGATCTGCGTTGATCTTCCTTTGTGCTTACCTTTTGTTGGTTGGATTTTGTAAGTTGCGGACGCATATCAAACTGAAAGAAATTGTAATTATTTGTTAGTTATTACTTGAAAATAGAGTTCATTATTATTATAAATATGAGTGAATAATTATTTGTAACTTTAATTCCTCTCTCAGTAAGCATTTTCTGTGTCAATTACGCAACGAGCGCAGCCATTGATGATAGCCATTTGTATCGCGTTTTTGTCTGTGTTTTCCTTAGAAACAAATCAAATGTTTGCTTGATGAGGTCTAAATACTGCACAATATGAAGTATAGTTTATAGCGTTTAATAAACATTTTAAATATTTACTTATTTGCTCTAACAATAGAAAGTCTCTATCAATTGTCTGCCGCCATCTTAACAATTATCACAGCGGAAAATTAAAATTACGCAACTCTGCAGACATAAATGCTGAACGTAATACAAATGTGTAAAAATAAATGTGCTCCGGTGGTTCCATACTCATTTTAATGAAAATAATTCGAATCAGATTGGTTCTTTAAAAACAGTGCTCATAGCACGATAGTTATAACAAACTTTTCTAGCTGCTGTATGGAGCCGAAATTAATTACGCACGAGTTGCGAAGATTATTGTTTCAGGTAACATATGCCAGTGTTGTGCGCGGCTGATATTCGGTGGTTTTAATGACACATTTTGCTGAAGATAACTGTTTCCATCATAATCCATAGTTGTATAGAATCTGTTGTATGAACAGTGATTTAGTGACACTTTGTAACGTGCGCCTGGGGCACACAATACTCGTTAAAGCCTGTACTATGGTAAGTGAACGGGGTTCACCTTATGAGAGAGGATTTTTCTATCGATATCGACCGCATGTGCCTGAATGGTGGCTAATCAGACTTACACCCACTCTGTAAATACAATGTTCCGTCAAGTAAGTTCAAAATGCAATTACACGTCAAGATGGACCAAAAGTAACACTGAAGATGCTACCAATTTGATAATAATACGGTGGCCAGCCTAATTAGGCATTAACTGCGTTTCTTCCCTTACAAGTTGGTGTATATTCATGCAAAACAATACATAGTAACACTGCATAATATAGTAAAATTTTAGAACCAGAAAATCTATTGAACTGATAGTTTCACGTTCTGTACTGATACGGAAAAACCATGGATACATAACACTACACTATAAAGTATACTATAAAACTTCGTACTGTCTACGGATCTGATTAAAATCGGGCATAGGTTACCCTAGAAATAGTACTTTCGAGCCACACACAAAATGTCAATTTTAATAAAGATAAAACACTGATAAATTTTGGCTTTTATATTGACTTTAACTTTTGCTGGTCAAACCAATTTAGAACACTTCAAAATTCAAATGAATAAAAGGGGGGGGGGGGGGGGGGGGAGGGACTCTGAAACTGTAGAAAAAAATTGATTACTGAAATTATTATGCGTTCAAGAGTTCCAGTATATGAGTTACTACTCTTTTTCTTTTTACTGTTCATTTAAATACCTTTATATCTGTCTCGAAATAATTAAACTTCATTACTATATCAATATTAAAGCTATCTTTCAACTTCGTTAAACCTTCGTTATTCATTTACTGGTCCATTAACAAAACAGTTCTTTAAACACCTTTCCAACATAACTAGGTCTGCAAGTAATTATTATTAACACAAAATTTAATTTTTCATTTCGGGACACTGGGATTGCACAACATTTGGAAAGGACTCTGTCTAGGTTAGTTGTGAGGATAATTAAATGAGGGGAAAGTTCTGGTAAATTTAGGTTATTATTGAACAGTTCACTCTATGTTCCATACGAATAAAGCACTAAAAGTTTCAACCTGCTTGTATCGACTGTAGATAGCAACGACACATTACATAGTGGTAGCACTACTATGTTTGGTGATCAGTCAACACAGTTCATCAATACTTTTGAGATTTATTCTATAAGAAACGATGTATCTTTTCCTCTACCTCTCCTGCTTCAACGTAACTAATTTAAGCTACCCCGTCTAGCTCAGTTCCCGTGTACGCTCCTGGTCATCGTTATTTCTTTACCACGCCTAAACGTTATCACCTGCGTCGTGTATCTCACTTAAATGACATGCGTATTCTTTCTTTTTAACTCTAAGCCATTAGCTACATCGACATAGAAATACGAACAAGGAGAGGAACGGGTGATGTAAACGTTAGCTGTCATCTATTAGTTTTCGAGCGGGCCCACACGAATCCGTCAGGTGGATTTGTGTCGAGGTCCGGTGTGCCAGCCAGGCTGTGGATGGCTTTTAAGGCGGTTTTCCATCTGCCTCGGCAAATGCGGGATTGTTTCCCTTATTCCGCCTCAGTTACACTATGTCAGCGATTGCTGCGCAAACACTGTCTCCACGTACGCGTACACCATAATTACTCTACCACGCAAACCGCAAACATTTGGGGTTACACTCGTCTGGTGTGAGACATTCCCAGGGGGATCCACTGTGGGCCGAACGGCACAATAACCCTGGGTTTGGTGTGTGGCGGCGGTGGGGTGAGTGGACTGCTGTAGCCTGTTGTGGGGTTGTGAACCCCTGACGGCTACGGCGAGGACGAAGCCTCTTCTTCGTTTCTAGGTCCCCGGTTCTATACAGTACAATACAAAAAAAAATGGTTTAAATGGCTCTGTGCACTATGGGACCTAACATCTAAGGTCATCAGTCCCCTAGAACTCAGAACTACGTAAACCTAACTAACCTAAGGACATCACACACATCGATGCCCGAGGCAGGATTCGAACCTGCGACCGTAGCGGTCGCGCGGTTCCAGACTGCAGCGCCTAGAAACGCTCGGCCATACAGGCCGGCCACATTACAATACAATGCAACCATTAGTTCGTGTTGACTGTACCTTTTTGTGTATTGTTCATGTTGACCTACTCCTTGTGTTGTCCCTGAAATTTTATATCGTTAGAGTATTTGTGTCCGCGATTTTGAAGTCGCCTCACCTACCTACCAATGAATTCCATGTAATGGCTCTCATTTTAGGAGCTTAATATGGTATGTGATTCCTTACCGTCATCGAACTTCTAGTCCTTTGCAGTAAAATTAAAAATTGTATACCTAAACAATGCGAACTATGGCGGTTTGCGCGAAAAATAACAACCGAGAATGTCTGGAGGTGGAGGCGAGTAGAAAAAGAAGCAGAAACATGATTCGGAGGCTGACGTATGAACGCTTGTGGATGTCCGTCGGTCTAGATGGCGCGGATGAAGTGGCGGCCTTCAAACGCGTCTTCCATTGCCTCGAGGTCAGCTGACTTCCGTCCCGCTTACCACAAACGCTGCTAGTGTTGGCTGCTGCGCGCCTGGCAACGCCCAATGTTTGCGTCGTCTCATCTCTGGAGGAAAACCTGCACAGTCTGAGGTATGAGAAGCATCTCTGATCATAGCACCTTGCTGGTACCTAGCAAGTGAAGTATGATGTTTGTTTGCTACCTGTTTCTTATTGCGCTCATCATAGTCGTTTGCACCGTGTAATACTGATATGCGACGTTGCATTGGTAGGTGCTTCTCAAATAAAGAAGTGTAGCGAATCAATAGCGGCTGTCACAAGCAGAATATCCGGATCTGCCGCTTCTTACACCGAATTTAAAAGCAAATCCAACGGATGTATTACGCAAGATTGCTAACACGCGAGTGCAGATTGAAACGGAACGCTGAATAGACTCGCTATAAATTCGAACATCGCTTATTCCGGATTTCACAGACCCGTTGCTGAGGTTCTTTCCTCAGAAAAAAAGGTATGCCTATCTCTTTCGGTTAAAATTAGTTGTAGATAAAAGTGTCAGGCAAGAGTTGACAGTGATTCTTCTGATTTTCCCCGCGTACAGAGAACATCATCACTTTTTCAAGGTTGTAAAGGATCTCAAATTTCTTACCATTTTCAACCTTCACGTTTCCGAACAAGCATGTAATGTGATTCTTGAAATTTTGGCAGTTGTCAAAAGATCGGAACTGGAATCAAAGCAGACCTCAGAAATAGTTAACTAAGAACTGCATTTGCAATCTCATGGTGGCTGGAATATCTCCTAAACAGGAGAAAGTGAGGTCTAATTTAGAATTTGAATAGGAAGACATTATAGAATTATAGTCCTTGAATAAAGCTCTCAAGACTAAACATTTTCCTCCCAAAAGTTTGAAGGTCTGCTGCACATTTTGAATGACAATTTTCTTTGTCCGTATGCGTTGAACAAAGCATTGGCAAAGTAACAGAGCTATTTTTGGATATTTGACGTCCTTAAAAACCTCTAAATGTAGATACTTTTGCAACCGTAATAGTAGAAATACCAGGTTTTGTAAATGACAATTATTGTTTTTTGCTTGGAAAACATCACAGATAACATTTACCTGCTTCGCTCATACTATTCCCGGGTAATTTGGCAAACGTATTTGTCATAAGCTTCTACTTTTTCCTAATCTAGGTTTGAGAGAGGAGTCGGGCTTACTTCACCTTGAATCACGTAAAATAGCGAGTCAAGACCATGGAGCGAATGGTAAAGTGTTCTGGTTGAAAGATAGCTGGGAATATTTACAATCGTTCATACAACTGTAGAATATATTACGCTACAATACAATAGGCTCGTCGTTGAATCTTACAGTTTAATCTCACGTAAAATTACACTATGTAGCCAGCGTCTTCTTGAACGCCTTCAACCACGTTACGTAACGCAAGAGGCAAAACGAGGTTCCTGTGCTCGCCGGGTGTTTCTTCTTCATAAAACCATACTTTTATTTCCTCTTTCGTTTCAAGTAATTCTAAAGCATCGACCATTTAGTGAGAAAAAAATTGTTGAAGGACAATTGAGTTACGTTAACATAATGGATATAACTGCAATATTATTTAACTTATTTTGTGTGGGCCAGAACATTTTTACACATAAATAGAAGTGTCTTTTATTAAAGTTGAATACAAGGTAAAACTTCGATATAAACCCTCTCTGTGACAAATTTAAAATGCTGAGTCTCTTGGGATCTAGGCGAAAAGAGTTGATTCGTGAGGAAACCTTGTAGAAAGGTCAATTAAGAAGCTGCTGACCCTGACATACACTCTCTCACCACTGACTTTACCAACGGACCAAGCGAAACAGACGCTGAAGTAAGTCCTTAAAAATGATCTAGTAATTGCCTATTGTGTTGTACGGCAGAGCTGCAGCTTTCTGACGTACCGTTGCGCAGTTTGGTGCTCTCACATTTCGTAGCGAAGTAAGTGGCGCTTTGACTATGGCATATATTTACAGACACAGGTTAACAAATTTAAGAATTCAATTGGATGACTGTACATTTTATCTTGGTCACCAACACCGGTAATCCAGCTGTACTCTACATTTTTCGCACAGATGTGTGACAGTACGTTGCTTAGTGATTGCAACTTGGTTGCACCATTGTCTTAATACACAGTATGTCGCTTAAATATCAAAGAGTTGGTGCTATATGCGGGTCAATTCATACGAATAAATATCTTGAGTGAAATGACTGCTTTACAGAAATTTAGAGACTGACTAACTTCTGTTTCTTTTGCCGTTAAGTACATTGTCCTGTTATGATAGCAAAATGGGAAACTCATGTCCATTCTGAACAACAAGTTCTTTCCTCTCATCTCTTTCAAACTATAGGCAATGTCTGCGCGGTAACACTAGAGGAAGGTACTGTATTGTCGCACAGTGTCTGAATTGTTTCAGGGTCGTACTGGTCACTTCTGTTGCCTTCATATATCGTCATATAGACAAATAGTCCCCAAGCCATTATACAGCGCAAGGCATAGGGTAAATCAAATCAACGTTAGATTACCCTTGTCGTACTCTTTTCGTGTCTGAAGCGACAGTAAAGTAACTTACTGCCTGCTTAAGCACCCGGCTCTTTCCCCGTATCGTTATCAAGATCGCTACACGAGTCATAATGAGGACAGCAGAACTGTTGCACAATCTGTCTCTTTTGTAAAACCTCTTCGCCAGTTTTGTAAAGGCCTCGTCGCTACTGCTGTGGAGACCGAGTGGCCACTATTGTTACGGTAGGCCGAGTTAGTTATGGCTCTGAGCACTATGGGACTTAACTTCTGAGGTCATCAGTCCCCTAGAACTTAGAACTACTTTAACCTAACTACTCTAAGGACATCGCACACACCCATTCCCGAGGCAGGATTCGAACCTGCGGCCGTAGTGGTCACGCGGTTCTAGACTGTAGCGCCTAGAACCGCTCGGCCACCCTGGCCGGCCGAGTTAGTGAGTTCGTGACACGGTTTCTGGTGCAGTACACAGCTAAGACAATTCCTTCCTGGCACAATTACACAGCTATTCCCCAGGATCAGGTAACGGGTTAGGAGAGCGAAGGTTCTACAATAATCCAACAAATTAGTAATAAAGTCACACTAATGAGTTAAAAAGGTTTACTAATATTTGTGACTTGTTTAATAATTAAGTCTGTAACACTGCTTGTACGAGCACAAAAAGGCCCTCAATGGCTAAGTGCAAATAATCTATCACAAAGTAAAAGTAGGAGTTTGAGGAAACTAAGCATACAATTTCAAAATCAGGGTACTACGCGGCTGTTATCACACCGTTATGTTTCAGCGAGAGCTATCTTATATTTTCTTCTTACTTTTTCTGTTGTGACATGACACTAAAGTTTACTCAGTGTCACTGTGTACACCCAGAAAAAATAATTATCAAAGGTATTGGCCGTCAGGAAATACATGCGTTTGATTTCTATGTTTGGTTTCATTATCAGGCTCAGAATAACGCTTCTGAGTGTTTCAAGCAGTTCCGGCGAGTAATAGTTTTTCGTTGCTGTACTCCGTCAGTTAAAAGTGCGGCACTTGCTTCAAAAGCTCCAGTAACGTAGAGGCAGCAATAGGAACTCGCTCAGAACGAAGACAGTGTAGCATTACATGAGTATGTCCAATATAGTTGGATCTACTTTGCGTCACGTGAATGTAGGGGAGTCGAAACAAGTAGTAACCCATGACGTCATATCAACTTGAGATTTTTTTATACATGTAATTCATTTCTAACTTTTATTGGTTATTTGCAGAGTAAAGACTTTAATTGTGTACAATATTCAAGTCGAGTGAGGATCTTCTGTAACTTTCGTGACTGGGCATAGAATTATTAATTTACAACCGGAGTTGATTTAAAAATTATTCTAGGGAACCACGGCCCGACTTTGGTGCAAACAAATCGCGTGCGAATTCTCAAATATCGGAGCGGAGTTTAAGACACGCCGCTGGACATCGGGCGTTATCGTCGTGTGTAGGATTCAGTAACATTAATCGCAATTTACGGACATTAGCTTGAGAATAACAACCAAGGCCTATATGAGTGGCATAATAATCGTCTTGATACTTAAAGCAAACGAGAAGCGATTTACTGTCGGGATACGACAAATATTAATCATTGCATAGTCAGCTTGTTGATACGTTGCTTAGCAACTCATAAACGGACAGGGATATAATTACTGAAACGATCTTTTAAGTATCAATGACCACTACACTCACATCAGAAACTAATTACTCTAATTGTGAGTGACTTCTGAATTGGATGAGTTTTTTTTTTTATTTCAGCTAACTGGTATTAATAAACTTCTTTCGAGGTTGAAACTTCATCAATGGTGTCGCGCTCATTCAGTTTAGTAAATCGATAGATAGTAGTAGCTACGCTACTATTTATAGTTTCAAAATAAATGAAAGTACATACCTGTCCTCTTTTACTTTAACTAAGCATTCTAAATATTTTATATTATGTCGACAGGACGAAACGGATATCGTAAGATGACTTACACTTTGTATGGCATAAAGACGTAGAGGTAACATAACCTAAATGGTGGATAACAGTAGTAGTTGCAGCAGAAAAGAAGCATTTACACACGGTCACGAAAAGTTTAAAGTGACGTCTCTGAAGCCAATGAACGTCAGCGAAAGGGTGAGAAAGAAGAAGAGAAGGAAAAAGAAAGTGGCGGGGACGATTGAGAAGTGTAAAGAGAAAGAAGGTTAACTGGAATAAAATGAAGGCACTCGTCTTACTGTTTGGCAGAGAGAAAATAAGCTTTTGTGCATCCTCCAGCTTTTTTGTTGTGTGACACAAGACTTTCCACTGCGCGCGTAGTTCAAGATAGCTTGAACGAAAGGCGGACAGTAACAGCAGAGCAGTAGTTTGCGAATGGTTTTGTAACTTGGACGGGCTGAACTAGGGTACTGCATAAGTGATACCTTGTGTTAAGACTATGATGAGATGGAAGGTACCTGACGGTTGATATGGGGAATAGTGAAGTTTGGTAGAACGAGTGAATGCGCAAGTGTACTTTCACTTCCTGTGGAAATGTATTCCGAAATTTCTGGAGGCCTTAGAGACAAGCTGAAATTTTCCTCCATTTAGCGACAGTATTTTCTGTCCAGTTGGACGTGCTCATCCACCATTTTCTGATGTGAAATTGGGCTCATTCCATGCCAATTCAACGCACCTCTCAACCTGACCCTCTCGGATTTCTTTCAAATTTTGCTGCATTCAGTGACCCAGATAAGAGATGAAAAAATACCAATTTGCAGATGTGTATTACAACTGTGAAGAAAGTTACAGGTCTGCAAAGTTTGGAATTAGTGCGAAATTTACATGCATATGTCACAACATAAGTGACTATAATTCTTGTTCTAATTCAGTTACAGCAATGAAAATGGTACCATTGGAAAGCTAACGAATAGACCTTTACATTGATATGCCACATGGCAGATTTCAGAGAATTTTCATACTAAAGGTCATTGACCTTTACCTTTGATCTTGAAAATCTCAAAACACCCCATCTTCAATTGTTTTTTGAGAAAAAATATCTTTAATTGCTCCACTATGTTGCTATAAATATGATACATATCAAGAGGGAACAGCAAAGGCATCATGCACAAAAAATTATTTTGTTAACTTACCTACACCATCAACATGCAGTAAGCAGATATGTATCCAGTTTTTTCTATAGCACCAGCAAATAGCAGTTACTTTTCTTCAGACCAGTTCTTTAATATTCCTAGCTGTGAACAGGTAATGAGAGACACTTTTATTTCAACCAAACAACATTAGTCTGTTTTAGTGAACAGCCTATCAGAGAGACTTTTATTTCAACCAATCAACATTAGCCTGTTTTAGTGAACAATCAATGAGAGACACTTTTATTTCAACCAGTCAACAGTAACTTGTTTTAGTGAATAGCCAATCAGAGAGACTCTTATTTAAACTAGGCACCATTAGTCCACTGATCTCTATATTATGCAAATTTTGTTTCGTGTGTTTTATGGCTGTGACTTGTTTAACAAAGTGCAGCGTAAGTGTGTCGTAAAGTAATATTTAGTAAAAAATGGATTTCAAGTCCGTTAAGGAAAGAAGGTTATGCAAGATTGCAGAAGAATTTAAGGGATGTTCAGGAGTGGACGATAAACAAATATCCTAATGTATTGTTAGATGGAAAATTTTGCAGTAAATGTAGAAAAAAATCTCGGAAAACCTAACAGTCACTGCTGATGTTGCCTCAGTTGTGCCAGATACTTCCAGAGAAGATTTAAGTGAAGATGAAGTAGCATGAGATCTGGCACTCGATGCTTTAAATAGTAGCCTTCAATATTTAGGTGAATTTCCTGTGAAGAAAAAGAGGCTTCAGCGTGAGACAAAGTACCCAAAGCAAAAACAGAAAAAATAGCCTCTGTGTTGAAACGTACTTATGTGGCACAACCGGAAAAAGAAGAGAGTGAAAATGGAGAAAGTGAAATTATCACCCAGCTGAAAGATAAGTTTCACAATTCAGACCGTGTATGCGATAAAACACAAATTCTAACTGTACTGCCAAAGAGTTGGAGTATAAAGAAAACTATGAAAGATTTTCTGCTTCAGATTGCATGGTATGGAGAGCAAAGCGGTAGCCGAATATCGTATATTAGTGACACCAAATCCAAAGCCAGTTAAGACATTATGTGAGAAAGCTGTTCAGTGTGTACGTGACTTTTACTGTGATCGTGACGTGAGCCGTATGATGCCAGGAAGAAAAGACTTTGTGTCTGTGAAAGAAAATGGAATTACAATACATAAACAAAAGCAGCTCTCGTTGCACAACCTTAAGTTTCAAATGGCTCTAAGCACTATGGGACTTAACATCTGAGGTCATCAGTCCCCTAGACTTAGAACTAAGTAAACTTAACTAATCTAAGGACATCACACACATCCATGCCCGAGGCAGGATTTGAACCTGCGACCGTAGCAGCCGCGCGGTTCCCGACTGAAGCGCCTAGAATCGCTCAGCCACCGCGGCCGGCCAACCTTAAGGACCTGTATGCATATTTAAAAGATAAATACCTAGATATAAATATTGGATTCTCCAAATTTTGTGAGTTTCGATCAAAGCACTGTGTTTTTGCCAATGCCAGTTTTAACAAATAAAAATAAAATAATAACATATAATAAAAATTAGTAATAATAATATTTATTGTGGATTGTTTGGATAAGTAACTGAGAGATTAAAATTTACGCCGTGAGTTTATCGAGCCTCGCACGTCCGAAGATGTACGGAACGTTTTTTTATTTTTTGCTACAGCGCGCATGGTAAAGGACCTTTGATGGGGTAGCAGGGACTGTAAAGGGATTAGCAAGACTTGCCAGCCTCAAGTGACCTTACGAAAATCATGTTTTGACTTCACGACAGTTGTTTGAGTGGTGCAAGAAAAATATTCTTTCATGTGTCTTCTGTTGTGGACTGACAAGACAGCCAGTCCACAGTGACGGGTAACCGAAAGGCACGCACTTAAACTCACGCAGGATGGCGTGAGGTCTGAAACAGGACACGTAATGAATGCTATAAAGAAAAGTACGTAGCTGCTGGAATACTTAACTTTAATCCATCATTGTTGTACATCGCTCTTGACGATACAAGTGAGACTCTGTAGATACATGCAATGTAATGCTAATGGCGCCTCGCTAGGTCGTAGCCATTGACTTAGCTGAAGGCTATTCTAACTATCTTCTCTGCAAATAAGCGAGGCGTCGTCAGTGTAGTCGCTAGCTAAGTCGTCCGTACAACTGGGGCGAGTGCTAGTACGTCTCTCGAGACCTGCCATGTGGTGGTGCTCGGTCTGCGATCACTGACAGTGGCGACACGCGGGTCCGACATGTACTAATGGACCGCGGCCGATTTAAAGCTACCACCTAGCAAGTGTGGTGTATGGCGGTGACACCACATCTTCCATTATACATCGGTTTCCCATCATGATAAAGATACAGCCAAGATGAAACAACGTTTCAAAAATACAAGGACGATTCCAGGTACCCATAAGTTTCATTGTGTAATACCTGTTAACAAAGGTTTAGTAAAGACAAAGACCTATTCTGCTCCTTTAGTGAGTAGAGAAGAGTCAGTGATTGCTATGGTGAATGAAATGCTGTTAACAAATATACATGGATTTGTTGCCTGTATGTACGACAGTCGTTGGTGGGGTGCATATGTCTTACAAAAATGTGAAGAAACAGATGAACTAAAGGTCAACTTCTGGCATCCACATGGACCATGTCCGTCATTTGTGTTTTCTGCCAAACCAGACACTTGTGTCATCAGAAAACGTGACATTATCACAAGGATGGATCCAGTGATACCAACTGGAAGGACATACAGTCTCCCTGCATAAGATTTGGAAAACATTAACAATTTAGTTGGAGAGTTGTGAGGAGCGATCTAATAACTTTTCATTGCCGTTCCTTAACTTTTCATTGCCTTTTCATTACAACTGTAATGTAAATAATGTAATGTAAATAATTCATAATACTGCTATAATAATGTAAACCGTATTTTTGTACAATAAGACTTGTGGATTGTATTTATCACAATTTGTGTTTCATATATGTGTGTTACCTTCTTCATTTCGATAGTGTATTCATCCTGACAAAATAATTTTTGTGCTTGATGCCTTTGGTGTGCCATCTTGATATTTCCCATACTTATAGTAACATATTGGAGCAATTAAATATATTTTTTCAAAAAAAATTGAAGATGGGGTATTTTGAGATATTCAAGGGCAAAGGTCAAGGTCAATGAACTTAAGTATGAAAATCCTCAGGAACTTGCCATGTAGCATATCAATGTAAAGGCCTATTCGTTAGCTTTCCGATGGTAACATTTTCATTGCTGTAACTGAATGAGAACCAGAATTTCAGTCAGTTATGTTGTGACAGATGCATGTAAATTTCGCACTTATTCCAAACTTTACAGACGTATAACTTTCTTCACAGTTGTAACACACACTTGCAAATTGGTATTTTTCCATCTCTTATCGGGGTCATTGAATCCACCAAATTTGAAAGAAACCTGAGATGGTCAGGTTGAAAATGTTGCTTTACTAGTCTACGTTGAACTGGCATGACCCATTGGGTGCAATCGAGATCAGTAGGAGATAATTATTGGCAGAAGTCAGATAAAATTATTTTTACTGGGATACTAGTGTTATTTGTAACCCAATTATATTTAATTTTAGTTCTGGGTATTGCGCCCATCTCACCACTGACGACAGATTGTCATTCCTCCGAATGATAGCAGTAAGACACATTCAGGTAAGGCACTTAAATTGGAGGTAGTCGGCATGTAGATAGAGTACGTTTACAGGCGCACAGAAATTACAAAATACCATTGACAGACAAGAGGAACAAGAGTGGGTCCAGGACTGACCCCTGTAGCACTCCTAAGATAGCGTGCTTCTAGGACGACTTTTCGTTTCCACACTGCTCACTGTTCCTCAAATAGCTTTCGAACCACTTAAGCACATTATTTTGGAAACTCCTACCTGTCAGTTTTTTCAAAACAGTATGTCAGAATGGACGGCCTCAAATATGTGTTTTCCTGAAGTCTAGTAGCGTAAATATAGTGTCATCACTGTTGTCATTACATATTTTAGGTCATCTGTTACCTTAATTACTGCAGTGATCGTGTTATGGTGTTTACGATAGGCAGACTGATATTTATCATCGCTCATGTCATAGTACAGATAAGCCCTTGTTTCAGCGTAACGCTCTTGGTTACAAATGTGTCCTAATATTTTGCTTCTGATCTACAGGAGCCCTAAACGTCTAGATGGAACTGATTGTGATTGCAAGAACCTCTGCAGAGGCAACAGTCAAGCTATTTCGAAACTATAAACATGCAGATTCATGGTCCCAGGACTTGCATAAGAGCACTGTGTTGCACTCAAACAAATGCCGTGCTTATGAAGGCTGTAGAAATGTCCTGTCAAATTAATGTCAGACGTATTTCTCTAAAAATGTAAGAGATCGTTGTAACTAAACTTTCACTATTTGAGAGGGCTCCAATGACAAACTACTAATCGTGGGACAGTGAAACATAATGGATACATTTGTAAGGACATGCGGAAGAGAAATAACGAGTACACTATTGAAAGAAACATATTTTAATTTACACATGAGTTATTAACATTTGTTAATTGCCTACAATATTTACGATTCGCGTTAGGAACGTTCCTTAACGTGACGACTCTCTGTATCCATGACAGCCTGGAACCGCACTAGAGATTGTTCTGCTTCTGTCCGGAACAACAATGGACCATGGAATGTTCTGTTGTGACACAGCTGATACTCTGCTCAGATCGAACATTGCGTCCAACATTCTTAGCCGTTAACTCCTTTACCAATTTATCGCCGTTAATTGGAACCTCCTAATCATGTTCTTCTATCCGGCTGCGGAAAGAGGACCTCTCCGAATTCCTTTAGCGGTCGATCCTCGCGAATAGCGATAGCATTGTTGCTGTTGTTTTGGTAAAACAACTTTACGAATAAAGTCCAGTTCACCTTGTCCAGACTCATGTTGACTGTCTGCAACTTTAATACACACTGACGCTGGTGTTCCAACCCCACGTCGTCGTACCAGTACCATCGGCGCATAATGGCAAGTCATATAACTAACTCTGTTAACAACTAAAATCCTGCAGCGCACCGTCTGAACGTCATTCCTACAAAACTGGGTACCCCTATGACAAACAGTTTACTGTCTTTAAAGTCTACGTGGTTCAAGTAACGAAAATTCAATTATAACCCCAATTAAGCACCAGATAACACAGTCACTCGAATGAGAAAGTTGATGGAAGTAAAATATATGTCAGCCAAAAACCAAAATTATACGCCAGCTTCATACACATCTCGGAATTCGTTCCAGTGCTACGAGGAACGCAAACAGATCTTACTCAGAGCAGCTATATCAGATATAAATCATATTTTCTTCGCAATTAGGCTCTATGCGAACCAGCTAATGAAATTCTTACACTAGTTGATCAGACTTTATTAACCACTAGACACTGATGTGGCAATCCTCCATAAACGTGATGTGCTATTTCATAAGTATAGTACAGTTTTTAAAGATGCATATCCTTGCCCTGTAACTCCTGAGAAAAACCTAATACACTAAAAGATGACTGTATCGCCCACAGGCAAAAAGTCAAACAAAAAAAGGAAGAACCTGAGAAATGCATCTGCTTGCTTGACGTACTGTGTGCATACTTGCTTCTTTGCAGAAGTTGCGCTCAGGGGTCTGGGAGTATTATTAATTTCCTGTACTACGTTTGAAGTGCTGAGTTTTGAACGGGGCTTAAAATCTCCTATCGAATACATAATTAGTGAGATGTAACAGAGGAAGCCTGCTCCATGTGATGAATACCACTCATTCGTTGACTTGTGCGTCTTCAGAGACGTGGTTCACGGCGAGTGACGTGATAATTCGTAATAATTATAGTTGCTCTTCTACTTGTGAAATAATAACTTTGACATTACGGCCTGTCTCCTCAACCACCATAGCATGTGAAATACAGAAATTAAATAACTCAGCTTGATCTGTGAAGATCTGATGTAATTGATGTCTGTAGAAATTTAAGAGACATGACTGTAAGTGAAGTATCTGGTAGTTCTATACATGGCGCCATGAACTGAAGTAGTGACCTTAGCTTACGCAGTGCTATTAATTACTGTCATGATACAATTTCATCGATAAACAGGACGATGCCTTTCTACCATTCCTGACTTCTGAGATTGTTATATCTTGGTAAGCTAACCACGAAGTTAGGTTGCAACCACTTCTCGCCAAAACCAGTGCAAGAGTGAGGTAAATTGCATAGGTCAGACTTCCTCTGTTAGATCTCACTGATAAGGATTGTAACTCCAGTTTACGAACTTTAAGAAACCAAAGCATCTATATTGAATAAGAGGAACGGTATTTGGATCCAGTTAGCCTTGGACAACCTTACTTATTAATGATAAAAAAAGCTTGAATATATCATTAAACATTGTTTGAGATGAAATAGTTACGTGCTTCACTCTGTTTAAAACTGCCTGATATTAAATGTACTTAAGTTAGCTCTCAGTATGTTGACTACTACTCTGGAATTGTTTGTTATTTTTTCAGGTGAAGGGTACACAACAGTATGGAATCGCCCAACGAAGCTCGACCACCGCCTCCTTCCTGGATCAATCAAAAATTCATAGAATCTGTAATGATAAATAAAACTGGAAAAGAAGTATCTGTAGATTCAATTAAAGTACAGTACGCTTGTCCGGAAGGAGTTGGCTATACAAGTTTGCTGTTCAGAGTAACTGTCCTTCTGAAGGGGGAAGACAACGAAGAAGAGGCGAAAAAGGAATCACTACTAGTCAAAACAGTTCTTGATTTTGGTCCGATGAAGGAACTGATGGAAAACTGTCAGGTGTTCAGAATAGAGACGCAGATGCTGCATGAGGTGCTGCCGCAGATCCACAAAATCTTGGCGTCGTTGGAGGGTGAGGACTTCCAGCTGCTGACAGCTCGCTGCTACGACTGGGGTCAGCAGCCGGCAGACTTCCTTGTGTTGGAGGACCTGTCAACAGCCGGCTTCAGGATGGCTGAGGGAGGTCGGCCTCTGGACTACCAGCACTGCAAGATGGTCCTCCGAGCATACGCCAGATTACACGCCGCCTCGGCGTTTCTACTCGACAAGCAGCCACATTACAAGAGCGTGTTCGCTAGTAGTACGTTCACAGACAAGCGTACTCAGGACTATTTCAGATCAATAGGGTCTAAGATCATGTCTGCACTGGCAGATGAACTGAACAAGTGTCCAGGGTATGAAAAGTATGCTGGAAAATGCCGGGGATTTATAGACCGATATGCTGACAATATATTCGAATTATTTGAGCGAATGAAGGAGGAGACCAAGCTACCTGTACTGGTCCATGGTGACTGCTGGAAGAACAACGTGATGTTTAAGTACGTGGAGGGAGCACTGTCAGATGTCAGACTTGTTGACTTTCAGGTTAGAATACCTCAAAATTTTTGTTTCTTCATGAAGCTTAACTCTTTTTCCAGTAACTGTATGAGTAGACGTACCATATCTCCTGTGCGGCTGGTCCCGGCGGAGGTTGGAGTCTTCCCTCGGGCATGGGTGTGTGTGTTTGTCCTTAGGATAATTTAGGTTAAGTAGTGTGTAAGCTTAGGGACTGATGACCTTAGCAGTTAAGTCCCATAAGATTTCACATAAATTTGAACATTTTTTGTACCATGTCTCTAATAAAATAGATTATTTAGACGGATAGTTGGAGACGCGGTCGGCACATACAAAATGGCCTGTACGTCTCCCAGCGTTAACAGTTCTTGACTTTTACCTGTGGGGTACATTTAATAAGTTGATTACAAGGGAACAGTGACCTTCCCCGAAGAAAAAAAATGCCATACAATGCGGACCTAAGCAAAGTCCAGATGAAATTCAATGTGCAGTAATGAACCCCTCGAATCGCTTTAAGCCATCTAACAGCGCAAAAAGTCAACATTATGAGAACTTCACTTGACAGTCACAGTACTAAACTCGCGAACCGTGCCTGAGCTGCGTGTGTTGACGACAAGACGATAGTTTGTGGCGTTGTTCTCTTCTATGTCAACTTCCATGCAATATGTCACTCGCGTCATCTTTTTAGGCTTTTCCAAAGCCACAGAAAAAGCGTACAATTAAAAGAAATTAAAAATCCCCACGACAGCTAAAATTACTTACATGCGTCAGAAAATTCGCCGTTTTGCCCTCTTTAACTTAGATCGATTTATTTATTTATTCATTCTGAATATGTCTGTGATGGTCTGTCCGAGCTGCCTCGCCGTGCATACTCACGCATTGCCAAAAATAAAAATTGTGTTCTGCTGAAAATAATTGTTCGTTTGATGTTGAGGCCTCAGAATGTTTACCTTATGACGCACTGTAATATGCCAGAATGATGTATCAGTTTTTAACATGTTTCGCTCTGTTGGTGATGCGATCACAACGTTTTAGCAAGTAAATGCCTTAAGTTTTTGGACTTGAAACATACAGTCTAGACTTTGATACCATGCTAAGTTCCCTCTGCCATGCACTTTACAGTGTTTGCAGCGTGTGTAGATACAAATAATCGCTGGAAAAGCCCACTGTGCGTCAACTGTTGTAGCTGATGGCCATCGCTTTTTGATTTTTAGTGGACGACCTGAGTATGGCCACTTGAAACCACGAATTGTGTTTGGCACTGGCGGTGCTAATATGCCTTGAAATTTTTGTCGCTGCACTTGGAAGGGGAAAGACCACCTATGACAAAGCGAAAGCGGAGACCAAGAACAAAAAGGATATTACGATAAAGAGATGATCGCGAAGCGCATACACCGCTGATAAGGAAACTTTCCCACGTGTAAAAATAATGACCTCGATGAAACTTAGCGGGTATGTAGAGGGGTCAACATAATGCTATATGTTTTTTCGTTTCTACCAGATTTCGCTTTTAAGGCATAAAAGACATCCCCAAAGGTAATTTGGAATATTGTGTTAAGACTGAATATCTTAAAAACCACGAAATATAAAAAAAATCATACAAAAACTAAAACGTAGTTTACTTTCTTGTTAACTGTGTAACCAACTACTTTAATAATCCAAAATTTCACAAAATATCCCATCATAATGAATTAATACTGAAAAATAAAAACATTTTGTTATAATATAAATGAAAGAAGCTTTCTTGTCACATCCATCCATGTGTAACGAAGCTGGTTTCTGAAATAACGGTTTTTGAAAATAATCTGTGCACAATGTACTGTCGGAGTATTTTCGACATACCTAACTGAAACCTCATTATTATGCTAATTACTTGTTTTATTTATTCTTGTTTTATATTTTAAACTGTTATGTTATGTTCTACTCTTGTTTTTGTTTGTTAGTGTGCCGTTTCACAAATGTATATTTTGTTAATTGAAACAATTACTAACTCGTTATCATGTTAGAAAATCGGTAAAATAATGATAATCTGTCGATAAATGGTTAAAACATAAAGTTTTTTATATCTGGCATATAAAATAAACGAAATTTCCATACATAATATACACGACGGAGAATAGAATATGATAAAAAATTCGGCAGGATTTCAAATTGTCTTGGGTGGTACTCTAAATATTCTGATTTGTATTAGGCATATTTCAATATGTTGGTAAACCCGTGCTACGAGGAATGGTTATATGCTAGTGACTCAAGCTAGAGTATATTGTTTATCAACCAGAGACTGACTGCCTAATCATTAAACAAAACTATATCTCAAAATCTTCTCAGAAAGTTCTTCCAACACTGAAGCCTTATATGTCGCACGACTGTGCAAGCGCCGTCGAACGCTTTGTGATCATTAAATGAACAAGTTCCTTGTCCTCGGGTGAGATGCTCAAAACTGACCACCACTAGAATTTAACAATAATACAGATTTTTCTCCCGGACTGGGGAAGAAAACTTCTGTCAAATATCTTTTGACGTGGTCAGACGTTAGTTTATTAGACTTCGGTGCAATCACAAGTTCATTTGGGGCTTCAAAGAAAGATCTTCGAATTCTTAGCCCGAATTCACCATTAGATTCTTTTAAAATTATGAGAAAGGATGTGGTCAGTAAGAGGAAACCGATTTGAGCTTCATACCTGAGGACGGGGAAGCTGTTCATCTGGTGATACCCAATGGCCTGACAGAACACATATAGCTACGGGATGTATACCGCTTTCGATATTGGAACAACTTTGTGAGAAAAATTTTGGACTGGTTCCACTGAATGTTATGAGATCAGTCTCGACTTGAGAAACATTATATTCTAGCTATTGTCACTGGTACATAATAAATTTTCGCCGCCAAGGTTTTCCGACGTACTGAAACAAATCAGGGTACTTTGAGGATTGCCCACAATTACTTGGGAATTCTGCTGAATTTTGTTTTATATTGTGTAGTCCATCGTGTGTATTACGTGAAGAAGTTTCGTTCATTTTATTTTTGTGGTGTGAAGGAAGCGTTATGTTTTAAGCATTTATTTACAGATTAACATTACTTTAATGATTTTGTATCATAATAATGAGTTACTTGTTATATTCAACTAACAAAACACATATTTGTGAAATGATAAAATAAGAAACAAAAATGTAAATTTAAAACGTAAAATAACAATTTGAAACGTAAAACTAAATTAAGAAACCAGTTTTATTACAGGTGGATGGATATGCCGTGAAAGCTTCTTTGATTTATGTTGCAAAAAAAATAATAATAATAATAATAATAATAATAATTTTTGAAAATTAATTAATTGTGGTGGGATATTTCGCAAAATTACAGTTACACAGTTATAAAGAACGATAATTACAATTAAGCCTTTATATGAACGACTTTTTTCTTATAAAGAACGGTAATTACATTGCAGCCTTTGTATGAACGACTTTTATTCATATTTCATGATTTCGAAGATATTTCCTCTAATCCTTGAATGGTAAACTATCTTTCAGGTAGCGTTATATCCCTTAAAAGCGATATTTGACAGAAACGAATAACAACGTACTGCATTACTTTGACCGCTCTACATATCCGCAAGTGGCACCAAGATCTTCAACTTTTGTGGTCCTGTCCTCCTCAGTTGCGCGTAAAAAAAAAATAATAATAATTTTTGAAAATTAATTAATAGTGGCGGGATATTTCGCAAAATTACAGTTACACAGTTATAAATAACGATAACCTATAGGCACAGTGACAAAAATATAAATAAAATAGCTAACATATGTACGTATTCCAGGCCACTGATGATGCCTTGCAGAAAATAAAGGCGAAACACGTATGGCACTAAAATTGTGTTTTATGCAGTTGCTGTCAGACAGTCCATAAGTGAAACTTATCAATATACCGGAGTGGCTTCAAGATTGTTTATTTACACTTGGGAACGTTGTCTTGTAAGCCCCGTGTCGCTGAATGGTTCAAATGGCTCTGAGCACTATGGGACGTAACATCTATGGTCATCAGTCCCCTAGAACTTAGAACTACTTAAACCTAACTAACCTAAGAACATCACACACATCCATGCCCGAGGCAGGATTCGAACCTGCGACCGTAGCAGTCGCGCGGCTCCGGACTGAGCGCCTAGAACCGCTAGACCACCGCGGCCGGCGTGTCGCTGAAACGCGGTAACTTAACAGAGCGGTCGCAAGCTACACTATTGGCCAGCGGAATCGTGTGTGGCGCTGCGGGAAAGCGATGATAGCGCTCATAGCTGTAACAGCTCCGTCTTGTGCCAGAGATCCAAATCCATGATCTCCAGCAGGCTTTGAAAGTCACCAGGTCGGGATACTAGAGCGAAGTACAGAATTACTCCTCGTCCTTTTTAATTTCATTTTGTTAACAGGACAATTCCCCAAGTCACGGAGAAAGTTATTTTTACCATTTTAAATCCCTTCCCCCTACTCATATAGGCGAAAGACCATATATGCCTAAGCAATCACAACACTGTTGCCTGATCCAGCACCACCTACGTAGGAAAGGGAGAACATGATCAATGAACACCTGAGTGGTTCTTAGATTCGAGGTAGCTCTGTAATCGCTTTCATTGTGGGCGCAGGAGATATCCCTCCACTGTTAATTAACTAAGAATAACGAGTTTTGGCTAATTATATTCAGTTCAAAACAGATCACTGCAGACAGACACAGTGCACAGTCGTCTGCATCAAATTTTGATTGACATTCACCAATAATTGAAAAATAAACCTTCTCTGACTATGTCCAGCAACTATATAAAACGTTGTCAAAAATGAGTTGTGGCCGGTAGACATCACTCTGAAGACGAATGAGGTATTCTGTTTGTGTGTTATTTGATTAATGCCATTAATAAAACTACATATTACTCCCACCTAATACGTAACAAGCAGAATTCGTTCTTTTTGCAGAAGACATTTGCATGTTAATCAATGTAAAGAAACTTAGGGAAAAAGAAGAAATTGTAGATACTTTTTTAAGCGCATTATTGAATGGTATTCTATAAAAGGTCTTATGATAAATTTCTAAAAGACGGCATATTCACTTTTATAGATACTACACCAACGGTAAATTCAAAAAAAGGTGATAAGTAGGTTTGAAACTTCAAAGTTAATTGATGACAATCTAAACTGAAAACAAATTTAACGTCATAAACAGCTCAGTTCTGCCACGTTTGCACTAACAAACATTGCAAATCTTGGGGAGAGACAAATCGATGAGTTGACGTATCTTGCATATATCCATTCAATAATGTCCAGTGGAATAATGTCATGGGATAGCTCATTTTTAAGAAGGAAAGTTTTCACAACTCATGCGCTGTAAGGATAATATGTGACACTCGCTCATGATTATGTTTTAGACATCTGCTCTTGGGGCTACATTTTTTTACTACTGCATCACTGTATTTCTGTTCCCTCATTAAGTTTGTTGTAAGTAACCCATTACACTTCACTAAGAACGATGGTATTCAGAGTTACAATGTCGGAAGAAGAAGAAGTAGTATTCATTATTTCATATTAATACACTACTGGCCATTAAAACTGCTACACCAAGAAGAAATGCAGATGATAAACGGATATTCAGTGGACAAATATATTATACTAGAACTGACATGTGATTACAGTTTCACGCAATTTGGGTGCATAAATCCTGAGAAATCAGTAGCCAGAACAACCACCTCTGGCCGTAATAACGGCCTTGATACACCTGGGCATTTAGTCAAACATAGCTTGGATGGCGTGTACAGGTACCGCTGCCCATGCAGCTTCAACACGATACCACAGTTCATCAAGAATAGTGACTGGCGTATTGTGACGAGCCAGTTGCTCGGCCAACATAGACCAGACGTTTTCAATTGGTGATAGATCTGGAGAAAGTGCTGAGCAGGGCAGCAGTCGAACATTATCCAGAAAGGCCCGTACAGGACCAGCAACATTCGGTCGTGCATTATCCTGCTGAAACGTAGGGTTTCGCAGGGATTGAATGAAGGGTAGAGCCACGGGTCGTAACACGTCAGAAATGTATCGTCCACTGTTCAACGTGCAGTCAATGCGAACAAGAGGTGACCGAGACGTGTAACCATTGGCACCCCATATCATCACACCGGGTGATACGCCAGTATGGCGATGACGAATACACGCTTCCAATGTGCGTTCACCGCGATGTCGCCAAACACGGATGCGACCATCATGATGCTGTAAACAGAACCTGGATTCATCCAAAAAAATGACGTTTCGCCATTCGTGCACCCAGGTTCGTCGTTGAGTACACCATCGCAGGCGCTCCTGTCTGTGATGCAGCGTCAAGGGTAACCGCAGCCATGGTCTCCGAGCTGATAGTCCATGCTGCTGGAAACGTCGTCGAACTGTTCGTGCGGATGGTTGTTGTCTTGTAAATGCCCACATCTGTTGACTCAGGGATCGAGACGTGGCTGCACGATCCGTTACAGCCATGCGGATAAGATGCCTGTCATCTCAACTGCTAGTGATATGAGGCCGTTGGGATCCAGCACGGCGTTCCGTATTACCCTCCTGAACCCACCGATTCCACATTCTGCTAACAGTCATTGGATCTCGACCAACGCGAGCAGAAATGTTGCGATAAGATAAACCGCAATCGCGACAGGCTACAATCCGATCTTTATCAAAGTCGGAAACGTGATGGTACGCATTTCTCTTCCTTACACGAGGCCTCAGAACAACGTTTCACCAGGCAACGCCGGTCAACTGCTGTTTGTGTATGAGAAATCGGTTGAAAACTTTCCTCATGTCAGCAAGTTGTAGGTGTAGCCACCGGCGCCAACCTTATGTGAATGCTCTGAAAAGCTAATAATTTGCATATCACAGCATCGTATCCTGTCGGTTAAATTTCGCGTCTGTAGCACGTCATCTTCGTGGTGTAGCAATTTTAATGGCCAGTAGTGTATTTTCGATAGCACCAAAAGAGGTGCATATTTCCATTAATATAATTTTTGCTCACTTACCCACGATATAAAGCTTCTTAGAGACAGCAAAATTAAATTAGAAAACAAAATGAAAAAGTTTGTCCTTGACATTTTGTATTCCGTCGAAGAATTTCTGTTTATTTAGTACGTGAACGACGGTGTATTGGAAATTATTAATTCACTTCCGCATTATAGGAAGAAACAATTTGTAAATGGTTAGTACGCAGCCATATTTACAAGTATATAGGAATGTGTAATAAGAGTGCAAAATGTCTCATTCCACATCACTAAGATTAATCGTATAAACCATACGTGGAATGCGTAAATATGCATAAATAACGCACCATGACTGTTAATTTGTACATCAGTTCGCTGAATGGACAGGTTGTGGTGCCGTTCATGAACAGCTTTCCAGGATCTGTTTTACAATGGGATAACGCTGCTGTTATAACCCAACATTCTCTACAGAGTTGCTTTGTCCTGCTCGATCACCAGATCTGTCTCCAAACGAGCACATATGGGACGTCATTGGAGGACGACTCCAGCGTCATCCACAACCAGCATTAAGCGTCCCTGTATTGACCGCCAAATGCTACAGGCAAGGAACTCCATTCCACAAATCGACAACCGGGACCTGCACGACACAATGTATGCAATCTGCGTGCTTGCATTCAGCATTCTGGCGGTTACACTGTTTGTTACAGAACCGTCAATTCACCTTTGGAATGGCTTATCTCGTGTTTGCATTAACCTCTGATCTAGTAACGTAAATCCCTTAAGGGGGGTAGGACGTCAAACGGGCCGATTTGGAGCAAGAGAGGCACCACATGACATTTTAATTTCCACTGTCTATACTTTTACAAGTAAATTCATAAAACTTTGTCAGCATGACCAGGAAGTATTCAGGATTCACACTCGTAACAGCGGAAGTTCAAAAACATAACAAAATATTTTTTTTACATGTGAAATTTCATCATTTTTTCGCTTACTATTGGCTGCATTTGTTGCTATAGGCAGACTTTTCTTCGTAAGTAAGAGAGACTGTTCGATGAATTTTGAACATCATACAAACCATACTTACAGGTGTCTGAAACTCTAGAATCTATTTAATTTATTAAAAAATGAATGAGCTGTTACGTTTTAAACTTTATGTTTAGAAAAAAATCAAATTTTGTAGTTAATTATCTCAATTTTTACCACAGTTTTTAATAGATTTGGAAAATTCTAGAGTTTCATACACCTGTAAGTATGGTTTGTACGCTGTGCAAAATTCATCAGAGAATCTCTCTTACTTGTGAAGATAAATGTACCTATAGCAACAAATGCAGCGAACAGTAAGTGAAAAAAAGATGAAATTTCAGATCTAAAAAAAATATTTTGTTATGTTTTTGCACTTCCACTGCTATGAGTGTGAATCCTGAATTCTTCCTGGTCATGCTGACAAAGTTTTATGAATTTATTTGTAAAAGTATGGGCAGTAGAAAATAAAATGTCCTGTGGTGCCTCTCCTGCTCCAAGTCGGCCCATTTGACGTCCTACCCCCCTTAAACATGTTACCTACACTATTGTATTTTTTGGTTGTGTGATTTTTTTCCATCAGTGTAGTTACATTTTAGCATATGAGCTTTAAACGAGCGGTAATGGGAATGTTTGCAGGTGTCATACGTGACCAGCCCGGCCTCGGACCTGCAGTACTTGTTGTACGCGAACGGCAGTGAGCCGGTCCACCGCCACCACATGGATGACCTTCTGTGCGAGTACCACAGCACGCTGTCGGACATCCTACGGTGCCTGGGTATGCAGCAGGAAGCTGAGGGCTTCACTTTAGAGGAGCTGAAACGGGACATGGACCGCTGTCTAGTTATGGGATTTCTCTTCAGCTGCATGAGCGGCTTTGCTCTGACTTCCGAAAAGTACGGTGTGGAATACGTGAAGGCATTCAACGACCCAGAGCACGCCGACGAAGCTCTCGCAAAGATCTTCAAGAATCCTTATTCGTTATCCTACATGAAATACCTGATGCCAATTTTTGACAGTAAAGGAATTTTATGACAATTTGTAGCACGTATAGCTATTAAGATTCAAATAATCTAACTTTGCAAATTTCTGCCTTAGACGTTCTTCTAACTCACTGTAGGCTATGAGTAAGTGGGTATGATGAACTAGCAGGGGCGTGCCAACTGTGTTACGTGATTAATTCGCATTTATTTCTTGAGGATTTGTATTTAAGTAGTAGGGCAACTCTTGTACTCCAAAAGCCCTTTAAAATATGCTTGGTATTTTTTTATTCCATGGATTATTTTTGAATATACTGATATTGAGCGAGTTCTGATGAAATGATTACAAACATGTCTGTCATTTATGAATCCTTCAACAGTTGTCGAAAAGATATAGTCGCCATTTCTTATGCTGGTGAGCACTGGTACAACAGTAATCGTGTACTGAGTAACAGAATAAATCTTATGTTGTGTGTCAATCATTCAAGGCGAAAGTTAGGGATAGTGTTGTACCTGGAGGGTAGTGTATCTAGGAACACAGTCCTGGTCGGCGGTTTAATCTAGTGACTGAGTTTAGAAACCGAAGGACTGTGCACTAGAAACCGTCATAAATGCTTCCGACATTTTCCGCTGTTTTTGTTATCGTGAGACAAGAGATTGTGCTCTGTATGCAGCGTTTATAAATATTAAGAATTCTACATATTTGTGGGCATAATACACATTTAATGGCTATTGTTAATTCAGTAACATAGTTTTACACTGAGTAAAATGCTGTATATTTTCAAAACCAGTCATGTAACATGTGGATAGTGAAGCCGTACATAGTCGGTCGTGCACCATCTTGTACTTTGAAACGTAATAAGATCTTGTACATGGAAAAGTGGTATTTGGAAGTGAACGGAGTTCCTTTCGTGTCTTATCAATCTTCACTCTCTTGAAAATGGAAATCTGTGTTCACTGTCAATAGCTTCTATTTCAACATATTATTAAATTATAACTGGTTCCTACTAATACTTCTTAATTTGATTTCACTTACAGAGTACTGATGTGAAGTAGAGTAATAATGTAACACAAAGGCTATTGAAAACAGTACTGACAATACCTTCCCGAAACACTTTTAAATTTGAATAGAATATTTGGTCCTTGGTTACATCACCATGTTGTACCTTGGAATAGTGTTTTATATTTAAACAAACGTTATTTTTCCGGAGTAATTATTTTTAATTTCAGAAAAAATGCAGGACATATAAACTGAATGCTATCATTTCATAATGGAATAAGAAAATATATCAAACTTCTATTACAGGGGTGACTGGAGGCGAAAGGCTGAAAATGTTCCAACGCACAACACTCTCCCCTATTGCTTAGCAGGCACAACATTCACTGCCACCAAGTAACGAAGTTGGAACAATACGGAACAGAACTTCTGTTTTAAATTAAAATCCCTGAATCGTTTTAACCAGTTTCGAATAAGCTGTGGACATGGGGAAAGTGGTTGATTTTGCCTACTTGTGGTGTCGTCGCAAAACCGAGTGTCCAATGCCGCCATTTCCTCTTAATGGCAGGAAAACAGTTTACGCCTGACTTACTCGGGGGCAAACAAAAGCGAACATGCATCACTGAACCAGACTTCTTTCAACTTTAAATGGTAAGCTAACGCGAGCGAACTGCATTCGATCGTGTTCGGTTCGCATTCATTGGAATTCGGCCGTGCTCCGCTAGTTGCTTGTCTTTTAGCGAAACATCAATGGAAGTTCGTCTGTTCTTTGTTTCGGAGCTAGCAGCATAGAAGATTTTCGTCTAGTATCTTGTCTACTTTTGTGGTTTACATCAGTTACCCGAGCGGGGGAGTGGTATGAAGAGAGCATGGCGTTCCTGATAGAAAAGCATAGATATCATGGGAGCTTCTGGACTGTTTGGTACAAAATTTCCGAGGCACTCAAAGATGCAAAAGGGGAGTTCAAAATGACTGTAAATTCGTCATTACTTGAATATGGTGGGAACGGAGTGAATGAACACTACCTTTGTAGCTCTTTTTATCAATGAGAAAAAATGTAATAAATTATCTTGAAAGTAAACACGTGCTAATTTTGTATCAAGTATGCTATTTAAAAGATTTGATCATTCTCTTCTTTATGTTGATGGTAGTTGTAATTGAATGGCTCTTATGCCATTGTTATATTAGAGATTTCTGATGACGAACTGAAATTGTTCACGTAAGAATACCGTACGTGCTCTCTAACAAACTATAGAGCACATTTTATCACGTAGCCCGTAGTATTAAAGTTCGACCCATACTAAACCTAAAATGTACTGGCTGGCCATTCTAAGCTCATTAGCCAGAATTATCAGGAATCCCTACAATCTTTACCCATAAATGGAACAAATATCAAGTACTCTCATTCAGCAAAGCTAGAAGTAATGGAAATGAAGTCCCATGCTTCTTGACAGAGCGTAGGGGAACGATGCGGGAGACCCGCACCAAGGTACCAGGCAAGGTTCTAATGGAGGTGGTTTTGCTGTTGCCTTCCTCAGACCGTAAAGGGGATGAATGATGATGACGAAGACGGCACAACAACACCCAGTCGTCTTTGGGCAGGTGAAAATCCCTGACCCTGTCGTGAATCGAACGCGGGACCCCGTGATCGGGAAGCGAGAACGCTTCTGCGAGACCACGAGCTGTCGACTGTAGAAGTAATAAGAGATGAAAATCTAAATTGGACTGGGCACGTAAATGCAATGCGCAAGAAAGCATAGGCATCTCTTCATGCGCTACAAAAATATTAAAGGCTCTTCCCTCTTGAGCTGAAAAAGAAACTTGTACAGACATTTATACTTTAAATTAATGATTAAAGCCATGATATCCTGCAAAGATTTTCTCAGGAAAGCCCACGCCGCCTGGAATTGATTATGACTACTTGTGTTCGACTCTTTGATCACATTTCATCACAGCATGAACAGCTATCCCTGCTGCATGCAAACAAGGACGACGATTTCCATACCTTCCGTCTTATGGACGAACGCTGTCCCTCATATCTCTCCTAGACCTTAACGCTCTTGTGTGAACAACATGGCAGAAACAACAGTTTTAATCAGAGAAAAATCTTTTCTAACCGCATGTTCATCTACTGTCTCGAAGTCCTTCTCAGTAGCAAGAACCCGACTTCGGAATAAACTACTGCAGTATCTTAGAGAACTGAACAACATCTCCAGCTTCAGAAGACAGTTAATGATACACCTGCTAAAGCAACAATAACGATTACCATTGTTCCCGTACATACTCTTTACTGTTGTACATCCTTCTTTCCAACCAGCATTTCCTACTACCACGGCATTCTTAGCTGGTGCACTCTTAAATATCCTTTCCCCAGAACGTGCTATATCGGAAAATATATATTTTGTATACCTATAAATTCTTTTTATATCTGCCACTATTATTATTGTTATTATTGTAATTATTTTGTTATCTTTATTAGTATCACCACTGTTAGTGGCAGTAGGAGTACAAGTACTGCCAGTTCAAAATTGGTTCAAACTGCTCTGAGCACTATGGGGAGGATGCTAAGTTCACCGGACTTGGATAGGATGTGACGTCATTATGATGTATACACGCTACATCGAAAACGATGGAAACCGTATATCGACTATTCGACTTTTGTGAACTTTCGAGAGGTTGTGACAGGGTAGCGCTGTGCTCTGCGCCATTCGTTTAAATGTGTTTTGCGTTCCATGCGTTTAAATCGTGTATTGTACTGTGTTTGTGTCCTGTGTGTTGTTTTTCGTTTGCTCGTCTCTAATTATGTGTTCAGCATTCGAGAGACTAATAAGAGAAAAGCTGAAAGAGTTCAGCATCGATGACGACGGGCAATTGCGTGGTTGTTGTGAATCTCAAGCAAAAATTGATGTACTTCTGACACAGCTGAAGTGCGTCGGTTATTCGTACTCGGTGAGAAGAAGCACTCAGCAGCCAAAATCTTTAGATGCGTCAAGACACTAACCTTTGGTTAAGATTACACTGAGAAATCCACTTCCCCTCATATTTCATCTCCGGTCGACGATTTTTCTTCAACGATGCCTCATATTTTTTTTTTTTTAAGTTCGAAATTCAATCATTCTACACACCAGTCATTACTGGACACTAAGGTACATGTCTCTGCGGTCAGAGTGTAAAATTACTTATAATTATGGTTGATAAAACACTATCTTGGGATGGACATATAAATTACTTAGCTAACAAACTTGCACGCGTTCTCTTTCAGCTATATAAATTTAAAAAAAAAGTCAGCAAGAGTATGATGTTACAGTCTAATATGTACTGACAAGACCAATTGTATGAAACCATACTAAAATATTGATAATAAATAAATATTATTTTCGGCGTAAGCGTTCAATACAACAATCACACAATCTAATCTGGTCGGGACATAAGAAGACTTCACTTTTTTACGAAACGTGTTTTCCGTGGTGTTTTCAAGGCCACGGTCAGGACTATTTCTATTAATATCCAGCTCTTTTATTTTGGCGAAATACATATACGCTGCCACACTGAGCTGTTATCAGAATCGCACGTGTCAAAACAAACCACTAGCTGACGACAGTTTAGAATCTCGAACGTTCGTAAAAGTCGATAGGTGTGTTAATCGACTAAAGCGTATATACGTCATAATGACGTCACATCATATCCAGGTAGGGTGAACTTAGCATCCTCCGCACTATGGGACTTAACATCTGAGGTCATCAGTCCCCTAGACTTAGAACTACTTAAACCTAACTAACCTAAGGACATCACACGCATCCATGCCCGAGGCAGGATTCGAACCTGGGACCTTAGCAGCAGCGCGGTTCCGGACTGAAGCGCCTAGAACCCCTCGGCCACAACGCCCGGCTATACTGCCAGTATTAACTTCATTAGTTCATGATATACTTATTCACACTACGCTATAGGCACTTAAATAATTTTAATACTGTTTGTCATATTAACATTTTTGTTTCTTAGGTACCTGTGATGCAAAAAGGTTTTGTATCTGTTAAACCCCGGTCCGATGTAAAAGATGGTCTGATGGCCTTAGTCGGGTTAAGGGGGTAGGTCGTCAAACGGGCCAACTTAGAGCAGGAGAGGCAGCACAGGACATTTTGATTTTCCACTGTCTGTACTTTTACAAATAAACTCATAAAACTCATAAAACAGCATAAATAGGAAGGATTCAGGATTCACACTCACAGCAGTGGAAATTTTATAATTTTTTCACTTACTATTGGCTGCATTTGTTGCTATAGATACACTTTCCTTCATAAGTAAGAAAGATTCTTCGACGAATTTTGCACAGCATACAAACCATACTTACACGTTTATGAAACTCTAGTACTTAATTTATGAAAAAATGAATGAGCTGTTACATTTTAAACTTCATGTGTAGAAAAACCTCAAATTTTATAGTTAACTATCTCAATGTTTACCACAGGTTTTAATAGATTTGGAAAATTCTAGAGTTTTGTATTAAGGAGTTTGTGTTTAATAAGCATACCAAGTTTGAAAGTAACAGGATATTTATTTTGCATATTACATGGACCTAAGTATAAAAATTTGTGTTTTGCGGAAAGTGGCCGTTAAAGTTTCTGCTTGTATTTGGCATTCTTTAGGAACTGTCCAGCACCATACGCAGATTCTTTCTCATATTATAGATCAGTTTTCTTCCTTTTCACATACCTATGACGCACTCTTCTTGATTTTATCACCTCCAAAAGTTATTTATCTGCTTTCCCTATACGCTCTCTGTCTCTTGCACACAAATCTTTGATGCAGTTCACTCCTAGCTTAGTTCCCATTTTCTCTAAAACATATGTTCTGCTTTGCACATCACCATTAAAATATGAAACTGCATCATAAATAGCAATGGCAAGTGCATTTCTTTCCCCAAAAATGGTTTTTGGCAGCTTTTCCCTTAGGCATTACTTAAAACTCTCATTTGAGTTTTTGGTTACCGCCATGAAGACATTTTTTCAATGAGTTCATTTGCAAGGTCCCTGAATGTAGGTTTGGTGGCTTCCATTACAGCAGTTGGTAGAGAATTCTTGTGATGATATTCTTCACTTACAAATGACAGAAGAATGGTGTGCAGAGGGGTCTGGCGCTGTATCTTGGTACACTTAGGTCCAAATAATGTGCCTTATAGTGTCTCAGATATATATGTTTTATACATCATCCTATTCAGGCTACAAAATGAGCATATTTTTGAAAAATAAATTTTTTTTAAACTTTGTGACATCCTATTCACCCCCATGAAATAAATAAAAAATAAAATAAATGTGACAGGTCTCCGCCCTCGTAGGTCTGTGGTCAACATGTCTGACTCCTATGCGGAGGCCTCGGGTTCGATTCCCACAACCGCCGGAAGTTTTGTCCTCGTTGGGAGGACTGGTACGAGGTGCACTCAGCTCGTGAGGTCAGCTGAGGAGTGGTTTAATGAGAAGTAGCGGCTTCTAGCTCAAAGCTCAAGAAAGCCGGCAACGGCTGGGCGAGTATTGTGCTGACTGTCGACCCCAACGCCTTCTCCCCCCCCCCCCCCCCCCCCCCCCCCACATACAGCATTCAATGACGACATTGACATATGATGACAAGGCGGTCAGTCAGCGCCGATTAGCCCTTCAGGGCCAGAACACGGAGACTGCTTTGCTTAACAGTCACAGGTCGTATGTACGAGGGGTTATCCAGAAAGTAACAGACATTTTAGCCTATCGCGGCTGTGAGCGTGGCTAGAGACGCCATCTTGATGCCATAACGTTCCTATACGCTTTATGCATGCAGCGATGATAGCGTGTGGTCTGCGTCTCAGCTACATTGTTTTCTATGACGTGTTAAAATGCACGCTGCAATAGAAGACCACGCCACTTGTGAGATGCGTGCTGTGATTAGGGTTTTGTTGGCAAAAAACTGTAAACTAATGGAAATTCATCGTGACGTTTGTGATGTGTGCAGAAACGGAATAATGAGTGAAAGCTGAGTGAGGCATTGTTCATTGATTTTAAATATGGTCGTACCAATATTCACTATGAAGGCCGCAGTGGTAAGCCTAGCCTTGTTACTGACGAACTGTTGATGACAATAAACGACAAAATTCGTGAAAATCGTCGTTTCATGATTACGGAACTTTCGCGGCATTTTACCCAAACCACACTGAGTTTTCTGCATGAAAGTGTGGCGGAGAAGCTTGGTTACCACATATTTTGTACTAGTTGGGTCCCCAAAATCCTAACGGAAGCCCATAAAAAAATAGACTGACTGCAGTACCGACCTTCCTTGAAGATTATGAGAAAATTGGTAACAAAGTTATCGGTCGTATCATAACTGGGGACGAGACTTGGGTGAAGAATGTCAGTTGTGAAAAGAAAAGGCGGTCAACGAAATGGTGACACACGAATTCTTTCAAGAAAAGAAGGAAATGTTTGCAAACGCTGTCAGCAAGAGAGGCCTTTGCTGCTCTGTTTTGGGATCTAAGGATGTGATTCTTGCTGATTTCCTTGAACATGATGAGAATTGTAAAAAACTGACGAAGTTAAGGCAGTCGATACTGAACAATCATCGGGGAAAACTTAGCACCAAAATTTCGTTTTTCACGACAACGCGCGACCACTTGCGGCCAATCATACCCGAGAGCTGCTACAGGGTAACGGATGGGAGGTGTCCGATCATCCGCCATACAGTCTCAGAGCATCTACCACCTCTTCTCAGCAATGAAGACATAGCTCGCTAAACAACGCTTTTATACTGATGCCGAACTGCATACCGGTATAAATCTGTGGTTGCAATAACAAGCAGCAGATATTTGCAGAGACAGTAGTGAAAATCTTATGCCACGGTATGATAAGTGCCTCAGTTTGAATGCCGACTGTGTAGAAAAATAGCTTAAGAGTGTAACTTTAAAATGTACATAAAAAACTTAGGTTTTTGTACGTCGTTAATTTTTACTTCAGGACGTCTGTTTCTTTCTGGGTATCCCTAGTATATTTCATATTTCATAATTTTATTGACGTTATCTTTCTTACTCATACATTAATAAAAGTAGTGCTTCAGATCTGTCGTTTCCGTAGTGCAGATATCAGAAATTGTCTGAGATATAGCAGCTACTCACATGCGAAACCGTCACTGATATAAACGTCTCCAATTACTAACAGCCAGAATAAAAATATTAGCCTTTCTTCACATTATGCTAGCTGTCGGTAATGTGTTCTGCTTTTAAATTTTCTCCTCAGTTGTGATGAGAAGCCAGCGAAAAGCGACAACTGACCTACGTGCAAAGTTGTGGAATAGTGTTAGAGAAAGCTGGAACTCCAGTTCAGTGTTAAGTGCACTACTCCCACGCCTTTGACGCTTACGCAGAATTTATGACACCTAAAATCATTCTTTTTCTATGCTCATCTGCTTACTTCATCAAAAACAGTGCTCTTTGAAAATGGCTCTGAGCACTATGGGACTCAACTGCTGAGGTCATTAGTCCCCTAGAACTTAGAACTAGTTAAACCTAACTAACCTAAGGACATCACAGACATCCATGCCCGAGGCAGGATTCGAACCTGCGACCGTAGCAGTCTTGAGGTTCCAGACTGCAGCGCCTTTAACCGCACGGCCACTTCGGCCGGCAAACAGTGCTCTTTGTGCCGAATATTAGCGCCCAGAAAGAATAACGCAGCGTATGTTCGTTACCTTCTTTTCTCTGCGTTCCCTCTAGTCTAAAAACTTGTTCACAGAAGCAAGTGAACAGTAGCGAACACTAGCGAATAGTCTGCAAATGTTCATTCGCTGTTTTTCGCTTGCATTCACTCCGGTATAAAACAAGATTTATAAGTATTTCGTTCTGCTGCTATTCTTTCCGACAAGAACCATAGTTTTCATTACTCGAGTCACTGTCGTGTGTTTAGTTATCATCCTCCGTATCGCTATGACCACTGGATTTCCGACGTAATTCAAATGGTTCAAATGGCTCTGAGTACTATGGGACTCAACTGCTGAGGTCATTAGTCCCCTAGAACTTAGAACTAGTTAAACCTAACTAACCTAAGGACATCACAAACATCCATGCCCGAGGCAGGATTCGAACCTGCGACCGTAGTGGTCTTGCGGTTCCAGACTGCAGCGCCTTTAACCGCACGGCCACTTCGGCCGGCCCGACGTAATTCCTTACAATAATGAGTGTCTCATTCCCTCTCTCTCCCTCCCCACTTCTCTCCCTGTGTGTGTGTGTGTGTGTGTGTGTAACCACGGATAAAGAAGATTAATTTCGACGTTGACCTCATGATAGCGCTCTAGCAGTAATAAGTTCCCGGCCATTAAAATTTTGCGGTTCGATCGAGTTATTTAAGAATTTTCATTTGCTCTTGAAATAACTGTGATGAGAGACCACACTGTCAGCAGATCATTACGTTACAGTCGATCTGCACATGATTTTACAGTTGCTCGCAGATGAGGTACCGCGTCGATTGTGTAGGGATCATTACTAACATTTTATTACAGTTAACATACAGGTGTAATAAACACCTGTCTAGACATTTTATTTCAGTACCTTTGGGTATTCCTCAGTTATGTTTTTCAGTGTTATATTCAATATGACAGCAATGTTTTGAAAGGATGATGTGATGTAGGCACTTGTGTGATATCTACGAATGGAGATTACTATGTACAATAGTGACATTTGCTATATAAGTTGATTTTGCGCTGCCATGAATTGGAAGGAAATTTACTATAGAATAATAATCAATGTCAGAGTTCTGCATTACTCAGACAGCATAATACATACAGTATGTTTCCAACGTTTCCGTCAGTTTGCACTACCATCTCAGATGCTAATGTTCATAGCCAGGGTCTAGTTTCTTTCCGCTAAATGCCCTGGTTGGCAGAGTAATATTATTGTAGGAGTCGCGAATTCTGTCACTCGGAACAGTACTTATGTGAAAATATGTACATCGTTATTGTTTTTGTCTTATTTCTCTGTTGTTGTGTGAATGAATCCTGTAACGTAGGATAGTGCAATTTGAACTTCTTTTCTTCAACAGATTTTTTACGTTGAGAAAATATGAGATTGAGGGAATATAAAGGAAAAATTTGTACAAAAGACGACGCTCACAATATGGAAAGCATCGCTTTCATTAGGAAAACATAGATAATCCCAAACGACAAGAATCTATTACAGTAAAGGAAGGTGAACAGTATATCTGTTCGGAGTTTGTATTTTTGGGTATGTTCTTTTCCATGTCGGAGTCAGGTGATTGTTCATTTATAGGCTGACACACAGAAGAAACTCTGCAGTAGGTTCGTTGGCTTCTGAGGCCTAGACTGCTTCAACAAAATTCTTCTGAGTTACTGACTAATTCATTTTGCCCTGATTAAGCAACGTATAGTGATAGGTCAACGATCCAAACTAATTTTATTGAAACAGCAGTAGTATCCCTTTATATGGAACATTCAAATCTCGATACTCTATGCGTACTATAAAGCAGATACTTATTTACGTAAACTTTAACGCTCGGATTTATTGGTGCTACAACCTCTCAAAACATTTAAAGTTACTGCACTGTATTTCTTAGGTGTACAGGTGGAGACATCTTTTTATTGAATATCCAATTGCGTATTTGGTTTACAACGTTTCAGCCTGTTATAGGCAGAACTTCTGCGGCTGAATGCATTACATATCAAACACGTGACAATGCTAGCCGAACTCACATGAAGCCAAAGTACACATTCTGTTGTTCATTTATGCCTGTATATTCCTGTTTTAAACAATTTGTAAATCACACGAGAAACTATGATACTCCTTGGATTAAATATGTCACAGGACTTCATGATAAGGAAGGAGTTAGATTTGTGATAATACCGATAGATTTTTGTTGCATATTGGAAAAGTTCCTACGCAGTATTGCCATTATTCATCAGTATTATACCCGTTTGGTGGGCTATGATTGGTAGTGAAAATCGACATTCTTCGTTCCTGGAGTACTATACATCCTGACGTACTTTCTCTTGCTTCTTACAATGTGAGCCTGAAATTGGAGTCATTTTATAACACTAGGAAAATGTATAGACGACTGTTTTTGGCACAGATAAGCCGATCATCTGCCTACTATGAGGGTAGAAGTTGGCTTTCAATATTATTTACATTCTGCATGTCGAGATGATAGCTATGAACATTAGACTGCTTTCCAAAAAGGAATAAAATATTCTTTGTTTAGCTAACGGAAGGAAGTCATTAGACCATTTATATTTTATGCTGCAATGTAACTGTGCCGCAAAATTTTAATGGCCGGGAACTTATTACTGCTAGAGCGCTATCATGAGGTCAACGTCGAAATTAATCTTCTTTATCCGTGGTTACACACACACACACACACACACACAGGGAGAGAAGTGGGGAGGGAGAGAGAGGGAATGAGACACTCATTATTGTAAGGAATTACGTCGGGCCGGCCGAAGTGGCCGTGCGGTTAAAGGCGCTGCAGTCTGGAACCGCAAGACCACTACGGTCGCAGGTTCGAATCCTGCCTCGGGCATGGATGTTTGTGATGTCCTTAGGTTAGTTAGGTTTAACTAGTTCTAAGTTCTAGGGGACTAATGACCTCAGCAGTTGAGTCCCATAGTACTCAGAGCCATTTGAACCATTTGAATTACGTCGGAAATCCAGTGGTCATAGCGATACGGAGGATGATAACTAAACACACGACAGTAACTCGAGTAATGAAAACTATGGTTCTTGTCGGAAAGAATAGCAGCAGAACGAAATACTTATAAATCTTGTTTTATACCGGAGTGAATGCAAGCGAAAAACAGCGAATGAACATTTGCAGACTATTCGCTAGTGTTCGCTACTGTTCACTTGCTTCTGTGAACAAGTTTTTAGACTAGAGGGAACGCAGAGAAAAGAAGGTAACGAACATACGCTGCGTTATTCTTTCTGGGCGCTAATATTCGGCACAAAGAGCACTGTTTTTGATGAAGTAAGCAGATGAGCATAGAAAAAGAATGATTTTAGGTGTCATAAATTCTGCGTGAGCGTCAAAGGCGTGGGAGTAGTGCACTTAACACTGAACTGGAGTTCCAGCTTTCTCTAACACTACTCCACAACTTTGCACGTAGGTCAGTTGTCGCTTTTCGCTGGCTTCTCATCACAACTGAGGAGAAAATTTAAAAGCAGAACACATTACCGACAGCTAGCATAATGTGAAGAAAGGCTAATATTTTTATTCTGGCTGTTAGTAATTGGAGACGTTTATATCAGTGACGGTTTCGCATGTGAGTAGCTGCTATATCTCAGACAATTTCTGATATCTGCACTACGGAAACGACAGATCTGAAGCACTACTTTTATTAATGTATGAGTAAGAAAGATAACGTCAATAAAATTATGAAATATGAAATATACTAGGGATACCCAGAAAGAAACAGACGTCCTGAAGTAAAAATTAACGACGTACAAAAACCTAAGTTTTTTATGTACATTTTAAAGTTACACTCTTAAGCTATTTTTCTACACAGTCGGCATTCAAACTGAGGCACTTATCATACCGTGGCATAAGATTTTCACTACTGTCTCTGCAAATATCTGCTGCTTGTTATTGCAACCACAGATTTATACCGGTATGCAGTTCGGCATCAGTATAAAAGCGTTGTTTAGCGAGCTATGTCTTCATTGCTGAGAAGAGGTGGTAGATGCTCTGAGACTGTATGGCGGATGATCGGACACCTCCCATCCGTTACCCTGTAGCAGCTCTCGGGTATGATTGGCCGCAAGTGGTCGCGCGTTGTCGTGAAAAACGAAATTTTGGTGCTAAGTTTTCCCCGATGATTGTTCAGTATCGACTGCCTTAACTTCGTCAGTTTTTTACAATTCTCATCATGTTCAAGGAAATCAGCAAGAATCACATCCTTAGATCCCAAAACAGAGCAGCAAAGGCCTCTCTTGCTGACAGCGTTTGCAAACATTTCCTTCTTTTCTTGAAAGAATTCGTGTGTCACCATTTCGTTGACCGCCTTTTCTTTTCACAACTGACATTCTTCACCCAAGTCTCGTCCCCAGTTATGATACGACCGATAACTTTGTTACCAATTTTCTCATAATCTTCAAGGAAGGTCGGTACTGCAGTCAGTCTATTTTTTTATGGGCTTCCGTTAGGATTTTGGGGACCCAACTAGTACAAAATATGTGGTAACCAAGCTTCTCCGCCACACTTTCATGCAGAAAACTCAGTGTGGTTTGGGTAAAATGCCGCGAAAGTTCCGTAATCATGAAACGACGATTTTCACGAATTTTGTCGTTTATTGTCATCAACAGTTCGTCAGTAACAAGGCTAGGCTTACCACTGCGGCCTTCATAGTGAATATTGGTACGACCATATTTAAAATCAATGAACAATGCCTCACTCAGCTTTCACTCATTATTCCGTTTCTGCACACATCACAAACGTCACGATGAATTTCCATTAGTTTACAGTTTTTTGCCAACAAAACCCTAATCACAGCACGCATCTCACAAGTGGCGTGGTCTTCTATTGCAGCGTACATTTTAACACGTCATAGAAAACAATGTAGCTGAGACGCAGACCACACGCTATCATCGCTGCATGCATAAAGCGTATAGGAACGTTATGGCATCAAGATGGCGTCTCTAGCCACGCTCACAGCCGCGATAGGCTAAAATGTCTGTTACTTTCTGGATAACCCCTCGTACATACGACCTGTGACTGTTAAGCAAAGCAGTCTCCGTGTTCTGGCCCTGAAGGGCTAATCGGCGCTGACTGACCGCCTTGTCATCATATGTCAATGTCGTCATTGAATGCTGTATGTGGGGGGGGGGGGGGGGGGGGGGAGAAGGCGTTGGGGTCGACAGTCAGCACAATACTCGCCCAGCCGTTGCCGGCTTTCTTGAGCTTTGAGCTAGAAGCCGCTACTTCTCATTAAACCACTCCTCAGCTGACCTCACGAGCTGAGTGCACCTCGTACCAGTCCTCCCAACGAGGACAAAACTTCCGGCGGTTGTGGGAATCGAACCCGAGGCCTCCGCATAGGAGTCAGACATGTTGACCACAGACCTACGAGGGCGGAGACCTGTCACATTTATTTTATTTTTTATTTATTTCATGGGGGTGAATAGGATGTCACAAAGTTTAAAAAAAATTTATTTTTCAAAAATATGCTCATTTTGTAGCCTGAATAGGATGATGTATAAAACATATATATCTGAGACACTATAAGGCACATTATTTGGACCTAAGTGTACCAAGATACAGCGCCAGACCCCTCTGCACACCATTCTTCTGTCATTTGTAAGTGAAGAATATCATCACAAGAATTCTCTACCAACTGCTGTAATGGAAGCCACCAAACCTACATTCAGGGACCTTGCAAATGAACTCATTGAAAAAATGTCTTCATGGCGGTAACCAAAAACTCAAATGAGAGTTTTAAGTAATGCCTAAGGGAAAAGCTGCCAAAAACCATTTTTGGGGAAAGAAATGCACTTGCCATTGCTATTTATGATGCAGTTTCATATTTTAATGGTGATGTGCAAAGCAGAACATATGTTTTAGAGAAAATGGGAACTAAGCTAGGAGTGAACTGCATCAAAGATTTGTGTGCAAGAGACAGAGAGCGTATAGGGAAAGCAGATAAATAACTTTTGGAGGTGATAAAATCAAGAAGAGTGCGTCATAGGTATGTGAAAAGGAAGAAAACTGATCTATAATATGAGAAAGAATCTGCGTATGGTGCTGGACAGTTCCTAAAGAATGCCAAATACAAGCAGAAACTTTAACGGCCACTTTCCGCAAAACACAAATTTTTATACTTAGGTCCATGTAATATGCAAAATAAATATCCTGTTACTTTCAAACTTGGTATGCTTATTAAACACAAACTCCTTAATACAAAACTCTAGAATTTTCCAAATCTATTAAAACCTGTGGTAAACATTGAGATAGTTAACTATAAAATTTGAGGTTTTTCTACACATGAAGTTTAAAATGTAACAGCTCATTCATTTTTTCATAAATTAAGTACTAGAGTTTCATAAACGTGTAAGTATGGTTTGTATGCTGTGCAAAATTCGTCGAAGAATCTTTCTTACTTATGAAGGAAAGTGTATCTATAGCAACAAATGCAGCCAATAGTAAGTGAAAAAATTATAAAATTTCCACTGCTGTGAGTGTGAATCCTGAATCCTTCCTATTTATGCTGTTTTATGAGTTTTATGAGTTTATTTGTAAAAGTACAGACAGTGGAAAATCAAAATGTCCTGTGCTGCCTCTCCTGCTCTAAGTTGGCCCGTTTGACGACCTACCCCCTTAACCCGACTAAGGCCATCAGACCATCTTTTACATCGGACCGGGGTTTAACAGATACAAAACCTTTTTGCATCACAGGTACCTAAGAAACAAAAATGTTAATATGACAAACAGTATTAAAATTATTTAAGTGCCTATAGCGTAGTGTGAATAAGTATATCATGAACTAATGAAGTTAATACTGGCAGTATAGCCGGGCGTTGTGGCCGAGGGGTTCTAGGCGCTTCAGTCCGGAACCGCGCTGCTGCTAAGGTCCCAGGTTCGAATCCTGCCTCGGGCATGGATGCGTGTGATGTCCTTAGGTTAGTTAGGTTTAAGTAGTTCTAAGTCTAGGGGACTGATGACCTCAGATGTTAAGTCCCATAGTGCGGAGGATGCTAAGTTCACCCTACCTGGATATGATGTGACGTCATTATGACGTATATACGCTTTAGTCGATTAACACACCTATCGACTTTTACGAACGTTCGAGATTCTAAACTGTCGTCAGCTAGTGGTTTGTTTTGACACGTGCGATTCTGATAACAGCTCAGTGTGGCAGCGTATATGTATTTCGCCAAAATAAAAGAGCTGGATATTAATAGAAATAGTCCTGACCGTGGCCTTGAAAACACCACGGAAAACACGTTTCGTAAAAAAGTGAAGTCTTCTTATGTCCCGACCAGATTAGATTGTGTGATTGTTGTATTGAACGCTTACGCCGAAAATAATATTTATTTATTATCAATATTTTATTATGGTTTCATACAATTGGTCTTGTCAGTACATATTAGACTGTAACATCATACTCTTGCTGACTTTTTTTTTAAATTTATATAGCTGAAAGAGAACGCGTGCAAGTTTGTTAGCTAAGTAATTTATATGTCCATCCCAAGATAGTGTTTTATCAACCATAATTATAAGTAATTTTACACTCTGACCGCAGAGACATGTACCTTAGTGTCCAGTAATGACTGGTGTGTAGAATGATTGAATTTCGAACTTAAAAAAAAAAAAATATGAGGCATCGTTGAAGAAAAATCGTCGACCGGAGATGAAATATGAGGGGAAGTGGATTTCTCAGTGTAATCTTAACCAAAGGTTAGTGTCTTGACGCATCTAAAGATTTTGGCTGCTGAGTGCTTCTTCTCACCGAGTACGAATAACCGACGCACTTCAGCTGTGTCAGAAGTACATCAATTTTTGCTTGAGATTCACAACAACCACGCAATTGCCCGTCGTCATCGATGCTGAACTCTTTCAGCTTTTCTCTTATTAGTCTCTCGAATGCTGAACACATAATTAGAGACGAGCAAACGAAAAACAACACACAGGACACAAACACAGTACAATACACGATTTAAACGCATGGAACGCAAAACACATTTAAACGAATGGCGCAGAGCACAGCGCTACCCTGTCACAACCTCTCGAAAGTTCACAAAAGTCGAATAGTCGATATACGGTTTCCATCGTTTTCGATGTAGCGTGTATACATCATAATGACGTCACATCCTATCCAAGTCCGGTGAACTTAGCATCCTCCCCATAGTGCTCAGAGCAGTTTGAACCAATTTTGAACTGGCAGTACTTGTACTCCTACTGCCACTAACAGTGGTGATACTAATAAAGATAACAAAATAATTACAATAATAACAATAATAATAGTGGCAGATATAAAAAGAATTTATAGGTATACAAAATATATATTTTCCGATATAGCACGTTCTGGGGAAAGGATATTTAAGAGTGCACCAGCTAAGAATGCCGTGGTAGTAGGAAATGCTGGTTGGAAAGAAGGATGTACAACAGTAAAGAGTATGTACGGGAACAATGGTAATCGTTATTGTTGCTTTAGCAGGTGTATCATTAACTGTCTTCTGAAGCTGGAGATGTTGTTCAGTTCTCTAAGATACTGCAGTAGTTTATTCCGAAGTCGGGTTCTTGCTACTGAGAAGGACTTCGAGACAGTAGATGAACATGCGGTTAGAAAAGATTTTTCTCTGATTAAAACTGTTGTTTCTGCCATGTTGTTCACACAAGAGCGTTAAGGTCTAGGAGAGATATGAGGGACAGCGTTCGTCCATAAGACGGAAGGTATGGAAATCGTCGTCCTTGTTTGCATGCAGCAGGGATAGCTGTTCATGCTGTGATGAAATGTGATCAAAGAGTCGAACACAAGTAGTCATAATCAATTCCAGGCGGCGTGGGCTTTCCTGAGAAAATCTTTGCAGGATATCATGGCTTTAATCATTAATTTAAAGTATAAATGTCTGTACAAGTTTCTTTTTCAGCTCAAGAGGGAAGAGCCTTTAATATTTTTGTAGCGCATGAAGAGATGCCTATGCTTTCTTGCGCATTGCATTTACGTGCCCAGTCCAATTTAGATTTTCATCTCTTATTACTTCTACAGTCGACAGCTCGTGGTCTCGCAGAAGCGTTCTCGCTTCCCGATCACGGGGTCCCACGTTCGATTCACGACAGGGTCAGGGATTTTCACCTGCCCAAAGACGACTGGGTGTTGTTGTGCCGTCTTCGTCATCATCATTCATCCCCTTTACGGTCTGAGGAAGGCAACAGCAAAACCACCTCCATTAGAACCTTGCCTGGTACCTTGGTGCGGGTCTCCCGCATCGTTCCCCTACGCTCTGTCAAGAAGCATGGGACTTCATTTCCATTACTTCTAGCTTTGCTGAATGAGAGTACTTGATATTTGTTCCATTTATGGGTAAAGATTGTAGGGATTCCTGATAATTCTGGCTAATGAGCTTAGAATGGCCAGCCAGTACATTTTAGGTTTAGTATGGGTCGAACTTTAATACTACGGGCTACGTGATAAAATGTGCTCTATAGTTTGTTAGAGAGCACGTACGGTATTCTTACGTGAACAATTTCAGTTCGTCATCAGAAATCTCTAATATAACAATGGCATAAGAGCCATTCAATTACAACTACCATCAACATAAAGAAGAGAATGATCAAATCTTTTAAATAGCATACTTGATACAAAATTAGCACGTGTTTACTTTCAAGATAATTTATTACATTTTTTCTCATTGATAAAAAGAGCTACAAAGGTAGTGTTCATTCACTCCGTTCCCACCATATTCAAGTAATGATGAATTTACAGTCATTTTGAACTCCCCTTTTGCATCTTTGAGTGCCTCGGAAATTTTGTACCAACCAGTCCAGAAGCTCCCATGATATCTATGCTTTTCTATCAGGAACGCCATGCTCTCTTCATATCACTCCCCCGCTCGGGTAACTGATGTAAACCACAAAAGTAGACAAGATACTAGACGAAAATCTTCTATGCTGCTAGCTCCGAAACAAAGAACAGACGAACTTCCATTGATGTTTCGCTAAAAGACAAGCAACTAGCGGAGCACGGCCGAATTCCAATGAATGCGAACCGAACACGATCGAATGCAGTTCGCTCGCGTTAGCTTACCATTTAAAGTTGAAAGAAGTCTGGTTCAGTGATGCATGTTCGCTTTTGTTTGCCCCCGAGTAAGTCAGGCGTAAACTGTTTTCCTGCCATTAAGAGGAAATGGCGGCATTGGACACTCGGTTTTGCGACGACACCACAAGTAGGCAAAATCAACCACTTTCCCCATGTCCACAGCTTATTCGAAACTGGTTAAAACGATTCAGGGATTTTAATTTAAAACAGAAGTTCTGTTCCGTATTGTTCCAACTTCGTTACTTGGTGGCAGTGAATGTTGTGCCTGCTAAGCAATAGGGGAGAGTGTTGTGCGTTGGAACATTTTCAGCCTTTCGCCTCCAGTCACCCCTGTAATAGAAGTTTGATATATTTTCTTATTCCATTATGAAATGATAGCATTCAGTTTATATGTCCTGCATTTTTTCTGAAATTAAAAATAATTACTCCGGAAAAATAACGTTTGTTTAAATATAAAACACTATTCCAAGGTACAACATGGTGATGTAACCAAGGACCAAATATTCTATTCAAATTTAAAAGTGTTTCGGGAAGGTATTGTCAGTACTGTTTTCAATAGCCTTTGTGTTACATTATTACTCTACTTCACATCAGTACTCTGTAAGTGAAATCAAATTAAGAAGTATTAGTAGGAACCAGTTATAATTTAATAATATGTTGAAATAGAAGCTATTGACAGTGAACACAGATTTCCATTTTCAAGAGAGTGAAGATTGATAAGACACGAAAGGAACTCCGTTCACTTCCAAATACCACTTTTCCATGTACAAGATCTTATTACGTTTCAAAGTACAAGATGGTGCACGACCGACTATGTACGGCTTCACTATCCACATGTTACATGACTGGTTTTGAAAATATACAGCATTTTACTCAGTGTAAAACTATGTTACTGAATTAACAATAGCCATTAAATGTGTATTATGCCCACAAATATGTAGAATTCTTAATATTTATAAACGCTGCATACAGAGCACAATCTCATGTCTCACGATAACAAAAACAGTGGAAAATGTCGGAAGCATTTATGACGGTTTCTAGTGCACAGTCCTTCGGTTTCTAAACTCAGTCACTAGATTAAACCGCCGACCAGGACTGTGTTCCTAGATACACTACCCTCCAGGTACAACACTATCCCTAACTTTCGCCTTGAATGATTGACACACAACATAAGATTTATTCTGTTACTCAGTACACGATTACTGTTGTACCAGTGCTCACCAGCATAAGAAATGGCGACTATATCTTTTCGACAACTGTTGAAGGATTCATAAATGACAGACATGTTTGTAATCATTTCATCAGAACTCGCTCAATATCAGTATATTCAAAAATAATCCATGGAATAAAAAAATACCAAGCATATTTTAAAGGGCTTTTGGAGTACAAGAGTTGCCCTACTACTTAAATACAAATCCTCAAGAAATAAATGCGAATTAATCACGTAACACAGTTGGCACGCCCCTGCTAGTTCATCATACCCACTTACTCATAGCCTACAGTGAGTTAGAAGAACGTCTAAGGCAGAAATTTGCAAAGTTAGATTATTTGAATCTTAATAGCTATACGTGCTACAAATTGTCATAAAATTCCTTTACTGTCAAAAATTGGCATCAGGTATTTCATGTAGGATAACGAATAAGGATTCTTGAAGATCTTTGCGAGAGCTTCGTCGGCGTGCTCTGGGTCGTTGAATGCCTTCACGTATTCCACACCGTACTTTTCGGAAGTCAGAGCAAAGCCGCTCATGCAGCTGAAGAGAAATCCCATAACTAGACAGCGGTCCATGTCCCGTTTCAGCTCCTCTAAAGTGAAGCCCTCAGCTTCCTGCTGCATACCCAGGCACCGTAGGATGTCCGACAGCGTGCTGTGGTACTCGCACAGAAGGTCATCCATGTGGTGGCGGTGGACCGGCTCACTGCCGTTCGCGTACAACAAGTACTGCAGGTCCGAGGCCGGGCTGGTCACGTATGACACCTGCAAACATTCCCATTACCGCTCGTTTAAAGCTCATATGCTAAAATGTAACTACACTGATGGAAAAAAATCACACAACCAAAAAATACAATAGTGTAGGTAACATGTTTAAGGGGGGTAGGACGTCAAATGGGCCGACTTGGAGCAGGAGAGGCACCACAGGACATTTTATTTTCTACTGCCCATACTTTTACAAATAAATTCATAAAACTTTGTCAGCATGACCAGGAAGAATTCAGGATTCACACTCATAGCAGTGGAAGTGCAAAAACATAACAAAATATTTTTTTTAGATCTGAAATTTCATCTTTTTTTCACTTACTGTTCGCTGCATTTGTTGCTATAGGTACATTTATCTTCACAAGTAAGAGAGATTCTCTGATGAATTTTGCACAGCGTACAAACCATACTTACAGGTGTATGAAACTCTAGAATTTTCCAAATCTATTAAAAACTGTGGTAAAAATTGAGATAATTAACTACAAAATTTGATTTTTTTCTAAACATAAAGTTTAAAACGTAACAGCTCATTCATTTTTTAATAAATTAAATAGATTCTAGAGTTTCAGACACCTGTAAGTATGGTTTGTATGATGTTCAAAATTCATCGAACAGTCTCTCTTACTTACGAAGAAAAGTCTGCCTATAGCAACAAATGCAGCCAATAGTAAGCGAAAAAATGATGAAATTTCACATGTAAAAAAAATATTTTGTTATGTTTTTGAACTTCCGCTGTTACGAGTGTGAATCCTGAATACTTCCTGGTCATGCTGACAAAGTTTTATGAATTTACTTGTAAAAGTATAGACAGTGGAAATTAAAATGTCATGTGGTGCCTCTCTTGCTCCAAATCGGCCCGTTTGACGTCCTACCCCCCTTAAGGGATTTACGTTACTAGATCAGAGGTTAATGCAAACACGAGATAAGCCATTCCAAAGGTGAATTGACGGTTCTGTAACAAACAGTGTAACCGCCAGAATGCTGAATGCAAGCACGCAGATTGCATACATTGTGTCGTGCAGGTCCCGGTTGTCGATTTGTGGAATGGAGTTCCTTGCCTGTAGCATTTGGCGGTCAATACAGGGACGCTTAATGCTGGTTGTGGATGACGCTGGAGTCGTCCTCCAATGACGTCCCATATGTGCTCGTTTGGAGACAGATCTGGTGATCGAGCAGGACAAAGCAACTCTGTAGAGAATGTTGGGTTATAACAGCAGCGTTATCCCATTGTAAAACAGATCCTGGAAAGCTGTTCATGAACGGCACCACAACCTGTCCATTCAGCGAACTGATGTACAAATTAACAGTCATGGTGCGTTATTTATGCATATTTACGCATTCCACGTATGGTTTATACGATTAATCTTAGTGATGTGGAATGAGACATTTTGCACTCTTATTACACATTCCTATATACTTGTAAATATGGCTGCGTACTAACCATTTACAAATTGTTTCTTCCTATAATGCGGAAGTGAATTAATAATTTCCAATACACCGTCGTTCACGTACTAAATAAACAGAAATTCTTCGACGGAATACAAAATGTCAAGGACAAACTTTTTCATTTTGTTTTCTAATTTAATTTTGCTGTCTCTAAGAAGCTTTATATCGTGGGTAAGTGAGCAAAAATTATATTAATGGAAATATGCACCTCTTTTGGTGCTATCGAAAATACACTACTGGCCATTAAAATTGCTACACCACGAAGATGACGTGCTACAGACGCGAAATTTAACCGACAGGATACGATGCTGTGATATGCAAATTATTAGCTTTTCAGAGCATTCACATAAGGTTGGCGCCGGTGGCTACACCTACAACTTGCTGACATGAGGAAAGTTTTCAACCGATTTCTCATACACTGAAACACGTATGTAACATAGCAGCGATGGCGAGGCATTGTAGCATCTGTGACCAGAGAGTATGCGCTTGACCGCGCGAGTGTTGCGAGCAGTTCGCTAGTTGTCGCTGTGCAGAGCAGTAGTCTGTCAGTAGTCGTTGCGAGTCAGTCAGTAGTAGTCGTTGCGAGTCTGTAGCTCTGTCTAGTTGAGAGCAGTACTCAGTCTGTAGTCGTCATGCAGAGCGGTCGGTCAGTAGTAGCAGCCCAGTGCGGTTGTGTGATGTAGGCGGTCGGCAACACTGGTCAAGATGAGGAATAAGGTATACTGTTAATTAATATAATCATTAGATAATGAAAAATTTTATTTATTGTAATCATTCTCCAACAAGTCTCCCAATAATAATCTTTTTATTTTTCAAAAGCATTTTCTCAAAAATTTAATTTTTTATTGAACTCAAGATTTCGTTGCACTTCCCATTTCATTCCACTTCTTTTGAAGAAAAATTCCACTAAAATCACAAAAAAAGAGAATATTATTATTTGCAATGCAGTTCCTCCAAGCGGTGCGCAACAACAAGAGCAGATATGTGACATCCATTTATTCTGAGGTAAGACTTTAATTCTGATTGTTTTACACAGGGCCAAAGACCGATATTTCGGTTTAATTGAATTTTCTTGTCACTGAATGGACTTTAATTTTTTGAAGGATTTATATTTGAGTCAGATTGCGAATTTCACATTTTTGTTGCCATTGTCAGTACATTTCATTGTGGGCAGGTTACGCATAGAGCCATGTCCATCAGCATTTCTAATTAGTATCGTCCTTTCTTTAAAAATTTTTTGTGGGGAGGTTACACTTGGCTCCCATTTCTATTAAGTATTGTCATTACATTTCTTTCTTATAAAATTACGGTGGGGAGGTTACACTTGGCGACACCCAGTCCAGGATCGTATTTCGTTGAGAGTCTTTTGAACAACAGTCAGATATCTGCTCTTGTTTGCTTAGATATAATTAGGATTTAGCGCAACGCTGTTAATAATATTGTGACTTTCTCTCTACAGGTCAACGGCAGTTTGTTGCTTTGTTGTATTTGTGTGTTGCTTTTGCACTGTGTTGATTTGTTTTGTGAAAAATTTTGACTATTGTAAAAATGCCGCGAAAGACTGTGAATAGTGTATCGCGAAGTATTGTGAATGAAATTACCGACTTAAACAACGTGACCGATAGTAATTGTGATACGCAACGTAATGATGACAATCCTGCGTTCACTAACAATCAGTGCATTCCAACCACTAAAGATGACTTTCACCTTAATGATGAACAAACGAACTCAATTGTCTCGTCTGTTAACTTGACGACAATTGATGACGCAGAATGCTCTATGGTAATGAGCGCTGCCGAGTTTAACACACCCGATTTAGAAAATCCAAGTAATGTACAGACAAATTTTTCGAATGAAAATGATCAGTGTAGTGAGAGTATGACGGATCCATTTAATTCCGAAATAATGTCTGACAGTGTACATCCGACTGATAATCCTTTTTGTAAGTTGCAAAATGACCAAATGGTCACACAAAGCGCGACAACTGCAGGTACACCATTAAACAGTACTGAGAATGCAACAGCTACTTTAAGTTTGGATCAATTTATGACAATAATGCTACAGTTTAAGAACGATCTTGGTGTAGATATCAAACAAGATAATGAAAAACTCAAACGACACTTAAATGAAAAACTTGACAATAATGACGAAAATCTCAAACAACTTAGGGAAGATAACAAACAACAGAATGAAAACCTCAAGCAACTTAGTGAACAGGTCAGACAACAAAATGAAAAATTTGACGACAATTCGAGGCAGCTTAGTGAACAAATTAAAGCTGTTGCCGCGCAGTGTCATGACACTAAGGAACAGTTGCGCGCGGAAATTGAGGCGTGTTCACAAAAAAATAGCGAAGAAATTAAATCTGTTGCGCAAGAATTAAGAGAAATGCAAACAGTCGCAACAGAAACACTCAGAGACGAAATTAGCGGAGTCGCTAAACAATGCTCTGAAAAAGCTGCACAATTACGGGACGAGTTTAAAGCAATGACGGTAGAACTTTCACGCACTATGGACGCAAAGATAGACGCGAAATTCGAACAGCAGAACACTCAGATTAACGAGCGCTTTAGTCAGCACATACAGAACAGTGATACGCGTTTCCGCAGATTTATTCAAGATCAAAACAAAGTAAAACGACAAGTCATGGAAACAATCACTGCACAGAGACAAGAGGACAAACGTAAAATATTCGCGAAAGCGAAGACGTATGTAGACAATAATATTACTACAGTGTCCGACAAAATTAATACCATAGAACAATTGAACGCGGAATTACGGGATGAAATTTCTGATCTTAAAGCAAAAACAGATACACACACAGTAAATATTCAAACAGTGACAGATAGATTCGAACAATTAGATCTAACACAGGATTGCGATGTCATCAAAGCTGATGTTAAAAAACTGAGCGAAACTACGCGTAAGTTGCAAAAACAGATTAATGCGTCTGATTCTAAAACCGATGATCAGGTTAAAATACTGACTGAAAAATGTGATGAATTGGCCAGTCGTATTGATGTTATCGAAAATACTAATGACAATAAATCAGACGATACTGCACCGGTTTCTTTTATCCAAACACCTGAATTTCAAAATTTACAGCAGACAATTAATGAAATCGATTCATCTAACAACACGTTACGTCGGAAGTTATCAAATTTACAACAAGAAGTAACAGAGATGAAAAACATGTCAGTTAATAACATACCACAACAGACGCCACTTTATGAACATGTGTCAGACTCACGCAGCGCGTATAATTTGGGTAATCTACAGAGAGTACGGGACTTAGATTCCGATCAACCGCAGTTCAATAGATACTCTTACGATCCTGAACCTGTTTCATTACACAGAGATGATAATTTCGACTATAAACATTTTCTGTCAGTAAGAAAGTTCAAAATATTTAAAAACGATAGAACGCAGATTCACCCACTGGATTGGATTCAACAGTTTAGCTTTGCTCTTCCACCGACTTGGCCTGTAACACATAAACTTGAATTTATTTGCAGTTTTTTGGAAGGCGAACCGGCAACTCGTATGAGACCGATCGCGAGACAGTGTTACTCGGTAGAGGAATTTCAGAATGCTTTTCTGTCAGCGTACTGGTCGAAGACGACACAGCGCGGAATTAAAGACCAACTAATTAGTTTGCCAAACTATGAAAACTCAAATTTTCCCAGTGTAACGCAATTTTTTGAGCACATGGTACAACAAAACCAGTACCTAAGTGAACCGTACAGTGAATCCGCACTTATACAACTATGCATCTCTAAATTACCACGGTCATTACGAGTGTCACTTCTAACGGGCCAGCAAAAAGAAAACATTTCAGCATTCAGAGATCTTTTACAGCTCTTGGAGGTACAGCAATCCGATTATTCTTTTGTAAACAAAAACTTTTCGAGTAACAACCAAGGTCAACAACAGTACTGCAATTATGATCAGGGACGTAATTCCAATCGGAAAGATAACAGACGTTTTAGGAACGACAACTACCAAAACTTTAATAACAGGCAAAATTCTAATTATCAATACCGTCAAAATTTTCAGCAACAGGAACAACACTTTAGTAACAATAGAGGTGTTTCACAACAACAACATCAAAACCAGCCGGTTAGCATACCTAACCAACAATGGAATACACAAGGTCAACCAGGCTTTAATGTTTCGCCGCGTGGACGTATAGCCCCTGGTCCAACAAATAGTAACGTACGTCAGCAAGGAAACAACTATGTACAAAGAAGACAGTATTTCAATTCCCATCGCAATACACCGTACAGGAATGACTATTACGACAGACGTAAAAACGACGAGCACAATTATCAGCGTACATATAATAACAGTCGGTCCCACCAACAGCAAAACCATACGCAAGAACATATTCTCATGAATGAACCCGACAGTAGGTACCATCCAGAGCGTAACACGTCTGGAAGAAGTAATAGGACAGTTCAAATAGTCGAAATGCCACAGAATCCTCCTAATAATAATAACACGTCAGATAGAATCTGACTAGATAATGTACAGGACGCATCTTCCAATAATACAAGCACTACCTTAGACACGCAAAATGTTGTTCACGAAAATGTAATTACTTTTGACGACATCAGAGACACTCTTTTACAGGAAAGACCAGTTATTCAGAGAACCATTTCACATCCTGTTATCGAAATTAAAATTGGTTCATCGAAATTTTCAGCAGTAATCGATTCCGGATCACCTATATCAGTAATTAATGAGGAGACTTTCAACGAGTGCAACAAAGAGAATACTTATCCGACGTTACCTTTAGGCAAAACAAAAGTGAAAGGAGCAGTATCGAGTAAAGGAGTAGACGTTAAATTACAGACGCATTTATCATTTTGTATTGGAGGTCATACTTTTCACTCTAATTTTTGGATTGTGCCTTTATTGACAACAGACGTTATTTTAGGTACGAATTTTCTGGTACAACACGACGCAGTTATTGATTTTCAGAATTCTTATTTAATGTTAAAGGATGAAAATGTACAACTTGCTTTAGAATTTCAGCACTCTTTATCTACGGAAGAACAAACAATTAACCGCACAGAGGTCATTTCCGCAACACGTAACATAGACTGTAATCCCACATTGTTCACGGATACGTACGTACACAACTATAATACTCCAGACGAAGCTGACTACGACGTAATGCAATTGATTTCTGATAAGGTTAAAGAGAGCAGTGCAAGTACAGACGACGAACGAACGCAATTACACAAAATTCTTTTACAGCAAGCTCCAGTTTTCGACAACATTCCTGGTACTATGTCCGGCTTTATGTATGAATTTCAAGTCAAACCGCACGACACATTTAAAGCAAAGCATTATCCTATTCCATACATTCACAGAGAACAGGTTAAAAAAGAATTGCAGGATATGCTCGACCAAGGAATTATAGAACCAGCAGTTAGTCCGTACATAAACCCACTACATATTGTTAAGAAAAAAGATGGCTCACTTCACCTTGTACTTGATTCACGTCACATTAATGACATTATTATTAATGAAACAGACCGACCACAGACATTAGAGGAACTTTTACAGAAATTTCACGGCACTGCTATTTATTCCACATTAGATTTGAAATCGGGATTTTGGCAAATTCAACTTCATCCGAATTGTAGAAAATATACAGCTTTTCTCTGTTTCGGCGACTGTTATCAATTTTGCAAACTACCGTTCGGCTTAACTATTTCTTCTGCAGCTTTTATTCGCGGTTTGAACACTATACTTCCGACAGAACTTAAAGACAGAATTACGACGTATGTAGACGATATTCTTATCGCAGAAGCTAACTGGTCTGAACACAATATGATTCTTGAACAACTGTTACAAACCTTTTATGCACAAGGACTTACAGTTAACCTCAGTAAATCGCATTTTGGCAAAACTTCTATAAAATTTCTTGGACACGTAATTTCAGCAGAAGGCATTGCACCTGATCCGGAAAAACTTCAAGCTCTACGTGACATTAGTGTTCCTGCGACGAAGAAACAATTACGCAGTTTTTTGGGGTTAATTAACTTTTTTCGTAAATTTATTCATCACTCGGCTTTAGACACACCCAGATTATGTCAATTAACAGGTAAAAACAGTATTTGGTCTTGGGATAAGCAAGCACACTCTGAATTCATGAACCTGAAACATGCTCTGTTGAATGCTCCACTTTTATCGCACCCAGATCTTACCAGAAATTTTTCCATCGCTACCGACAGTTCCAACACCGCTTTAGGCGTACACATTTTCCAGGAAATAGAAGAAGATGGCTGTATAGTAATTAAAAACATCGCATTTGCAAGTCGCATTTTGTCACCCGCTGAGCGAAATTATTCCGTTACAGAATTAGAAACATTATGTGTTGTATGGGCTTTTACGAGATTTAGGCACTTTCTTTATGGCAGACATACCACCGTTTACACGGATCACAGAGCGATACAATTTTTACTTTCAGCTAAATTTACTCACGATAGATTAAGCAGATGGAAACTTTATTTGCAAGAATTTAATTTTACGATTGTTCACATTCCCGGCACACAAAATGTTATAGCAGACGCACTATCGCGTTCTCTCAGCAACAATCAGCAAGACGTAGCAACCAACTTCTGCAAAACAAATTTCAGTGTCATGTACATTCAGCAAGTTGCATTTGAAAACTTTATTTCATCGTCATTACAGGACATAGCAAAGGAGCAAAATAAAGACAATGTGTGGAAAGAAATTAAACAGCTTTGGCAAGATAAGAATAATGTTACGATTAGGAACCACTACACTGTACGCAATGACATTCTGTTTCGCCGCTCTCATCCTGATAGCAACAATTGGTTATTATGCATACCTGACGAACTGGTTAACAAACTAATTTGGTACACTCATTTAAGTTACGCACATTACGGAGCAAGAAAATGTTTTCTTATACTGAGACAGAATTGTTATTTTACTAACATGGAGAAACGTATACGACGAGTTTTAGCGTCTTGTAAAATTTTCCAGAAAGCTAAATCAGACACCACTTCACATATTCCTCCTTTATATCCCATTATACCTGTGAAATTAAGACACATGGCCGCAGTAGACATTTTTGGTCCGATTCCGAGAACTAACAGAGGTTTTTGCTACATCTTTGTCGCTGTTGAGCTCACTTCAAAATTTGTTACTTTCACTCCGTTACGCAAAGCTACTGCTAAAACTGTTTCGAAAGCATTTGTAAAACATTTTCTATCTCATGTAGGGCATGTGATGAAAGTAATTTCTGACAATGGATCTCAATTTCGTAGTAGCGTATGGACACGCATGTTACGAGCCAGAAACATTTCTCCGATCTATATATCCAAGTACCACGCTTCTTCGAACCCTTGTGAAAGATTAATGAAAGAAATTGGTAAGCTGTGCCGAATATACTGCCACAAAAGACATATTGATTGGGATACATACATACTCTCATTCCAAGATGTAATTAATTCCATACCAAATGAATCCACTATGCTATCTCCGTCCGTTATACTGAAAAACGTTGAACCACCGAACAAAATTAAAGAATTAATAGAATTTCCCAAAAGTCGTCGCCTACGACACCACGAAATAATTGACATTGCGCTGAACAACATCAAACGTGCCGCAGAGCGCCGGAGAAGACAGCAAAAACAGGTTTGTACACGCCGCGTCTTTCACGTTGGACAGAAGATACTAGTACGTACACACTATTTATCCAGCAAATTAAAAGGTAAGTGCAGTAAATTTGAACTTCTATACGCAGGTCCATATCGGATTCGCAGCATCCCTCACCCCAATGTTGTACACGTCGAAACTTTGAGAACCAGAAAATCGAAAGGCAATCACCATATCTCAAACATTAAACCGTTTATTGAGTGAAACCACTGTATGATTCAACACACTATGATGCCATTTACTAATGCAATTAATTCACCTGACTACTTATTGATGATTATCGTATTTTTTCTTGGCAAGTGCCCGGCAAGGTAAGGTTAGCAGGTCGCTTTTCTTGTCGTTACACATCAGACCGTGCACATTTTTCATTTTTTTGTGTATATGACTGTACTCCAGTTTTGTTTGTATGGACTATGAAATAGTTAAGATATAACACACACCAGTCGACTTTGACATTTTTTTGCCTTATGACATCTCAACATCGTGACTGTTTCACATTTTTTTGCTGCTGCATTGTATTATTCTGTGTATATTTTTGTTTTTGAACACTGTCAATGTTTTTGACATATTACGTTTTCTGTCATGTTATGCTGTAGGGTTAATTATGTTACCATAAACCAGTCATTATCTAGTGGGTATATGATTTAAATGCAGGACATTAATCTTTGTTCATCAATTTCAGAAAGGAATGATGATTCTAAGAAATAAATTTAACATAAATGGGAATTTCACCTACGGAATAAACGAAAGGAGATGCAATAACTTTATGAGGAAGAGTAAATGGATCAGGATTAACAAGCATTAACAAGAATATACTATACTCATCGAAGAATAGCAGTCTTAACTAATTTTTTCTTTCAGAATACAAGGTGATTGATGCAGGCTGTCAGAGAGAACTACACATCTTAGTTTTAGTGATGAAATATGCTAGAGATAAGGAATAATTGTGTAATGAGTAATGAAGTGATTTTTTGCAGATGATAATGAATACTGATGAATAATGATGAAGGATATGGTATTATGAATAATGAAGTTTTTCTTTACAGGTGATGATAATAATGAAGTTATGATAATATGGATAATGAAGTGATGGATAATGAAGTTTTTTCTTTACAGACGAGGATAATGTTGAAGTTATGTATTTATGCTACGTAGTTATTTAAGTATTTGTTGCAGTTTGTTTTGACAGCAGGTGTTACATTGCATAGTAGGATGACAGAAAGTTTTGGAAAGGACAGCTATGAAACACATTTTTATACACATTTCGCTACCTGTTAATTCGAAGTTCACTACTTTTCAGCATAGTGTGCGTTTCTTCTTTCAGGTCAATAATCCGTTTTTGTATTTTTTCCAGCAGAAGTTTTTCATGACACTTACTAAACCTGTTAGTTATTATACTTGTTCTAGTACTTGCATTTTTATATTTTTACCCATTTGTGTTTATCACTTCTAAATGTGATCACATGTACTGCCTTGTTACATAATCTTGCTACAGCTGACTCATGACGAATGACGTTACCTATCCTCATTTGCAGCAATAGGTCAAAAGCAAAAAGTATTATGCCTCAGCAATTAATTATCGATCCCAACGCAATGCATTGCTAACAAAAAAAAAAAAAAAGTATTAACAGTCCCAAATAGTGATACCAGTTTGAGAAAATTCTGAATAATACTGATCAACTCTGAATAGCATGTCACTTGAGTAATGACCTCTTAATCAGACTATATTCAAAATGATGCTTTGTCACTAGCTAATAACTGCCACTGTTTATTGTAATGATACTACGTATAATGCCTGTGATTATTAATGATTTGACTGTAATTAACTGATTTTAATAATGACTTTGTAATGGTCTGAATACTACTGAAGGAGGAACACTGTTTATTGTAATGTTACCACTTATAATGCCTGTGATTATTAATGATTTGACTGTAATTAACTGATTTTTAATAATGACTTCGTAATAATCTGAATAATACTGAATGATGATTCTATTCAATACTTGCTGGCCACTGAGTGCCAATTATTAATGTCACTCCACGAATTGTGATTAATTATGCCATTGATTAGCTCTTGTTTCCAATGTTGATACTTTGTAACCAGAAAAGAATGTGACTGTTTAATAATGCTTTGTAATTAGAAGAAGGCTAATGATTCTTAATAGATTGGAATGACAAATGATTAATTAACTGTCATTAGGATGTTTTGTAATTAGAAGGCTAATGAATCTTAATTACTGTTTAATAATGCTTTGTAATTAGGAGAAGGGTAATAATTCTTACTACATTGGAATGACACAATTAATTAGCTATGGTACTGTTTAATAATGCTTTGTAATTAGGAGAAGACTAATGATTCTTACTATATTAGAATGACAAATGATTAATTAACGACAAATGATTAATTAACTGTAATTAGACAAATGATTAATTAACTGTAATTAGACAAATGATTAATTAACGACAAATGATTAATTAACTGTAATTAGGAAAAGGCTAATGATTATTATTGGAATGACAAAAGATTAATTAACTGTAATTAGGAGAAGGCTAATGATTCTTAATTATACTCTGTAACTGGAAAAGAATGTGATTGTTTCATAATGCTTTGTAATTAGGAGAATACTAATGATTCTTACTATATTAGAATGACAAATGATTAATTAATGACAAATGATTAATTACCTGTAATTAGACAAATGATTAATTAATGACAAATGATTAATTAACTGTAATTAGGAGAAGGTTAATGATTCTTAATTATACTCTGTAACTGAAAAGAATGCGATTATTTCATAATATTTTGTAACCAGGAAAAGAAGGCTACTGATTCTATGTACAACAATTAATGAACATTTTTCTGTAATACTACATACTTGGTACAGAAATGTTCAATAACTGGGCTATGAATGCCACAAACTACTAATTAAGTCTGTAACTGTCAATATTATGTGACTTGATGTCCTTCACCTCATAAGCTGACTACCCTGAATTACTGCAATGTCCATTTGTCCTGTTTATCCCAGTGATCATGGAGCACTATATTTGATTTTGCACTAATTCTACGTTGGTGTGCCTTGTAAGAGTGTGGTGTTGACACGACATGCTGTCCACCACCATGAGCGATGAAGACATTATTATGGTCCCACTGTTTGGTGTACGTAATGTACTGCCAAAATGACAACATGGAACATTACTACGACAGTTCAGTGTCTTGGCTACACTGATAAATTCTGATGGGAAAAGAACTTCAAGTTGTGTCACTTGGTGTTGTACTTCTGTGGAAAGATATGGACTTTCAGAGCAGCTGTGTGCAATCTAAAGTGCTACAACCATGATGCAATCCTTCCCTTTCCTATCCTGATTCTTGTCACATAAAGAAAAAATTTTTTTTGGTAACATCATTTATGTTCATAGATTATACATTTTTCGATTCGCTGAACTCCAATGCGAGTACACTTATGTCACTTGTCAACATAATATTTTTTGCCAGTCTGTTTATTTGTTCTGAATATGCTAAAGAATTTTTTCAGTGCCTGTGCACTTTATCTGTCAAAAAATTTGTATATACTTTTTTCTGATTTGCTACTATGTTTAGTATTCACATTTTGTCTTTGTCTGATATATTTTGTACTTAGTGCGTGTGCACAACATTTAAATATTCTGTAAGTTGTAGGATTTTGTTAATTAAAGAAAAATTTTGCCGCGCTTGGCAAGTCCAAATGACTCACCATCGCTGCCAAATTTTTGCCCCCCCAGTGGAGGGTTATGAAACACGTATGTAACATAGCAGCGATGGCGAGGCATTGTAGCATCTGTGACCAGAGAGTATGCGCTTGACCGCGCGAGTGTTGCGAGCAGTTCGCTAGTTGTCGCTGTGCAGAGCAGTAGTCTGTCAGTAGTCGTTGCGAGTCAGTCAGTAGTAGTCGTTGCGAGTCTGTAGCTCTGTCTAGTTGAGAGCAGTACTCAGTCTGTAGTCGTCATGCAGAGCGGTCGGTCAGTAGTAGCAGCCCAGTGCGGTTGTGTGATGTAGGCGGTCGGCAACACTGGTCAAGATGAGGAATAAGGTATACTCTTAATTAATATAATCATTAGATAATGAAAAATTTTATTTATTGTAATCATTCTCCAACAAGTCTCCCAATAATAATCTTTTTATTTTTCAAAAGCATTTTCTCAAAAATTTAATTTTTTATTGAACTCAAGATTTCGTTGCACTTCCCATTTCATTCCACTTCTTTTGAAGAAAAATTCCACTAAAATCACAAAAAAAGAGAATATTATTATTTGCAATGCAGTTCCTCCAAGCGGTGCGCAACAACAAGAGCAGATATGTGACATCCATTTATTCTGAGGTAAGACTTTAATTCTGATTGTTTTACACAGGGCCAAAGACCGATATTTCGGTTTAATTGAATTTTCTTGTCACTGAATGGACTTTAATTTTTTGAAGGATTTATATTTGAGTCAGATTGCGAATTTCACATTTTTGTTGCCATTGTCAGTACATTTCATTGTGGGCAGGTTACGCATAGAGCCATGTCCATCAGCATTTCTAATTAGTATCGTTATTTTTCTTTTAAAATTACGGTGGGGAGGTTACAACACAAACAGCAGTTGACCGGCGTTGCCTGGTGAAACGTTGTTCTGAGGCCTCGTGTAAGGAAGAGAAATGCGTACCATCACGTTTCCGACTTTGATAAAGATCGGATTGTAGCCTGTCGCCATTGCGGTTTATCTTATCGCAACATTTCTGCTCGCGTTGGTCGAGATCCAATGACTGTTAGCAGAATGTGGAATCGGTGGGTTCAGGAGGGTAATACGGAACGCCGTGCTGGATCCCAACGGCCTCATATCACTAGCAGTTGAGATGACAGGCATCTTATCCGCATGGCTGTAACGGATCGTGCAGCCACGTCCCGATCCCTGAGTCAACAGATGTGGGCATTTACAAGACAACAACCATCCGCACGAACAGTTCGACGACGTTTCCAGCAGCATGGACTATCAGCTCGGAGACCATGGCTGCGGTTACCCTTGACGCTGCGTCACAGACAGGAGCGCCTGCGATGGTGTACTCAACGACGAACCTGGGTGCACGAATGGCGAAACGTCATATTTTTGGATGAATCCAGGTTCTGTTTACAGCATCATGATGGTCGCATCCGTGTTTGGCGACATCGCGGTGAACGCACATTGGAAGCGTGTATTCGTCATCGCCATACTGGCGTATCACCCGGTGTGATGATATGGGGTGCCAATGGTTACACGTCTCGGTCACCTCTTGTTCGCATTGACTGCACGTTGAACAGTGGACGATACATTTCTGACGTGTTACGACCCGTGGCTCTACCCTTCATTCAATCCCTGCGAAACCCTACGTTTCAGCAGGATAATGCACGACCGAATGTTGCTGGTCCTGTACGGGCCTTTCTGGATAATGTTCGACTGCTGCCCTGCTCAGCACTTTCTCCAGATCTATCACCAATTGAAAACGTCTGGTCAATGTTGGCCGAGCAACTGGCTCGTCACAATACGCCAGTCACTATTCTTGATGAACTGTGGTATCGTGTTGAAGCTGCATGGGCAGCGGTACCTGTACACGCCATCCAAGCTATGTTTGACTAAATGCCCAGGTGTATCAAGGCCGTTATTACGGCCAGAGGTGGTTGTTCTGGCTACTGATTTCTCAGGATTTATGCACCCAAATTGCGTGAAACTGTAATCACATGTCAGTTCTAGTATAATATATTTGTCCACTGAATATCCGTTTATCATCTGCATTTCTTCTTGGTGTAGCAGTTTTAATGGCCAGTAGTGTATTAATATGAAATAATGAATACTACTTCTTCTTCTTCCGACATTGTAACTCTGAATACCATCGTTCTTAGTGAAGTGTAATGGGTTACTTACAACAAACTTAATGAGGGAACAGAAATACAGTGATGCAGTAGTAAAAAAATGTAGCCCCAAGAGCAGATGTCTAAAACATAATCATGAGCGAGTGTCACATATTATCCTTACAGCGCATGAGTTGTGAAAACTTTCCTTCTTAAAAATGAGCTATCCCATGACATTATTCCACTGGACATTATTGAATGGATATATGCAAGATACGTCAACTCATCGATTTGTCTCTCCCCAAGATTTGCAATGTTTGTTAGTGCAAACGTGGCAGAACTGAGCTGTTTATGACGTTAAATTTGTTTTCAGTTTAGATTGTCATCAATTAACTTTGAAGTTTCAAACCTACTTATCACCTTTTTTTGAATTTACCGTTGGTGTAGTATCTATAAAAGTGAATATGCCGTCTTTTAGAAATTTATCATAAGACCTTTTATAGAATACCATTCAATAATGCGCTTAAAAAAGTATCTACAATTTCTTCTTTTTCCCTAAGTTTCTTTACATTGATTAACATGCAAATGTCTTCTGCAAAAAGAACGAATTCTGCTTGTTACGTATTAGGTGGGAGTAATATGTAGTTTTATTAATGGCATTAATCAAATAACACACAAACAGAATACCTCATTCGTCTTCAGAGTGATGTCTACCGGCCACAACTCATTTTTGACAACGTTTTATATAGTTGCTGGACATAGTCAGAGAAGGTTTATTTTTCAATTATTGGTGAATGTCAATCAAAATTTGATGCAGACGACTGTGCACTGTGTCTGTCTGCAGTGATCTGTTTTGAACTGAATATAATTAGCCAAAACTCGTTATTCTTAGTTAATTAACAGTGGAGGGATATCTCCTGCGCCCACAATGAAAGCGATTACAGAGCTACCTCGAATCTAAGAACCACTCAGGTGTTCATTGATCATGTTCTCCCTTTCCTACGTAGGTGGTGCTGGATCAGGCAACAGTGTTGTGATTGCTTAGGCATATATGGTCTTTCGCCTATATGAGTAGGGGGAAGGGATTTAAAATGGTAAAAATAACTTTCTCCGTGACTTGGGGAATTGTCCTGTTAACAAAATGAAATTAAAAAGGACGAGGAGTAATTCTGTACTTCGCTCTAGTATCCCGACCTGGTGACTTTCAAAGCCTGCTGGAGATCATGGATTTGGATCTCTGGCACAAGACGGAGCTGTTACAGCTATGAGCGCTATCATCGCTTTCCCGCAGCGCCACACACGATTCCGCTGGCCAATAGTGTAGCTTGCGACCGCTCTGTTAAGTTACCGCGTTTCAGCGACACGCCGGCCGCGGTGGTCTAGCGGTTCTAGGCGCTCAGTCCGGAGCCGCGCGACTGCTACGGTCGCAGGTTCGAATCCTGCCTCGGGCATGGATGTGTGTGATGTTCTTAGGTTAGTTAGGTTTAAGTAGTTCTAAGTTCTAGGGGACTGATGACCATAGATGTTACGTCCCATAGTGCTCAGAGCCATTTGAACCATTCAGCGACACGGGGCTTACAAGACAACGTTCCCAAGTGTAAATAAACAATCTTGAAGCCACTCCGGTATATTGATAAGTTTCACTTATGGACTGTCTGACAGCAACTGCATAAAACACAATTTTAGTGCCATACGTGTTTCGCCTTTATTTTCTGCAAGGCATCATCAGTGGCCTGGAATACGTACATATGTTAGCTATTTTATTTACATTTTTGTCACTGTGCCTATAGGTTATCGTTATTTATAACTGTGTAACTGTAATTTTGCGAAATATCCCACCACTATTAATTAATTTTCAAAAATTATTATTATTTTTTTTTTACGCGCAACTGAGGAGGACAGGACCACAAAAGTTGAAGATCTTGGTGCCACTTGCGGATATGTAGAGCGGTCAAAGTAATGCAGTACGTTGTTATTCGTTTCTGTCAAATATCGCTTTTAAGGGATATAACGCTACCTGAAAGATAGTTTACCATTCAAGGATTAGAGGAAATATCTTCGAAATCATGAAATATGAATAAAAGTCGTTCATACAAAGGCTGCAATGTAATTATCGTTCTTTATAAGAAAAAAGTCGTTCATATAAAGGCTTAATTGTAATTATCGTTCTTTATAACTGTGTAACTGTAATTTTGCGAAATATCCCACCACAATTAATTAATTTTCAAAAATTATTATTATTATTATTATTTTTTTTTTTTTTTTGCAACATAAATCAAAGAAGCTTTCACAGCATATCCATCCACCTGTAATAAAACTGGTTTCTTAATTTAGTTTTACGTTTCAAATTGTTATTTTACGTTTTAAATTTACATTTTTGTTTCTTATTTTATCATTTCACAAATATGTGTTTTGTTAGTTGAATATAACAAGTAACTCATTATTATGATACAAAATCATTAAAGTAATGTTAATCTGTAAATAAATGCTTAAAACATAACGCTTCCTTCACACCACAAAAATAAAATGAACGAAACTTCTTCACGTAATACACACGATGGACTACACAATATAAAACAAAATTCAGCAGAATTCCCAAGTAATTGCGGGCAATCCTCAAAGTACCCTGATTTGTTTCAGTACGTCGGAAAACCTTGGCGGCGAAAATTTATTATGTACCAGTGACAATAGCTAGAATATAATGTTTCTCAAGTCGAGACTGATCTCATAACATTCAGTGGAAACAGTCCAAAATTTTTCTCACAAAGTTGTTCCAATATCGAAAGCGGTATACATCCCGTAGCTATATGTGTTCTGTCAGGCCATTGGGTATCACCAGATGAACAGCTTCCCCGTCCTCAGGTATGAAGCTCAAATCGGTTTCCTCTTACTGACCACATCCTTTCTCATAATTTTAAAAGAATCTAATGGCGAATTCGGGCTAAGAATTCGAAGATCTTTCTTTGAAGCCCCAAATGAACTTGTGATTGCACCGAAGTCTAATAAACTAACGTCTGACCACGTCAAAAGATATTTGACAGAAGTTTTCTTCCCCAGTCCGGGAGAAAAATCTGTATTATTGTTAAATTCTAGTGGTGGTCAGTTTTGAGCATCTCACCCGAGGACAAGGAACTTGTTCATTTAATGATCACAAAGCGTTCGACGGCGCTTGCACAGTCGTGCGACATATAAGGCTTCAGTGTTGGAAGAACTTTCTGAGAAGATTTTGAGATATAGTTTTGTTTAATGATTAGGCAGTCAGTCTCTGGTTGATAAACAATATACTCTAGCTTGAGTCACTAGCATATAACCATTCCTCGTAGCACGGGTTTACCAACATATTGAAATATGCCTAATACAAATCAGAATATTTAGAGTACCACCCAAGACAATTTGAAATCCTGCCGAATTTTTTATCATATTCTATTCTCCGTCGTGTATATTATGTATGGAAATTTCGTTTATTTTATATGCCAGATATAAAAAACTTTATGTTTTAACCATTTATCGACAGATTATCATTATTTTACCGATTTTCTAACATGATAACGAGTTAGTAATTGTTTCAATTAACAAAATATACATTTGTGAAACGGCACACTAACAAACAAAAAAAAGAGTAGAACATAACATAACAGTTTAAAATATAAAACAAGAATAAATAAAACAAGTAATTAGCATAATAATGAGGTTTCAGTTAGGTATGTCGAAAATACTCCGACAGTACATTGTGCACAGATTATTTTCAAAAACCGTTATTTCAGAAACCAGCTTCGTTACACATGGATGGATGTGACAAGAAAGCTTCTTTCATTTATATTATAACAAAATGTTTTTATTTTTCAGTATTAATTGATTATGATGGGATATTTTGTGAAATTTTGGATTATTAAAGTAGTTGGTTACACAGTTAACAAGAAAGTAAACTTCGTTTTAGTTTTTGTATGATTTTTTTTATATTTCGTGGTTTTTAAGATATTCAGTCTTAACACAATATTCCAAATTACCTTTGGGGATGTCTTTTATGCCTTAAAAGCGAAATCTGGTAGAAACGAAAAAACATATAGCATTATGTTGACCCCTCTACATACCCGCTAAGTTTCATCGAGGTCATTATTTTTACACCTGGGAAAGTTTCCTTATCAGCGGTGTATGCGCTTCGCGATCATCTCTTTATCGTAATATCCTTTTTGTTCATGGTCTCCGCTTTCGCTTTGTCATAGGTGGTCTTTCCCCTTCCAAGTGCAGCGACAAAAATTTCAAGGCATATTAGCACCGCCAGTGCCAAACACAATTCGTGGTTTCAAGTGGCCATACTCAGGTCGTCCACTAAAAATCAAAAAGCGATGGCCATCAGCTACAACAGTTGACGCACAGTGGGCTTTTCCAGCGATTATTTGTATCTACACACGCTGCAAACACTGTAAAGTGCATGGCAGAGGGAACTTAGCATGGTATCAAAGGCTAGACTGTATGTTTCAAGTCCAAAAACTTAAGGCATTTACTTGCTAAAACGTTGTGATCGCATCACCAACAGAGCGAAACATGTTAAAAACTGATACATCATTCTGGCATATTACAGTGCGTCATAAGGTAAACATTCTGAGGCCTCAACATCAAACGAACAATTATTTTCAGCAGAACACAATTTTTATTTTTGGCAATGCGTGAGTATGCACGGCGAGGCAGCTCGGACAGACCATCACAGACATATTCAGAATGAATAAATAAATAAATCGATCTAAGTTAAAGAGGGCAAAACGGCGAATTTTCTGACGCATGTAAGTAATTTTAGCTGTCGTGGGGATTTTTAATTTCTTTTAATTGTACGCTTTTTCTGTGGCTTTGGAAAAGCCTAAAAAGATGACGCGAGTGACATATTGCATGGAAGTTGACATAGAAGAGAACAACGCCACAAACTATCGTCTTGTCGTCAACACACGCAGCTCAGGCACGGTTCGCGAGTTTAGTACTGTGACTGTCAAGTGAAGTTCTCATAATGTTGACTTTTTGCGCTGTTAGATGGCTTAAAGCGATTCGAGGGGTTCATTACTGCACATTGAATTTCATCTGGACTTTGCTTAGGTCCGCATTGTATGGCATTTTTTTTCTTCGGGGAAGGTCACTGTTCCCTTGTAATCAACTTATTAAATGTACCCCACAGGTAAAAGTCAAGAACTGTTAACGCTGGGAGACGTACAGGCCATTTTGTATGTGCCGACCGCGTCTCCAACTATCCGTCTAAATAATCTATTTTATTAGAGACATGGTACAAAAAATGTTCAAATTTATGTGAAATCTTATGGGACTTAACTGCTAAGGTCATCAGTCCCTAAGCTTACACACTACTTAACCTAAATTATCCTAAGGACAAACACACACACCCATGCCCGAGGGAAGACTCCAACCTCCGCCGGGACCAGCCGCACAGGAGATATGGTACGTCTACTCATACAGTTACTGGAAAAAGAGTTAAGCTTCATGAAGAAAGAGCGTGTAACAAAAATTTTGAGGTATTCTAACCTGAAAGTCAACAAGTCTGACATCTGACAGTGCTCCCTCCACGTACTTAAACATCACGTTGTTCTTCCAGCAGTCACCATGGACCAGTACAGGTAGCTTGGTCTCCTCCTTCATTCGCTCAAATAATTCGAATATATTGTCAGCATATCGGTCTATAAATCCCCGGCATTTTCCAGCATACTTTTCATACCCTGGACACTTGTTCAGTTCATCTGCCAGTGCAGACATGATCTTAGACCCTATTGATCTGAAATAGTCCTGAGTACGCTTGTCTGTGAACGTACTACTAGCGAACACGCTCTTGTAATGTGGCTGCTTGTCGAGTAGAAACGCCGAGGCGGCGTGTAATCTGGCGTATGCTCGGAGGACCATCTTGCAGTGCTGGTAGTCCAGAAGCCGACCTCCCTCAGCCATCCTGAAGCCGGCTGTTGACAGGTCCTCCAACACAAGGAAGTCTGCCGGCTGCTGACCCCAGTCGTAGCAGCGAGATGTCAGCAGCTGGAAGTCCTCACCCTCCAACGACGCCAAGATTTTGTGGATCTGCGGCAGCACCTCATGCAGCATCTGCGTCTCTATTCTGAACACCTGACAGTTTTCCATCAGTTCCTTCATCGGACCAAAATCAAGAACTGTTTTGACTAGTAGTGATTCCTTTTTCGCCTCTTCTTCGTTGTCTTCCCCCTTCAGAAGGACAGTTACTCTGAACAGCAAACTTGTATAGCCAACTCCTTCCGGACAAGCGTACTGTACTTTAATTGAATCTACAGATACTTCTTTTCCAGTTTTATTTATCATTACAGATTCTATGAATTTTTGATTGATCCAGGAAGGAGGCGGTGGTCGAGCTTCGTTGGGCGATTCCATACTGTTGTGTACCCTTCACCTGAAAAAATAACAAACAATTCCAGAGTAGTAGTCAACATACTGAGAGCTAACTTAAGTACATTTAATATCAGGCAGTTTTAAACAGAGTGAAGCACGTAACTATTTCATCTCAAACAATGTTTAATGAGATATTCAAGCTTTTTTTATCATTAATAAGTAAGGTTGTCCAAGGCTAACTGGATCCAAATACCGTTCCTCTTATTCAATATAGATGCTTTGGTTTCTTAAAGTTCGTAAACTGGAGTTACAATCCTTATCAGTGAGATCTAACAGAGGAAGTCTGACCTGTGCAATTTACCTCACTCTTGCACTGGTTTTGGCGAGAAGTGGTTGCAACCTAACTTCGTGGTTAGCTTACCAAGATATAACAATCTCAGAAGTCAGGAATGGTAGAAAGGCATCGTCCTGTTTATCGATGAAATTGTATCATGACAGTAATTAATAGCACTGCGTAAGCTACGGTCACTACTTCAGTTCATGGCGCCATGTATAGTACTACCAGATACTTCACTTACAGTCATGTCTCTTAAATTTCTACAGACATCAATTACATCAGATCTTCACAGATCAAGCTGAGTTATTTAATTTCTGTATTTCACATGCTATGGTGGTTGAGGAGACAGGCCGTAATGTCAAAGTTATTATTTCACAAGTAGAAGAGCAACTATAATTATTACGAATTATCACGTCACTCGCCGTGAACCACGTCTCTGAAGACGCACAAGTCAACGAATGAGTGGTATTCATCACATGGAGCAGGCTTCCTCTGTTACATCTCACTAATTATGTATTCGATAGGAGATTTTAAGCCCCGTTCAAAACTCAGCACTTCAAACGTAGTACAGGAAATTAATAATACTCCCAGACCCCTGAGCGCAACTTCTGCAAAGAAGCAAGTATGCACACAGTACGTCAAGCAAGCTGATGCATTTCTCAGGTTCTTCCTTTTTTTGTTTGACTTTTTGCCTGTGGGCGATACAGTCATCTTTTAGTGTATTAGGTTTTTCTCAGGAGTTACAGGGCAAGGATATGCATCTTTAAAAACTGTACTATACTTATGAAATAGCACATCACGTTTATGGAGGATTGCCACATCAGTGTCTAGTGGTTAATAAAGTCTGATCAACTAGTGTAAGAATTTCATTAGCTTGTTCGCATAGAGCCTAATTGCGAAGAAAATATGATTTATATCTGATATAGCTGCTCTGAGTAAGATCTGTTTGCGTTCCTCGTAGCACTGGAACGAATTCCGAGATGTGTATGAAGCTGGCGTATAATTTTGGTTTTTGGCTGACATATATTTTACTTCCATCAACTTTCTCATTCGAGTGACTGTGTTATCTGGTGCTTAATTGGGGTTATAATTGAATTTTCGTTACTTGAACCACGTAGACTTTAAAGACAGTAAACTGTTTGTCATAGGGGTACCCAGTTTTGTAGGAATGACGTTCAGAGGGTGCGCTGCAGGATTTTAGTTGTTAACAGAGTTAGTTATATGACTTGCCATTATGCGCCGATGGTACTGGTACGACGACGTGGGGTTGGAACACCAGCGTCAGTGTGTATTAAAGTTGCAGACAGTCAACATGAGTCTGGACAAGGTGAACTGGACTTTATTCGTAAAGTTGTTTTACCAAAACAACAGCAACAATGCTATCGCTATTCGCGAGGATCGACCGCTAAAGGAATTCGGAGAGGTCCTCTTTCCGCAGCCGGATAGAAGAACATGATTAGGAGGTTCCAATTAACGGCGATAAATTGGTAAAGGAGTTAACGGCTAAGAATGTTGGACGCAATGTTCGATCTGAGCAGAGTATCAGCTGTGTCACAACAGAACATTCCATGGTCCATTGTTGTTCCGGACAGAAGCAGAACAATCTCTAGTGCGGTTCCAGGCTGTCATGGATACAGAGAGTCGTCACGTCAAGGAACGTTCCTAACGCGAATCGTAAATATTGTAGGCAATTAACAAATGTTAATAACTCATGTGTAAATTAAAATATGTTTCTTTCAATAGTGTACTCGTTATTTCTCTTCCGCATGTCCTTACAAATGTATCCATTATGTTTCACTGTCCCACGATTGGTAGTTTGTCATTGGAGCCCTCTCAAATAGTGAAAGTTTAGTTACAACGATCTCTTACATTTTTAGAGAAATACGTCTGACATTAATTTGACAGGACATTTCTACAGCCTTCATAAGCAAAGCTATTTGAGGAACAGTGAGCAGTGTATTGTCTGTGGAAACGAAAAGTCTTCCTAGAAGCACGCTATCTTAGGAGTGCTACAGGGGTCAGTCCTGGACCCACTCTTGTTCCTCTTGTCTGTCAATGGTATTTTGTAATTTCTGTGCGCCTGTAAACGTACTCTATCTAAATGCCGACTACCTCCAATTTAAGTGCCTTACCTGAAGGTGTCTTACTACTATCATTCGGAGGAATGACAATCTGTCGTCAGTGGTGAGATGGGCGCAATACCCAGAACTAAAATTAAATATAATTGGGTTACAAATAACACTAGTATCCCAGTAAAAATAATTTTATCTGACTTCTGCCAATAATTATCTCCTACTGATCTCGATTGCACCCAATGGGTCATGCCAGTTCAACGTAGACTAGTAAAGCAACATTTTCAACCTGACCATCTCAGGTTTCTTTCAAATTTGGTGGATTCAATGACCCCGATAAGAGATGGAAAAATACCAATTTGCAAGTGTGTGTTACAACTGTGAAGAAAGTTATACGTCTGTAAAGTTTGGAATAAGTGCGAAATTTACATGCATCTGTCACAACATAACTGACTGAAATTCTGGTTCTCATTCAGTTACAGCAATGAAAATGTTACCATCGGAAAGCTAACGAATAGGCCTTTACATTGATATGCTACATGGCAAGTTCCTGAGGATTTTCATACTTAAGTTCATTGACCTTGACCTTTGCCCTTGAATATCTCAAAATACTCCATCTTCAATTTTTTTTGAAAAAATATATTTAATTGCTCCAATATGTTACTATAAGTATGGGAAATATCAAGATGGCACACCAAAGGCATCAAGCACAAAAATTATTTTGTCAGGATGAATACACTATCGAAATGAAGAAGGTAACACACATATATGAAACACAAATTGTGATAAATACAATCCACAAGTCTTATTGTACAAAAATACGGTTTACATTATTATAGCAGTATTATGAATTATTTACATTACATTATTTACATTACAGTTGTAATGAAAAGGCAATGAAAAGCTAATGAAAAGGCAATGAAAAGTTATTAGATCGCTCCTCACAACTCTCCAACTAAATTGTTAATGTTTTCCAAATCTTATGCAGGGAGACTGTATGTCCTTCCAGTTGGTATCACTGGATCCATCCTTGTGATAATGTCACGTTTTCTGATGACACAAGTGTCTGGTTTGGCAGAAAACACAAATGACGGACATGGTCCATGTGGATGCCAGAAGTTGACCTTTAGTTCATCTGTTTCTTCACATTTTTGTAAGACATATGCACCCCACCAACGACTGTCGTACATACAGGCAACAAATCCATGTATATTTGTTAACAGCATTTCATTCACCATAGCAATCACTGACTCTTCTCTACTCACTAAAGGAGCAGAATAGGTCTTTGTCTTTACTAAACCTTTGTTAACAGGTATTACACAATGAAACTTATGGGTACCTGGAATCGTCCTTGTATTTTTGAAACGTTGTTTCATCTTGGCTGTATCTTTATCATGATGGGAAACCGATGTATAATGGAAGATGTGGTGTCACCGCCATACACCACACTTGCTAGGTGGTAGCTTTAAATCGGCCGCGGTCCATTAGTACATGTCGGACCCGCGTGTCGCCACTGTCAGTGATCGCAGACCGAGCGCCACCACACGGCAGGTCTCGAGAGACGTACTAGCACTCGCCCCAGTTGTACGGACGACTTAGCTAGCGACTACACTGACGACGCCTCGCTTATTTGCAGAGAAGATAGTTAGAATAGCCTTCAGCTAAGTCAATGGCTACGACCTAGCGAGGCGCCATTAGCATTACATTGCATGTATCTACAGAGTCTCACTTGTATCGTCAAGAGCGATGTACAACAATGATGGATTAAAGTTAAGTATTCCGGCAGCTACGTACTTTTCTTTATAGCATTCATTACGTGTCCTGTTTCAGACCTCACGCCATCCTGCGTGAGTTTAAGTGCGTGCCTTTCGGTTACCCGTCACTGTGGACTGGCTGTCTTGTCAGTCCACAACAGAAGACACATGAAAGAATATTTTTCTTGCACCACTCAAACAACTGTCGTGAAGTCAAAACATGATTTTCGTAAGGTCACTTGAGGCTGGCAAGTCTTGCTAATCCCTTTACAGTCCCTGCTACCCCATCAAAGGTCCTTTACCATGCGCGCTGTAGCAAAAAATAAAAAAATTTAAAAAAAATGCCATTCTACTGTATTGTCAAAATCTTCCTGATGGTGGACAGATTCATAAAGCTCTTTCTGTTTTTGTATTGGGTAGCACATCCATCCGAAAAGTAATTAATGTGCTTTGGATTTGAAAACTGACATTTTAAGAAATTGATGAAATTTGTCTGGTAAGAATAAACACACACTGTTTTATGCGGAAGGCAGTCAGATATTTCCACGTATGATACACGTCGTATTTAATTAGTGCTTGAGTCTCTTTAGTAAGCTACTTGGCGACTTGTAGCCTGTGAATTATTCCAGTGGAATCCTTGTACCTCATCCTGACTGGTGAAGGAGCAATTTTCTGCAAAATCACAAAGAACAAGAAACTCATTTACTTTGAGACATTCTTTAATGATTTTACATAAATGTGACTGCTGCTGGGAGATAAATGAGTGCAGTAGGAGCTGTTGTAACCATGATGCTGACACCTCAATAAAATCACTTGTTGATTTTGTTATAGCCTCTAGAACTACCGTGCCTCTAATTAAACAACATTTATATGCAATTTCATAAATGCAGTTCTTACCAAACAGACCATACAGATAATCAGTCTCGTCACGCCTGGAAAATAGGGATATGAACCTAAGAAACATGCTGGTAGTACAAGATTACATGTAACAAATGGTACACAGTGCTTGTATGATGGTAATGTGTATTCTTCACTTATTTGTTAGTGCTTTAAGTAAATACGTAAAGGGCGATGAAAACCTAATAGTCATAGGGGACTGGAATGTAGTCGTAGGATCGTACGGGAAGGAGTGGAAGAGAAGGTTGCAGGAGAATATGGGCTAGGGATATGGAATGACAAAGACTAGTTGAGATCTGTAGTAAATTTCAGCAAGTAATAGCGAATACTCTGTTCAAGAAACACAAGAGGAGAAGGTAAACTTTGAAAAGGCCGGGAGATGTGGAAGATTTCAGTTAGATTACATCATCTACATCTACATCTACATCTACATGCATACTCCGCAAGCCACCTGACTGTATGTGGCGGAGGGTACATTGAGTAGCTCTATCGGTTCTCCCTTCAATTCCAGTCTCGTATTGTTCGTGGAAAGAAGGAGTGTCGGTATGCCTCTGTGTGGGCTCTAATCTCTCTGATTTTATCCTCATGGTCTGTTCGCGAAATATACGTAGGAGGGAGCAATACACTGCTTGACTCCTCGGTGAAGGTATGTTCTCGAAACTTCACAAAAGCCCGTACCGAGCTACTGAGCGTCCCTCCTCAAGAGTCTTCCACTGAAGTTTATCTATCATCTCCGTAATGCTTTCGCGATTACTAAATGATCCTGTAACGAAGCGCGCTGCTCTCCGTTGGATCTTCTCTATCTCTTCTATCAATCCTATCTGGTACGGATCCCACACTGCTGAGCAGTATTCAAGCAGTGGACGAACAAGCGTACTGTAACTTACTTCCTTTGTTTTCGGATTGCATTTCCTTAGGATTCTATCAATGAATCTCAGTCTGGCATCTGCTTTACCGACGATCAACTTTATATGACCATTCCATTTTAAATCACTCCTAATGCGTACTCCCAGATAATTTATGGAATTAACTACTTCCAGTTGCTGACCTGCTATATTGTAGCTAAATGATAAGGGATCTTTCTTTCTATGTATTCGCAGCACATTACACTTGTCTACATTGAGATTCAATTGCCATTCCCTGCACCATGCGTAAATTCGCTGCAGATCCTCCTGCAATTCAGTACAACCTCTCGATATACCACAGCATCATCCGCAAAAAGCCTCAGTGAACTTCCGATGTCATCCATAAGGTCATTTATGTATATTGTGAATAGCAACGGTTCTATGACACTCCCCTGCGGCACATCTGAAATCACTCTTACCTCGGAAGACTTCTCTCCATTGAGAATGACATGCTGCGTTCTGTTATCTAGGAACTCTTCAACGCAATCACAGAATTGGTCTGATAGTCCATATGCCCTTACTTTGTTCATTAAACGACTGTGGGGAACTGCATCGAACGCCTTGCGGAAGTCAAGAAACACGGCGTCTACCTGGGAACCCGTGTCTATGGCCCTCTGAGTCTCGTGGACGCATAACGCGAGCTGGGTTTCACACGATCATCTTTTTCGAATCCCATGCTGATTCCTCCAGAGTAGATTTCTAGTCCCCAGAAAAGTCATTATACTCGAACATAATGTGTGTTCCAAAATTCTACAACTGATAGACGTTAGAGATATAGGTCTATAGTTCTGCACTTATGTTCGACGTCCCTTCTTGAAAACGGGGATGACCTGTGCCTTTTTCCAATCCTTTGGAACGCTACGCTCTTCTAGAGACCTACGGTACACCACTGCAAGAAGGGGGGCAAGTTCCTTCGCGTACTCTGTGTAAAATCGAACTGGTATCCCATCATGTCCAGCGGCCTTTCCTCTTTTGAGCGATGTTAATTGTTTCTCTATCCCTCTGTCGTCTATTTCGATATCTACCATTTTGTCATCTGCGCGACAATCTAGAGAAGGAACTACAGTGCAGTCTTTATCGGTGAAACAGCTTTGGAAAATTACATTTAGTATTTCGGCCTTTAGTCTGTCATCCTCTGTTTCAGTACCATTTTGGTCAAAGAGTGTCTGGGCATTTTGTTTTGATCCACCTACCGCTTTGACGTAAGACCAAAATTTCTTAGGATTTTCTGCCAAGCCAGTACATAGAACTTTACTTTCGAATTCATTGAACGCCTCTCGCATAGCCCTCCTCACACTACATTTCGCTTCGCGTAATTTTTGTTTGTCTGCAAGGCTTTGGGTATGTTTATGTTTGCTGTGAAGTTCCCTTTGCTTCCGCAGCAGTTTTCTAACTCGGTTGTTGTACCACGGTGGCTCTTTCCATCTCTTACGATCTTGCTTGGAACATACTCATCTAACGCATATTGTACAATGGTTTTGAACTTTGTCCACTGATCCTCAACAGTATCTGTACTTGAGACAAAACTTTTGTGTTGAGACATGAGGTACTCTGAAATCTGCTTTTTGTCACTTTTGCTAAACATAAAAATCTTCCTACCTTTTTTAATATTTCTATTTACGGCTGAAATCATCGATGCGGTAACCGCTTTATGATCGCTGATTCCCTGTTCTGCGTTAACTGTTTCAAATAGTTCGGGTCTGCATTTTGCCTACTCCTACCTTGCCGCGTCTCAGGAGGCGTCTAATCGGGCCAAGGGGGGAATTCTCTAACCTAAAAAACCCACATGTGCACTCCACAAGTACTCCGGTACCCTTGTAGCCGCTTTCTGCGTGTAGTGCACGCCTGACCTATTCAGGGGGACCCTACATTTCTCCACCCGATAGCGGAGGTCGAGAAATTTGCACCCCAGATCTCAGCAGAATCGTCTGAGCCTCTGGTTTAAGCCTTCCACTCGGCTCCAAACCAGAGGACCGCGATCGGTTCTGCGAACGATACTACAAATAGTTAGCTTAGATTCCACCCTCCGAGCGAGGCTTTCCGCCTTCACCAACTCCGCCAACCGCCTGTACGAACTGAGGATGACCTCTGAACCCAGACGGCAGGAGTCATTGGTGCCGACATGAGCAACAATTTGCAGTCGGGTGCACCCAGTGCTCTCTATCGCCGCCGGCAGTGCCTCATCCACATCTCGGATGAGACCCCCCGGCAAGCAGACACTGGCCTTCTTCCCCGACCTTTCCGCTATCTCCCTAAGGGACTCCATCACCCGCCTAACGTTAGAGCTCCCAATCACTAATAAACCGCTCCCCCCAAGTGCCTGCTCGCACCTTGCTGAAGGAGCGGCCACATGTCCACTCACAGGCAGAGCGGGCGATGCCACACGGCCAGCCTCCACATTGACCCTTCGCCTCGTGCGCTGCGAACGCCCCTGAACCCGCCACTCCCCTTGGGGAGAGGGTGGCCCAACCGCGCCCGGTACCCGCGAAGATGTCTCATGGTCAGACAGAGATTATAAGGAGCAGATATGGACTGAGATCACAGTGTAGTAGTGATGAACAGTAGGCTGAAGTTTACGAGATTAATCAGGAAGAATCAATATGCAAAGAAGTGGGATAAGGAAGTACTAAGGAATGGCGAGTTGCGTTTGAAGTTCTCTAAGGCTATAGATACAGCAATAAGGGATAGCTCAGGAGGCAGTACAGTTGAATAGGAATGGACATCTCTAAAAAGGGCCATCAAAGAAGGAAAACATACGTAAAAAATATGTAACTGCGAAGAAACAGTAGGTAACAAAAGAAATACTGAAGTTGATCGATGAAAGGAGGAAGTACAGAACTGTTCCGGGAAACAGAAACACAAGTCGCCTAGGAATGACATAAATAGGAAGTGCAGGGAAGCTAAGAACAAATGACTGCATGAAAAATGTGTAGAAGTCGAAAAAGAAATGATTGTCGGAAGGACAGGTTTAGCACACAAGAAAGTCAAAACAACCTTCGGAGATATTAAAATCAACGGTGGTAACATTAAGAGTGCAATGGGAATTCCTTTGTTAAATGCAGCGGAGAGAGCGGATAGTTGGAAAGAGAACACTGAAAGTCTTGTCTGATGTGATAGAAGACGGAACAGGAGTCTATTTAGAAGAGATAGGGCATCCAGTATTAGAATCAGAAGTTAAAAGAGCTTTAGAGGACTTAAGACAAAATAAGCAGAAGGGATAGATAACATTCCATCATAATTTATAAACTCACTCGAGGAAGTGGCAACAAATCGACTATTCACGTTGGTGTGTAGAATGGATGAGTCTGGCGACGTACCATCTGACTTTCGGAAAAGCATCACCCACACAATTCCAAAGACTGCAAGAGCTGATAAGTGCGAGAATTATCGCACAGTCAGTTTAGCAGCTCATGCATCCAAGTTGCTCACAAGAATAATATAGAGAAGAATGGGAAAGAGAACTGAGGATGTGCTAGATGACGATCAGTTTGGTTTTAGAAAAGGTAAAGGCACGAGAGAGGCAAATCTGACGTAGGAGTTGATAATAGAAGCACGTTTTAAAAAAAAATCAAGACATGTTCATAGGATTTGTCGACCTGGAAAAAGCGTTTGACTATGTGAAATTGTGCAAGATGTAGAAATTCTGAGAAAAATAGGGGTAAGGTATAGAGAGAGACGGGTAATATACAATATTTACAGGAGCCAAGAGGGAATAATAAGAGTGGACGACCAAGAACGAAGTTCTCGGATTAAAAAAGGTGTAAGACAGGTGTATAGTCTTTCGCCCCTACTGTTAAATCTGTACATCGAAGAAGCAATGATGGAAATGAAAGAAAGGTTCAGGAGTGAAATAAAAATTCAAGGCGAAAGGATACCAATGATACGATTGGCTGATGACATTGCTATCCTCATTGAAAGTGAAGAAGAATTACACAGTATGCCGAATGGAATGAACAATCTAATGAGTACATCTTAATGACGAACAAAAAAGTGACAGATGATCACTCTGTGAAGAACCACGAATCGCAAGTTAGGTAGACGCCCTGGTACCCGAAGACTGGTGTACTGCCATCGAGGCGAAAGTGGGACACCTGTATGACATTTTGGGCATGACAAAGGTCGCCTCTGTCTGGGTTCTGCCACTAGCCACAACCGTTCAAAATGCACACCAAACAGGTTATGTCGCATCTGCATCAGGTCAATCGAGATAACTGCGTCAGTCGCCTAATCACCATGGACAAATGCTGGGTGACGAAGACGAAGGAGAAGAGCAAGCTGTGGAAATGTGTGGGTACACCACCACTGAAAGAGGCAAAGACCCAGCTGTCATCTAGCAAGGTTATGCTGGTGGTTTTTCTTTTTGGACTGCCATCGCGTGGTGCCAACAAGGTATACTCTTAAGGGACTAACCGAGGCTGTAGTGCGTTTAAAATAAGTTGCGACTTTCGACAGTGCAGTACGGAGAGAGTGCAGGGAAGTGTAGTTGCCAGCGTTTATTGAACAGGCCAGCAGGCAGCGATAACACCATGCCTACCTTAGGTCACTGCTGTTAGCAGGTCGCCAGGCAAACATTTTTGGGAGACGACAATACTGGGCAGAGCAATTACATCAGTGAATATTTTATACATACTCATAATCATAGTGAAAGTGGAGCGACACCAAATGAAGAATCGGCGGTCCTCTTACTCAGGACTGGACTGGTACTGTAGCTTACGGAAGCAGACTGAAATGACCATTACTTCAGCACTCCTTCATGAATCCGTCTGTCAAGTACATTCTTGGTATGGGTGACAAATCGAGAACAGTCGTGTAGGGTAAAATTTGCAGCGCCTTACTTTAACTTCATTTCAACCTCGCTGGGGGTAAACTTCTTGTTGTTTCTTGCCTGGGACCATATATACTCAATCGGATTCAGATGAGCGTGACATGGAGGAAGCCTGACTGCACTTTGCCCATTAGCACTAGGCAGTTTGTAGACCAGGTAGCGCAGAGTTTTTGTCTTGTACAGCGCTACGTTAACACCATCTTATTCGTGCCAGGTTCGACTTCACCCTTGTCTAACGATGCTTTCGTCGTCCTTCCTGCTGTGCGCTTCGTCCATCCAAGTGTCAACGTGTGAACGCATGAACCCAGTCTCGTCCAACCACACACTTTCTTTGAACCAAATGCCGTCACGGCTCGTATATATGGCATCTGCGGGCCACTATATCGTACCTCTCAGTGATAAACGTCCAAGACGAAAATTTTGCGTGCCGGAAACGAAGCACGTGAAGATAATTTCTTAGTGACGATTTACTCCTATTAAAGCTTCCCTTCTTAGAGGCTGAAAAAAGGTTTACTGAAAGTGAGGGATTCCTTGTGCTGATTATAAGGATCTGATCATTGCATCGTGCTGGAATACGTCCCTCTTGATTGTCCATCTGTTGAAACTTATTTTCTTGCCTGGAGTTTCTAGTGGAGAACCTTCTTTCCTTCTCCTTCTCATTTCGAAGCAGTTCTGTCCACTACTCTTGTAACATCTATCATCGGACTTCCACTATTGCCCTCAGATTAAAAATAACTGTGTACAGGCCAACCAAACATATTCGCAGCCTTGATCACGGAGCAGAATTCCCCTTTCAATGTTCGATACCTTCGCAGCGGATGAAAGTGGCCTTGGACGACCACTTTTATTCTACTCTCGTGTTCAGACATGCTGCGCTGTTATTATTAATGATACCCCAACAAAAAACACTCGTTCACAACACCTGATGACTACATAACACTTCTACACTAAAAATTGCCGTTTCTCAAAGAGAGCTGACGCACACGATGGATCTAACGTGTGACATCACGCGTTATTGTTTAACCACCGCGTGGCAACGGGGCGCTTTACCAGCCCCACCGTAGGCGACGTGGTAGGAAAGCCGGCTCCCCATTGGTATTACCTGTGCAACGGCGTCGCGTCCCCCCCTGTGAGTCAAAGATCAAAAGTCGCAACTTACATTAAACGCACTATACTACCGAAATCACTTTACGAGGTTATGGGAGGCTGTCATGGCGAAGTGTGGCAATAACTTTTCCAAGAGGAAGGTTTTCGTACAGGACAACGCCCCTAATTACTCGGCAAAGGAGACAATCGCTCATGCTGCTTATTTCAGCTATCTACGTTTTAAGAATGATGACGAGGTGACTGTTGAGATGGAACACGTTCGACGCCAAATAACCAGTCGTTGGAAAAAAATGCATGGAAAGTTGAACACGTAGAGAGGGATTGACGCAATAACTCAATTTTCGAGGCTACACTGTATTTCTATCCCTCGTAAACAGATTTTTCACAGTGCCTTTGTATCCATCCATAGATGTAACAGAAGTAAATATATGTTCCACATCTAATGAACCACTGTAAACCATTAGACCTATGTAGTTCACATATCAGTTACTGTCTTGAAAAAAAGGCCGTTGGAGTGAGAACCACCTACGTAACGAAGGGATGGGAAGTGGGGGCGAAAAAGCATTGTATAGCCTTCGACGAGCACACTTAACTTGTTGTGGGTTGGCAGGAGAGCCAACACCGGGATACAGGAGGAAGCCGAAAGGCACGCGTTTTAGCTCACGCAGGCTCGCTGAAGTCTGGAACAGGACAAGGAAATTAGTATTTAGAAAAAACGGCGGTAGCTGGTGGAATACTTAACTTTAATCCATAAATGGTGAACGTCGGTCTTGACGGTACATTATTACAATATTAATAGTAACTGGTACTGGCGCCTTGCTAGGTCGTAGCAAATGACGTAGCTGAGGGCTATGCTAACTATCGTCTCGGCAAATGAGAGCGTATTTTGTCAGTGAACCATCGCTAGCAAAGTCGGTTGTACAACTGGGGCGAGTGCTGGGAAGTCTCTCTAGACCTGCCGTGTGACGGCGCTCGGTCTACTATCACCGATAGTGGCGACACGCGGGTCCGACGTATACTAACGGACCGCGGCCGATTTAAAGGCTGCCACCTAGCAAGTGTGGTGTCTGGCGGTGACACCACATAACTCTTTTGGTATTAGGGCACTTAGTGACTTTCCAAACCTTTACACATAATTTCAAACCTTAACGGAACTTTTTTTGCTGAAAACCCACACAAAATAATGAAATGAAAAGTTTGTCGCAGACTACATTTTCGCTGGTCATGTAATAAAATTGCCGCCTGAAATATGACGTTTTAATTTATTACTTCTTTACCATTAACTGTTTTCGCGACACGTTTTACAGACACTATTCAAGTATACTATCGAGTGTACCAGAAAAATTATGTCGCTGTACAACACATAGTTCAGAAGATGTGACATCATAAACACCGAGACGAGTGAAAAAATGTCGAATCCTGCAAGACCTTTCAATTTATTACTTCGTTGCTAGTAAGTCTATTCCCAGCACATTTCGCAAACAGTGTCAACGTATGCCGCTGAATTTACCTGGAAAAATATATCATTGTATGACACATATTTCAGGGGATAATATGTCATAAACGATGAGTTGCATGAAAATGAAACTGCACGGTGAATTTCGCTACAGATAAAAGTAAATATGTGTACCAATACGTGTGAAATACGTTAAATAAATGTGAACTGTATTTGAAATGTACGTACACGGGCAAAGTCACAGGTATAAATCTCAGCCTAAACTCCTGGAAAGGTTCGAATCAAATATGGTACATATATTATTTGCAATCTGGAAATAAATACTGCTGGGGTAAAAACGACCAGCCTCCGACTGGTGTGAGAGAAGGGGAGAAAGAGATGGACAGGGAGAGGGTGATGGAGGAGATGGATAGGGACAGGGGGAAGGAGGAAATGGACTAATAGAGCAATGGAATAGATGCATACCCGGCAACGCCGGGCACTCACCTAGTGACTCAATAAAAGTAAGAAAAGTGAAACTAGTACATTTACAATGGTTGGGGGTTCTTGTGGGAGTGGTCTTTTTCCCAGCCACAGTTCTGAAATGGTGCCATTACAGACGACAATAATTTCATACAAAGAATAAACTTGCTCTCAGATGTTGAAATCACATGTTCTTCTGGTCTGGTACATTCGGGAACTCGAGATACACTGCGCGCGATATTACATGCTCTGCGAAAATACGACGACAATCATAGACTGGCAGTGAATGAACGTTCATTAGTACCGGCTCTCGCTTGTTTATCTGTTCTCTCTGCAGGTCGTTACTCGATTAGACACGCCTGGAGCCGTTGTCAACAACAGGGCTGGTAGCATAGACTGTAGTTGCAATTTCTTCGAAGATTACGTGATGTACTTCAATTAAGAACGTGATTGAGACACAGCACGAAAGCCAAATGCTGTTATTTTGTACCTAGGACATTCATTGGTTTCAGCTTTGTCCCCGTGTTGCTGTACGCTCATTTATTCGCTATGTTTTCCTTTTGTTAACCAAAATTACTGTTCTTCTCTTTTTAATTCTTTTCTGTGACCACACAGAAATTTAAAGTTCTGTGTTGTGCTACTAAATATTGTGTTGCTTCGCTTGAAATCGCCAGACCCGACGGTTTACAGCACGTTATTTTATTCAAATATACAGGGTGGACCATTGATAGTGACAGGGCCAAACATCTCACGAAATAAGTATCAAACGAAAAAACTACAAAGAACGAAACTCGTGTAGCTTGAAGGGGGAAATCAGCTGGCGCTATGGTTGGCCCGCTAGATGGCGCTGCCGTAGGTCAAACGGATATCAATTGCGTTTTTTTAAAATAGGAATCTCCATTTTTTATTACATATTCGTGTAGTACGTAAAGAAATGTGAATGTTTTAGTTGGACCACTTTTTTCGCTTTGTGATAGATGGCGCTGTAATAGTCAGAAACGTACAAGTACGTGGTATCACGTAACATTCCGCCAGTGCGGACGGTATTTGCTTCGTGATACATTACCCGTGTTAAAATGGACCGTTTACCAATTGCGGAAAATGTCGATGTCGTGTTGATGTATGGCTATTGTGATCAAAATGCCCAACGGGCGTGTGCCATTTATGCTGCTCGGTATCCTGGACGACATCATCCAAGTGTCCGGACCGTTCACCGGATAGTTACGTTATTTAAGGAAACAGGAAGTGTTCAGGCACATGTGAAACGTCAACCACAACCTGCAACAAATGATGATTCCGAAGTAGGTGTTTTAGCTGCTGTCGTGGCTAATCCGCACATCAATAGTAGAAAAATTGAGCGAGAATAGAGGATCTCAAAAACGTCGGTGTTGAGAACGCTACATCAACATCGATTGCACCCGTACCATATTTCTATGCACCAGGAATTGCATAGCGACGACTTTGAACGTCGTGTACAGTTCTGCCACTGGGCACAAGAGAAATTACGGGACGATGACAGATTTTTTTGCACGCGTTCTATTTAGCGACGAAGCGTCATTCACCAACAGCGGTAACGTAAACCGGCATAATATGCACTATTGGGCAACGGAAAATCCACGATGGCTGCGACAAGTGGAACATCAGCGACCTTGGCGGGTTAATGTACGGTGCGGCATTATGGGAGGAAGGATAATTGACCCCCATTGTGTCGATGGCAATCTAAATGGTGCAATGTATGCCGATTTCCTACGTAATGTTCTACCGATGTTACCACAAGATGTTTCACTGCATGACAGAATGGCGATGTACTTCAAACATGATGGATGTCCGGCACATAGCTCGGGTGCGGTTGAATCGGTATTGAATAGCATATTTCATGACAGGTGGAATGGTCGTCTAATCACCATACCATGGCCCGCAAATTCGCCGGATCTGTCGTCCCCAGACTTCTTTCTGTGGGGAAAGTTGACGGATATTTGCTATCGTGATCCACCGTCAACGCCTGACAACATGCGTCAGCGCATTGTCAATGGATGTACGAAAGTTACGGACGGCGAACTACTCGCTGTTGAGAGGAATGTCGTTACACGTCTTGCCAAATGCATTGACGTTGGCGGACATTATTTTGAGCATTTATTGCATTAATGTGGTGTTTACAGGTAATCACGCTGTAACAGCTTGCGTTCTCAGAAATGATAAGTTCACAAAAGAACATGTATCACATTGGACCAACCGAAATATAATGTTAAAACGTACCTACGTTCTGTATTTTAATTTAGAAAACCTATCTGTTACCAACTATTCGTCTAAAATTGTGAGCCATATGTTTGTGACTGTTACAGCGCCATCTATCACAAAGCGAAAAAAGTGGTCCAACTAAAACATTCATATTTCTTTACGTACTACACGAATATGTGATAAAAATGGGGTTTCCTATTTAAAAAAACGCAGTTGATATCCGTTTGACCTATGGCAGCGCCATCTAGCGGGCCAACCATAGCGCCATCTGGCTTCCCCTTCAAGCTAGACAAGTTTCGTTCTATGTAATTTTTTCGTTTGACGCTTATTTCGTGAGATATTTGGCCCGGTCACGATCAATTGACCGCCCTGTGCAAGGCAGTTTCTACACTGTACAGTTAGACTAACGTGACCACCGCCTATGTTTGACGTCGACGTGCAATGACCAGTCACAGACGGCAGCTGGCAGCACTAGCAGTTGAGTGTGTAGGACGTGTGTTGAGGGCGATGCGGACAACAGTGCAGTCGCTGCCGTCTTGCGGAAACTGGGCGATTTATCTGAGGTCCAAAAGGGCATGTTCATTGGCTTTCGGGCCAAGGGTGGAAACATTTCCGAAACTGCTAAACTTGTAAGCAGTTAGCGTGGCGCCTTGGTTAAAGTATATGGAGCATGGCGAAGTGACCCTATACAAAACCAGCGCCGAGGCACTGTGGCGCACCGTTAGTCATAGATGACAGGGGTGAGATGTGTATAGGCGAATAGATATGCAGCTGTTGAGCTAATGATCGATCAAATGAAGCAAGACGCTAGTAACGGTGTCTCCTTCACGACCGTTCAGCGAACGTTGTTGCATATAGTCCTCTGCAGCAGGCACATGATTCATGCACCCATACTGACTCCTGTTCACCGGCCAGGAAGGCTCGACGTTTCACGCAGGTACCACAACTGGATGTTCAATGAATGGTGGCCTTTTCAGATGAAAGCTGCTTTGGACGCATGGTCGTTGGCGTCTAGAGCAATCGTCATGAGGCTCCATGCTAGAGGAGGGAGGGTTATGGTCTGAGGAATATCTTCGTGGCATTCCCTGGGGGGAGCTTCTAATTCTGGAAGGTATAACTGATTAACATGCATATACCATTGGGGACCAAATCCAACCCCACACGCACTTTGTTTTTGATCCGCGCGATGGCATTTACCAGAGCTCGCAGTGAATGTGCTTTGTTCGCAGAGCACCAGAATGAGATTATCGTACTTTCCTGGCCACCAAACTCCCCGACTAAACCCCAGTAGAGAATATGTGGGACCATCTCGATCAGGCGGTTCACTTCATGGAACCTCAATCGAGAAACCTAGCGCAGCTGGCCACAGCACTGGAGTCGGCATGACTCCACATCCGCGTCGGTTGTTGTTGTGGTCTTCAGTCCAGAGAGTGGTTTGATGCAGGTCTCGATGCTACTCTATCCTGTGCAAGCTTCTTCACCTTCCAGTACCTACTGCAACCTACATCCTTCTGAACTGTTTAGTGTATTCATCCCTTGGTCTCCCTGTACGATTTTTACCCTCCACACTGCCCTCCAATACTAAATTGGTGATCCCTTGATGCCTCAGAACATGTCCTACCAACCGATCCCTTCTTCTAGTCAAGTTGTGCCACAAATTTCCCTTCTCCCCAGTTCTGTTCAATACCTCCTCAATAGTTATGTGATCTACCCATCTGATTTCAGCATTCTTCTGTAGCACCACATTTCGAACCGCGCGACCGCTACGGTCGCAGGTTGGAATCCTGCCTCGGGCATGTATGTGTGTGATGTCTTTAGGTTAGTTAGGTTTAAGTAGTTCTAAGTTCTAGGGGACTTATGACCTCAGCAGATGAGTCCCATAGTGCTCAGAGCCATTTTTGAACCACATTTCGAAAGCGTCTATTGTCTTCTTGTCCAAACTATTTATCGTCCACGTTTCACTTCCATACATGGCCACACTCCATACAAATACTTTCAGAAATGACTTCCTGACACTTAAATCTATACTCGATGTTAACAAATTTCTCTTCTTCAGAAACGCTTTCCTTGCCATTGCCATCTACATTTTATATCCTCTCTACTTCGACCATCATCAGTTATTTTGCTCCCCAAATAGCAAAACTTCTTTACTACTTTGTCTCATTACCTAATCTAATTCCCTCAGCATCACCCGACTTAATTCGACTACATTCCATTATCCCCGTTTTACTTTTGTTCATCATCATCGGTGCCTTCCAGAAATTCATTGAGTCTCTTCCTGCACGTCTCGTAGCGATCTGCGCCGAAAATGGTGGTTATTCGTGCTTTAGACAAAAATGGTTCAAATGGCTCTGAGCACTATGGGACTTAACATCTATGGTCATCAGTCCCCTAGAAATTAGAACTACTTAAACCTAACTAACCTAAGGACAGCACACAACACCCAGTCATCACGAGGCGGAGAAAATCCCTGACCCCGCCGTGAATCGAACCCAGGAACCCGGGCGTGGGAAGCGAGAACGCTACCGCACGACCACGAGCTGCGGACGTGCTTTAGACAGGCGAGCACACTACATATTTAACATTAATGCGTATTATGAAAATTTAACAATAGAAGTTACATGATGTGTAAGAGATAAGGATATACATGATAAATAGTACATTGATAAGCCAAAACATTACTATCACTACCCACCGCAAAATTTTCTGCTTACTGCCAGCGTTGCGGGAACATGCAGCGAGGAAGTATATACACGGAGCATAGACGAATGGGGACACATTCTAGTGACGAGCAGATAGTAAAATATACTGACATTAGCGACTCTGATAGTGGGTAGGTTTTCAGTACTCGATGTCTGACAATGAGCATCACGGAAACGGTGAGGCTGGTCGGCTGTTAGTATGCTGCTGCGGTGAGCATTTATGAAAAATGGTTGAAGAGCTGTAAAATCAAGAATAAGTGACAAGGTGTGGACGTCCACACCTCAATACAAAACGTGGAGATCAAAAGCTTCCCAGCTCTGTAAAGTAGGACAGGTGGCGGTTTGTGGCGCATCTGACGACCAAGGATAATGCTGGTGCAGGACCAAGTGTTTCCGAGCACAGACGTCAGTGCACATTTCCTCAGCAGACAACGTGTACGTTTGTTGACCAAAAAATGTCGTCAGTTACGGTTGCAGTGAGTTGCAAGATCGTTGGAAACATGCTGTGTGGTCGTATGGATTACGTTTCTTGTTGCACTATGTGGATGGTCGCGGACGAATAAGCCGTCGTAGTGGTTAGAGGAGTGTGTAGCTAACCCACGTTGATGTTTTGATCACCAAATTCGCTTGATATGAACACGATGGAGCACATCTGGGATGCTGCTGGAAGCCAGTATCGTATCCACAATGACGTAATTTACGGGAATTGCGTGACTTGTAGACACATGGTGTCACTTACCTCCGGAAACCTACCATGGATTTATCGAACACATGCCGCACAGATTCACTGCTGTGTTGTGTTCTAATGGTGCACCAACACGCTATTAGCCAGGCCGGTCATAACTGACTCATCAGTGAATTTCAATCTAAGGGTAACAGTATTCGTACTGGTGTGTGTAGGAAACCAGAAAATCATCATAAAACTTTTACATAAATTTTATGATTAAACTGCTTCTTTCGTTTCTAGATCCCATGGGCATCATAGCGTAGTTCCAATAATACTGTCAATACCAGTACTTTGGAGAGATCATTAATACTACCAGATGCAGTGGCAACAGTTTGATGATTAAAACTGCGTGACAGGTAGCGTGCTAATTCAAGTGCTACTTTGTGCATTGGTTCATAGGAGCATTAGACAGCAGCTGGTTGAATGAACACAATTTTTGTTTCTATGTTCTCATTGTTTAAAGTCCGTACAGTATTTGTCGGTGTTAACAGGCACATTATTTTAACTAACAGTAGAACATTCTTCTTGCAGAAATTCCCATTTTCGTACAGCACAGCCGGTTATAGTCATTCTATGTTTCTCGGCAGAACCATACAATGCTTTTTCTGTAAGGAAGCATTTGCCCCATGATGCATTTTGTGTCTCTGAAGCAAAGGTTCAGAGCGCTCTGCGTAATATAAGACACGTGGTAAAACAGTGGTGGCTCGTCCTACACATCGTAAGTCTCTTAGCTTGGTGATTTCCCTTCAGAGATGTTCTCAACGTTATGAAGCTGAGGCAAGAATGGAGTCTAGGTATGGCGACTGGTGCCAACAAGACAGCATCTTATTTCAAATAGTGGCTGCAATCAGCTGATAGAACGTCATCTATTATATCATCGGAGGAAATGGTTGCTTTATCGATATGTTAGCTGGTTTCGTGGTTTCGGGGTGTTCAACAGGTCTGTTGGCTGCATCCTTTCGGAATACGATCGTATGCATTCGGAAATTCTGACAAAATCCTCCACTATTTCTTTGACACAGTCATAGTCATATTCGTAGTCTATACACAGAGCGTCTATGCATCGCAAAGCGTCTACGCATCAACGAGTCGGTGCCAGAATGAATAGGAAACTTAGTCAAAGCCATGTGCACCTGCAGGTTGAGTTTAAATAGACAGAGGAAGACAAAGTGACCATAACAGCTCTATAGGATCAGCGTCTTGTAGAAATGGTTTTTTAAAAACTGTTCTAGGTGAATAACTAGAAAGCAGGAAAGAATAAGGGAAATATGATGCCTAAAGTACAGTTTTATGCATTTCACTGACTTTAGGGAGGCATGTCCGCGCCATGTCCAAGTATCCGAAAAAACTAAATTCTGAGTAAATTATTGGCATGATCGAAAGTATCCAGCGATCAGAACTTTTGCGCCGTTTTCAAAAGTGTGTGAATGATACGAATTTTGCGTAAATTGGCTCCATGCACGTGACTGTCAAGAGCTAAGCTCTGGCACGTGGAGGCGAGAAGAGCTACGCAGTGCTTCATGACATCATGTCATGTAAACGTAAACATTTGTACGTATGTGCTTGTTTTACAATATGTCGTGCATTGTAATAACTAATAAGTCTCTGTGGAATGCTATGTGTGAATATACCCATTTGCACGAGTTGCTTTTTTCTGTATATGATTTTTACGTGACAAGTCAAATATAGATCGCTCCTTTGATTTGCTCAATATGCGAAACTCCAAATAAAGGAACTGACTAAGTGTATAGGAAATGTAGACTATGGAAGCAACGTGGTTACTCTCGTAAAGCTCAAAGGAGTACAAAAATATACAGGGTAAAGCAAAACGCCCCACTTCGAGTCCGGTATGAGATTCCTCATCCAGATCCAAGACAAAAATTGACCTATCCAAATCAGATCGGGTGCATTTTTAAAACGCGTGTATCAAAACGAGGGGATGGCAACATTGTCATATCGCAGAGCGCATCGTAGTGTACAGAGGAACATGTGTTACCTCTCTCTACCATTCCGGCCGTCGTAGCTTACTGAGTAAGCTGCTGTGACATCAAACCCCCGTCCACCTGTGGTTCAAATCCTCGCCAGGTTCCTCTTTTTTTTTTCTTTTTAGACGTCCATTCCTTAGTTCTTGACGTTTATAAACAGCACATCATTTTGTCACATGACAACGGCCTATCTCATGGTAGTGTGATCCATTAAACTGCATGCATGTGTTTACTAACTGCGCAGTGCACAACCGTAACTGGTCCTGTAAGGTTAATGTAGGGCGGCTACCCGATGGAGAACACAGACAATGAATACGTAGATATGTTTTTAGTGCTGGATAATCAAGGTGCTGTTGCTGCTCGTGCGTATGCTGCACGGTACCCTCAAAGACGCCATCCCGATTAGAATGTTTTTCATCACCTGGAGCAGCAGCATCGGCAAACCGGCAACCTTCGCCCGCAGGTAATGGATAGAGGTCGTCCAAGCAGTAAATGTGCTCCACAAACATGGGACGTGATTCTTGAAACTGCACACAGACTGCACACAGCACAATCAGTGATTTTCATATAGAGCGCTACGTGGTGTTACCAACATAAAAACCTAAACAGCCCACTTACAGTAACTCTACGACTTCATAAAGACGCAATGAATATTTTTTCTGTACAAATAAGCAGATAGGCTAGCCACTTTTCTCCTGGGCTAAGTATGTGAAATTTCCCTAGGCAGAGTCATCTTTTGTTTGAGGACAGATAGCTCTGAGAAGAGGCCATTATCTAGGAATTAGGAAGCGATTGGGGCGCACCACGCTATTTTTTCTGAAAACTGGTTAACATTAAGTAGTATATGTTTGTCACTCCCTTTCAGCACTTAAGCCATCTTCACAGCACTACGAAATACTGACAATTACAGAGAATGTGGCAGTCCTGATTTGTTAACATGGGTAGTTTATTTATTCGTTAAAACGTGAATTTATCATAAAATGTTCCAGTATACGTATAACCCTACAAGTAAATATACAAGATGCAACACAGCTAAGGGGTAACTTTTTCGAAACCCAGTAATTTCCTACCTCTGTAATGTTGCGAAATCGTGGCGGTCTGCGACGTCATCCTCGGACCCGGGCGACGCTTCAAACAACAATGCGTCAACACAGGCGGAAGAAACAAAAGGCTACAGCTCAGAAATAACACTTCGCTGGCTGTAGCGCCAGAGTCACTAGTAGAGAATACAAGTCCAAACCACTGCCAACCAGTCGATACCGACGCGTCGCAAGTTTCCAGCCAGGGAGGCCACAGTACGGTTCGGTCGTCGTGAATCCAGCAGCCGGGTGGTAACACAGTCATCGGCGAAGATTGAACTGTTTAAACGGGCTCAGGGAATTCGCTTAAATCCGCAGGGCCGGCCAATCAGAGTGTTGGTAGATGGGGCCCTTATACGGTTGCTCACTCTGGTGGCAAGGGCAGCGCCGCCAGGGTAATCCGTATCGATAGTGGTGTGTACGCTGCCGCTAACCCCGCGACGACGCGTTCACTTGCGCCAGTTGTTGACATCGTGTGCGGCGCCAGCGGTACTCGCTGTGTGTCGCGCGTCTTGTAGCACACCGCGCCGAGTTGACGGCCGCTGTGCGACGGCCGATACGACAGTAGCTTAGCGTCATTTTCGCAGCATATTTCACCACATTTCTGTTCAATGCCAAGGTCATGGAGCCCCCTCTTACTGACGCCTTAGCCCTTATTTTGACACCTCCACGACGGAGGTCAGAACTGCGACGCGCAGCGTTGAAAACATGCGGTTTTCTTACAGGTGGTCGGGGCAAACTTTCCAGACGTACTGCCGTTCAGAAACGACACAGGAAGGCTCTAGGGAGTAGCATAAAGGGAAACGATGAAACCAACGCTTTTCCTTGATTCCCACCCTTTCGCTGTCGAACATGACAAATCGCAGTAGGGTTAGCAACAGGATTGCGTTCTCTACAATGCTGAGACCCCCTGTACAATCCAACCCTTTTGTAAAGACATCGTGGGCAACCAACCCCACTGACAGTGATCGCACCCCTTTGGAGCGTAGTGCGACCGTAATGTTTGTTCTCGTGTACAGTGTGGAACCACTAGGAATCGTTCAAAGCCATTCGACGAAATTTGAACGCTATCCGAAATAGCAAGCATTATTATGTTTGGCGCCCTGCTGTGGCGTGATTGAGGAAGGTTGCGGTATTAAAACATGTGTGAATAAAACTGCAAAGGGTCCCTCTAAGTCCTTCCACTTCGACAACGCCAATCACCCACTTCTGTTGAGCATCACGAAATTGTATCGCTACACTACTACTGGCCATTAAAATTGCTACACCAAGAAGAAATGCAGATGATAAAGGGGTATTCATTGGACAAATAAATTATACAAGAACTGACATGTGATTAAATTTTCACGCAATTTGGGTGCATAGATCCAGAGAAATCAGTACCCAGAACAACCTCCTCTGGCCGTAATAACGGCCTTGATACGCCTGGGCATCGAGTCAAACAGAGCTTGGATGGCGTGTACAGGTACAGCTGCCCATGCAGCTTCAACACGATACCACAGTTCATCAAGAGTAGTGACTGGCGTATTGTGACGAGCCAGTTGCTCGGCCATCATTGACCAGACGTTTTCAATTGGTGAGAGATCCGGAGAATGTGCTGGCCAGGGCAGCAGTCGAACATTTTCTGTATCCAGAAAGGCCCGTACAGGACCTGCAACATGCGATCGTGCATTATCCTGCTCAAATGTAGGATTTCGCAAGGATCGAATGAAGGGTAGAGCCACGGGTCGTAACACATCTGAAATGTAACGTCCACTGTTCAAAGTGCCGTCAATGCGAACAAGAGGTGACCGACACGTGTAACCATTGACACCCCATACCATCACGCCAGGTGATACGCCAGTATGATGATGACGAATACACGCTTCCAATGTGCGTTCCCCGCGATGTCGCCAAACACAGGTGCGACCATCATGATGCTGTAAAGAGAACCTGGATTTATCCGAAAAAATTACGTTTTGCCTTTCGTGCACCCATGTTCGTCGTTGAGTACACCATCGCAGGCGCTCCTGTCTGTGATGCAGTGTCAAAAGTAACCGCAGCCATGGTCTCCGAGCTGATAGTACATGCTGCTGCAAACTTCGTCGAACTGTTCATGCAGATGGTTGTTGTCTTGCAAACGTCCCCATCTGTTGACTCATGGATCGAGACGTGGCTGCACGATCCGTTAAAGCCATGCGGATAAGATGCCTGCCACCTCGAGTGCTAGTGATACGAGGCCGTTGGGATCCAGCACGGCGTTCCGTATTACCCTCCTGAAACCAACGATTCCATATTCTGCTAACAGTCATTGGATCTCGACAACGCGAGCAGCAATGTCGCGATACGATAAACCGCAATCGCGATAGGCTACAATCCGAGCTTCATCAAAGTCGGAAACGTGATAGTACGAGGCATCACAACAACGTTTCATCAGGCAACGCCGGCCAACTGCTGTTGGTGTATGAGAAATTGGTTGGAAACTTTCCTCACGTCAGCACGTTGTAGGTGTCGCCACCGGCGCCAACCTTGTAGCTAATCATTTGCAGAAAACAGCATCTTCTTCCTGTCGGTTAAATTTCGCGTCCTTAGCACGTCATCTTCGTGGTGTAGCAATTTTAATGGCCAGTCCAGTAGTGCACACAGACAACCTGTGATGGAAGTCCTGCCTTCTAGCGCCTGTTAATAGGCATCAGGAGCCAGAGGGATGTCAAAGGAATTGCTTGTCAACAAGCGGCTGGGACTTTGTCCCAGAGGAAGGAGCGAAACAGGTGGTCTGCTACGCGAGTAGCTCGGTGCTCCAGGGCACCTTGTCACGGTTCACGAGGCTCCCCCAGTCGGAGGTTAGTCCTCCGCTGGCCATGGGTATTTGTGTGTTGTCCTTAGCGTAAGTTAGCTTAAGTTAGATTAAGTAGTGTGTAAGCCTAGGGATGGATAACCTCAGCAGTTTGGTCCCACAGGAACTTACCACAAATTTCCAAATTTTTCAGGAGAGCTGAGAAAGAAAACACCCTTTGGTGCTTCGTCGAATGGTTTTCAAAGATCCCTAGTCGTTTCACCCTGTACATCAGAGCTGAAATGACGGTCGCACTGAACCCCAAAAGAGTGTGATACCATTCAATGTGGTTTCTGACCCACAATGTGTGGGAATCAATACCGAAGGGTCGTTTCATTGATGCCATTCAAGCCACTTCCTATGGCCTTTTCGTGGCTATTCAGAGAGGCAGTGTGTCCGAAATGTTTTACTCAGCCGCTAATACGAAAACTGCTTGATTTCAACGCAGGGCATCGCGGTTCTCTCATTAATCACAGCGGCGTTGGAAAAGCGGTGAGATGGGGCACGATGACCTTCGCGTTGTGTAACACATCCACGGCGCGTTGGGCAAACTTTTTGGTGAAATATAGTGTCAATGTGAAATCATTAGCCCTCCTTACAGCTCACATGAACTTCTGATCTGTGGGCTTTTTCACAACACCTTGCTGTTTGAATTGCCACTGTGCCCGGGAGTAACATGCAGGGCGCCACGCATTTGTACCACTGCAGAGGAGGGTAGCGAGACGTGGACCCTTAAAGCCAGAGACAAACAGAGCTTCAATACGTTTGAGGTTTGGTGCTGGCTCAGGATGATACGCATAAAATGGACTGAAAGGAGAACAAATGTGGCCATTACTGAGCAACCTTTCTTCTCGTGCCAGCCAAAAATTTCTTTTGTTCCTTCGCGATATTGCGAGAAGAGATGGAGAAAATCTAGCGAGTCATGGAAGATCGAAAGCAAGAGACCGAGGGAATTGGCAGCGAACAGGTGGACTGACAAAATGAAGATCTCTGGTCTATCTCTTCAGCATGCTCTAAATGGAGCTGTTAACCGTCCAGGATGGAGACACTTGGTTCATAGGGTCACGACACTCAGCAGTGAGCATAACGACGATGACGCGATTAGTGAGGTGAGGGTTGTTGTCATTTTTGAACCAAATTTCTATGTCGCAGTGCCATTTGGCAACGTATTCAGGCACGTATCGGAAACAAAAGTGATGTGTTGTACCTTTCAAAGGAATGGTTTTATAAAATAATGGAGGAAAGATCTGCAGTTTTGGTTGGTTTACTAATGTTTTGGGTGGTAGCCAATAAGCTGTACTGTTTCCACCGTCGTTTATCTGGTCACCAGTAGTACCAGTGCAAGATCTACATTTATTAGTTGATTTCAGAAGTTGTAGAAACCGAATCCTAAAGCAGTCGGTCAAGAAGCTACAAATGAACGTCTGGATAATCTTGAAAAGTGGAAAACTTTGGAAATTAGACTAAAATTGCATAAAGCAGTAGATGACGAAGCCTTGCATTAATAGACATTGAAAAACTGAAGTGGAAGCTTCTCTTATCTAGGTCATTGGATGTAAATTTGTCTCTGGTAAAACTAAACCCTTGCACTTCGTGCACATGATAGACAAGGCTTTACAAATAAAGTCAATTTCTTAGAACCAATCTATGTATGACGTAGTGTTGAAAGGAAAGATCTTGAACTACGGACGTGGTAAATCACAAAAAGTATCAAATTTGTCTCCACAGGTACAGAATGAATGTATAAAAGTTTTAGTGAATCATGTAAAATCTAAGCTTCTGAACGAAATTAAATCGGCTAACTGTTTTGGTACTATGTTCGGCAGCACGGCTGACATTTCACATATTGATGATACTTATATGTCTGAAGTGATTCGCTTTGTGAAAACTGATAACAGAAAAGTGGATGTAAAAGAAGTTTTCTTTGATTTTTTCCTTTGAAAGGAAAAAACTGCTAAGATAAGCGAAGAATTCTTAAGGAGCTTGAAAATGACTGTTTAGATGATATGAAGTGTTATTCGTATGGTTATGACAATGCAGCTGTTATGAGCGGCATGTGTGGAGAAGTAAAAATTATTATTAAAAGAAGAAACATGAAAACCATATTTGTTCGGTATATTGATTATTCAGTTAATTTATGTGGCTAACACTCATTTGTACAAAATGTATCACTCGTAACATTGTTCGGAAGAGTAGACACCATCTATACATTTTTTTTTCTGCTTCCACTATCAACGGGGAAGTTCTCATTATAAACAGCAAACATCGTTATGCTACAGGGAAAGTACTGGCAGCAATTTTGAAGGGATTATCGGTGCAGTTGAGGAATTATATTACACACAAGAAAATCTAGATGCCAGAGATTCTGCACAATGTGTTAGGCCTGCTATATGTAATTTCACATTGAATATTTTTGTTTGGACGACGTGCTAGGACAAGTACATCGTACTCAGGTCGCATTCCAAAGTAAAGGCTTAGTCTTCATCAGTTAGCTATAAAAATAAGACATTCCATTTTTATACTGAACAAAAAGGAGGTCATATTGTAGAAGAGGCACTAGGTCTTGGTGCGAAAAATCGGGGGATTACGACATTTCAATAGAAAGAAGTCGGCGTAAAAACAGAAATGCTGGTGAATTGGCAATCGATGTAGGACTCAGACTGAGAGCGGAATATCAAAAGGATGTGCTGGAATGTCTTGACCGATTTAGTATTAACCTAGAAAATAAATCAAAGTCCCTTCATGATGCCGCCTCATTCTTCGATGCTGTTGCCAAACACTGAGGAGCTGAAATTAGCTGTTCCTTAATTTACTGGTTTTTATGATGAAGAACCAGAAGCAGAGTCCCTCTTTGACGTGCCAAGGCTGAGAAGACATTTAAAAGCGGCAAATGTTACACTACCTGATTGAGTACGTCTGTACTTTTTGAAATTCCTCAAGGAATGGTATTTTACGCACTCTCTTCCAAACTCTAATGTTATTTATGACTATATGCGTATCAATTGCATCGTATGAGAGGAGCTTTAGTAAATTAAATTTAATAAAAAGCTACTTGCAGTTAAAAAAATGAACAAAATGAGCAACAATTTAACTTTCGAACAAGAGGGGATACCAAATACTATTTTTTAAAATTTGCTTATATAGTTCGCAACTATCAAAGCTAGAAAGAAATTTTAAGTGTTTGTATCTATCCTTAGCAATTAGTCTTGTGAAGACTGTATATTGATGTGAATTGTATCCATTCATATAATAAAAAGGTATGTATGTCTGTGTCTGTGTATGTATGTATGTATGTATCTCCTAGTAAGACACTGAACGGATTTCAGCCACATTTGGTACACGTATCCCTTACTGTCAGGCACGAATTTCTGTCAGGTTTAGAACCATCTACCTATGATAGTCCAGGAGACATGACGTCATAAACAACGTGATGCGTGAAAAACTGCCACGCAATGCATGACGTTTAAATCTATTGCTTCTGTGCTGCCAAACGCGCACACAAATTTTATCATGGTACAACACATAGTTCAAGAGATATGACTTCATAAACACTGATACGCTTGAAAAAACTGTAGAACTTCGCACAACGTTTAAATTTATTACTTCTTTGCTGCTAACACTAATGGCAACACATTTTGCAGACATTAGCCACATGTGCCCGTGAATGTGCCTACTAAATTATATTATTGTATGACACATAAAGGAAGAAATAGTACGTCATAAACAATAAAGTGTTTGAAAAAGTGGCGCTTCATGTTTGACGTTTAAAGTTATTACTTTCTTGCTACAAATTCTATTCGCGACATACATCATAGGCACTATCCACATCTGCCGATAAATTTATCTACACAAATATACGACACATAGGTCAAGAGATATGACGTCTTAAACACTGAGATATCCAAAACAATGTCACTAATGGCTCAAATGGATCTGACTTAACTTCTGAAGTCATCAGTCCCCTAGAACTTAGAACTACTTGAACCTAACTAACCTAAGGACATCACACACACCCATGCCCGAGGCAGGATTCGAACCTGCGACTGTAGCGGTCGCGTGATTCCAGACTGTAGCGCCTAGAACCGCTCGGCCACTCCGGCCGGCCAAAACAAAGTCACATCATAAGTGAAGTTTTAATACATTCATTCTTAACTACTAACACATTTCTACAGTCAAGTCAACTTAGGAAATCCCTGATGTCTAGCAGTGCTTTTGACAGACCACCTACGATATGCAAATGGCTGTACGCCAAAACAACAGGCATCTATAAAGCTATGAAAAGCCGTTGCCATAGAGACGTTTACAAAATAAGGTTCCATTTTTAATAGAAAATTGGCAAAATGAATATTCGGGTGATGTCGTTATTGTCAGCTAGTAATATTAAATAATAATGTATAATGCATAATAAAAGAGTACGATTATAGCATATGTTGCAGTTTGATTATTAATGACTCTAATGACTTTCATTGGTATTATTTGCCGGTCGGGGTGGCCGAGCGGTTCTAGGCGCTACAGTCTTGAACCGCGCGACTGCTACGGTCGCAGGTTCGAATCCTACCTCGGGCATGGATGTGTGAGATGTCCTTAGGTTAGGTAGGTTTAAGTAGTTCTAAGTTCTAGGGGACTGATGACCTCAGAAGTTAAGTCCCGTAGTGCTCTGATCGATTTGAACCATTTTGAATTTGTATTATTTAAATTATACTTTACATGTATCCAGATTCACTAATTTTAATGATATTTAATCGTGAGGAGACACCACCGATATCCACCGATATACGCCCCGGGAGCCCCCTACGCTAACTACGCTACCAGTTTAAACTGGTCTGTCTCTTACTTCTCTAGTAAGAAGATTATATTCTTCAAATATGCCACTGGTAGGCAGTAATGGTCTTGCAAGGAGGAATGATGGAGGTGATCGGCTTATTGACTGCTGTAGGGAAAGACAACTAGTTGTGACAATTACAAGGTTCAAAAATCACGGGAGGAAGATGTACACATGGAAATCGCCAAGGGATATGAAAACAAAATCGATTTTATGCTGAGCAAGAAAAGTACAGAAATGGAGTCAAGAAGATAAACACATTACCAGTTGCAGATATTAATAGCGACCATTATTAACTTAGGGAATATATAGAAATAAAATTAGAATAAAATTAAGAAGGCTGCCATGGTGAAGAAGTAGGACGGAGAGAAGATAAGATGCTGGAGAGAAAGAACAGCAGGAATGCTGTCACTTGAACTTGCTATCACATTGCGGGACAAAGAACCACATGACGATGTCAACGAGTATTGAAATATTTTGAAAAATGGAACATAAAAGCACGGTAGAAACGTGTAGGATATGTAAATAGGAAAAGGGCAAAAAAGCTGTAGGTTATCCACGAAATGATTTCGAAGATCGAGGAAAGAAGAATCCAGAAAAGTGCGAGTATGACTCGCGGAAATGGGGTTCTGTACAAACTTAAGTTATGAGTAAAGATAGTTCATCCATCCCAGGAATTCAGAATCTCGACAATTTTTGCCTGTTATCGATATCGATACAGGAAATACATCTGCAGATTCCTGAGAAAAGGGGCTCTTAACGAAAAGGCAGAGAAGTAATCCGATATGAAATAAACAAAAAATATTTTTCTGATATTATCATAAATTAATTTTCTGATACTGTCCTTTGCTTGTTCTGTGAAACCTTGCTTGTTGCTAAGTATCACGATTCTTGATCTGCGGAAAGTACAATGGTTTCGGTGAGTGAATTTGCCAGTGTAAAGTATGTGAATGAAATAGCCACATCTTTTCATTACAGTGACTTATAAAATTGAAGTTCTTACACCGCCAAGGGACCATAGACCTTAGTATGTGTCAAAAATTTGAACTTGGTACGTCAGCTTGTGCCTGAGAAAAATGAGTCTTAACAGACAGACAAACGGACAACAAAGTGATCCTATTAGGTTTAAGTCTTTACCGATTGAGGTACGGAATTCTAAAAACAATGAAGATGCAAGAAAAATATACTGAAGGGTGAATACGAACTGCTTAGAGAAAGAGAGCAGGCCAAGAAAAAATGGCGAAAAGAGGACTGCGACTCAATTGAAGAACTAGAGAGGAAGGAAGAAGGCAAGATATTATTTACTATAGAACAAAGACTACAACATGGGATCAAAACACACCAGGAAATGCTAGTACGGAAATTCTCACTAAGGACGGTAGTGTAGTGTACAAAGAGCGGAAGGACCTGATACAAAGACCCGAAGACTGTATGACAGAGACCACAAACCAACAACTCTGGAACCTTAATCCGTGAAGAGCGAACTTATTTACGAGAAAGGACCAACAGTTATGATGGAAGAAGTAAAGCGTGCAATACTGCATGAAAAATGTCAAATCAATAGGTACAGATACAGGAGAAATATTAAATGTTTAAACAAAGGAAGAGTAAGAGAAATATTGAGGCTGTGTAATCAAATATATGACACTGGTCAACGGCCAGAGGAATTCCTGACACAAATGAGTCCAGTTTCCAAAGAAACAAGGAACTAAGAAATGAAGTGAGCACAAAACAATTAGCCTCTTTTCACATGCAGCCAAAGTAATGTAGAGAATCAATAATGAATGCTGGGAAAGTTAATGGAGGAGAATCCGACTGCGTAATTTGGTTTCATCGGTTATTAAGACACAAGTGATGCAATAATACTCTTGATAATGTTGGGGAGAGACATTTATTCGAAAGAGAAGAGACCCATTTACAGGGTGGTCAGAAACAATCTGAAGATGTTGTCAGGGTGCTGCTGCGAATTAGTTTTTACGAGAAGAATTCAATACGTTGCTTCGTTTCAGCATTAATTAGCACTGACATTAGCCGAACAGGCCCTTGCTCACGCAAATTCAAGCGGCTCGGAAGATACAATTAGCGTCAGCTGTTATCATAGTGTAAATAATAGCGCAAGAGACTGCTCAGCCTTTGGCGGGGGTCCTATCCTTACTACGGTCATATGTCAAATTTTCGTAGCGCTCTTTCGTTGGCTTTTAGAACACACGTTTAGCGAACCACCTATGGCGGGTCACTTGAATTTGTGCGCGCAGCGGCCTGATTCGTTAACTTCAATTCTAACAAACTCGGAAACGGCGCAAGGTATCGAATTTTTTTCTTAACAACTGTTTCTTAGTATAACCTACTCTGCAACATCCTTACAGGTTATTCAGACTGTTTATAAGAATCCTGTATGTGTTTCATAGGCCTGGAAAGGACCTTTGATAATGTGGCTTTGGACAAGCTTGCAATTAGAATGAGGGAAAAGAGAGTGGCCTGGGAAACCGGACGGCTTATAAGCTCATTTCATTTAAATCAAAAAGTGTTAATGAAAATGAGAGGATAGAAGACAAGGCTGCTGTCTGTCTCCTATCCATTTCAATCTATACTTAGAAAGTATGATTGGCCACTGCCCACCAGATGTCAAGTGGGAAAAAACGGGTAGAGGATGAGTATGGTGTTTGAGGATTACAGGCGACATGGCCCTAGCAACAGGTGAAAAAGAATTACAGGATGTATTGCGTACCACTAAAGCTAAACGAAATATTTGTTGAATGAAAAACAATTCAAAGGAAAACGTAATATTCTTACTAGAGAAGTTCTATTTCTCCAGATAGCAATACGGTATTCGTATAAATATTTATTTTTTGTATTTTGTCTGAAACTTTTGTGTTTACCACGAGCATCGTTTTATTATACAAGTGCGATATGAGGCTATATACCACCGTCTTCAGATCATCTACACACATCAACATGTATCTTGCATCTTCAGATTATCTACATACATGTTAAATCAACATACACTCCTGGAAATTGAAATAAGAACACTGTGAATTCATTGTCCCAGGAAGGGGAAACTTTATTGACACATTCCTGGGGTCAGATACATCATATGATCACACTGACAGAACCACAGGCACATAGACACAGGCAACAGAGCATGCACAATGTCGGCACTAGTACAGTGTATATCCACCTTTCGCAGCAATGCAGGCTGCTATTCTCCCATGGAGACGATCGTAGAGATGCTGGATGTAGTCCTGTGGAACGGCTTGCCATGCCATTTCCACCTGGCGCCTCAGTTGGACCAGCGTTCGTGCTGGACGTGCAGACCGCGTGAGACGACGCTTCATCCAGTCCCAAACATGCTCAATGGGGGACAGATCCGGAGATCTTGCTGGCCAGGGTAGTTGACTTACACCTTCTAGAGCACGTTGGGTGGCACGGGATACATGCGGACGTGCATTGTCCTGTTGGAACAGCAAGTTCCCTTGCCGGTCTAGGAATGGTAGAACGATGGGTTCGATAACGGTTTGGATGTACCGTGCACTATTCAGTGTCCCCTCGACGATCACCAGTGGTGTACGGCCAGTGTAGGAGATCGCTCCCCACACCATGATGCCAGGTGTTGGCCCTGTGTGCCTCGGTCGTATGCAGTCTTGATTGTGACGCTCACCTGCACGGCGCCAAACACGCATACGACCATCATTGGCACCAAGGCAGAAGCGACTCTCATCGCTGAAGACGAAACGTCTCCATTCGTCCCTCCATTCACACCTGTCGCGACACCACTGGAGGCGGGCTGCACGATGTTGGGGCGTGAGCGGAAGACGGCCTAACGGTGTGCGGGACCGTAGCCCAGCTTCATGGAGACGGTTGCGAATGGTCCTCGCCGATACCCCAGGAGCAACAGTGTCCCTAATTTGCTGGGAAGTGGCGGTGCGGTCCCCTACGGCACTGCGTAGGATCCTACGGTCTTGGCGTGCATCCGTGCGTCGCTGCGGTCCGGTCCCAGGTCGACGGGCACGTGCACCTTCCGCCGACCACTGGTGACAACATCGATGTACTGTGGAGACCTCACGCCCCACGTGTTGAGCAATTCGGCGGTACGTCCACCCGGCCTCCCGCATGCCCACTATACGCCCTCGCTCAAAGTCCGTCAACTGCACATACGGTTCACGTCCACGCTGTCGCGGCATGCTACCAGTGTTAAAGACTGCGATGGAGCTCCGTATGCCACGGCAAACTGGCTGACACTGACGGCGGCGGTGCACAAATGCTGCGCAGCTAGCGCCATTCGACGGCCAACACCGCGGTTCCTGGTGTGTCCGCTGTGTCGTGCGTGTCTGACACACCGGTGTCAATGTGTTCTTTTTTCCATTTCCAGGAGTGTATATTTACACAACTTGTTTTGGGAATTTAAATTGTCATCTTCACATCATCAATATACTTCAACCATTGTGTCGCTCAGTGTAGTGTAATGTCATCTACCTGGCCATAAAGAAGAAGACGCACAAGTGTAACGCCATATATCGCACTTGCATACAAAAACCATGTTTGTGGTAAACACACACAAAAATTTCAGATAAAACACATTTGGTTCACAGAGTATTGCTTGGTGTGCTTGTTTCTCTCGCAAATATGTTGATGACTAGATGACAGTGCACTGCACTGATTGGCACACAGGTTGCTCCCTGCCGCCGTTGGATTAGCAGCTGCAGCAGCAAGTCGTATACCCCTAGCATACTTATTTGTTACATAGTTAAATTCTTAATTTCTTTGCGTGTTTTTGGGTACTTGCATTGTTTAATTCTAAAAAATTCGGGCGTATTGTAGAATTTGAGAGTTGTAGCATCGGGCCTTAGTACCTGAATAGTAGAGTCTTATTTAAATTGCGTGTGAGTTTCGTATAGGAGGTGTAATTTCGTAAATTCGGGCAGACAGTAGCTCAGTCTTAGGCATTTGTACAGGTTAATTAATACATTCTTTGCGTGTTTCCCTTGCGTTATCTAGGCACGGACTCGTGTTTCAGTAACTGTTGTTCAACATCGATTAGAATGGATAGGGACTGTGATTGCTGTGTTCGGATGAGGGCTGAGTTGGCATCCCTTCGCTCACAGCTGCAAGCGGCGCTGACTTCGGTCGCGCAGCTTGAGGCCGTTGCCAATGGGCACCACTGTGGGGAGTCGGACTTGGGTATCACGGGGATGCCAACCTCTTCCCGTCTGTCCCCAGATCGATCTGCTGCTGTGGTTGCCCCGGTTGCTGCCCGCAGTGGGGCTGAGCCCTCGCCTGTGGTTGATTGTGAGGTCGTTCCAAGGCGTGGCGGGCAGCGAAAGACGTCCCCGGAGGCTGATCAGAAAGCCTCTCCGGTGCGTCTGACAAACAGGTTTCAGGCACTGTCTCTGGCTGGGCCAGTTGCAGCTGCCTGCCCTGTTTCAGAGGACGATTCTCAGCCTTCACGGTCCGGGCAATCACAGAGGGTGGGCTTATTGGTAGTTGGGAGCTCCAATGTTAGGCGCGTAATGGGACCCCTTAGGGATATGGCGGCTAAGGAGGGGACCGTGTTGGCTGCAGATTCCTTGACTTGCGCCGTAGAGTGGTGGGGTTTCGGGTTCCGCTGAATAGGTCAGGAGTTCACTACACTCAGCTGGCGGCTACACGGGTAGCGGAGGCTGTGTGGCGTGGACTGGGCGGTTTTTTAGGTTAGAAGGCCTCGGGAAAGTACGGGGTTGGCTGCAATCTCAAAGGGTGCATGGCAAATACAGGACGTGCTTGGATCAAGGAACAGTCGGAATTGTACTTGTAAATTGTTGTAGTTGTGCTGGGAAAATCCCTGAGCTTCAAGCGCTAATAGAAAGCACAGAAGCTGAAATCGTTATAGGTACAGAAAGCTGGCTAAAGCCTGAAATAAGTTCTGCAGAAATTTTTACGAAGTCTCAGACGGTGTTCAGGAAAGATAGATTAGGCAGAATTGGTGGTGGAGTGTTTGTGTCTGTCAGTAGTGGTTTATCTTGTAGTGAAGTCGAAGTAGATACTCCGTGCGAATTGTTATGGGTGGAGGTTATACTTAACAGCGGAACTAAGTTAATAATTGGCTCCTTCTACTGACCCCCAGACTCCGATGATATAGTTGCTGAACAGTTCAGAGAAAATTTGAGTCTCGTAACAAATAAATACCCCACTCATACGGCTATAGTTGGTGGGGACTTCAACCTTCCCTCGATATGTTGGCAAAAATACTTGTTCAGAACCGGTGGTAGGCAGAAAACATCTTCCGAGATTGTCCCAAATGCTTTCTCCGAAAATTATTTCGAGCAGATAATCCACGAACCCACGCGAATTGTAAATGGTTGCGAAAACACACTTGACCTCTTAGCCACAAACAATCCAGAGCTGATAGAGAGCATCATGACTGATACAGGGATTAGTGATCACAAGGTCGTTGTAGCTAGGCTCAATACCGTTTCTTCCAAATCCACCAGAAACAAACGCAAAATAATTTTATTTATAAAAGCGGATAAAGTGTCACTAGAAGCCTTCCTAAGAGACAATCTCCATTCCTTCCGAACTGACTATGCAAATGTAGACGAGATGTGGCACAAATTCAAGGATATAGTAGCAACAGCAATTGAGAGATTCATACCTCATAAATTGGTAAGAGATGGAACTGATACCCCGTGGCACACAAAACAGGTCCGAACGCTGTTGCAGAGGCAACGGAGAAAGCATGCGAAGTTCAGAAGAACGCGAAATCCCGAAGATTGGCTAAAATTTATAGACGCGCGAAATTTGGCACGGGCTTCAATGCGAGATGCCTTTAATAGGTTCCACAACGAAACATTGTCTCGAAATTTGGTAGAAAATCCGAAGAAATTCTGGTTGTATGTAAAGTACATAAGCGGCAAGACGCAGTCAATACAATCGCTGCGCAGTGCCAATGGTACTGTTACCGACGACTGTGTCGCCTGCGGAGTTATTGAACGCAGTTTTCCGAAATTCCTTCACCAGGGAAGACGAATGGAATATTCCAGAATTTGAAACACGAACAGCTGCCACCATGAGTTTCTTAGAAGTAGATACCTTAGGGGTTGCGAAGCAACTCAAATCGCTTGAAACGGGCAAGTCTTTAGGTCCAGATTGTACACCGATTAGGTTCCTTTCAGATTACGCTGATACAATAGCTCCATACTTAGCAATCATATACAACCGCTCGCTCACCGATAGATCTGTACCTACAGATTGGAAAATTGCTCAGGTCGCACCATTGTTTAAGAAGGGTAGTAGGAGTAATCCATCGAACTACAGACCTATATCATTGACGTCGGTTTGCAGTAGGGTTTTGGAGCATGTACTGTATTCAAACATTATGAATCACCTTGAAGGGAACGATCTATTGATACGTAATCAGCATGGTTTCTGAAAACATCGTTCTTGTGCAACGAAGCTAGCTCTTTATTTGCACGAAGTAATGGCCGCTATCGACAGGGGATCTCAAGTTGATTCCGTATTTCTGGATTTCCGGAAAGCTTTTGACACCGTTCCTCACAAGCGACTTCTAATCAAGCTACGGGCCTATGGGGTATCTTCTCAGTTGTGCGACTGGATTCGTGATTTCCTGTCAGGAAGGTCGCAGTTCGTAGTAATAGACGGCAAATCATAGAGTAAAACTGAAGTGATATCAAGTGTTCCTCAGGGAAGCGTCCTGGGACCTCTGCTGTTCCTGATCTATATAAATGACCTGGGTGACAATCTGAGCAGTTCTCTTAGGTTGTTCGCAGATGATGCTGTAATTTACCGTCTAGTAAGGTCATCCGAAGACCAGTATCAGTTGCAAAGCGATTTAGAAAAGATTGCTGTATGGTGTGGCAGGTGGCAGTTGACGCTAAATAACGAAAAGTGTGAGGTGATCCACATAAGTTCCAAAAGAAATCCGTTGGAATTCGATTACTCGATAAATAGTACAATTCTCAAGGCTGTCAATTCAACTAAGTACCTGGGTGTAAAAATTACGAACAAATTCAGTTCGAAAGACCACATAGATAATATTGTGGGGAAGGCGAGCCAAAGGTTGCGTTTCATTGGCAGGACACTTAGAAGATGCAACAATTCCACTAAAGAGACAGCTTACACTACACTCATTCGTCCTCTGTTAGAATATTGCTTTGCGGTGTGGGATCCTTACCAGGTGGGATTGACGGAGGACATCGAAAGGGTGCAAAAAAGGGCAGCTCGTTTTGTATTATCACCTAATAGGGAAGAGAGTGTGGCAGATATGATACGCGAATTGGGATGGAAGTCATTAAAGCAAAGACGTTTTTCGTCGCGGCGAGATCTATTTACGAAATTTCAGTCACCAACTTTCTCTTCCGAATGCGAAAATATTTTGTTGAGCCCAACCTACGTAAGTAGGAATGATCATCAAAATAAAATAAGAGAAATCAGAGCTCGAACAGAAAGGTTTAGGTGTTCGTTTTTCCCGCGCGCTGTTCGGGAGTGGAATGGTAGAGATATAGTATGATTGTGGTTCGATGAACCCTCTGCCAAGCACTTAAATGTGAATTGCAGAGTAGTCATGTAGATGCAGATGTAGATGATGTATGTTGATAATCTGAGACTACCAGTTTAAACTGACGAAACTAGCTGTCTCTTACTTCTCTAGTAAGAAGATTATATTCTTCAAATCTGGAGCTCTCTCTCATGCTGGCATTGTCAGGTAAAAATAATATTACTGCTCAGCGAAATACAAAAGTAATGGCAGTAGAAGGATAATGCTGAATGGAGAAGTATTAGAACATGTGCATAGTTTTAAATAACTTGGAAGCAGTATAGGAACTTAGTGGAAGAAAATAATATTACTGCTCAGCGAAATACAAAAGTAATGGCAGTAGAAGGATAATGCTGAATGGAGAAGTATTAGAACATGTGCATAGTTTTAAATAACTTGGAAGCAGTATAGGAACTTAGTGGAAGATCAGCACAAAAATGAAAACTAGAGCAGCAATGGGGAAAGGGGACATTATAAGAAATGGACAATATTCTGCAGCAACATGGACAAAGATTCGAGGAAAAGGCTTATAAACTGATGCCGAAACGTGGACACTGAGGAAGCCAGACAGACCATGGCTGGAAGCATTTGAAGTGTGGACATGTTGAAGGATAAGAAGAGTAGACTGAATAGATAGAGCGAAAAATGAAGATGTTCTGACAAAAGTGAGGAATCAAAGATAATTACTTGTTGTAATAAAAAGAAGGAAGCGAAACTTGATTGAACATATATTAAGAAAGAAGAAGGGCCTTATAAAAACGATCTTAGAAGGGTACGTAGAAGGGAAAAGGAGGCGAGGAAGGAAGAGACTTCGATCCTGGGTGAGGTACAGCAACGTTAAGAAGGAAGAAATGGATCACAGGAAATGGAGACGCAAAGGACCTGCTAATATAGCAGAAGACTTATGACGGAGAACAATGTGGAAATTTAACAGATGATGTGGTCTCGTTTGCATGTCGTGGTATGTACCTACTCAAGCTGTTAAGTAACTTGGCTAGTCTAAATCGTGTAGCAGAGCACGTCAGTACAATAACACGTCGTTCAGCTTTTGGAACTGGAAATACTTTGTTTTTGCGTACACACAGATACGTCACGTCTTGCAATATTTCTAAAGGAACAGCCACGAAGGTTTTCTAAACTCGGCCGTGACCTTGTAGATTAGTAATCATTCTCTCAAGTGCTTTATGTTCATCGCCTTCGTCGGAATTGCCTATCACGTTTACATGCATTCTCAGGAGTTCTCGAGTGATTGTTTGCCTGCCTTGGAACGTCTGTACAAATTGCTGAGAATTTCTTTCTCTGTATTGTAACTACAGGACCGCTCAAACCGTAACACAGGTGTTCACACTGTAATTTTCCTAATAGCTTTCCACGTCCACTGCTGGAACGATCATCTCTGTTTGTGGTATAATCAGTCATCATCTTACTGTATTAATTCCTATGTCGTTACGTTCTGCTCAGTAATGAGTGGGACATACCACTGAAAAATGACACAAAAACAGAGAAAAGTCGTGAAGCGACAGCAGTTTAGTAAGTCATCTACTAATTTAGATTTGTTGCACAACATTAGCCACTCGAGTATTCCACCTTCCCTACCGAACTTACGCATCCGCTTGCGAATTCCCTGTCTTCAGAATTCTGGACAGCTGCTAGTAGGAAATTCTAAGACAAAGAATGTTTAAAGCACCAATAGCAGACATTCCCTTCACTGGCTTTTTAAAATGTTTATGGAAAAATGGAACACTTGCTGAACAGTGTTGGTGAATATATGTAATGTATAAGTTCCGTAAATACAACTTGTATGGTGCTACATATTGTAACTAGAGAGATGGCAACAAAAGAAGATAACTCTGCCACTTTCTTTGGGCATTTTTTAACCTCTGTCTTTGAACTGCTCACTAGTAGCTAAGTTTGCTTTTAACGAAACCAACGTAACCACTTAACATGTCCATAAAAAGAAATTTATTTTAAAGTAGCTGAGTAATTAAATGTCACTGCTACAGTCGATCCATTGTGTACTTTCATAGAAAAGAGAATCTTGACAGTGTGTAGAGTGTATCATAATTTGTAACGAAAAAGGTAAGACAATATTATAACAAACAGAAATGATCCGTTGAAGACCAATCTTCAAATGAACCATTTTCAACTTAAAAGCAAATGTGTGTTTATGTGAAGTTCATAATTAAACGAATTAAACAACTAAATTGTAATAACCAAGAGAAGTAATTAGTTGGAAAACATGTTAGTTGGTATAGTATTTTATTACAGTAAGAATGATGAAAATAGAAAACCGATTGATTTATATATAGCTGAGATATTTGAGATTTTTTTCGGTGAGCCTGTCAGAATTTACTTCGTAGCGGCTGGAGCGCAAGGAGGCAAGATATTGCGTTCAGGGGCAGGCGCAGCCAGTGATTCCCATTATTGTGAGTCAGTATGATGGGCTAAGCCAGAATAATCCGGAAAGTGGAGGAACAGGCGGAGCTATACTGCAAAATGAGCCATAGCACATAATAAGACATAGTTTACAGGGGCATAAAGCTTTTCACTTTGGATCCTGCCTAATGGTACAGAAGCGAATCCAGACCAATTGAGAAATATTCGATCCTAAATTTTATTCTTGTGGATAGTAGAGAACTTGCAGCATTAGTTAAGGTAACGTTTAAAGTTTGTCTCCATGTCAGTCAATTATAGAGAATGATATAATTGGAAACAGAGTTAATATTAAAACTATAGTGTCAGACATCAGTGGCAACAAGAGTTGTAAGTAGTAGGGCGACACGCCATTGTGTACGGAGACGCAGCTCGGTGATTGAAACAGATGGATGTTCGGCAAGTGTAGCTTCGTCTTGCCTGCGCAATAAGCTTTTCTAATGCTCATACTGAATAAATATTGTTGTTGTTGTGGTCTTCAGTCCTGAGACTGGTTTGATACAGCTCTCCATGCTACTCTATCCTGTGCAAGCTTCTTCATTTCCCAGTACCTACTGCAGCCTACATCCTTCTGAATCTGCTTAGTGTATTCATCTCTTGGTCTCCCTCTACGATTTTTACCCTCCACGCTGCTCTCCAGTACTAAATTGGTGATCCCTTGATGCCTCAGAACATGTCCTACCAACCGATCCCTACTTCTAATCAAGTTGTGCCACAAACTTCTCTTCTCCCCAATCCTATTCAGTACTTCCTCATTAGTTTTGTGATCTACCCATCTAATCTTCAGCACTATTCTGTAGCACCACATTTGAAAAGCTTCTATTCTCTTCTTGTCCAAATTATTTATCGTCCATGTTTCACTTCAATACATGGCTACACTCCATACAAATACTTTCAGAAATGACTTCCTGACACTTAAAAATCTATAGTCGATGTTAACAAATTCTTCTTCTTCAGAAACGCTTTCCTTGCCATTGCCAGTCTACATTTTATATCCTCTCTACTTCGACCATCACCAGTTATTTTGCTCCCCAAACAGCAAAACTCCTTTACTACTTTAAGTGTCTCATTACGTAATCTAATTCCCTCCGCATCACCCGACTTAATTCGACTACATTCCATTATCCTCGTTTTTCTTTTGTTGATGTTCATCTTATATCCTCCTTTCAAGACACTGTCCATTCCGTTCAACTGCTCTTCCAAATCCTTTGCTGTCTCTGACAGAATTACAATGTCATCGGCGAACTTCAAAGTTTTTATTTCTTCTCCATGGATTTTAATACCTACTCCGAATTTTTCTTTTGTTTCCTTTACTGCTTGCTCAATATACAGATCGAATAACATCGGGGAGAGACTACAACCCTGTCTCACTCCCTTCCCAACCACTGCTTCCCTTTCATTTTCTCGACTCTTATAACTGCCATCTGGTTTCTGTACAAATTGTAAATAGCCTTTCGATCCCTGTATTTTACCCCTGCCACATTCCGAATTTGAAAGAGAGTATTCCAGTCAACATTGTCAGTAGCTTTCTCTAAGTCTACAAATGCTCGAAACGTAGGTTTGCCCTTCCTTAATCTAGCTTCTAAGATAAGTCGTAGGGTCAGTATTGCCTCACGTGTTCCAACATTTCTAAGGAATCCAAACTGATTTACCGCGAGGTTGGCTTCTACTAGTTTTTTCCATTCGTCTGTAAAGAATTCGCGATAGTATTTTGCAGTTGTGACTTATTAAACTGATAGTTTAATAATTTTCACATCTATCAACACATGCTTTCTTTGGGATTGGAATTATTATATTCTTCTTGACGTCTGAGGATATTTCGCCTGTCTCATACATCTTGCTCACCAGATGGTAGAGTTTTGTCAGGACAGGCTCTCCCAAGGCCGTCAGTAGTTCTAATGGAATGTTGTCTACTCCGGGGGCCTTGTTTCGACTCAGGTCTTTCAGTGCTCTGTCAAACTCTTCACGCAGTATCGTATCTCCCATTTTGTCTCCATCTACATCCTCTTCCATTTCCATAATATTGTCCTCAAGTACTTAGCCCTTGTATAGACCCTCAATATCCTTCCACCTTTCTGCTTTCCCTTCTTTGCTTAGAACTGGGTTGCCATCTGAACTCTTGATATTCATACACGTGATTCTCTTTTCTCCAAAGGTCTCTTTAATTTTCCTGTAGGCCTTACCCCTAGTGAGACAAGCATCTACATCCTTACATTTGTCCTCTAGCCATCCTTGCTTAGCCATTTTGCATTTCCTGTCGATATCATTTTTGAGACGTTTGTATTCCTTTTTGCCTGCTTCATTTACTGCATTTTTATATTTTCTCCTTTCATTAATTAAATTCAATATTTCTTCTGTTACCCAAGGATTTCTACTAGCCCTCGTCTTTTTACCTACTTGATCGTCTGCTGCCTTCACTACTTCATCCCTCAGAGCTACCCATTCTTCTTCTACTGTATTTCTTTCCCCCATTCCTGTCAATTGTTCCCTTATGCTCTCCATGAAACTCTCTACAACCTCTGGTTCTTTCAGTTTATCCAGGTCCCATCTCCTTAAATTCCCACCTTTTTGCAGTTTCTTCAGTTTGAATCTACTACTAGATTGTGGTCAGAGTCCACATCTGCCCCTGGAAATTTCTTACAATTTAAGACCTGGTTCCTAAATCTCTGTCTTACCATTGTATAATCTATCTGAAACCTGTCACTATCTCCAGGCTTCTTCCATGTATACAACCTTCTTTCATGATTCTTGAACCAAGTGTTAGCTATGATTAAGTTGTGCTCTGTGCAAAATTCTACCAGGCGGCTTCTTCTTTCATTTCTTAGCTCCAATCCATATTCACCTACTACGTTTCCTTCTCTCCCTTTTCCTACTCTCGAATTCCAGTCACCCATGATTATTAAATTTTCGTCATTCTTCACTATCTGAATAATTTCTTTTATTTCATCATACATTTCTTCAATTTCTTCGTCATCTGCAGAGCTAGTTGGCGTATAAACTTGTACTACTGTAGTAGGCGTGGGCTTAGTATCTATCTTGGCCACAATAATGCGTTCACTATGCTGTTTGTAGTAGCTTACCCGCATTCCTATTTTTTCATTCGTTATTAAACCTACTGCTGCATTACCCCTACATGATTTTGTGTTTATAACCCTGTATTCACCTGACCAGAAGTCTTGTTCCTCCTGCTACCGAACTTCACTAATTCCCACTATATCTAACTTTAACCTATCCATTTCCCTTTTTAAATTTTCTAACCTACCTGCCCGATTAAGGGATCTGACATTCCACGCTCCGATCCGTAGAACGCCAGTTTTTTTCCTCCTGATAACAACATCCTCTTGAGTAGTCCCCGTCCGGAGATCCGAATGGGGAACTATTTTACCTCCGGAATATTTTACCCAAGACGCCATCATCATTTAACCATATAGTAAAGCTGCATGCCCTCGGGAAAAATTACGGCCGTAGTTTCCTCTTGCTTTCAGCCATTCACAGTACCAGCACAGCAAGGCCGTTTTGGTTAGTGTTACAAGGCCAGATCAGTCAGTCATCCAGACTGTTTCCCTTGCAACTACTGAAAAGGCTGCTGCCCCTCTTCAGGAACCACACGTTTGTCTGGCCTCTCAACAGATACCCCTCCGTTGTGGTTGCACCTACGGTACGGCTATCTGTATCGCTGAGGCACGCAAGCCTCCCCACCAACGGCAAGGTCCATGGTTCATGGGGGGGGGGGGGGGGGGGGGGGGGGACTGAATAAATAACGTTGACTCAGTAAAGTCACACAGGAACTGAACTTTATGAATGTGATTTAACTATACCAGTGCTGGTGACAAATTGCTGAGACTTAGACGCAAGTAGTTAATGATGCGAGACTTATGTCATGTGTGGCGCATCACTCTCGATTATGAAAGTGGGTTGGCTGTGAAGTGCTATCAGGCAGTTAACTATTCAAGTATTGTTGTCGCTGATGACTTTCTGGTCGCGACTTGCAGTACAGTGGATATCTATGTTCTTGGAGTATATATACTTCATTATATCTGGCTTTTCTAAATTATCCTGGCAGGGTATGATAAGTCCTGCGTGGCAAAGAGCATTAATCTGATTCTATCAAGACAGATTAGCCTTGGTGTGAAGATTTCGTGTTGGTCTTTGTGCCACTGGTATCGGTGCACTCGCGTTTGAGCAGATTCTATGAATTATCACAAGTACCATCAACGATCTGGTTTAGATATAGTAACGAATGCTCAACGACTTATTTGAGAACACTGGGTCTTCACAATAAAGATAGCTTTCATTAGAATTACATTCTCTTTACTAATAGATGTATTAAAATTCCTTTTGTTGGGTTGCAAACTTAACTAAGCAGAATCCCCACGTTGGAGGGCAGAGTACTGAAAACTGCACTGGAAGTAAGTTCGGGTGATTTTGACAAGTTGGGTAAGTGCCAATGACATACAAAGACGCAGCACTGGCTGGCAGGTCAGTATCAACGAAAGTGTCACGCACGCATGTAGAGTGCCATTTACTGTAATAGTGTTTGTGTCCAACAATAAATTACGTTGTCATGTAGGATTTGATTTCGTAATTTCTCTCTGAGTCGACCGATGTATTTTTGTTGTGTTCGTCACCAACAGAGCTGATAAATTCAGAGTAGGAATTAATCTGACCACGGGAGAAAATATTTCAAACTTCTAGATGGCGCGTCATTTATGTGTCAAGTAATGTTCCCCTCCGTCTTTACGAGTGACATGTGTTATGGTTTCCTCCACTTAGTCTGGGGTGGTTTGTGTGAGTGGGCACACCATACTGAGTCGCGATATATATTTTCCAGTTACAGAGAAATGAAAAAGACAAGCAACGCTTTTGTTGCGCAAAATTTACACATTACTGTTTATTCAGTTAAGGCTTTGAACTTATTTCAAGTAATTCCAGCGGACAAAATTCATTTCTTTGATTTTAAAGATACTGGTGAAACATTATTTCCAATGCAGACGTGTTAAGCATCTGAATGAAAAATCATCAAAGCGTCTCGTAGTCATCCAAGTGAAATAGCTATTAAAAATTGTTATTCTGTAAGAGAAGAATGGAAAATGTCAATGTATTTGAAAGAGGAAAGACTGTGGCTGCTGTACGCCATGCGGTACTTCATCTGAAAGATCAGCAAAGTTTAACAGTAGCGAAAAAGGAAGACCTGTTGACGATGTTGCCATTTGTTCCTCAACAGCACTGGGAGTTATTCAGTAAACTTTGCAACATATGATCGCAAGAATGCAATTGTGGAAAAAACAGAGGCCAAAACTAAGAAATGTCTTCCTTCGATTTAATATTGCTACCCTTATGTTAAAAAAAGGGGAGAACATAAAAGAACGACATATGGTTTTTGTTGACTGCAGTTCTGCTTAGGGGGCTTTCACGAAAACAGGCACCTGAAGGTTATCTCATGGTATTACAAGATTACCAGTTATTGATAATTTCAAATGTCAGTAAAAGTTAAAGTAAAAATGTGAGGCATCTCTATAGAGACAGCAGAAAAACTCCATTTCAAACAAATTTTAATAACTAGGATAATATTTCATGTTTAAGTCACTTACGACTGGTATCCACACGTTGACAATTATTTCCCAAATGGCTAGTTTGCACGTTCATGTTCGCTGGAATGTTACGGCTTCTATTATCGTAGGCTTTGATCTATGTCAGTTTTCGGTATTAATCATGATGCACTATATAGCGTCCTCGAAAGTTCATGGCACCACACCGCACCAGAGTCGGCAAAGCACACCGATAATTCAGAAATTAGCGATATCTTGCTTCATTCCTCAACGACGAATTGGAAAGGCTAAGGCTGAAGAAGACACAACCTGTCTCTCAGCATAGCGGCGCCCTGCATGGAGGTCAATACAGAGCCGAGCACGGAGGCGCTCTGCCCCAGTTCGTGACCTTAGCTAAAGCAGACAACTTCATCAAGTGCAACTGAAGAGTTATCCATGTCTCAGAGTGAAATTTACTTTGGTATTTACATGTATATCAAGAGAACAATGTGTTAATGAGTGCGTCAAGTGAGTCTTAAATAGTCAGTGGCATTTGTATATCATCAAGCGCTCCTGTGGCAACGGATAGTACAGTGTTAAGTAAATCTTGTTGTTCGTGCACGTAATAAAGTGAACTAATATTTCATCTGTTGTAATTCAATGAGCCGTCTTCCAGAGCAATTAAAGAACCCAGAGTTATCACCAAGTGACTGTAGGTTCGTCTTGTTGTAACGCATCCTACACATCACTACTAAGAACAGTTGTTATTGATTCTATACTCTGTTAACTGTGTTTTAAACGAAGATAAATACAGCACTGACTCAGAGTCATTACATTATTCTAAATGGAGAGATGACAAAATCATCTGTTACCGCACCGTGGGTGACATCCATTATTTTAGAGTACGTGCACTCCAGCCTGTTCGTATCACACTCACAAGAGTGTTTGCGGATCTCTTGTTAACACAGTGACGTCAGTGAGCCAGACAATAACACCCTCGCGTTCAGATGGTAGAAGGTCCTGAAGTCGCATACGTAATACTGACGGAGATAAGACCGTCTGTTACGTTGCTACTAAAATTGGTCTTTCCTTGACAGCGCCTCAGAAACGAGACTTGGTCTTGGCAGACTGGCAGACACTTTAGCAACGCCGCGAGCCGCCCGCGAAGCCCGTCCACGCAGTTTCTAGGCTAAGCTTTTGTCTACTGAAGCGACACATTCACAGGTGCAGGTCAGTATTTTGCACTAACTCATTCCTACCTGCTTCAAATAAATTTTATGACATAATGTAAACGGTGAATACGAAAGAGAACGTTAGTTAGTTAGTATCTAGCGCTCGAGTGCGCATTTTTTTTTTAGATAGGTAACGTGCTACTTGTTGAATCAGCTGAAGGTACTATGGGTCTAAATATGTCCGTTAGCTATACAGATTGTTGGCATAATAAGTCATGGTTGTGTTCCATTACATCAACCAAGTTAAAGTGACGAGGATATATGATTTGAAGCCGCACGGAATGGCCGCGCGGTTTAGGACGCCATGCACGGATTGCGCGCCCTCTCGCAGGAGGTTCGAGTCCTCCCTCGGGCATGGGTGTGTGTGTTAGTATAAATTAGTTTAAGTTAGTTTAAGTAGTGTGTAAGTCTAGGGACCTCAACAGTTTGGCCCCTTAGGAATTCACACACATTTGAGCGTTTTATGATTTGAATGAAGACACACGGAGCGTTTGAGTTATTTGAAAGCGTAAACTTCAATGTACTATACATTTTTTTTATAAAAATATGGAGCACCGCCTCACTTCGGCGTGTAAGAATGTAACCGTCTCTATGCTACTCGTCCCAGTCATTAGATTGGTAAATAAAGCCCTATTACACTCGCTGTCACGTCACCTGGCAACTATACAACTGATAATTTTCTAAGGATGTAATTAAACAGGCGCGGTTACACTAACGTGCTGTTAGCAAAGGCACATGCGTCGCTCGACTGCTGTCATAGCCAATTAACGCCAAATTTCGCCACACTGCCGTAACAGATACGTTCATCGTACGTCCCACATTGATTTCTGCTGTTATTTCACACAGTGTTGCTTGTCTGTTAGCGCTGACAGATCTACACAAACGCCTCTCTCCGATCGTACAGTAAAGGCTGTCGGCCACTGCGTTGTCCGTGGTAAGAGACAATGCCTGAAATGTTATATTATCAGAACGCTCTTGACACTGTGGATCTCAGAAAACTGTATTCCCTAACAATTTACGAAATGGAATGTTCCATGCGTCTAGCTCTAACTGCTATTCTGCGTTCATAGTTTATTAACCCCTCGTTCGGCCATAATCACGTCGGAAACTTTTTCATATGAATCACCAGAGTACAACCGAAAGCTCCGCCAATGTACTGCCCTTTCGTACCTTTTGTACATGATGCTACCCCATCTGTACATGTGCATATCGCTATCCTACGAGTTTGTTCGTCTCAGTGTCCAAGACCATAGATAACACAAACGTAAAATGTCAAAACAATAGCTGCCTTTGGTGCTAATAAAAAGTGCATAACGAAGTTTTGCGTACATTGTTGGTGGTGATTACTACGTCTAATTGCTGTTGTGCGCTGCGAAATGGTATACAGCTATCTCACAATTGTAGGTTGAGTGGTATAAGCTGCAATGTAATGTAATTGTGCCTAAAGCCTTCCTCACAAGAGATGTGTTTGTTATTACGAAGCATGTCAGACAAGGCATCCATCGTGGTTACTACACGCCGTGGAACGGTTTGCTACATATCACAGAACGTGCTACTCATTGTAATTTGCTACTGCAGCGCCCTCGAACGGTAGTTGGCTGCATCTGGACGCAAATTACTTTGTTTAAGAAAATGGACCCGCGCCAAATAGCTACGCTTACTCTTTCGGTGATTGTCAAAGAAGAAGGAAGAAAATCACGAAGAAGATTCTCGCGTAGTTGATGGCGTGAACAGCGAAGTGCTGGTGGAGGAACATTACATATGCTGCAATGAACAATGAGGAACAAGATCTACTACAAACCATTTGTGGCAAATTTTATAACGTGCGCTTCAAGTAATCTGACGTAGCGCCCTTCTATTGCTCTCTCCTATTTTTCTACTTTCCACGTTGTACATGTTCCACATGTTTAAAAATTTTGTTCGATAATCATCTGCAGTCATAAGGTTCAACCTGACCTATTTCACTTTGTCGAACATGGGGGCAGCACCTCGCCTCAGTAAGATTCTGTATGATGTAACGTTGTAGGCGCACTGTTCCACTTTGATTGAATTTATTAGGATACAAATGTATTTGCTGTTCGTTTTGTAGTATGAACTGGTGAGCTGCATTGAACTGTGGGGGAATCAGACTATGATGTAGATGGCAGTCTTGTAGTTCATTGGTCCATGTTCTGGCTCTGTCTTGGACGCAGAGCTCTCTTAGTTACAGTTAATAAGATCGAGAATTTAGGATTTAATTCTATAAAATCCTCCGCCCCTTCCCCCCCCCCCCCTCCCACCTCCCACGAACCATGGACCTTGCCGTTGGTGGGGAGGCTTGCGTGCTTCAGTGATACAAATAGCGGTGTGGAATCTCAGATCTCTTAATTGGGCAGGTAAGTTAGAAAATTTAAAAAGGAAAATGAATAGGAATCAGTGAAGTTCGGTGGCAGGAGAAATTGAACGTGTGGTCAGGTGAATACAGCGTTATTAATACAAAATGAAACAGGAGTAACGCAGGAGTAGCTTTTAAATGAGTAAAAAAATAGGAACGCTACTATGAACAGCACAGAGAACGCTTTATTGAAGCAAAGATAGGCACGAAGTCAACACCCACAACAGTACTTGAAGTTTATACGCAAACTAGATCAGCAGATGAGGACGAGATTGAGGAACTGTATGATGAGATACAAGAAATTGTTGAGATAGAGAAGGGAGCCGAAAATTTAATAGTCATGGGAGACTGGAGATCGATAGTAGGAAAAGGGAGAGAAGAAAAAGTAGTAGGTGAATATGCACTGGGGGGGGGGGGGGGGGGACGAAAGAGGCGGCCGCCAAATAGAATTTTGCTCAGAGCATAATTTAATCATAGCTAACACTTGGTTTAAGAAACAAGAGAGAGGGCTGCATACGTGGAAGGGACCTGGAGACACCGGAAGGTTTCAGATTGATTATATAACTGTTAGACAGAGATTCAGGAACCAAATTTTAAATTGTAAGACATTCTCAGGGGAAGATGTGGACTCTGGCCACAATTTATTGGTTAAGAACTGCAGGTTAAAACTGAAGAAACAGCAAAAAGGCAGGAATTTAAGGAGATGGGATCAGGATAAACGAAAGAACCAGAGGTTGTAGTGAGTTTCACAGGGAGCATTACGGAACGATTGACTAGAGCCGAGGAAAGGAATACAGTAGAAGAAGAGTGGGTAGCTTTGAGAGATGAGATAGGGAAGGCAGCAGAGCATCAAGTGGGTAAAAAGACGAGGACTAGTAGACATCCTGGGGTAACACAAGATATATTGAATTTAATCGATGAAATTAGAAAATAAGAAAGTGCAATAAATGAAACAGGTGAAAGGGAATACAAATGTCTAAAAAATGAGATCAATAGAAAGTTCAAAATGGCTAAACAGGAATGGCTAGAAGGCAAATGTAAGAATGTAGAAGCATATATCACTAGGGGTCGGATAGATAATGCCTACGAAAATTAAAGAGACCTTTAGAGAAAAGAGAATCAGTTGTATAAATGTGAAGAGCTCAAATGGAAAACCTGTCCTAAGCAAAGAAGAGAGAGCAGAAAGATGAAAGGAGTATATGGAGGGTCTATACAAGCGAGAGGACAATATTATGGAAATGGGTGAGGACGTAATGGAAGAGGAGAAGGAAGATATGAATCTGCATAAAGAATTTGACAAGGCAGTGAAAGACTTAACTCAAAACAACCCACTGGAATAGACAACATAGTCTTGGGGGAGCCAGACATGACACAACTCTTCCATCTAGTGTGCAAGATGTATGAAACAGGCGAAATACTCTCAGACTTCAAAGAAAACATGTGCTGACTGGTGTGAAAATTACCGAACTATCAATTTAATAAGTCAAGGCTGAAAAATACTAACAAGAATGGAAAAACTGGTAGAAGCCGACCTCGGGGAAGATTACTTTGGATTCCAGAGAAATGTAGGAACACGCGAAGCAATACTAACCCTACAACTTTTCATAGAAGATAGGTTAAGTAAAGGCAAAGCTACGTTAGTAGCAATTTTGGACTTAGAAAAGCTTTTGACAATGTTTACCGTAATACTTTCTTTCAAATTCTAATAGTGGCAGAGATAAAATACGGGCAACGAATGGCTATTTACAATTTGTACAGAAACGAGATGGCAGTTGTAAGAGTTGAGGGACATGGAAGCGAAGCAGTGGTTGAGAACGGAGTATATCTGTACGTCAAGCAAGCAGTAAAGGAAACAAAAGAAAAATTTGGAGTAGGAATTAAAATCCATGGAGAATAAATATAAGCTTTGAGGTTTGATGAAAAACATCTTAAAAGGAGGATATATACTATGAAGATCAACAAAAGCAAAAGGAGGATAATGGAATGTTGTCGAATGAAAACAGGTAATGCTGATGGAATTAGACTGAATAATGAGACACTTCAAGTAGTAAACGAGTTTTGCCATTTGGAAAGGAAAATAACTGACAATGGTCAAAGCAGAGAGGATATAAAATGTAGACTGGTGATGGCAAGAAAAGCGTTTGTGAAGAAGAGAAATTTGTTAACGTTGACTATATATTTAAGTTTCATGAAGTCCTTTCTGAATGTATTTCTATGGAATGTAGCCGGATATGGAACTCAGACATGGACAATAAACAGTTTAGACAAGAAGAGAGCCCGCCGGAGTGGCCGTGCGGTTCTGGGCGCTACAATCTGGAACCGAGCGACCGCTACGTTCGCAGGTTCGAATCCTGCCTCGGGCATGGATATGTGTGATGTCCTTAGGTTAGTTGGGTTTAATTAGTTGTAAGTTCTAGGCGACTGATGACCTCAGAAGTTAAGTCGCATAGTGCTCAGAGCCATTTGAACCATTTGAACAAGAAGAGAATTGAATCTTTTGAAATATGGTGCTACAGAAGAATGCTGCATATTAGATTGGGACATCACGTAATAATGTGGAGATACTGAGTAGAACTGAGGAGAAGAGAAATTTGTGGTTCAACCTGATTAAAAAAGGCATTGGTTCGTAGGACTCATTCTGAGGCATCAGGGGATCACCAATATAGTGCTGGATGGAAACGTGGGGTGTAAGAATCGGAAAGGGAGACCAAGAAATGAGTACATGAAGCAGATTTAGGGGATGTAGGTGTCAATAGTTACTCGGAGATGAAGAGGCTTGCACAGAATAGAGTAGCATAGAAAGCAGACCGAAAACAACAACAGCAACAACAACTTCTATTAAATTAATAAAGATTTTCTGAATCTATTACAACCCTAAAAATTGCAACTTGTTGGTTACGAACCTGCATCTTTGTCTTCACTGCTCAACACAGTATCAATTACATTACAGTAGCTATGGCACAGCAGTGTCTAATCTATAACATAGAAAATGTGAAAACATCTAAAGGTTGCAGCCAAGCATAACTATTTTATATTTGACTCTACCAGTTTCTATCATTAACAACACATTTTACTTAAATCGTCAGTATTAGGCAGATGGGGGTACAGGTGCAATTTTGATATCAAATTGATATGCAAATTAATTAAATTCATCAATTAATTCCCTCTTGATCAGGCCCACCCTCACCCCCGACCACACCAACCCCAAAGGCCCGACGATGTCATGTGTTTTTCTCAGATTACACATGCAATTTCGAATTTATGGCAGGAATTTCGCATTTTGACGAGATTTTCGAATTTCGGTAGGAATTTATTCGTCTCATGGCTGTGCCAGCATCCCACCCAACCCCCCCCCCCCCCCCCACTGGCAAATTGACGGGAAATTAAAATTGGCAGTGTCCTTTCTGGGACTGGAATCCTGGTCTATCTAGACAGAAAGACAAAGTGTACCCCCAAACCCCAACACAATTATACCACCAGAGGTGCTTAGAATAGGTGGGACATTGAAAATGGCTATGGCCTTTGTGGGACCTGAACCCTGAGCGTTCTGAATGGAAAGTCCAAGTGCTCCCCCCAACACTTAGAAACTCTCCAGATGCAGGGAAGGAAGGTTAGGTTAGTGTACTTTGTTTATTTTGGTTGGGAAACAGACATAAAGATAGGTTCTAATTACATAATTAATCGCAAATATTGGGCCTAATTACACGACTGTATGCGTAGCGCTACAAAAGGACTGCCTAAAATCGCAATAAAGTTCAAAAGTTGACGATACCATACAACTGGTTTTATCCTGCTAGGAAAAATTTCACAACACCACTCGTAACTAGTGAGACACACTCAAACTACCCTTCATGTACAAGCTGGCGGGGAAAAGGGCAGAGGTGTAAAGTGGTGTTGGACATAGAGGAGTTTAAAAAGTGTATTACTGTAAGCATACAGCTGAGGACAGTATTTATTGTTCTTTGATGTCAGAGTTCGCTACAAACGCCTACGCAGAAATCAGCCTGCAGCCCAGGTAATCGAAGCCAATACATGCTACCACAACTGATCAAAAAAATGGTAGTTGAAAGTGCATTATCCTCAACAGACGCTCACAAACTGCCGAAAATCGAGGACCGCGTGTTTTTGTCTAAAGGGACAGCTGCGACCTCCTACCGAACTTGGCCACCATGGCATTTTGAGCATTGGGCTGTGACATTTGTATTTAACATCAACACATCTCCTATAATCAAGCATCTATTAAAAAAGGAAAACACATGCATTCAGATACGACACACACACTGCTGCAGGAAAATGCACACAAAGATGCAGCAAGTTCTTACTAGCGAGGAAGCACCACGATCAGTTGACAAAGGAGATGTAACACTCTTATTGCTTTTTGCATAGCGTCACGACAGGTGTGGTAGCATTCAACTTGCACTAAGAAGGCCTGGTCTCATGTTAGATAGTTTTGATCGTGTGTAGGATAGTATAGCAATCAGCAATCTCATCCTAGCACCACACCTCTCGAGTACGCCCCCCTCCCCCTTCACACTATTGAAGGTGATATATGTGTCAGTGGTCCACTCTCCTTCAGAATACTTCAGGGAATGGATTAAGTCTGATAAACGCAATGATTCTTCCTTTTTATTCTTAAGGAATGACATTGTTTGTGAGAACCAGCCGTAATTAGGAAATACATACTCGTATATTCGACTGCATTTGTGAGAACACAGTTATGAATCGAAAGGCATATGTTTTACCTGCTTTAATTTGGCGGCCCTGTGTAATACAAATGTCACCTTTGTTGGAGTGTGTGTTACGAAAACCCATATAGTTGACAAGGGGAGGGAGAGGATTGCAAATGAATGCAGCCAGAGCATTATTTTTAAGCTTTTTCTCGGTCTGAGTGACCGGGGCCCCAAACCCTCCATAATTCCCCTCATTTCGTGGTACTTTTTCTCTAATTCTATTTATCCTTAGTCAATTTGAGTAATTTTGAAAGTTTTTTTCTCAGTTCTACATATATCCTCGTATATCCATCAATTTTACGTATTTCCCATAACTTTGTCGTAATTATACCAGGTTTTAGTCGATTTTTATCGATTTTATGTCTTTTTTCATGTTTTTTGATATTTTACCGTAGGTTTACGGTCATATTGCAGGGATTACCATGTGTTGTTTGATTTCATATGAGGATATTTGCGTGTCCTATACTTCTGCCTTTTAGAAACCCCTAAACAATCTATTGGTTATGAACTGTAGATTAAAACTGAAGAAACTGCAAAAAGGTGGGAATTTAAGGAGATGGGGCCTGGATAAACTGAAAGAACCAGAGGTTGTACAGAGTTTCAGGGAGAGCATAAGGGAACAATTGATAGGAATGGGGGAAAGAAATACACTAGATGAAAAATAGATAGCTTTTAAAGACGAAATAGTGAAGGTAGCAGAGGATCACGTAGGTAAAAAGACGAGGGCTAAGATAAATCCTTGGGTAACAGAAGAGATATTGAATTTAATTGATGAAAGGACAAAATATAAAAATACAGTAAATGAAACACGCTACCATAGTTCATCAAGAGTAGTGACTGGCGAATTGTGAAGAGCCAGTTGCTCGGCCACCATTGACCAGACGTTTTAAATTGAAGAGAGATCTGAAGAATGTGCTGGCCAGGGCAGAAGTCGAACATTTTCTGTATCCAGTAAGGCCCGTACAGGACCTGCAATATTAGGTCGTGCATTATCTTGCTGAAATGTAGGGTTTCGCAGGGATCGATGAAGCGTAGAGCCACGGGTCGTAACACATCTGAAATGTAACGTCCACTGTTCAAAGTGCCGTCAATGTGAACAAGAGTTGACCGAGACATGTAACCAATGGTACCTCATGCCATCACGCCAGGTAATACGCCAGTATGGCGATGGCGAATACACGCTTCCAATGTGCGTTCACCGCGATGCCACCAAACACGGATGCGCCATCATGATGCTGTAAACAGAACCTGGATTCATCCGAAAAAATAACGCTTTGCCATTCGTGTACGCAGGTTCGTCGTAGAGTACACCATCGCAGGCGCTCCTGTCTGTGATGCAGCGTCAAGGGTAACCGCAGCCATGGTCTCCGAGCTGATAGTCCAGGCTGCTGCAAACGTAGTCGAACTGTTCGTGCAGATGGTAGTTGTCTCGCCAACGTCCCCATCTGTTGACTCAGGGATCATGACGTGGCTGCACGATCCGTTACAGCCGTGCGGATAAGATGTCTGTCATCTCGACTGCTAGTAATATGAGGCCGTTGGGATCCAGCACGGCGTTCCGTATTACCCTCCTGAAACCACCGATTCCATATTCTGCTAACAGTCATTGGATCTCAACCAACGCGAGCAGCAATGTCGCGATACGATAAACCGCAATCGCGATAGGCTACAATCCGACCTTTATCAAAGTCGGAAACGCATTTCTCCTCCGTACACGAGGCTTCACAACAACGTTTCACCAGGCAACGCCGGTCAACTGCTGTTTGTGTATGAGAAATCGGTTGGAAACTTTCCTTACGTCAGCACGTTGTAGGTGTCGCCACCGGCGTCAACCTTGTGTGAATGCTGTGGAAAGCTAATCATTTTCATATCACAGCATCTTCTTCGTGTCGATTAAATTTTGCGTCATCTTCGTGGTGTAGCAATTTTAATGGCCAGTAGTGTATAAATACTATGAAAGAATAAATTGTGAGTATGCATCCGTTTTGAGGATTAGGTAAGGGTTTGGGAAAGTCATGCTGTCTTCGTATTATGTGTATATGTAGCGGATTTATAGTACTGACACACTTACATAAAAACTTATAATAAACTCGTCTGTAATTCGTTAAACACATGCGTTATCTGAAAAGATAGTTATTGAAAAGTTTAATAATGTCAACATCTTCCTTTTTATACTTTGTACCATTAGATTGCTTCACTGGTTCAATTGTTAATTTTATAATCAGTCAGAATTAAACCGTTTATAGCTTTCATAATAAGTATCCTAGAATTATACTTGTATTTGAAATGATGTCATCTGGTGAACTTGAATTTTCTGTGTCATGTTTGTAGAGTCTGTAACGTAATTTCATTGAAGACTGTACCTTCATCTTCAATTTCAACTACCGTTGTGTCCACTGAGTTGCCCCGGCATCGGTAACAACCCGCTGGCAGCGCTCAGCCTCCTGCATTCCATGCAGCCCTCATCTGGTTAGCTGGCCACCATGAGGAATGATGATGTTGTTATTTGGAATTTCCTGAATAATGTCATCCAGATGATTCCAAAAGGCCTCCACTTTTTCTTTGTTTTTCCTGTATCCTCATTTATAGGGGCATGTGCATTGATAATTGTGTAGATTTTGTTTGTGCTTGTGAATGTAAGACTTGAGATTCTTTCTGATTGGGAATCAAAGTCAACTATTGAGTTCAAGATTTGTTTGTTGATTATAAAGGCTGTCCCAACATTTTTCAATTCTCTCGGTCCCACTTTACCTTTGTATATCCTAAAACCTTCGGAATCGAAGGTATCTGTATCCATGTATCGTGTTTCTTGACTGGCTGTTGTGGTTCTTTAGCGTATCTGTTAGATGTTTTAGTTTGCATTGAAAGTTGCTAGGTACGTTGATTGCCTATATTGAAATTTGGATGAGATTCCAAGACACTCCGAATTGTCTTTGTGCAATATTGCAGACTCCCCAGAATCCGAATGTCTGCCGACGTACTGGCGCACGGTGGATCGTCCACCTGGGGCAAAATAGTTTACATCACACACATCCTTGATTGATGAAAGTTATTTTGGGTGTGGCCCAAAGGCCAAAAAATATACAACCAAGATTGTGAGTCCTGGAGGTAGTTCTTCCGCTCTCTCCGCCGTTGGGAATCTGAACTTCCTCTTCCGCCTTTGAGACCGTTGACCAGGTTTCACCTAGTAACCCTAGGCAGGGGCCCTTACAGGGTACTACCATCCGGAGCCAGATGGACCCAGGTTTTTTAACGAGGTGTTACTCCTCCCCCTCCTCCTTTCTTGTCACTTGCGAAATAAGGCTCCGGACTTGTGACCGGCAGTGGTGGAGTTCATGGGTATTCCATAAATAACTTTAAGTGAATATCAAAGTGGTAAAATTCTCTAGCGGTAGTTCAGTACTTCTTTTACTATACGAAGTGACAAACTGTTAGCGTTGTCAGAGAAAATATTGGTGTGGTTTTTATGGCGGTGTTCAAACAGTATAACGAAACCTTGAATAAAGACAATTTGATGTACAAATCACTAAATGTCGTGGCTGCAACTGAAAATAAAAAAAAATACTTATCTTACAATTTAAAGCCATAATGGCTCATGATATGGCACTGCTGTGGTTACATCAATAAACGCACAATTTGAGGAATAAGCTGAGCAGCAATCAGTGACTGTTTGCTGTCGACTCGTGTGGCATTTTGAACTCCTGACTCTCAGAGCTAGTGACAGGGCAGAGTTCTTTTGGCAGCTCGTGGCGGCTGGCAAACCAGGTGAGGAATGCAAGGAATGCAGGTGGCGGAGTGCCGGCAGTGAGTTTTTCCCGAGGCTGTACTGTGCACTCGTGGCTGAACGGTGGTGACAACTCAATAGCCGCCACGGTGGTTGAATTGAAATGTAAATGTAATATATTCCACGACTTTACGCAATAGTCCTTACAAATATGATACAAAAAAACATCTTCACCAGAAAAATCGTGCTGACCATCCGAGCTCATTTCAACTACAATTATAGCTGTACGATAAATTTTACTTAAGCTTCATTTGTTTCAATTGTGATAGAGCATAAAGTAAGGTTTGAACAGCTGTATCACTCCAATCACATGATGTAATACTGAAAGATGATGATTCAGTGAAGACCATAAGAAGTTACTTTTCAAATGATGCATATTTATAAAGAGTTCATTAAAACTTTATTTGCAAACATGTCAATACTGTAAATATTCCACAGTTACACGTAATATGAAGGCAACGTAAGTTTTCCAAATCCTTACCTAATCTTCATACTGGATTTACTGTTTCATGGGTATGTATAGTTTCATGTTAAGTATTGTCATGTTGTAGAAAGTGGACATAGCCGTGCTTTGTGAACTTTGACAATAACTTGTTTTACACTGTGTTGTTTTTGTAACAAGATGTCACAAACTCTCTGCAATGATTTTCTCTTTTCATGCTCATAAATTAAGAATAATGAAGATACATGGTAAAACAACGCTCTGGTGGGCGGTTTGTGGGTTTAAATCACGTCGTGGTATGAGCATGTGGTGGATTTGACCTGCAGTCGTCGCACGGTGGCGCTGACAGCAGTCCACATACGCAGAGATGTGTTGGTGCATGTCAGAGTACGGTGCAGCGAGTAAATGTGCAGAGGTTTTCAGACGTGCTAATGGTGACTGTGTGTTGAAAATAGCTCAAAGAACACATGTTGCTGACGTTATGAGCGGTAGAATACTAGGGCGACTGGAGGCTGGTCAAACACAGCAGGTCGTAGCACAGGCCCTCCGTGTGCCACTAAGTATGATCTCAAGATTATGGCAACGATTCCAGCAGACAGGAAACGTATCCAGGCGCTACAGTACGGGACGTCCACAGAGTACAACACCACAAGAACACCGATATCTCACTATCAGTGCCCGCAGACGGCCACGGAGTACTACAGGTAGCCTTGTTCGGGACCTTACTGCAGCCACTGGAACAGTTGTCTCCAGATACAGTCTACAGACGACTTAACAGACGTGGGTTATTCGCCCGTAGACCTGCTAGGTGCAATCCACTGACCCCTGGTAACAGGAGAGCCTGTAAAGCCTTGTGTCAAGAACACAGTACATGATCATTGGAACAGTGGTCCCAGGTTACGTTCACGGACGAATCCAGGTATGGTCTGAACAGTGATTCTCGCAGGGTTTTCTTCTGGCGTGAACCAGGAACCAAATACCAACCTCTTAATGTCCTTGAAAGGGACCTGTATGGAGGTCGTGGTTTGATGGTGAGAGGTGGGATTATGATTGGTGCACGTACACCCCTGTAGGTCTTTGACAGAGAAACTGTGACAGTTCAGTTGTATCGGGACGTCATTTTGCACCAGTATGTCCGCATTTTCAGGGGTGCAGTGGGCCCCACCTTCCTCCTGACGGATGATAACTCACGGCCACACCGAGCTGAGGTCGTGGAGGAGTACCTTGAAACAGAAGATATCAGGCGAAAGGAGTGACCTGCCTGTTCTCCAGACCTAGACCCCATCGAGCATATCTGGGATACTCTCGGTCGACGTATCTCTGCACGTCCTCAAACCCCTAGGACACTTCAGGAGCTCCGACAGGCGCTGGTGCAAGAATAGAAAGCTATACGCCAGCAGCTGCTCGACCACCTGTTCCAGGGTATGCCAACCCGTTGTGTGGCCTGTGCACGTGTGCATGGTGATCTTATCCCATATTGATGTCAGGGTAGATGCGCAGGAAACAGTGGCGTTTTGTAGCACATGTGTTTCGGGACGGTTTTCTCAACTTTTCACCAATGCCGTGGACTTACTGATCTTTGTCGTGTGTGTTCCCTATGTGCCCATGCCATTAGCGCCAATTTTGTGTATTGCCACGTTGTGTGGCACCACATTGTGCAGTTATCCTTAATTTATGAGCATGAGTAGCTCATCAATATTACATTCAGGTTTATATTTAAAGGTGGTGTTCACTTAGTACTTTACTTGGATTCAGTAGTGTCCGACGTGGCTTGAAGTATGTAAGGGCGAGCAGTAGCAGAACAGGTTCAAATAATAATCAAGATCCCAATAGCATTTGTTTATTGACCGATTTCGGCTTATGTTAAAGCCGTCCTCAGACTTTTTGGGATCGCCTATCGTACACTGACAGTGTACAATCGTGCACAATCGAGCCGCCAGCACTAGCAATAGGCGGCCCAAAAGATATGAGGATGGTTTTAACATAAGCCGAAATCGGTCAATAAACAAATGTTTTTGAGATCTCGGCTGTTGATTTTTAACCCTACGTACAGCACCAGAGTCCGCAGCTCGTGGTCTTACGATAGCGTTCTCGCTTCCCGCACGGGGTCCCGGGTTCGAATCCCGGTGGGGTCAGGGATTTTCTGTGCCTCGTGATGATTGGATGTTGTTGTGTCGTCTTCCTCATCATCATTCATCCCCATTACGGTCGGAGGAAGGCAATGGCAAACCGCCTCCGCTAGGACCCTGCCTAGTACAGCGTTGCGGGTCCCCCGCATCGTCCCCTACGCTCCTCGGAGTATGGGACCTCATCATCATCACAGCACCAGATCGCTGCGCTCCACATTATGAATAGGAGAATAGCTCTTTTGTCGATGTCTGCCGTCGGTAACTCGTCACTGAAGTGCCTGGTAGTGGGCTGTGCAGTGGAATAGCTGTACAGGTTACATACTCTAACTTTCTGATGGAATAATTTAAAAAACACGAATTATATACTTAACTTTTATAGGACTAGTGATAATTTTTTGTGAGCACAGACTAAACACTTGAACGTTTCCATGTTCGGACAATTTTATGAGGGTGAGTTACAGACTTGATCCTTTCACTGGACTCAAAATATATGACTGCAATTTTGGTGATTCATTTTGCATAACTCATAGAACTCTAACTTTTTATGCAGTACCTGAGGCAGCTGGGAAGTGTAATTATTTGGTGCAGTTGATATTTATATTCGTGTGTGAGAAACACGTTGAACGGTTTCGCAGTCATTATTTGAGCTATGAAACTTTGCGTCGTGACTGATTAGTGGGTCACTGAGATTTCGTTCTTTGAATGTCTCATGTTTGTTTTAGTGAATGTGTCTTGAATATTTCGTGCAGTTGAGTGAACTTTACTCACATATGCTTCTGTATTCATGCTCTACTCACACTACATAATTTAATTATTGTTTAATTGTTTGTTTTATTTGATTTAAGTCCGCCAATAATGAGAGGCTACCATTCACGTAAAAGTGAACATTATTTAAATAAACATTTATTTGTTTTAACCCACCAACGTCTTATTTCGTCAACGTCATTAATCTTCTTCTTTTTGGCTCTACATCTCATTATGATCCTTGGGCTCTTGAACAGTTTTCCACCATTTATCTCCGTTAATGGAGCTCTCCAATTTCTATAAACCATTTTCCGGAGCTTCTCGATAATTCTATCCTCCAATCTTATTTTTGGCAGACCACGTCCTCTCTGCTGGATTTCCTTGTAATGGATTTTGGGTACTTCCACATCTCTCGTCTGTGTTATATGCCCATCTCATCTCAATCTGGGTGATTTCATTATTTCTCTGGTCAGTGGGTCATTATAAACGTTGTACAACTCAAGATAGTGTCTTTTCCTCCTTATTTCTCCTACACAAATTGAGCTGATGATTCTCTGAAGAATCTTTCTTTCAAATGCGTCCAGTATTTTGATGTCTTTTGGTACTCGTTTCGCCGCGCGGGATTAGCCGAGCGGTCTGAGGCGCTGCAGTGCAAAAGACTGTGAGGCTAGTCCCGGCGGATGTTCGAGTCCTCCCTGGGGCAAGGGTGTGTGTGTTTGTCCTGAGGATAATTTAGGTTAAGTAGTGTGTAAGCTTAGGGACTGATGACCTTAGCAGTTAAGTCTCATAAGATTTCACACACATTTGAACATTTTTTTGGTACTAGGTTCCAAGTTTCGGAGTTGTGTGTGTGCACTGCTCTTATGTTTTGTAGATGAGTAACTTTGTGGTGCATGTCAGGGGCCTTGACAATAAGAGTCTTTTTAGAGCAAAATATGCTCTACTGGCTGCTATTAGTCTTTGTTTAATGTCATAGGAAGTTTTTTTGAGTAGGTGACTATCGAAGCGAGATACTAGAATTGCTCAACTTTCTCAGTGGTATAGTTTTACACTGTTATTGAGGCCAGCTTGTTCTCCTTGCGTGCCTTTCCGGCAGCCGTGTATTTTGTTTCCTGCTGGTTGATGTATAAACCCATGTTCCTGCTAAACCGATCAAGTGCAACGAATGTCTTTTGCATAGTCTTCATGGTTCTTTCCACTGTACCTATATTGTCCGCATAAGTGAGTGTCAGCACTTATTGGTGGAAGGTTGACCTCCTGCTGAAAAGGTTTGCTGCTCTCAGCACCTTCTCCGGAGTAGCATTAGAAAGGAGGCAAACCAGTGCTTCTCCTTGCTGCACCCGCTTTCGATATTTAATGTGTGAGATATCATTCATCCTGAACTTATGCTGCTTCATGTCTCGCTCATTGTCATTTTCACTGTAGCTAATTTTGCAGGGATTCCAAATTCAATCAGGGCTTCATATAATTGCTTTCAGTCTAGTTAAAAAAAAAAAAGTGGTGTGTACCAGTTCCGAATTCGATCGTCTTCTCTAGGTTTTGCCTTAAAGCGTAGACCTGATCTACAGTTGAGTTTCCTGGTAGGAAGCATAATGGTACACTCGAATCTCTCTCATGCCGCATAGTATGTTCGAGAATACTTTTTACCCCAAGTTAAGCAATGTTTTCCCCTAGTAGTTATCACATTCTAATTGATCTGCCATCTTGTATATGGGACAAATCATCCCTTATTTCTATTGTTGGAGCATTTTCTTCTCTCCCCTGTCTAAAGTAGCCATGTTCAGGAAGGTTCGTTCCAATTCACTGCCTCCTCGCTTAAGCAGTTGGGTTGCTTTCAGTTTCTTATGACAGCTCTTATTTGTTATAGGTTTGGTGGATCTATGATATCAGAGTCATTTTGTCCGCTACCTCTGCTGAGTCTCTTGAAGTTACAATTTTGGGGTTGTGGAGTTGGTCAAAATGTCGGCGCCATCGTTCAGACATCTCTCACCCATCATTCAAACTTTTTCCTGCTTCATCTTCTGTCAAGCTTCTTGTAACACTGAAGGGTTCCCACGCTATATTTACTTCACTGTTGAATTTCGTTGCCTCATCGTTATTCCTCAGAAGCTACATTTCCTCAGTTTGCTTTCATCCATTGTTTCTTTCTTGTCAGGTGGTTATTCTTTTCAGTACTTCGTTTTCCTTAATGAACTTCCGTCACCTTTCTTGTTCACTGTGATTTTAGTGGCCTGTTATATGCCTTGTCCTTTCCTTCTGCTACCATTTGGCATTTAGCACCGAGTCATGGATATCTCATATGCCTTATTTCACTTCTTATTATTTCATCTGCTAACTATGTTATTAACCACACGAGATTTATCCAATCATTTCAGATATGTTTACTCTGTTATATAACTTCTCTGCTTACCAAAAAGTTCAAAAATGGTCCAAATGGCTCTGAGCACTATGGGACTTAACATCTGAGGCCATCAGTCCCCTAGAACTTAGAACTACTTAAACCTAACTAACCTAAGGACATCACACACATACATGCCCAGGCAGGATTCGAACCTGCGACAGTAGCGGTCGCGCGGTTCCAGAATGAAGCGCCTAGAACCGCTCGGCCACCACGGCCGACTTACCAGAAAGTGTTTGACAATATATTCTGCATTACAATACACGACCCACATCTCTCTCAAGAACGAGGCAAACAACCAATTTAAGTGATGCATTGCCCATACCAACAAAACACCAGGTGCACACTGTAATGTAGGGGAATGTGTTGTCTTGAGTGACTGCTGGACGATACATGATGACTTAGACAGAATTTCTCTTTGGTGTGATGAGTGGAACTGGCTCTATACGTACGAAAATGTAAGAAATGTTGGTGAGTCAAAAAAACAACCTTGTAACGTTCGAGTTCAACACCAGTCAATTAAATGTCTAGGCGTGACGTTACGAAGCGATGTAAAATGGAATGAGTGTGTAAGGTTGGTTGTGCGAGGTATTCTTGAATCCTGCTCGAGTTTTTAAGGTTCCCATCAAGACGGATCAAAGGAAGATATAGGCGCAAATCACAGGCACGCTGTTAGGTTTGTTACTGGTTGGTCTGATCATCATTCGAGTCTTACAGAAAGGCGTGGACTCAAATGGGAATCCGTGGTGGGGGGATTAGATTCACGAAACAATGAGAGAGTTTAGAGAACCATCATTTGCGACAGACTGCAAAAACATCCTATGGATTTTATGTTTTTCCGTGGCACAATCTCAGGCAAACATAGCAACACAAAAAGATGTAGAACATAAAATACACTACTGGCCATTAAAATCGCTACACCGAGAAGAAATGCAGATGATAAATGGGTATTCATTGGACAAATATAATAAAAGGGTTTTCATTGGACAAATATATTATACTAGAACTTACATGTGATTACATTTTCACGCAGTTTGGGTGCATAGGTCCTGAGGAATCAGTACCCAGAACAACCACCTCTGGTCGTAATAACGGCCTTGATACGCCTGGGCATTGAGTCAAACAGAACTTGGATGGCGTATACAGGTACAGCTTCAACACGATACCACAGTTCATCAAGAGTAGTTACCGGCGTATTGTAAAGAGCCAGTTGCTCGGCCACCATTGACCAGACGTTTTCAGTTGGTGAGAGATCTGGAGAATGTGCTGGCCAGGGCAGCAGTCGAACATTTTCTGAATCCAGAAAGTCCCGTACAGGACCTGCAACATGCGGTCGTGCATTATCCTGCTGAAATGTAGAGTTTCGCAGGGATCGAATGAAGGGTAGAGCCACGGGTCGTAACACATCTGAAATGTAACGTCCACTGTTCATAGGGCCGTCAGTGCGAACAAGAAGTGACCTAGACGTGTAACCAATGGCACCCCATACCAACACGCCGGGTGATACGCCAGTATGGCGATGACGAATACACGCTTCCAATGTGCGTTCACCGCGATGTCGCCAAACACGGATGCGCCATCATGACGCTGTAAACAGAACCTGGATTCATCCGGAAAAAAGGACATTTGCCATTTGTGCGCCCAGGGTTCGTCGTTGAGTACACCATCGCAGGCGCTCCTGTCCGTGACGCAGCGTCAAGGGTAACCGCAGCCATAGTCTCCGAGCTGATAGTCCAGGCTGCTGCAAACGTAGTCGAACTGTTCGTGCAGATGGTAGTTGTCTCGCCAACGTCCCCATCTGTTTACTCAGGGATCGAGACGTGGCTGCACGATCCGTTACAGCCATGAGGATAAGATGCCTGTCATCTCGACTGCTAGTGATAAGAGGCCGTTGGGATCCAGCACGGCGTTCCGTATTACCCTCCTGAACCAACCGATTCCATATTCTGCTAACAGTCCTTGGATCTAGACCAACGCGAGCATCAATGTCGCGATACGTTAAACCGCAATCGCGATAGGCTACAATCTGACCTTTATCAAAGTCGGAAACGTGATGGTATGCGTTTCTCCTCCTTACACGAGGCATCACAACAACGCTTCACCAGGCAACGCCGGTCAACTGCTGTTTGCGTATGAGAAATCGGTTGGAAACTTTCCTTATGTCAACACGTTGTAGGTGTCGCCACCGGCGCCAACCTCGTGTGAATGTTCTGAAAAGCTAATCATTTGCGTATTACCGCATTTCTTCCCGTCTGTTAAAATTCGCGTCCGTAGCACGTCATCTTCGTGGTGTAGCAATTTTAATGGCCAGTAGTGTAACTGTGTTCTTTTTAGGAATATACTGTGGTATGCCTTCGGAGAAAGTGATATATAGACTACGTGAGTTTAAAACTATAGTTAAATTAGAAAAATCCATTACACACACACAGACACACACACAAAATTTTGATACTTACTTAGGATAACAGGCGCCATTCAGCCAGAAATAAATTAAAATGCCTCCAGTCAACTAGTTCGACGACAATTTTGAGGAGCTTTCTTTGGACGTCAGGTGAATAGCAAAACTGGTAATCCTTTTCCTTTACTCCCAACTGGGAAACGCGGCGTTCAGTCCCAGCCTATTTAAGCAGCCCGCTCTCTTTATTTATTTATTTAATCTGATCAGATTAGGACCACCAGGCCCTCTCTTACATCGGACCAGTGTTCCACACATGCAGCAATTTACACATCATAGTTACATCATGACAGTTGTTTGAATACGGAAAATAGCTTAATCTAATCACAATATGAATGAAGATTAATGACTAAGACCTAATAAAGTAAATACTGGCAGAAGTTTTACAACAGGTGCCATACACAAAAATTATGATAAAAGCAATGATAATAATAGTAAAAGAAAAAATGAAATACTAACGGTAAACATGAGAAAAACTCGCAATGGTAATGAAGGTTTGTGCAGATGTGCGTTAATATATTGGTATATAAAGTAGCTGTTTGCTGATATAGCGAGTTTAGGGGAAGGGATATTTAAGGAGGCCGCATCAGTTACGAAAAAACTGGGAAGTGATGAAGATCAAGTAAGAAAGAAGGAAGTAATGAGGTGAAGTGCATTTATGTACAGAGGAAGGCAATACTGTTGCATAAGTAGATACGTCATTAACTGTTTTTTGAAGCCGGACGTGTTTTCTGCAATATAACGAGGGAGGTTATTCCAGAGTCGGGTTCCTGCTACTGTAAAGGACTTCGAGAATGTGACTGGGCAATGTAGTTTTATTATGATGGGAACATGTGTTTTTGTCGTGTTATCCAGACATGAGCGTTAAGGACGAGTAGAGATATGACGGACAGTGTTCATTTATACGACAGTAGATGAGACAGAGTGTATGGAAACCTCTGCGTTTGTCTGCACGCAGCTAGGACAGTTGTGCATATGCTGGTGGAATGTGATCAAAAAGTCGAACGTCACAGATATTACGGACGCAGGCATTGATGACCAGTTCCAGACGTCGCGAATTTTCCTGAGAGGGACCTTGTAGGATGATATCGCTCTAGTCAATGATTGGGAGTATAAGCGTTTGTACTAATTTCTTTTTCAGATTGAAAGGGAAGAGTATTTTATATTTTTGTATGGCATGAAGGGATGCTGATGTTTTTTTGCACACTGCAGTTACGTGCTATGTCCAATTTAGATTTTCATCCATTATTACTCCCGAACTCTTTGCTGAGGGAGAGAACTTGATATTTGCTTCTTTTTGAATTAGACATGGTACGGATTCCCGATGTTTTTGGCTAATGAGCTTGGAACAGAGAATGAAGAGTGCGAAAATAAGAACCGTTAATGATCAATGGCATGTATCAACGTGTGTGCACAATCTCTATAATTTTTAGAGGAACTTTATGTTGTCACTAGAAACATGGAATAGTTGTATTCCGTATTATTGTAATATATTTCGTCTACCAAAATCAAAGCTGCAACGCCAAGTGTAAATAAAGAAATTATAAATTACAGACAACACTAGGATTGATTCATTGATGAATGATGTAGAACTAACTTTTGGTTTGAACGCGACCTACTTTCTCTTGCACATTGGTACTGATGTTAATAAACAGCGAATTGTGTTACTAACAAGTCTGTGAACAGTGGACGATAAAATCAAGTTACACACAATCACTGATGAGAGTGAATGCAGTACAAGAAGACAGCAAAGATTCATGAATGGGATAGGTTCTTAACTAAGATTGTTGAGTTCGCAACAGACAAGTAGATGATGGAAATGCTCCTTCAATATGAGATGTAATTGTTTTTTCCGCAGGAAAACCACAACACATTCCATGACAGAATAAAATTTTTATAAGATCCACATTTGTATATTTGTGTTAAATTCTTTTTGTGTTTCCATATTTGCCTAATGATAGGCTATTCTTCCAAATATGTTTCAGTGTTAAACATTTAAGTAAGTTTTCAAGTAAGTTGACAAAAAATTATGACTTTTACGGTCTGTGTATTCATAAATTACTATCTCAATTTTCCTTTATTTGAACTGAACGTGAAGTGAAAAAGTATCCAAAGACCTTACGTAAATTCTTATATGATTTATCTCGTCACGTGCTCTTGTCATTATTTCACATTAGACTAAAACTTACGATCTGTAATTTTTAATCAGAGACTCAAATATGCCTTGTCTGTACGCAGGTGATGCCATCAGATTAACATGGAAACAGTAAAAGATACACGAGCTCACCACACAGCCACATTACAAGAACACTTTCTATAACAATATGTTTACCAATCGAACCGCCCAGAAGCATTTCAGATCGTTGGCTTCTAACGTAATGTGCGCCCTAGCGAATGAGTTGGAAAAGTGCCCTGGCTACGAGGAATACTCCCAGAAGTATAGGGAGTTTATTGAACGACGTCTCGATACAGCATACAGAATGTTAGAGGAGAACAAAAACCAAACAAAGTTACCTGTATTGACGCACGGCGACTGCTGGAAGAACAAATTCATAGAATTTGCCGTCAATAATAAAGAAAAGGTGAAAGTTACTGTAGAAAACATGAACATTCAACACGCAAATGCAGAAGGAATTGGCTATGGAAGCTTGATGTACAGAATTACCGCATTCGCAAAGTATGGAAATAGTGAGAAAGCAAGGAAAATATCCATAATCGGGGAAAACAGCCCTTGAAACTGGAGCAATGAAGGAGGTGTTCGAAAGTTGTCAGGCATTCAGGATTAAGTCCCAGGCGCTGCACGAGGTGATGCTGCAGATCCACGACAAGCTGGCAGAACTGGAAGGCGACGAGTTCCAGCCGCTGGCAGCGCACTGCTACCACTGTGGCCAGAAGCCCTCGGATTTCCTGGTGCTGGAGGACCTGGCAGCAGCTGGGTTCAGGATGGCCAAGGCAGGCCGTCCGCTGGACTATGAGCACTGTGCGGCTGTGCTGAGGGCATACGCCAGGCTGCACGCCGCTTCAGCGTTTCTGCTCACCACACAGCCACATTACAAGAACACTTTCTATAACAATATGTTTACCAATCGAACCGCCCAGAAGCATTTCAGATCGTTGGCTTCTAACGTAATGTGCGCCCTAGCGAATGAGTTGGAAAAGTGCCCTGGCTACGAGGAATACTCCCAGAAGTATAGGGAGTTTATTGAACGACGTCTCGATACAGCATACAGAATGTTAGAGGAGAACAAAAACCAAACAAAGTTACCTGTATTGACGCACGGCGACTGCTGGAAGAACAATATGATGTTTAAGTATCTGGACGGAGAAGTAACAGAGGTCCGACTTCTCGATTTTCAGGTAATGACAGTTTCGGTAACTTGCTTAAACAGTATTCTTATATCAAGTAGTTTGTAAATTTATTATGCATTTTCGAGATGCGCAGCGGTATTTTACAGTAGATACTTTCTGAAAACACTACCAGGTGGATCATTGTTCCTCTTAATGCCACTAAAATGTAAAATAATGTCACTAAAATGTAAAGTTGCGAATTACTATTCCTAGCAATATGGAGCAAACTATCAGTTATTGTCCGAAGTTTAGCCAGTCTACCAAGAACACAACTGATTGTATCAGGTCACTTCAGACGAGAAGACGACTGAAGTGCATTTTCATCGACATCCCGCTTCTGCGATGTGCTTAACACCCACTGCAACTGTCAACACGGTTCGTTTGGAACGCATGTGATGTGGATTTCAACGTAAATGCATCACGATAGGAAAACTATTTTACTGGAAAGTCTGGATCTATCTCTGGCACTGTGATCTTGCGAAATTATTTAACAAGTGTCTGGTATTACTCTGAATGGGAACGCAATGACAGTCACAATTCCTACACCATAGATCGGAGTCCTGATTCCATCTGATTGCTCTCAGTATAACTGGAAAACCTGTTCATTGAACCGCATTGTATAAAAGACTAAGTCTCCTGGTAATATTTAGAAACAACCGAAAGTCACATATATCCAGCGAACATTTTCGTTTTCGTTGAAAGAATACTGCTTCTTTCCACCTTAACAACTGAGTTACTTCGTGATAAATCAGTGTTGCTACCGAAGTGCTTAGCAAACTGAAGGTATGAAAGACAATCAGGTGTGTTAAAGACCCCTTCAAAAATAAACGTCTGCGAGAGGAAATGTTGTGAAGCGTAGACCTCTAGAACCCTATTGGCGATATTTCTCATTTTTAGAAAATCACAGAAGTGAAACGGCTATTAGGAAAAAAATGCCATTTGTTACATAGATGTGAAGTGACTGACAACTTTCTCTTTACTTTTCATGTTTAGTACGACAAAGAAACATGAACACTTCACAATACCATAACAGTTTCGACCAACTGTAGTCGTCCTCAGACTGTCAATAGATAAAAACAGGAGACACAAAATATTAATATAATCCGTAAAATCTTCCAAGTAACTAACTACAAACCACTAATGACAAATACCAAACATATACCTAACGCACATCCTGGTTGTCGTGAGGGAACGTCTCCATTATGTTGTCAACCACACTGAAGACAATAGTGAGTCCATTCACACAAGGAGAGGATAAACCACAAACAAACCGTTCTGTGTACACATCTTGCAAAGACGGAACTACAAGTTTAAGGACCACCACATATTGTATTGCCTCTTCTGTTATTTAAGGTTTAGACCACAACTTGAATATTACACTACTGGTCATTAAAATTGCTACACCACGAAGATGACGTGCTACATACGCGAAATTTAACCGACAGGAAGAGGATGCTGTGACATGCAAATGACTAGCTTTTCAGAGCATTAACACAAGGTTGGCGCCGGTGGCGACACCTACAACGTGCTGACATGAGGAACGTTTCCAACCGATTTCTCATACACAAACAGCGTTGCCTGGTGAAACGTTGTTGTGATGCCTCGTCTAAGGAGGAGAAATGCGTACCATCACGTTTCCGGCTTTGATAAAGGTCGGATTGTAGCCTATCGCGATTGCGGTTTATCGTATCGCGACATTGCTGCTCGCGTTGGTCTAGATGCAATGACTTTTAGCAGAATATGGAACCGGTGGTTTCAGGAGGGTAATACGGAACGCCGTGCTGGATCCCAACGGCCTCGTATCTGACAGGCATCTTATCCGCATGGCTGTAACGGATCGTGCAGCCACGTCTCGATCCCTGAGTCAACAGATGGGGACATTTGCAGGACAACAACCATCTGCACGAACAGTTCGACGACGTTTGCAGCAGCATGGACTATCAGCTCGGAGACCATGGTTGCGGTTACCCTTGACCCTGCATCACAGACAGGAGCGCCTGTGATGGTGTACTCAACGACGAACCTGGGTGCACGAATGGCAAAACGTCATTTTTTCGGATGAATCCAGGTCCTGTTTACAGCATCATGATGGTCGCATTTGTGTTTGGTGATATCGAGGTGAACGCACATTGGAAGCGTGTATTCGTCATCGCCATACTGGCGTACCGCCCGGCGTGATGGTATGGGGTGCCACTGGTTACACGTCTCGGTCACCTCTTGTTCGCATTGACGGCACTTTGAACAGTGGACGTTACATTTCAGATTTGTTACGACCCGTGGCTCTACCCTTCATTCGATCCTTGCGAAACCCCATTTCAGCAGGATAAAGCACGACCGCATGTTGCAGGTCCAGTACGGGCCTTTCTGGATACAGAAAATGTTCGACTGCTGCCCTGGCCAGCACATTCTTCAGATCTCTCACCAACTGAAAACGTCTGGTCAATGGTGGCCGAGCAACTGGCTCGTCACAATACGCCAGTCACTAGTGTTAATGAACTGTGGTATCGTGTTGAAGCTGCATGTGCAGCTGTACCTGTACACGCCGTCCAAACTCTGTTTGACTCAATGCCCAGGCGTATCGAGGCCGTTATTACTTCCAGAGGTTGTTTTGGGTACTGATTTCTCAGGATCTATGCACCCAAATTGCGTGAAAATGTAATCACATGTCAGTTCTAGTATAATATATTTGTCCAATGAATACCCGTTTATCATCTGCATTTCTTCTTGGTGTAGCAATTTTAATGGCCAGTAGAGTAGATATAGAGGTATTAAAAATAAATTTAATACGATTCTTCAAGAAGATCCATTGTTACTTCCATTTGCTTGCTATAGTAAGATGAATGTAAAAAAAAGTGGAATGTTACTCTCGGTAAGTAGGAAGGCAACTTAGGTTCTGGATGTCCAATGCACGTATAGTGAGGGCATTGCTGCTAACACCCCAAGAAAAGCCACCGCCCCCAGCCACACCCTCAGCCACACCTACACCCATGCTGAGAGCAATGCTTATCAGCAACATTTCTGCCCCCTAGCAATCATTCTGCCACACCAGTGAAAAAACACACAAACACACACACTTAGAGCTGCAAGTCATAGCCCAGCACTATATTGGGCCCATCACTTCTCCTTGTTAAGTCACCCTTTCTCTACACTTTTGTATTTTATTTCTTGGAAGTACACTAACTAGAGAGTTTCCTGTTTCAAGGATGGGCAAGGAGGCATGATATCCCTGTCAGGTGGAGATCGTAATTGCAAAATGCAGTGCATATTCTTTGCTTGTCAGAATACGGCCAAGTCCTAACTCTGAAAGCTAGTACGTGATGTAACCTAAAAAAATGCATAAAAGAGAAGGTGTATTATGTTACAGAAGTTCAAACTGGCATGATAGGTACCCACCACAAGAAAAATACTGAGTCATGTAGTTCAACATATTGTGAAACATCATGCTGATAGTAATACATCTCCAAGCAAGTTGACATACATAAACATTCAAATCAATTGCTAATTTGACACCGAACAGGAAAATGTTGGAAACTAAACAGCACTGACGAGGTAATATGAGAATGAGTATGAAACATATTCGCCATAAATAGTTAACAACCAATGTTCACTTACTTAATGTTACTAACAAATTATAAACACATTCGAAATAAAATCAACTGTCAGTTTGTAATGATTTTGAGCAGTAGGCCACAAAGCTATGACCCTGCTGCTGTCATCATCAATATATGGTAATATGGTAATACATGTTAATGAGCATAGTTTAATCCCTGCATCAAACCTGGTGTAAGAAACAATGGAACCCCAAATTAAATACTCTGACATCACATCTGTTGTATTTTTTATCAAGTATACACAAGCATATGCATGCAAACACACACACACACACACACACACACACACACACACACACACACACACACACATGTACACAAACACAGGTACACACAACTCTCAGCTACCAAAAAATTGCATCCCTATCAAGACAATGTTAAATTTAATGACTTGACTTCCCTGTACTTCAGGAACCACTGTACCCATTGACATGAAACTTCTACAGGCCATTAAACTGTATGTTATGAGTCTACTAAACTACAATAATTCCATTTCAGCCACTGATTTAGGAAATACAATCTTTTTAATTACATGGTTAAAATTTTGTGTACATTTCTTGTACATTATCCAAAATATTTTAATTATATATAACATTATGTTCTTCTTTTAGTTCAATAGACTCAGGATATGTATGTTATTACTCCCTGAAAATTTCAATACTCTACTTGAAGTGGTTTCTGAGATTTAGTGAAAATGCAACAGAAAATGTAAATTTTCAGAGATGGTTTCTAAAGTTTCAAAAGACTGTATCTCACTTAATATATGCTTAATTTTTCATTTTTAGGCACTCAGAAGCATTCTGCAGCATACTGTATATCATACTCTTGATCTTTTCCAAAGTGTTTTCTTCTTTTCTTCTTTCTGGACTCCTTAGTGGCCAACTGTGCTGCATACTCTGCTTGATCAATGCGAACCTTGTCCATCCATTCAAGTTCTATGGCACAGTTTGCTCCAGGATTAATTCCTATATGCTATAGCATTTTCACCCTACCAATTTTCCCATCATTAAAAGCAATAACAGCATCACTGCCGCCCCCCCCCCCCAACTTTAGTGTCTTCATTAAAAAAAAAAAGTTTATTGTGAGCGGGTCCATATAAGATTATTGAACAACTCATTGGGATTTTGAATCTGGCCATGGAGACACATCTTAAGTAATTCAGGATTTTCCATGTCTCTGTAAACAGATTTTATGATATCCATGACTGCTGCTTGGAGGGGATATTTATGGGTGTATGAACTGTTTGAGTACTGGGCATTGCAGTGATTCCACCATTAATCAGGTCCAGGAGGACAAAGGTGGTGTACTGGTTTTTCATCAGCTGTCAGTCTGTGGAAGAAGATAGCCCACACTGCCTGCTTCATTTTCAACAAATTCTCAGTATTATTTCTAATGGCCATCCCATAATACTGCTGTAGTTCATCAATCATTTTGACTGTCAGCCTGCCTCTTATAGTTTTACCACAGAAAGTTTCTTGCTCTCAAACTTCATTTCAACTTCCTCTACCTGGTACCCATCCTCTTCCGGTCATGACCTTTATAACACAGCAATCCACAGCCTTCTATATAAAAAATTACCGATTTTATTAGATCTTGAAGTACTATATGTAAAAATTTTAACATTTTGAACCTGTGTAGGTTAAATTTAAAAAATTAAGTAAAGTACTTCCCATATGAGTTTATAAATGATAGCTATATAAAATTTTATTCGGAAAATTGCAAATTTTATAGTGAGATAAACCCCAGAAAATGCGAAAAAAATTTCTGTTCTAACTCCCCCTAATGCATAATTTACACATGATGTTCAAAACATGATCCTGAACTTTCAAATTAAGTGCCACAGTCCATATCTTAATTGTCTGTATCATTTGTCAGTGTATGTAAAGATACTGGCATTTTAATCTTATTCATAGTTGAGGCTATGTTACTGATCGTTCAGAGAGGAAATTTTCGTTGCATGACATTTTATAAGTTTTCCAGTTATGTTTCAGTTAATCAACCACCACTTCAGTGGGGAAGAAAACGTTAAATAATACAATTGAATTATTACTGGCTGATATAGATCTTTTTAACTATATTTTAATAAGGAATGTACAAGCTATTATGTTCCACTGCTTTACTATACAGCAGACTGACATTTTCTGACACTTTAGCACAATAAACCATTCTAAAAATCATGTGATTTGAAAAGAATATCTTCATAATGCAGGAAATACGAAATGTAAACAAAACATAACACAGTCAGATACAACGATGGACAAGTCTCCACAAGTATAATTGCAGAGAGCTGCTAATGAAGAAAAATTTGATCTCTGTAGCAAAATGAAATTGTCTTTATTACTACTTATCAAAGTTCATAAATGTTTTGAGTGCAAAATATACATATCGTTACTGTCATGTATTAGTAGTTGTGCAGCATTTTAAAACAATACATACAGCTCACATAATAACACAACATATCTAACCACATGTAAAGCTGCATTTGTCAGCGAACTTACTTCAAACTTTGTATCACACTTTAAAGAAACCTGCATTATTTCTATGATTTTTCAACGCACATAACAATATGTTCTATAATGTTACAATACACACATGGTTTCTACTGGTTACCTAATTTACTAGCTGAATGCTCATATTGACGATCTTGTGAATGTTGCAGTTCTTCTTATTTCCGTACCTGCTAAGAAAATTGGAAACGAATTCCACCTCACGCAAAAAAATTTTTAGTTTTTTTTTCACTGTACTTGGCAAGAAACCGTACAAAATAAATGTGTAACGAAAAAAACAAAAGGAATAAACGTTATCTCGACATAAAAGAGTAAAAACACAACACAGCATAAAAAAGGCCTCTGATAACCTGTATATTGTGTAGTAGACCTGACAATGAAAATAAACAAATGCAATGAAGACAGCTTAAAAAGTGCTGAAACAAACAAAACCACAAAGTTGTGTAGCATAAGGCAGAACTCCTCTACGAGTTTGGTTTCATCCTTGTAGCAAAGTGCCAACATTATTCCTGCTCCTAAATGATCTGTGTTATTTGTCGAAAATTTGTCTTTGTTTGGTTAAAAACAATACCGAAATCAACCACACACTACATGATCCCCATTTCATGGTATTAACTTCACCTTGCAGTACAAAACATTTTTCATCTTGTGCTGCTAATGCTAACTTAAAGTGTCACACGCTGCAGACTATGCAATAGTTCAATGAAATAGCAAATGAACAGTTGTATAGCACATCAACTAAAGTTTCTATGCTTTCAGCTATCCACTTATACACTACATATGTGTTGAATCCATCGTTTTGGTACAGAGGCTTTGAATATCAATATTTTGATGAAGGTACTGACATCAGCTGCAATTAGGCACTGAAATTCCTCAATGGCGAAAGTTAAATTTTGACCTAGACTGAAACTTGCCACTTTACACGAATATCTGTGAACTTGATTACTATGATATCTTCAGTGAGGATGGGCAATAGTGTCTGAAAGTCTAACAGGAATTCAGGAAATGCTGTAAGCAAATAAGGTAAATGGACAGGGATGCTACTGAGTAGTGTGCAGTAATTTGAGAATTTCATAGAAAGCATGTCCAGGTAGTTGAAATGGATAGAGGACTGCTTAGAGAAAGTGGGAAATCCAATGTCGAGTCTGGGTCTGAAGCAAATTTTCATCTTTTGCCTTTGAACTATTTCAGTGTCCAAATGCAGCTGATGTCGGTAGTAGTACAATAAAGCTCGTTCTGGCACACTTTTGGTATGAAATTGGTATCAAATTTATTATGAAAAATTATTAATTGATCAGTTAATTCCACCTACCTCCTGATGATGCAATAGTTTTTCCCCAGCTGGCACATGGATCCCTCAGTGCAATCCCAACCCCTCCAAACCATGTGCCAATAAAAAATAGTGGAAAACCCAAATTTTTACGAAAATTCAAATTTTGGCCATAAATTCAATTGATAATCGCATTGTATTGCAGATGACATAATAATAGTGTAGTCTTTATTTATATAATTTCAGTTTATATTTCACTGGTGTTCAATGTAGGCGACTGTCTTTTATCAATGGTGAAATACTGACACAGTGTTTGACATCTAAACGAGGTTGGTCGCGTCCCAGAGCGGCTATTTCTTTTCCTTTATTGTGATTTCATTTCCCTGTCCCATATGGGCAGTGCAGGGCTGGCAGCGGCACAATCCGCCACTCTTTAGCTAAGTGATACATTGAATAAAAAGATGAAAACGATACTTATAAAAGGCGATAAAAAGGAGGTCATAAGAACATTATAAGGGGAGACATTGGGGGTTAAAATATACACTTATAAGGAAACGCCCATTTGCCACAGTAAAAAAAAGTCCAGATAAAGATGAAAATCCCAGTTAGCGATGGGAATAGCTTGTAAAATTTACTGAAATCACATGCACAAGTTAATAGTCGGCCACAATATTAAAACACACCACAACAACTGCACAAGATGGAGCACACGCAATAAAGAGGAAAAACTGCTGAGAGGGATATGCCAAGGTAGGGGAGGCCTCAGAGGAGGGAAAAGAGGGGAGAGGAGGTGGCAACAGGGGAGGCTCAGCTGGAGAGTGTGTGATGAAAAACCGGGTGTTAGGGGGCCCACCAAGGGGCAGGAGATGGTGGGCTGGGACAGGAAGAGGGAGAGGGAAGGCAAGTCAGGAGGGAGTGTAGAGACATGGAAGGGGTGCACTGGGAAAGGAGGGGGCATAGGAGAGAGGAGAAAACCACTCAGAGGACGGGAGAGGAGGGGTGAGGGAGCCCTTTAGGAGGGGGAGGGGGAAGGTGGGGTTACAGTCGGTAGGAGGGGTAGATATCAGGGTGAAACTCAGCAACCAGGAGGTGTAGGCAGTGGAAGCTGCATTGGTAAAGGAGGTGGAGAGTGTGGAGATAAAGAGAGGGGAGGGCACAATGGTAAACGCGAGCCAATGGGCTGGGGGTAGAGAGGACAGGACACAACAGGGGGGGGGGGGATCGAGTTTGTGGATGATGTACATGTTGTGAATGTGTTTGAGGAAAAAGGGAAGATGTGGGAAGGAGATGAGGTCATAGAGGACTCATGCGTGTGGGACAGGAGGTGGTTACGGAAGGCAAAGTGAAGTGCATTGCGTTCAAGGATTTGGAGGGCTTTATAGAATCTGGGTGGGGTATAAATCCAGGGAATGCTGTCATAACAGATCATGGGATGGATTAAGGATTTTTAGGGGTTAAGGACGGTGGAAGGATGCATTCCCCATGTCCATCTTAACAAGAGTTTCAGGAGACAGAGTCCATTGTGGGGTTTGTATTGGATCATAAGGAGATGGAGAGTCCTGTTGAGGTGACGGTCGAGGGTGAGGCCAAGGAATTTCAGGGTGAGAGTGAGGCAGATAGGACGAACATAAATGGTAAGGTAAAGTTTGTGGAGCTGGAAGGAGCAGGTGACTGTCTGGATCTTGGAAGGGTTGACGCAAAGGAGCCACTGGTTGCACAAGGAGGTGAACTGGTCAAGGTGTGTTTGAAGGGTACATTGGGACCATTGACGGGTAGGACAGAGGGCCAGTAAGACGGTGCCATCAGTAAACAGGAGGAGGTGAACAGATGGGGGAGGTTTGGGCATATCTGCAGTGATAAAGGAAAAGGGAAAGGAATGGAGCCTTGGGGCACACTGGTCGTGGGATAGAAAGTTTGGTAGTTGGTATTGTCGATAGTGACATTGGAGGGATGACAAGAGAGGAAAGAAGCAACTAGGTGGACGAAATTGATGGGAAGTTCATAGGTCTGGAGTTTAAAGAGGAGCCAGGGGTGCCAGACTTGGTCATAGGCGTTCTGGAGGTTAAGAGAAATAAAGATAGTAGAGTGATGGGAGTTAAGTTCGAGGGAAAGGAGAGTGGTGAGGTTAAACAGCTGGTTGTTGGCTGAGAAGCAGGACCGGAAGCCATGCAGCATAAGGGGAAGGAGGTGGCACTGGTTAAGGTGGTGACGAATACTGTGGGAGAGGATGGACTTGGAGACCTTACTGAACAATGAGGTGAGGCAGATGGGACAATAGGTGTCAGGGAGGGGGCTGGTTTGTGGGATTTAGGGAACAGCAGAATGTGGCAAGTCTTCCACAGTTCAGGGTAAAAGCTGATGGAGAGGATGATGTGATACAGGGTAGCAAGGACATCTGGGAATGAGGGAGGGATTCCTTGAAGGGGCGGTAGGTGACACCATCATGAAAAAGGGTGGTGTTGCATTTGGGGCAGAGTATGAGTTTGACATTGTGTGAAGCAATGGGAGTGTTTATGTCTGAGGGAGGTAACTGATCCAAATACTGAAAAACGGGGGCGAGTGGTAGGATGGATATATTGGAGCATTCAAGGAGTGTGGGGAGGAGGGCATAATAAAAGTAAGGATCATTGGGTATGGAGAAGATCTCAGAGAAGTGGGAAGCTAAATGGTTTGTCTTACTGAAGTTGTCAGAGAAGGGGGAAGTTGTCATTGAGAAGAGGATAATAGGGGGAGGGATGGCTGCCAGTAAGGCAGTGGAAGGCTGAGCAATACTTGTATGAATTGAGATAGAGGGTGGAGTTGAGCCGTGAACAAGTCTGGCGCCAGTCTGGCATTTCTTTGCTGTTAACAGGTTTCAGATGTGGTGTTGTAATTGCCGGTGGCAGAGGAGTGAACCTTGGTCACAGGTGCGAATGAAGATCCACTGGGATTCATGGAGAAGGACAGCATATGGAGAAAGAATACAGCTGTGAGGGTGGATAAGTTTGGTAGGAACATGGGCCACCATGGAATCAGTAATGGTCTTCTGGAGTAAGGAGGAAGCATGGGTGATATCAGTGGGTTGGTGAAAGGTAATTGGGTGGCTTTTGACCTGTGGGTAATATATTCCCAGTAGGCATCCCAGTCGGTGTGTTGGTAATCATGGACAGACTTTGGGGGACAGCAGGGAGGGGGCAGGAGGGGGTAAGGGGTGGAGGTGATGCTGAGAAAGCCTGGAAAGTGGTCACTACCAACAGGGTCAAGGACATCTGTGGCAATACAATCAAGGAGGTTGGGGGAACTGAGGATAGTATCTGGGTTGAAGTTACTTTTGGGGAGAGTGTGCTGTGGGAGGGGAACAAGGTCACCAAGGAAAGTAGCAAGGAACTGATGCCACTGCTGAAGGGTGGCAGGGTCACAGTTGTGGATGCTGTGGTCTGCAGCAATCACATAGGAAGAGAAGGTGTGGTCAACATGAGAGATGAATTCATAGGGGAGAGGAGCTGCAGTATGGACATAGATAGTGGTGCAGGTGACAGTGGGGGAGGGAAAAATTGACACTGAGGATGAGATGTTTAGTTAGGTCAGTGAGCAGCAATTGTGGGCAGATGGGGATATGCTTGAGATGCCAATAGAGACCCCACTTCATGCAAGAAGAAGGGGATTGTCAGTCCGTGAAGGAGGTAGTGAGTGGTGCAGACTACATGGTGAGTTTGGAGGAAGGTTTCGTTAAGGGTGATGAAGTCGACCTGTAGCTGGGACAGGGTATACATGAAGAGGTATTTGTTGGCACAAGCAAGCAAATGTTTAGCTGCAGGAGATGGTACTGTTGGAACACCAGGGGGAATGGTGGAAGGGAATGGAGGAGGGAAGAGAGAGGCTTAAACAAAAGCATCTAGGTGGATGAAGGTGAAGTGAGCCTGGTTATGAGAGTATGTGGTGTCGATACTCAAATGGGAGTTGGGGTGGACTGCAAGGGAGTGCTGGTGGAGAGTGTGGGGATGTTGGAAGGGTGGATATTCTAGAGGATGATGGTCAGGAACCAGATGATGTCTGTAGCCATAGGGGGAGGGTGGGGGGAAATGTTGGGGTGGTTGGGTTGGTCGATGGGGCAAATGGGAACAGGTAGCTTGGGGTTGGTGGGAGGTGGTTTGGCCTTGCATTTGGAGGAGTAGATGGGGTCAGGTTTGTGGCAGGTGTTGCAGGAAGGGGAGAGGCGCGTTCAGGACACTGTTTGAGGAAGTTGGACACTTTACACTGGGGGCAAGGCGGGCGGTTCTTTGCAGTTTTGGGTGAGGTGGTCATTGTAGAGGAGACAGCATTGGTAGTGGTAGGATTGAGAAGGGTAATGGGAGGAGTCAACAGGTTGGCGACAGATGAAAATCAAGGCTGTCTGAGTGAGGAGGTGATCTATGGAGGAGGCGGACTCTGCAAACACACATACCTGGAAGGTAGGACAGGAGATGTTATAGATACACCAGGCTAAGTGGATTTCCAGGGCAGGGTGGGCATTCAATTCTGCCAAAACCTTCACCTCCGTGACCATAGGGCTGAGTTTTCCGATCATGGCAGTGAGGGCTGGTGGATGAAGAAGGGTTTGGGGCTGACAGTAACAGAAGGAAGTAAGGAAAGAAGTGACAGAAGCATGTGGGCTAAAGGTGATGCAGGGAAGTTTCCTTAGGAGAGAGCGGTTAGATAAGGACAGAGTCTCTGCAGGGGATAAGATGAGCAAGGAGGGGGCACTGGGGATATGAATGTATGCAGAATGGAGCTGGGGATGCGGCAGGAGAGGTGGTGTACATGAAGGGATCAGAAGGAAGACAGGCAGGCGGTGGTTTCTTGGAGGAGGGGGTGGAGGCGAACTTGACACTTGGGCATTTGGGATCTTTTTGGTGTGGGTGGCCTGGGAGGAGGGGTGTGGGACTGGTTGGATTGGAAGGTGGTGGGATGCAGGCGCCTCTTGTGAGGTGGAGGCACTTTGAAGGCAGGGTGGGTGCTCCATGGTAGCAACTGTAGCGTGGCAAGTGGTGATACAGGCGGGGGAAGCAGGGGTGGTCATAGCAGGTTTAGGAGGAGTGGGCAAAGTCATCCTGACAGGTTGTAGAAGCAGGAGTGGGGGCAGTAGCATGAGTGGGAGTAGGGCCAGTATACAGATGGGGCTAGAGGAGTGGGCAGAGATGGATGGGGAGGAGACTGTGAGGAGGGGAGGTGAAGCAGACAGGGAGAAGCCCAGAGGAGGTACTCCTGGACATAATGATTGGGGCAGGGGAAGGGTAGGTGCATATGATTGTGGTGATGGAGGTGTGTATGGTCTACAGGTCTACAGGTGTCACCAAAGTAGGGAAAGAGAAAGAAGAAGGGGCAATGAGGAGATGGGGACTGAGTAGTGGCAGTAGACGGACAGTTGGACAGATGGACGGATGGATGGACGACAGTAGAATGTGACAGGGGGTTCCTTCCAAAGCTTCGATTTCACCCTTGAGGTTAGAACAGGCAGCAGAAATCTTCGATTTGGAAGTTGTGGGACTCCAACCCACACGATGCTAGAGCGCCTATTTTCTTTTTCTTTATTGTGATTTCATTCCCCTGCCCCATATGGGCAGCAAAGGGCTGGCAGCAGCACAATGTGCTGCCCTTCAGCCAAGTGATATGTTTGACAAAAAGAGGGAAATGAGACATATAAAATGTGATAAAGGGAGATAGTTCAGGGAGATAGTACAGGGAGACATGGTGGAGGGGGGGGGGGTTAACAGAGATTTTCATGTGAGACAGTTAAAAAAGTCCACATAAGTTAAAAAAAACACACTGGGCGATGTGCAGCATGTAAAAAACACTGAAGCCACATGCACAAGTTAATCGTTGGCCACAGTATTAATACACACCAACACTTAAAAACCACTGTATGAGATGGAGCATGCAAAATGAAGAGTGAAACCTGTGAGGAGGGACCTGCAGACGGAGGGGAGGTCTGAGAGGAGTGAAAAATGGGAAGAGGAAGGGGCAGCAGGGGATGGGGGCTGGAGGGGTTGGGATGAAAAGAAATGGGGTGGGGAGTGCACCAAGGGCCAGGAGATGGGCAGTGTGGGAGATGGAGAGGGAAGGCAAGTCAGGAGGGAGTGTAGACACAGAAGGGGTACACTGGAAAGGGAAGGGCACAAGAGGGAGGAGAAACCCACTCAGGGGAAGGGAAGAGTAGGAGAGAGGGGACCCTGAGGAGTGGGAGGGGAAGGTGGGGTTGGGGTTGATAGGAGGGGTAGATATCAGGGCGAAGTTCAACATCCAGAAAGGGTAGGTGCTGGAAGATGCATTGGGAAATGAGGTGGAGGGTGTGGAGATGGAGAGAGGGTGGGACACCACAGTAAAGGCGCGGCAATGGGCTGGGGATGATAGCAGACACCAGTGGGTGGGGGAAATCGAGTCTGCAGACGACATACAGGGTGTGGATATGTTGGAGGAGAAGGAGAAGATGTGGGAAGGGGATAAGATCATAGAAGGTTCATGCATGTGGGACAGGACGCAGTGACGAAAGGCAAAGTTGAGTGTATGGCGTTCAAGTATTTGGAGGGCTTTATAGAGTTTGGGTGGGGCAGAAATCGAGGCGACGCTGGCATAACAAAGGATAGGGCGGATCAAGGATTTGTAGGTGTGAAGGATGCAGTCCCCATGTCCGGCCAGACAGGAGTTTCGGAGGTAGAGTCTATTGCAGGCTCTGTGTTGGATCGTAAGGAGATGAGGAGTCCAGGTGAGATGACGGTCGAGGGTGAGGCCGAGGTGTTTCAATGTAGGAGTGAAGTGGATACGACGACGATAAACGGCGAGGTTAAAATCGTGGTGCCGGAAGGAGCGGGTGGTAGGACCTACAGTGATTGCCTGCAGAGCGGCTACAAATTCCTGCCCCTACATACAATAGTCCTGCAGCAACATCACTGGAGAATTAAACACACTTGTGACAGCAAGAGGAATACGAGAAAAAGTTGACATGAAAGCACCGGTAACCAGAGGAACAGTAATTTTCCGTGGTCAGCTATAAGACAGTTGGATTAGATTGTTTAACATGGATGACCACCAGACGTAGAGTAATAGATTTACGTATGTCGGATCACAATCCCAGACGTGGCCTAGACCTTCTAGGCAACCAAGTTATAGGTTTTTATAAAGCTTCCTTAGCTATACAGCACTGCGTTACTAGCTTGGGGACTGCAATAAACAACTACAGAATGGATTTCATACTTGACCCAGTGTAAGATTGTTTACGTTTCTTAAACTCTAATAAACTGTGGTGTCACCGCCAGACACCACACTTGCTAGGTGGTAGCCTTTAAATCGGCCGCGGTCCGTTAGTATACGTCGGACCCGCGTGTCGCCACTATCGGTGATTGCAGACCGAGCGCCGCCACACGGCAGGTCTAGAGAGACTTCCTAGCACTCGCCCCAGTTGTACAACCGACTTTGCTAGCGATGGTTCACTGACAAAATACGCTCTCATTTGCCGAGACGATAGTTAGCATAGCCTTCAGCTACGTCATTTGCTACGACCTAGCAAGGCGCCATTACAAGTTACTATTGATACTATGAAAAATGTACCGTCAAGAGCTACGTTCACCATTTATGGATTAAAATTAAGTATTCCACCAGCTACGTCCCTTTTTCTAAAGTCTAATTTCCTTGTCCTGTTCCAGACCTCACGCCAGCCTGCGTGAGCTAAAGCGCGTGCCTTTTGGCTTCCTCTAGTAACCCGGTGTTGGCTCTCTTGCCAACTCACAACATAAACACTATTTACAGTGCCTTTCTGTACTCTCTACTAATCACAACCATAGAGTGTCCGCTGACAAATACCTTACAAATCAGTTGCTGCATGGTTTCTAACATCATTCTCCAGTATGTAAAAGGAACACATGCAAGTTGACTGCTGTCTTGGATGCTTTCCTAGAAAAGAAAACCATTTGACATGGAGCTGTGTCAAAGGATGACACAAAGTAGAGGTATAGTAACAAGGTAGGATATAACGATATACTGATGATGCTTTCCCGAGAGAGAGGAGGGGAGATGTGGTAAGTCGTTTACAGCACATTAAACTATTTTTTACGTTGTTTTCTTGGGGTGTATCCGTTGTGTACTATAATCTGCCTTCGACCCATATACAGTAGCACGTTCTGTGTGAGACTCAAATACTGTCTACCTGCAATCATTAACAACAAATCTCCACGTACCACAGTCAGCAGAGGGCTTCCAATGCGTTTGTGATTAATCATGCCCACCAAAACGACGGACATAAATCGAGTCTTCAGTTGCATAACTGCAGTCATTCTAAACCAGTGACAGTGTTTATGAGGTACATCAATCCTCTTGTATACATTTGCTTGACCAATGTTCTGTGTGGAAGAGACTGTTGGAAGTTACCAGGGTCGGTGGAGCAGTTAGAGATTTATTCCACCTGACTACCATTATGACTAAACGGAATGTTGGAATGTGATATAACATGCGTTGCTTACTATTATTAATGTACCGGCGCCAGTAGTTAGTCACCTGAAGGCCTCGGTGCGACGTAGATTGTTTAAAATCGGGACACAGCGTGCCAACGTCCACCTAACGTTTGCTACGTGTCGTAAGCAACACAAACCACGACTTTTATATTTCTCGAAGATGTTTGGCTCTCAAAGACAATCGTACTCTCCCGCTGTCGATGCTGTTCACTGTAAGCAATCTTGTGAAGCAACAAATCAACCAACTAATATTGTAATGAAACAGGGTGTTGCAGCAAACAAGAACACGGACCTACGCTGATAAATGAAATGTAATTCAGAGGCGCAGTATCCTCCAATAAAGCACATTTTACAACTGCAAGCAATTTATGTTACAGTAATTTTTGGCACCTGTAGTTAATTCGAGAACTCACAAATAACAGAGTATCAGGCTAACGTCTTCCGTTACGCGCCTTTTGACGACACCTCACATTTAAAAATGGTTCAAATTGCTCTGAGCACTATGGGACTTAACATCTGTGGTCATCAGTCCCTTAGAACTTACAACTACTTAAACCTAACCAACCTAAGGACATCACACACATCCATGTCCGAGGCAGGATTCGAACCTGCGACCATAGCGGTCGCGCGGCTCCAGACTGAAGCCCCTAGAACCGCTCGGCCACACCGGCCGGCTTGCAGTAGGGTTTTGGAACATATACTGTATTCGAATATTATGTAGTACCTCGAAGAAAACGATTTATTGACACACAGTCAGCACGGTTTCAGAAAATAACGTTCTTGTGATACACAACTAGCCCTTTATACTTATGAAGTAATAAGTGCCATCGACAGAGGATGTCAAATTGGTTCTATATTTTTAGATTTCCAGAAGGCTTACGAACCGTTCCTCACAAGCGTCTTCTATCCAAACTGTGTGCCTAGGGAGTATCGCCTCAGTTGAGCCACTGGATTCGTGATTTCCTATCAGAAATAGACGGAAAGTCATCGAGTAAAACAAAAGTAATAGCCGGCGTTCCCCAAGTGTTGTAGGCGCTCTATTGTTCCTGATCCATATTAACGACATAGTAGCCTTCTTAGATTGTTTTCAGATGGTGCTGTCATTTACCGTCTCGTAAAATCATCAGATTATCAAAACGAATTGCAAAATGATTTAGATAAGATATCTGTATGGTGTGAAAAGTGGCATTTGACCCTGAATAAAGAAAAGTGTGAAGTTATTCACTTGAGTACTAAAAGAAATCAGCCTAATTTCGATTACGCGACAAGTCACACAAACCTGAAGGCTGTAAATTCAGCTAAATACTTAGGGATTACAATTACAAATAACCTAAATTGGAACGATCATATAGATAATATTGTGGGTAGAGCAAACCAAAGACTGCGATTCATTGGCAGGACACTTAGAAGGTTCAACAGGTCTACTAAAAAGACTGCTTAGACCACGCTTGTCAGCCCTATTCTGGAGTATTGCTGTGCAGTGTGGGATCCACACCAGTTGGGACTGACGGATGACATCGAGAAAGTACAAAGAAGGGCAGCTCGTTTTGTATTATCGCGAAATAGGGGAGATAGTGTCACAGACATGAAAAGTCAATTGGAGTGGCAATCATTAAAACAAAGGCGTTTTTCGTTGCGATGAGATCTTCTCATGAAATTTCAATCACAAGTTTTCTCCTCCGAATGCAAAAACGTTCTGTTGGCACCCGCCTACATAGGGAGAAATTTCACGATAAAATAAGATAAATCAGGACTTGCACAGAAAAATTTAAGTTCTCGTTTTTCCCGCGTGCCGTTCGAGAGTGGAATGGTAGAGAGACAGCTTGAAGGTGGTTCATTGAACCCTCTGCCAGGCACTTTATTGTGAATAGCAGAGTAACCACGTAGACGCAGATGTAGATATCGTAGCTGAGAAACTGTCGTAACAAATTAATTACCATCTTAGATCAGCAAATATAGAACGATAGTCAAAATACGGTTGCCAACGATGTTATATGTATGTAAGTCCATCTAGACAATGTATGCATAAGTACAGATCCGTGCTCAGTGTTCTACTATAACATAACAATATACAGTGAAAATAAAGTCATCCACATTGTACAGCAGGTCACTAGGCACTGCGAGTTTAGCTGAAACAGATTTGTAGAGAAAGGGAAAGAAAAATAAATTAATATCACACAATAGTAAGTCTGGACACTCCTTAAAAAGATATCACTTGCAGATAATAAAATAATTAATAGGACTATTTACATAGCAGTATTCTGTATACAAACCAAAATGTCATTAGAACATGCATTTACAGAAAATCGATCGTTGTGTCCCGTTCTAATTTCCCGTTCTAATTCAGTCTTACGCCGATACATCACCTCCTGATTTCAGCAAGGCGTATCGGTGCTTGCTTTCACCTTTCCACATCGTCTGACGCTTCTTTATTGAGTGGGTTTAGCATATCACGTATCTTTCTAGTCACACAAAAAGGGTTTCTGCGGAGCCTTGTGGAAGTCGTCTGTCCACAGTACCAGTCCCTTATTGACGGTGCACTCTTTCTAATTCTACAGTTGCCAGGGGTAAACGAGGGGGAGTGATAGGTTATCCTCAACCTGTACGTAAATCAATTTCTAAGAGTAAAATGCTTCAGAGGGAGACAGCAATTGAGAATGGTGTGAGATGTGCTGTAATCCTATGCTAATTGTTTAATGTAAATGTTGAGCAAGAAGTGAAGTAGTAGTCGAGCTTTTCTATTTAGGCAGCGAAACATGTGACGATGGAACAAATAAAAACAGACTGGGAATAGCAAGAAAAGTTTTCTTGTAAAATAGGAATATATTAACATCTACATCTACATCTACATCTACATGAATACTCTGCAAATCACATTCAAGTGCCTGGCAGAGGGCTCATCGAACCACCTTCACAATTCTCTATTATTCCAATTTCGTATAGTCCGCGGGAAGAATGAACACCTACGTCTTTCCGTACGAGCTCTGATTCCCCTTATTTTATCTTTGTGATCGTTCCTCCCTATGTAGGTCGGTGCCATCAAAATATTCGAAGGAAAAAGTTGGTGATTATAATTTCGTGAGAAGATTCCGTCGCAACGAAAAACGCCTTTCTTTTAATGACGTCCATCCCTAATCCTGTATCATTTCTGTGACACTCTCTCGCACATTTCGCGATAATACAAAACGTGCTGCCTTTCTTTGAACTTTTTCGATGTACTCAGTCAGTCCTATCTGGTAAGGATCCCACACCGCGCAACAGTATTCTAAGAGAGGACGGGCAAGCGTAGTGTAGGCAGTCTCCTTAGTAGGTCTGTTACGTTTTCTAAGTGTCCTGCCAATGAAACGCAGTCTTTGGTTAACCTTCCTCACATTTCCTATGTGTTCCTTCCAATTTAAATTGTTCGTAATTGTAATTCCTATGTATTTAGTTGAATTTATGGCTTTTAGATTAGACTGATTTATCGTGTAACCGAAGTTTAACGCGTTCTTTTTAACACTCATGTGGATGACCTCATACTTTTCGTTATTTAAGGTCAACTGCAACATTTCGATATTTCTTCTAAATCGTTTTGCAGTTCGTTTTGATCTTCTGATGACTTTATTAGTCGATAATCGACAGCGTCATCTGCAAGCAACCTAAGTCGGGGGCTCAGATTGTCTCCCAAATCGACTGACTAAAGAAACTAAACTATTAAAGCAGACAGATGATATAATAAAATTCTCTCCTGGTTAGGAACTCGTAAATGACAAATGCGGTTACTTATCTGTTGCCGCGTCTGTCACGGTCGGCTACTGCTGCCTGACTGACTGACTAACGCCAACAAGCGGTAACACTAGTTTTCAAAACAAGCAAACAAACGACTGTCGGCTCGCGCTACGGAAATCTACTGTAAAACCTGACGAAATCGCACGAACTGTGTCTAGTAATACGCCGACATTCAAAAATCTAACTACCGAAGCACTTAGGTGAAACTAAATAATTTGACCCTGATTTGGAAATTGTAATATGTCACAAAAATCGGTTTACTTTCTCACGCAAAGAAAAACGCGAGAACTGTGGCTATTAGACGTTAAATTTACGAGCAGAAACTCAAGAAACTAAACTATTAAACCACACAGAAGATACAATAAAATGCACTCCTGGTTATGAACTCGTAAATGACAAATACGGTTACTTATCTGTTGCTCCGTCTGTCGCTGTCGGCTACTGCTGTCTGACGTATATATATAAAATTAGAAGTTAGGGAAACATTTTAAAAAGTATTTATTTTGAGTGTGGTATTATATGGAAACGAAACGTTTGCGATATACAGTACTGGCAGAAAGAGAATGAAAACTTGTGAAACGTGTTGCTACAAAAAAATGGTGATGATTGAATGGGTAAGAAGAGTAATTAGTGAAGGGCTATTGAACGTAAATGGGGAGAAGACTTTATGGCACAACCTGACTAAAAGAAGGTCTAAGTTGTCAGGGTACATCCAGAGTAATCAAAGAATATTTAATTTTGTAATGGAAGGAAGATTGGGACACAAATTGCAGAGGCGGAACAAAGGTTGCCACAGTAAGAGGATTCAAATAATACAGTGATGAAGGGCTTACACAGAATAATCTGGCTTGTAGAGTTACATCAGACCTGCCTGCAGACTGAAAATCGTGGCCAGTACATAGTTCAACACGTCCTCTGAATTTGGATACAATGGACCTATCATTTATACGTGTGCAATTTGAACAGGAATATGTGAAAGTACACGTGGTTTGCATGTAGTAGACATTTGGCTTCAAAAATCTCCAAATTTCCGTTCCCCCTCCCCGCTACCTCTTCCACCAAGACAGAGTGAAAGATCTACACTGAAGTGACAGAAGTCACGGGATAGCGAGTTAGCCGGCCGTTGTGGCCGAGCGGTACTAGGCGCTATAGTCTTGAACCACGTGACCGCTACGGTCGCATGTTCGAATCCTGCCTCGGGCATGGATGTGTGTGATGTCCTTATGTCAGTGAGGTTTAAGCAGTTCTAAGTTCTAGGGGACTGATGACCTCAGATGTTAAGTCCTATAGTGCTCAGAGCCACTTGAACCATTTGATAGCGAGTTGCTCGTATACACATAACGGTAGGATCACGTAAAGAAGGTGCAAAAGGGTAGTGCATTGGCGGAGCTGTCATTTGTGGTCAGGTGATTCATGTACAAAAGCCTTCGGACGTGATTATGGCCGCACGACGGGAACAAACAGACTTTGAACGCGGAATGGTAGTTGGAGCTAGGAGCACGGGACAGTCTATTACTGAAATCATTAGAGAGTTCAATATTCCGCTATCCACAGTGTCAAGGTTGTGCCGAAAATACCAGATTTCAGGTATTGCCTCTTACCACGGACAATGCAGTGGCCGACGGCCTTCACTTAACGACCGAGAGAAGTGGCGTTTGCTGAGAGCTGTCAGTGCTAACAGACAAGCAACACAGCGTGAAATAACAGCAGAGATCAATGTGGTTCGTACCACGAACGTATCCGTTAGGACAGCACAGCGAAATTTGGCATTAATGGGCTGTAGCCGCAGACGACGGACACGAATGCCTTTGCTATAAGAAGCACAACTTCCCTTGCGACGACTCTACTGGGCTCGTGACCATATCAGTTCGACACTAGATGACTGCAAAACCGTGGTCTGGTGACGTGAGTCGTGATTTCAGTTGGTAAGAACCGATGGTAGAATTGGAGTGTGGAGGAGATCCTGTGAAGCCATGAACCCAAATTGTTAACGTGGCACTGTGCTGGCTGGTTGTATCTCCATAATGGCGCGGGCTGTGTTTACATGGAATAAGCTGGATCTTCTGGGTGTTGGGCTACTTGGAGACCATTTGCAGCCATTCATGGACGCCATGTTTCCAAACATCAATGGATTTTTTAAGGGATCCCATTGCGCCATGTCACCGGGTCAAAATTGTTCACGATGAAGAAGATTCTGGACAGTTCGAGCGAATGATTTGGCCACCCTGATCGTCCGACATAAATAAAATCGAACATTTACCGGAGGTAATCGAGAGGTCGGTAAGTGCACACTTTCACAGTTATGGACGGCTATACAGGGTGGTCAGAAAATGTGTGAAATGCTTGTATGGATGTTACAGGGCAGGTTGTACTGAGACATAAATGTTAAGAAAAAAATTCGATACGTTGCGCCGTTTCCGAGTTGTTTAGCATTGAAGTTAGCCAATCAGATCGTCGTGCGCGTAAATTCAAGTTTCAGCTAACCAGACAAAGCACTCGTTGGGCAACACCGCCCCTGGCAGGCCGCTTGAGTGTGAGCGTCCGACGCCCTGATTGGCTGAATTCTACGCTAAATAACTCGGAAACGGAGCAACGTATGGAATTTATTTCTTAACATTTACGTCTCAGTACAACCTGCCCTGTAACATCCCCACAAGAATTTCACACATTTTCTGACCACCCTGGAGAGGTAGCATGGCTCAATGCGTCTGACTTCCAATGACTTTTTGGGTCCACGCCACGTCAAGGTGCTGCACAACGCTAGGCAAAGGTCGTCGACACGACATTAGCAAGTTTCCCATTACTTTTTTTTACCTCATTGTACTCTCCCAACGCACATAATGCGGAGTTACTTAGCATTAGTGTATCAGGAGCGGAATGTGCAAATTCAAATGACTGCAGCCGAAAGTGAGCTCCCTCACCGCACTGTTACTCGTGAACATTCCTCCGGTACATTAGCTGCTCGAAATACGCAGTAGGAAAACTTGCTGATGAATCACCACTCCGTGATCGTTGTCTCCTCGTCATTGAAAATGTCAGCAACCACACCCCTTGCCTGTAACATTTCCTGCGCTCGCTTGTGGCTTTGTTGTAGGCAGCAAACGTGACCAGCCCGGCTACGGACCTGCAGTACTTCCTGTACTCGAACGCCAGTGAGGGGGACCACCTCCACCGTTTGGGCGACCTGTTGCGCCTCTACCACGACATGTTGGTGGGCCTGTTGCGTCGTCTGGGCATTGAGCAGGCCGCGCACGTGTACACCGTGGAGGAACTCCAGCGGGACATGGACCGCTGTTTGGCTGCAGCCGTTGTCCTCAGCGCCACGAGTGGCTTCGTTCTGACTTCGGAGAAGTACAGCGCAGAATACGCACGGGCTTTCAACGACGTAGAAAATTCAGAGCAGGCTCTTGCGAAGACCTTTGATAATCCATATTCTTTGTCGTATATGAAATACCTCTCACCTATTTTCGACAGTAAGGGAATTTTGTAACTGCCCAAATCACTTACATTTCTCTAATAAATGTACTTATTATTCTGTACTTCGTTTATTTATTCCTTCCAACCTGTGGTGATAACAGTGGACTATTAAATATGAAGTAACGTTTTTGCGAACTATTACGGTAATCCTTTTCTTTTGATTTTGAGCTAAAGATATATTGATAGAATGAAGGTTTTGAAGAGTGCATGGCATTGCTGCTGGTCGGCAAGACTTAACGGAAGACCAACACCTCTGAAGTTGTCCATCGCAGTTCTGGACGAAACATTAGGATCAGAAGAGTTTCGTGGACCACCTTAAAATTGAAAATGTGTTTATTGTATTACATTTATTAACTAAACAAATAGATATAGAACAATAAAAATACAGCTGTGATAATTATACATTGAACTAGAGCAGAAAATTCGTCGTCCTGAAAAGTTACAAAAAAGTGACTATCATCATTTTTGCCTTGTGCTCTTCAGTTGTATAGCTACAGCATGAGTGACATTTCTGAAGAAGATGCACGAAATAAGAGACAAAGATTGTTCAATAATGTCTGCCTTGTTGCAACATGGGGTGAATTACAATCACCGAAGAGAAATCTGCTGGGAAATGAGTTACGGCACAGCCAGAGTTAAAATTTCCCACTGAAAAAGTTATCGGATAATTATTCTGTATGCTGGATCTAATTTTAGTGTTGTTTGTGAGGGGAAAACTGGATTTAGATGTAATAAAGGCAGCAGATTCTGACATGAAATTACATTTAGTGTGTGGTTCACTAAAAATTTCTCACCATACCTTACACGGAATTCGGTCATTCTTACCGACAATGCTAGTTATCGTTCGGCTGGTACAGAGAAAACACCACGTAGAAACACCAGGAAAGTGGACATTGTGCTCTGGCTTAAAAATAAAAGTATTGCGCACTGTGTAAGCTAGACCCATGGCCGAACTCCTGCACCTCATTAGTTGAAACAAGTCACAGAACACATGAGGTTGATGTGGTCACACAGTGTGAAAGGTGGCTTTCATTTGTGACGTTCATTCCGCAGATTATTCTGCATGTTTGAAGTAAATAAACCCATATAATGGTTAATTAGTCTTATTAGGTGGATTAGAAAAAGAGACATGTGATGATTAAACACATGTCTGAAATAATACGGGCTTTGGAAATGATAATATTTAGTTGCATGCTGTAGGTGTAAGCAAAGTAAATTTGCCAGTGCAGGCGAGGAGTGGCAGGCACAGCCGGGGAGACGAGGGCCGGCGAGCGCCGGAAGAGCATTGTGCAGGGGCCGGGGGTCCCAGGGGATGGGGCCACTGACCGGCAAGCACCAAAAAGAACACCGCCGGGTGCCAGGTGAGAGAGAGAGGGGAAATTTCGAGCAGACAGAGAGCGTCCAATGTACGCGCTGGCGCCGTCCGGTCGCGCGCTGTTTTAGCAGCAAATGAGCTGAGCTCTGATTGGGCAGTTCATAAGAAAGTGCGGGAAACGCTGAGGGTCAGAGAAATTTTTGGATAGGTGGAGAAATTGTATCACTCCGCGAGGGAGATGTGGGACGCCTTTGCAGCGTCGGGATTGGCTGATTAGAGTTTGGCGGCAAGATTGTCGCAAGAGCATCAGGGAGAGCGAGGCAGAAAGGAGAGCAGCTTGTCCCGTGAAAGCGGACAGTCGCAAAGTTCGGTAACTCTGAGATAGGGACTTGGATTCTGAATACTGTGCTGTGTATGATGTAGAGTCTGCAGCTACAGTAGGACATCAGCATCCACGATAGGCATTGCATTGACTACTAGTGTAATTGCAGTTGATTCTGCCTTATAGACTGGCAGTCACCACTGAACGTAGTCAACCAGTGCAAAGAGCTATCATACTGGTATTGCACGTTAGTACAAGACACACTGGGCTGCACCTTAAAGGTTGTTCAACCAGTCTTGAAAGCGTCGTATACCATTTAGAGCAAATATAGGGCTTGTGGTATTAGTAGTTACTGAGCAGTTCATTCTGATCAAGATATTTGAGAGACTTATCTTAATTCAGCGACTTCGCAGCTCCAGTCTTCGCCCCAGCAGTATCGACGGAGCCAGCACGCTGGTACACGGTATTGTAAAACTTGCAGCAGTGGCAGTAAAGTTCAGAAATAGTTGTTGGATCGTGTTCTCGCCATCCACTGAGCATCAGTGCAGTTTTGCTTGTGATTCGTTCTTGGGTATTGGTCTTTTTGCATGTTGTTTGGTTTGTTTCTTGGTGATGGTGTCCGAAGTGCATATTATTTCAGACACTAAAGAGATTATAGGAATGCAGTCAGATCGCATTTACCATTTGCTTATCCAGGGACATAATTAAATTTAACTTCGCATCAACTTAACATTGGCCAACCGGAGTGGCCGTGCGGTTCTAGGCGCTACAGTCTGGAACCGAGCGACCGCTACGGTCGCTGGTTCGAATCCTGCCTCGGGCATGGATGTGTGTGATGTCCTTGGGTTAGTTAGGTTTAATTAGTTCTAAGTTCTAGGCGACTGATGACCTCACAAATTAAGTCGCATAGTGCTCAGAACCATTTGAACCACCTCAACATTGAGATTATAGGAACGCAGTCAGATCGCATTTACCATTTGCTTATCCAGGGACGTAATTAAATCTAACTTCGCATCAACTTAATATTAAGAGCTGAGAGCCAATCTTACCAGTGTAGTATATCTAAGAACAGTGTACAATTTGTTTTCATTCATGATTTGTTCAATATGATCTAATTTCTATTGTGAGATAATTTACAATAAATACAAGTTATTTACAATATCGCTTTTGATTCAGTAATGGGTGGTAGTTAATCACTGTCACATTAGTATATTTTATTCATGTTTAATGTCGGCCACTTTCCCAATAAGAAGTCCTCCAAGTGAAACGCTTAACATCATACTGCTGCCAGTATAATATCAGGAAATTTAGGCACATGTTTACTACTATGCAGCAGAAAAACATTAAAGACAGCGGACATTGAAACGCTTATACAAGAAGCAATAAAAAAACATCCCTTGAGAGTGAACAGAATGAATGCGGCACGGTGAAGAGGTTCAGGAACACGACTTCATTAGCAAGGCCAAAATGGATATAAACCATGAACGTTGAAAGGTGGCTACTCTGAGCCACAGCGCCAGAGATTGCGCCAAAGAGTATTATTCAGCCTCCTCCACTGGCAGTGCTTGTTGAGATGTGGTAGTGGAGAGTGCTTATTGAGAAGTAGCAGTAGGCAGTGCTTATTGAGATGTAGCAGTGGTGAGTTCTTGTTGAGAAGTCGTAGTAGGCAGTGCTTGTTGAGATGTAGCAGTGGTGAGTCGTTGTTGAGAGGTTCCCATGGAGAGTGCTTGTTGAGATGTTGTCATATTGTTTTGATGGGCTAGGCACCAGATGTTGTTGGATTAGGGATGCTGTAATGTGCTTTTCGTCAATATATCTACATCTACATCTATACTCCGCGAGCCACCTTACGGTGTGTGGCGGAGGGTACTTATTGTACCACTATCTGATCCCCCCCTCCCTGTTCCATTCACGAATTGTGCGTGGGAAGAACGACTGCTTGTAAGTCTCCGTATTTGCTCTAATTTCTCGGATCTTTTCGTTGTGATCATTACGCGAGATATATGTGGGCGGTAGTAATATGTTGCCCATCTCTTCCCGGAATGTGCTCTCTCGTAATTTCGATAATAAACCTCTCCGTATTGCGTAACGCCTTTCTTGAAGTGTCCGCCACTGGAGCTTGTTCAGCATCTCCGTAACGCTCTCGCGCTGACTAAATGTCCCCATGACGAATCGCGCTGCTTTTCGCTGGATCATGTCTATCTCTTCTATTAATCCAACCTGGTAAGGGTCCCATACTGATGGGCAATACTCAAGAATCGGACGAACAAGCGTTTTGTAAGCTACTTCTTTCGTCGATGAGTCACATTTTCTTAGAATTCTTCCTATGAATCTCAACCTGGCGCCTGCTTTTCCCACTATTTGTTTTATGTGATCATTCCACTTCAGATCGCTCCGGATAGTAACTCCTAAGTATTTTACGGTCGTTACCGCTTCCAATGATTTACCACCTATGGCATAATCGTACTGGAATGGATTTCTGCCCCTATGTATGCGCATTATATTACATTTATCTACGTTTAGGGAAAGCTGCCAGCTGTCGCACCATGCATTAATCCTCTGCAGGTCCTCCTGGAGTACGTACGAGTCTTCTGATGTTGCTACTTTCTTGTAGACAACCGTGTCATCTGCAAATAGCCTCACGGAGCTACCGATGTTGTCAACTAAGTCATTTATGTATATTGTAAACAATAAAGGTCCTATCATGCTTCCCTGCGGTACTCCCGAAATTACCTCTACATCTGCAGATTTTGAACCGTTAAGAATGACATGTTGTGTTCTTTCTTCTAGGAAATCCTGAATCCAATCACAAACCTGGTCCGATATTCCGTAAGCTCGTATTTTTTTTCACTAAACGTAAGTGCGGAACCGTATCAAATGCCTTCCTGAAGTCCAGGAATACGGCATCAATCTGCTCGCCAGTGTCTACGGCACTGTGAATTTCTTGGGCAAATAGGGCGAGCTGAGTTTCACATGATCTCTGTTTGCGGAATCCATGTTGGTTATGATGAAGGAGATTTGTATTATCTAAGAACGTCATAATACGAGAACACAAAACATGTTCCATTATTCTACAATAGATTGACGTAAGCGAAATAGGCCTATAATTATTCGCATCTGATTTATGACCCTTCTTGAAAATGGGAACGACCTGCGCTTTCTTCCAGTCGCTAGGTACTTTACGTTCTTCCAGCGATCTACGATAAATTGCTGATAGAAAGGGGGCAAGTTCTTTAGCATAATCACTGTAGAATCTTAAGGGTATCTCGTCTGGTCCGGATGCTTTTCCGCTACTAAGTGATAGCAGTTGTTTTTCAATTCCGATATCGTTTATTTCAATATTTTCCATTTTGGCGTCCGTGCGACGGCTGAAGTCAGGGACCGTGTTACGATTTTCCGCAGTGAAACAGTTTCGGAACACTGAATTCAGTATTTCTGCCTTTCTTCGGTCGTCCTCTGTTTCGGTGCCATCGTGGTCAACGAGTGACTGAATAGGGGATTTAGATCCGCTTACCGATTTTACATATGACCAAAACTTTTTAGGGTTCTTGTTTAGATTGTTTGCCAATGTTTTATGTTCGAATTCGTTGAATGCTTCTCTCATTGCTCTCTTTACGCTCTTTTTCGCTTCGTTCAGTTTTACCTTATCAGCTATGATTCGACTACTCTTAAACCTATGATGAAGCTTTCTTTGTTTCCGTAGTACCTTTCGTACATGATTGTTATACCACGGTGGATCTTTCCCCTCGCTTTGGACCTTAGTCGGTACGAACTTATCTAAGGCGTACTGAACGATGTTTCTGAATTTTTTTACATTTTTGTTCCACATCCTCTTCCTCAGAAATGAACGTTTGATGGTGGTCACTCAGATATTCTGCGATTTGTGCCCTATCACTCTTGTTAAGCAAATATATTTTCCTTCCTTTCTTGGCATTTCTTATTACACTTGTAGTCATTGATGCAACCACTGACTTATGATCACTGATACCCTCTTCTACATTCACGGAGTCGAAAAGTTCCGGTCTATTTGTTGCTATGAGGTCTAAAACGTTAGCTTCACGAGTTGGTTCTCTAACTATCTGCTCGAAGTAATTCTCGGACAAGGCAGTCAGGATAATGTCACAAGAGTCTCTGTCCCTGGCTCCAGTTCTGATTGTGTGACTATCCCATTCTATACCTGGTAGATTGAAGTCTCCCCCTATTACAATAGTATGATCACGAAACTTCTTCACGACGTTCTGCAGGTTCTCTCTGAGGCGCTCAACTACTACGGTTGCTGATGCAGGTGGTCTATAGAAGCATCCGACTATCATATCTGACCCACCTTTGATACTTAACTTAACCCAGATTATTTCACATTCGCATTCGCTAATAACTTCACTGGATATTATTGAATTCTTTACTGCTATAAATACTCCTCCACCATTGGCGTTTATCCTATCCTTGCGGTATATATTCCATTCTGTGTCTAGGATTTCGTTACTGTTCACTTCCGGTTTTAACCAACTTTCCGTTCCTAATACTATATGCGCACTATTTCCTTCAATAAGAGATACTAATTCAGGAACCTTGCCCTGGATACTCCTGCAGTTTACCAATATTACGTTAACTTTTCCTGTTTTTGGTCTCTGAGGACGGACGTTCTTTATCAACGATGATAATGTCCTCTCTGGTAAGCCGTCAGGTATTTTATCGTTTCGCCCAAGGGGGGGTCCCTCTAACCTAAAAAACCCCCGTGTGCACGCCACACGTACTCTGCTACCCTAGTAGCTGCTTCCGGTGTGTAGTGCACGCCTGACCTGTCTAGGGGGGCCCTACAGTTCTCCACCCAATAACGGAGGTCGATGAATTTGCAACCATTATAGTCGCAGAGTCGTCTGAGCCTCTGGTTTAGACCCTCCACACGGCTCCAAACCAGAGGACCGCGATCGACTCTGGGCACTATGCTGCAGATATTAAGCTCAGCTTGCACTCCGCGTGCGATGCTGGTTGTCTTCACCAAATCAGCCAGCCGCCGGAAGGAACCAAGGATGGCCTCAGAACCCAAGCGGCAGGCGTCATTCGTTCCGACATGTGCTACTATCTGCAGCCGGTCACACCCAGTGCGTTCAATAGCTGCCGGAAGGGCCTCCTCCACATTACGGACGAGACCCCCCGGCAAGCACACCGAGTGCACACTGGCATTCTTCCCCGACCTACCCGCTATTTTCCTGAGGGGCTCCATAACCCGCCTAACGTTGGAGCTCCCTATAACTAATAGGCCCGCCCTCTGTGACTGTCGGGACCTTGCCGGAGAATCGGCCACTGGCCCAACAGGCGAGGCATCCTGTGGTGGCTCGGAAACGATGTCATCACCACTAGGAAGCACCCCGTACCTGTTGGAAAGGGGTAAGGCAGCTGCCACGCGGCCAGATCCCACCTTCGCCTTTCGGCCAGGCACGCGCGAGCCCACCACTGTCCGCCATTCACCCTGGAGTGATGGCTGACCGGTAAGATGCTCACTGCCGGAAGACGCAGCGACATCAGGGGTTCCATGTGATTCCAAGGCCTCCGAAGTAGGCATAGGTCTCACCACAGTTGCCCCAACGCCACTACGAGCCGACGCCTGCGCCTCGAGCTCGATGAGCCTAACAGACAAAGCCTCCACCTGCCCCCGAAGAGTGGCCAATTCTCCTTGCGTCCGCTCACAACAACCACAGTCCCTACACATGACTATGTTTACCCTACTCTATACGGTGACAAATTCCCAAGATAATCTTCTCATGAGCTACTCTGATAATCAAGAAACACTCACTGAAATACGAGACGCGAAAACTACGCTAGGTTTTCCCAGAAAAACTATTTAAAAGCTAAGCGCAGCAAATAAGTACAAAAACGCTTTATACAAACAGTACTCGCTGCTGCTGGTGCTCTCGCTCTGGCTGTCACAAGACAACTGCTGATTCAAGTGACTAGTGGCTAACGGCCGCGAAACAAACAAAAGACGGTTTTAGGGCGCTTTCTGTTCTAAACGATCAAGAAAACACTAAGAAATCTAACACGAAAACTACGTAAAGTTTTATCAAGAACTGTTAGTTACTATGCAGAGCAGATAAACACAAATAGAATCCCTTCCTTAGTGGAAGGTCGTAAACAAAATGCAAAATAAACGCTTTATACAAACAGTACTCGCTGCTGCTGGTGCTCTCGCTCTGGCTGTCACAATATGAAGGTAAAAAAATTCCTTTTTTTTGGTATTATTTCAATGTCTTGAACAATGTCTTGAACAATGTCTTGAACAATAATGCCTATTGGTTACAGGTTCAGTCAACAAAGCATCTGGCTCGTGTTCTTGTATTAGACTGTATTTCTGGTTTCTATGTGCAATTATAGTATTTCTGTTTTTTTTTAAATTACTTCAGTATAAATGATGTTTAAAATATCTGGTCTTATTGAGGAAGAACCGTGCCAGATGTGTACATTGAATCACACTTCCACACACAGAACAGCTACACTTGTGTTTTGTTGTTTCGTAGGTTTTATAGTTGCTGGGGACTTAATTAATTATTTGTGTGGACGGAAGTTTTCTCTCATTCTTTGTTGTTATTCTATGCAGTCAGATTGCGTACTAATACTAGTCAGGGCCAACCGTTTACGAGACTTCGTAACCGGACAGACAGCGACAAGAAAAAAAAAAAAAAAAAAAAAAATTAAAAGTATTTGCATTTATTATTTGTATAATTAAGCCCCCATGCACGTGGCGACCGCTGCTTCGGATCGTCCCTTGAATTCTTCTGATAGTAAAAATAGCAGACAGTAGTATTGTTGAAGTAATTTGTAGTTTAGTAGTTGTAGTCTATAATGCATGTGTAGATTTTGTAACAGAACATTGGTAGTTGTCTTGTCATTCTTTTAATGGTATTTTGGCAGAATTTAATTTTTGATGTCTTGTATACGCGTTTGACAATTTTGTGCAATTATGAAGATTTCAATTGTTCGTTAATCGTGTTTGAGGGAAGCATTTCGTGTGAATGATATTTTTGGTGATAAAGTGTCATTGTGTGTAATTTTCGTATAGTGACGAGTTTTGTATATTTTGTAAATGATTACGCGATCGATGAAAAAGGTAAAAATGATAAATAGTGAGAATGACGAAATTGTTAACATGGCGAACTCGCCAACACAGGAGAACAGTATGATGAATAATGAAGTTGAAAACAATTTAATAAATCGGGAAAATAGTCCGGAACCAATTCAAAATTTTTCTCAATCAAAAAATTTTCAGAATCGAGATTAATGACAGAAGACTCTGGAATAGTATCGAACACAGATAGCTTTATGGCTATGCCGAAGGAAGTTAGTTTTGCGGGAAATGTTAGGGGCGAAAAGAATTTCGAACCAGTTAATATGGAGCAGTTGATGGGTGCTATATTAAATTTGGGATCACGAATGGAAACACGTTTAGACTCACAAATACGAACAATTAAAACTGAGATGGGAACAATGGAAACACGATTAGACTCACTGGGATCACAGTTACGATCTGAAATTAAAACAGAGATAGGAATAATTAAAACAGAGATGGAAACATTGGAAATACGGTTAGATTCACGAATAGGGACATGTTTCAAAAACATGAAAGATGAATTAAAGAAAGAAATTAGAGAAGAAGTACAACCGATTTTGAATGCTCACAATAATAGATTAATTTCAATAGAAATCAGACAAAGGGAACAGGATAGAGAACAGGAAGAAAGAGATCGCGTGATAGTACAAAAATTTTCAGAGTTAAATTTACAACGTGCACACGATAAGGAAGAAATATTTGAGAGAATGGAGGAATCCGTACCAAATGACAGAATAAATAACCTAACACAACAATATGAACAGTTAACTACTAAATGTGTCAATACTGAAACCCGAGTGGCGACACTTACATAAGACGTAAATAAACAGAAAGAACAAATAGGTGATTTATCGGAAAGAGTTGAGGAGATTTCAGATAAATTGACAAGTCTTAGTTTAAATGGGGACAGAGATTCGGATGATACAGCACCATTACCATTTGCAGAAACCGAAGAGTACCAGAACATAAATAAGCATGTTGAAAATCAGGGAAAATTTAATGAACGCGTTGAAAGGGAATTTGAGGCATTACAAAAGCAAGTGAAACAAATTGAAGGCGAAATTGTAGGAAAAGACAGTAAAAGAAATTTAGAATCACAGATAGCAGAGGGGTTTGAAGAAAGTAATTTGTTTCATTTACGGGATGCAACAAGAGAGGTCCAGGCGCGCGTACTTGACAATAATCGACACTCGGACTGGGACAGACGCGGTAGGTCTTTGTCGCCACGAGGCGAAAATTTTGAATATAAACACTTTTTGACTGTTCGGAAATTTAAGATCTTTCGCAATTCTAAGAATGACATGCATCCATGTTCATGGTTAGATCAATTTATGTACGCACTTCCACCAAATTGACCACTAAGTCACAAACTGGAATTTATGTGTGGATATTTAGAAAACGAACCGGCGACGCGGATCCGCGCACTTATTAGAGATTGTAATAATTTAAATGATTTTTATCACGCATTTCTATCGGCATATTGGTACGAAAACACGCAAGACAGAGTCAAACACAGTCTTATTATGCAGCGTAATTTTAAACAGTCTGAGTTCCGCACGCCGGCGGAATACTTTGAAGACATGATTCGAAAGAATCAGTTCCTGTCCAACGCTTATAGCCCGACTGAATTAATTCGCATTTGTTTAACTAAGCTGCCACAATCAATAAGACAAATTGCTTTAGCCGGAAGATGTAAAGACGACATTGAGACTTTTGCTACAAGAACTTGAGTATGACAACGACGACGGGACTTCTTGTAATTTTTTCAGTAACAGTAATTACAATAGATTTTCAGAGAAAAGGGATAGTGATCGGAACGGGCGTTATATGGGTAATTTTGAGAATGACAGACGAAACAGACAGGACAATAGATACCAGCCTTATGACAATAACAGACGTTCTAACAGAAATTACACAGACAATTATAATAACGGTAATTCCTAACGGAATGATCAATCACACGGAAACAGTAATCGGTATCATCAAGACAGAAATTATTCATGCAATAATAGAAATTCTTACTACAGAAATAACCAGGGTAGTAGATCTAACAGTAATTTCAGAAGTGACAGTCGAAATTACACAAGAAGTAGTCATGCAGACAGACAGGAAAATAGAAATTTTAATAACAGACACAACCAAGAATTTGCATCTAACAGACAGAAGGGACCTAATTGGCATCCTCCACGTGACAGAACTTCAGAGAGACAAGTGCAAATCGTAGAAATTGATCCGCGAAATGACGCGAATAATCAAAGACGTGACGCAAGCAATCGACAATGACTTGTAGCTTCGGCTTCTGGCAGCAATATAGACGGTTCAGAAAGTAATGACACTACGACTTTAGACTACGTACGCCTGGAAGACATGAGAGACATTTTGCTAGACGAAAAGGAAAATAATGTAGACGCATTTTTACATCCTGTTATTGAAGTATGTGTGGGTAAGAATAAGTTCACTGCGGTTTTAGATTCTGGGAGCCCATTGAATGTTATTAGTGAATCAGTTTTTCGTATATGTGTAAGAACTATTGCTTGTCCTGTGTTACCTGTTTCTAAAACTACAATTCGAGGCGCTATTTCTGAAAAAACTGTGGAAGTCAAACAACAGACCAACTTAAATTTCATTTGTCAAGGTTACGAATTTTCTGCTAATTTTATTATTGTTCCATTACTCAGTACACAAATTATATTAGGTAAGGAGTTTCTTAACACACATAAGGCAATTTTGAACTTTAAAGAAGGCAGTGTAAATTTGACTGTTGCCGGAATGCCGTAATGTTTGAAATTTTTCGAGTGTTTAACAAGATCTGAATCAGATACAAAATGTTTTCGTTGAGCATTGACGACAGTGTGTTTATTCATGACAATGACAACAGATACAGAGACGCGATGGATGATATAATTAATAGCGAAGAATTAATTAATGAAAAGGTTAAGAAAGGTGAAGTGCCAGATGACGTTGCAAGAGAAGAGCTGCACCAAATTTTGAATTCACATGCTACAGTATTTAGTCATCACACAGGAACTATAGAAGGCTTACAATATTTATTTAAAGTAAAAGAACACACACCATTTCGAGGGAAAACGTACGCTGTTCCTTTGGCTTACAGAGACAAGGTTAAGAGTGAACTTCAATACATGTTAGATCAAGGCATTATTGAGCCAGCAGTCCTTATACCAGCCCATTACATGTCGTTCTTAAAAAGGATGGGTCAATTCGTTTGGTTCTGGATTCCAGACAGATAAATAATATCATCATTCCTGAAACTGATCGCCCACAAAATTTAGATGAACTTCTTCAACATTTCCATGGAATTAAAGTTTTATCCACGATTGATATGCGCCCAAGTTTTTGGCAAATAGAACTCCACCCTGATTGTAGAAAATACACTGCCTTTTTAGCCTTTGGTAACTGTTATCAGTTTCGGAAATTACAGTTTGGACTTGCTGTATCTTCTGCAGCATTCATTCGTAGTTTAAACGAAATTTTACCTGTTTATCTTCGTGACAATATTACTTCATATGTTGACGATATTCTTATTGCCAAACGTTCTTGGAGTGAGCATAACAAAATTTTGGATTCATTATTACGTATTTTTGCAAGAGTTGCCTTTACAGTGAACTTGGAAAAATCTGAATTTGGTCGTTCTCAGGTGAAATTTCTTGGTCATATTATTTCTACAGGAGGTATTCTCCCTGATCCAGAGAAGCTAGACGCAATTCGTAATTATGCTGTTTCTACTACATAACGTGATGTTCGTAGTTTCCTTGGTGTCTGTAATTTTCTTAGACGCTTTGTTAAATTGGACGATTTGGCCACACCTCGTTTATGTGAACTATCTGGAAAGAATTCTAATTGGTGTTGGGATGAGGAAGCTCAATCAGAATTTGAACAACTTCGTGATGCTTTAGTTGCTGCTCCACTTCTTTCACACCCGGATTTATCTAAAGATTTTTGTTTGGCGACGGACTCATCATACAAAGGCCTAGGTGCACATTTATTTCAAGAGATAGAAGAAAACGGCGTTGTAATACAGAAAACTATTGCATTTGGAAGTCGTGTTCTCTCTAAATCAGAAAAGAATTATTCGATTACGGAACTTGAAGCCTTGGCTGTTGTATGGGCTTTCACAAAATTTCGCATATTTTTGTATGGCAGACATACTAAGGTTTACACCGATCATCGAGCGCTGGAATTTCTTATGTCAACAAAATTAAAACATGGCAGATTGTCACGATGGGCGCTGTACCTACAGGAATTTGACTTTAGTATTGTTTACATACAGGGTTCTTCAAATATTATTGCTGATGCTTTATCGCGTGCACGTATGGGTTTGAAACAAAGTGCTGAAGAGGACTGCAAAGAAAACAATTATTGTTTGATGTATATTCAAGGTGTTGCGTTTGAGAATTTTATTTCGTCTTCGCTCCAGGACATCGCTAAGGAGCAAAATAAGGATCCAATTGGGAAGGACATTAAGGAGAAGTGGAGGAGAAAGGAAAGCGTAGCGATTAGACAGTATTATTTACTTCACAATGATATTCTTTTTAAACGAAAATCGGTCGACAACTCTGTTTGGTTAGTTTGTATTCCTGATGAGTGGGTTAATAAGTTGATTTGGTATATACATTTCAGTTATGCGCACTTTGGTCCCAGAAAATGTTTTCATAAATTACGAGAAAATTGCTACTTCAGTAATATGGAAAAACGTATTCGATCTGTTCTTGCCAAATGCAAATTATGTCAAAAGGGTAAGCCGCCAACTATTTCTCACAGAGCACCGTTGTTTCCTATCATTCCAGCGAAATTAAAGGAGATGGCTGCAGTCGATTAATTCGGTCCAGTGGTTCGTTCTACTAATGGTTTTGCGTACATTTTCGTAGCAGTGGAACTGACATCAAAATATGTGTGTTTTACACCATTACGCAAAGCTCGTTCAGTATCTAACGCTTTCATCAAACATTTTCTTAAAGAAGTGGGTCATGTTGATAAAGTTATATCAGATAATGGATCACAGTTTCGCTCTAAAATTTGGATTCGTACTCTACGGCGTCGTAAGACTAAACCAATTTTCATTTCACTTTTTCACCCTCAATCTAACGCTTCAGAGAAATGGATGAAGGAAATCAATAAATTGTGTCGACTTTATTGTCATCAGAATCACAGAACGTGTGATCAATATTTTCATATTTTTCAAAACATTCTGAATGAACTCCCTAATGATTCAACTTCTTTACCGCCTATATTGATATTAAAAAATAAAGCACCGACAAATCGCATTTCTGAAATCGTTCCTTTTCCGCCTACACGGAAACTGCGGCATTCTGAAATTGTGAACCTGGCTCTGCAAAATATTGCATCTGCGGCTGCTAGATGAGAGAAATCAGCTAAACGCCCTGGTCGTTTAAAAACCTTGTCAGTTGGTCAAAAGGTGTTAATTAAATCTCATCGTTTGTCTCACAAAAGAAAAGGCTTGTGCTGCAAATTTTTTCTGCTTTGTAACGGTCCATATAGAGTTCGCAAAATTATTCATGATAACACTGTCTAAGTAGAACCTCTTAAATCTCGACGCTCTAAGGGAATACATCATATATCGAACGTTAAAATTTTTGTAGAATGACATACTTTCGAGAAACCAACAGTTATACGTAAACACACGGAGAATGCAAGGATACCGCGCCGTGTTCCGGCGGCGGCACATATTCAAAGCAACAGTCAAGTCTGCGCGGCGCACAAAAGTCTGCGCGGTGCACAAGGCAGTCGTTGACCGCAAACAATTACTTTCTACGTCAGGCGCCTACAGCTGATCGAGCGCTCAGTGCGAATGCACTGACAGCCGTAAACAAATACACAGTCTAATTTCTCCGAATAAATTCAGTATAAAGCTACAGTGACTTGATAAATTATGTTATTAACGTTCAGTATTTTTCAGGATACGGTTGTATAAAATATTTAAAAACTTCAGGTAAATTCTGTGTGTGTCCGACCTTAAGAGGACTTGCTATCGAGAAAATTTCAGGAAGAATGTAATTTCGAAGAAGAAACTAATAAACTAAATAGGTAACGATTAATTGTGTTAATTTTTCAGGTAACATATTTCCACTTAGGTACGTACTTTAGACGAAATATGCTGCTCGCAATTACGTGATTCATACTTTGTGCTAAATTTCATGTTCTATGAATTTACTTGCGAAGCGACGTGCTTGCGTACATTAACTGATTTTGACAATGATTGGTTAATGAACAGGGTTGTTACTTATGGATATTATGCATCGCTTGGCTGCACTGCTTTTTCACTGATGTTATATTTTTTTATTATGTGCCTGATGTGCTCATTTATTTAAATTATAATAGTCACCTTATTAGTTGTGCTGATATGGTTATGTATGTAGGTTTCACTTTGTGATTTATCTGCTTGCGCCTTCATGTTTACTTATTAAGATTACATATGAACATTTATTTGCTTATGCTGATATGATGCTAATGACCTGTTTATTATATAAGATATATATTTGCTGCTTTGCGTATGGATTGCATATTTACACATTTCTGTTTTGTGGTCATAACTACTCTTTAATTTGGTATATAGAAATGCTGATATACTGCGTACAAACACGGAGTTTAGGTCACACTATGGTGTTAATTATATATTGTTCGCTTGGCAGAGCCTCGTTGTAGGGATTGTGCTGCATCCACTTGTTGACATTCTGTTCTCTACTGGTATATTTACTCGCTATTGCATGTTTTGCTTACGCTCAGTGCCTTATATTTTTTTAAGATAAGAAAATGAACTGCTATAATTCGACGAACGACATTAGTACAAGAAACTTCATAGAAGTCACATGAGCTGTAGGTTTTATGAAAGCTGTATAAATTTATGGTAATAGGAAGGAAGCTAGCGACATGACATACCAACACTAGGTTTAGACCATTGACAGTTATTACACTGCATTCTTCGTGAGCAATTGAAATAGGAAGTGACACTTGACACAAGAAATACTTCACATGTTTGCTTCTGTTTTGCCATGATTCTTAAAGTGGTGTACACACTGTGAATTATTACGATCATTCACACTCCGTACTCGTACTTACTTACTGAAAGTTATTCAAACTAAAGGCTGTTAGAGGTCATGTACGCATTTCTTTTATTTAATCATGGACAAGGTAACCAAAATGTATTTTATGATTCATAATGAATAGGAGATATGGGTCAGATGGATTACGCAGAGGTTGTGTGTGGACATTGTGTCTTCGGATTGTATGGGATGATGAATTGAAGTTTGCACAAGGATTTTATCTGTACTTGTTCAAAAAGACTGACTAGAGGAAGGAGTTGTTATGGAAGTGAAAAGATATTGGTAATAAGGTTTATATGTATCGACGTATTGAAGAGGTATTATTGAGGTATTGAGATTGTGTGAAGTTGATGATTATTGGAGTTTTGGTGGACAAGAGGTAAGGTAAATGATATTGATGATAAGGTTTATATGTATTGACGTAAGAGGTATTATTGAAGTATTAAGATTATGTGATGATAATGATTATTGGAGTTTTGGTGGATAAGAGGTAAAGTAAGTGAGGAGCATATTTTTTTTTTTTTGTTGGTTTATATGGAACAAGGAGGATGAAGATAGCAGACTAGAACACTCAAGTGGAAAGATGATTGTCTACACACACACTTTGTTAAATCACTAAGCAGTACATACTTTTTTTGGAGAGAGGAAGTATTTGTATATCTTCGCACAGTGACAGTTGTTCAGCAACTGTACATTTGATTTGGCTTGGCAAACATTGCTCTTGACATGATGACTACGACTTTGACTAACTATTATTGACTGTTATACACTGCTGCCACTACTACTTGATACACATGCCGAACATTAAATCCTTAACAGAATTGCATTTACACAGTTAACACTATTCAATTACACAGTAGTACTTAATGTGGATGAAAGATGAGTGAGTGTGTTTTGTGTGTCTCCCCTTCCTAATCCCAAATAATTGGTACCGATCTATCTCCTAAATATTATTTTACATGCTTGTTGTGGCCTGAACTGACACCCATAAATATTATAGGTTTACTGATATCTGTGTATTGCAATAGTTAATATGACAATTATCTGATATCATTAGTGTGTTTGTTATAATTTGTATGTTTAGTGTAAGAGCATTGATAATGATTTTGTGAAAGCAATTGTGTGTGCATTCCAACTGTTGTTCGTGCTTGCACCTACTCAACATTGCTGGGTGCCACTGATGGAACTGCTACTACTGACATAATGTCACTTGTTGGTGTCTGCACCTGTTCAACAATGCTGGGTGCCACGGATAGAGTGCTTCTACTGAAATGATGTCACTTGTTGGTGTCTGCACCTGCTCAACATTACTGGATGCCACTGATGGACTGCTTTTACTGAAATGATGTCACTTGGTGGTGTCTGCACGTGTTCAACATTAGTGGGTACTACTGATGGACTGCTTCTACTGAAATGATGTCATTTGTTAGTGTCTGCACCTGTTCAACATAACTGGGAGCCATTGATGGACTGCTTCTACTGAAATGATGTCACCTACATTGCTAGGTGCCACTAATGGAACTGCTTCTACTGAAATAATGTCACTTGTTAGTGTCAGCACCTGTTCAACATTGCTGGGTGCCACTGATGGACTGCTTCTACTGAAATAGTGTCACTCATTGGTGTCTGCACCTGTTGACCATTGCTGGGTGCTACTGCTGGAACTGTCAACTACTTGTTTATTGAACTATGGAAAGCATTTTATGTGAATATTTGTATAAACTGATTTTTTTGTGTATTTACTGTTTGCGAAATGTTATGAGACCCTTACCTACACCTATTTGACATTGCTGGTGCCATTGATTGAATGGTACTTGTGTAAACTATTACGTAAAATCATATGTATGAAAGCATTTGTATTCCTTACTCTATTTTATATATTAGGTTATTGAAGGGTCAGTGGAAAGCCAAATTTTATTTAGTTATGTGATATTTATTATTAATATTTTATTTTTTTCTGTATTTTTTTTGGACGAATTTGGTGGTATTTTCACCATCAATGCTGGCAAAAATACCATCAAATTCTAGCCCGTGGAGGAGGGGCATATGAAAGGTGGCTACACTGAGCCACAGCGCCAGAGATTGCGCCAAAGAGTATTATTCAGCCGCCTCCACTGGCAGTGCTTGTTGAGATGTGGTAGTGGAGAGTGCTTATTGAGAAGTAGCAGTAGGCAGTGCTTGTTGAGATGTGGTAGTGGACAGTGCTTATTGAGAAGTAGCAGTAGGCAGTGCTTATTGAGATGTAGCAGTGGTGAGTTCTTGTCGAGAAGTCGTAGTAGGCAGTGCTTGTTGAGATGTAGCCGTGGTGAGTCGTCGTTGAGAGGTTCCCATGGAGAGTGCTTGTTCAGATGTTGTCATATTGTTTTGATGGGCTAGACACCAGATGTTGTTGGATGAGGTATGCTGTAATGTGCTTTTCGTCAATATATATATAAAGGAAAAAAAATCCTTTTTTTTTGTATTATTTCAATGTCTTGAACAATAATCAGCAGAAGCAGTCCATCAGTGGCACCTAGCAATGTTGAACAGGTGCAGATAACAGTCCATAACATTTACTATCACTAATCAGACAGTTCATCAGCAGTAATTAAACATTTCCAAGTGGCACCCATCATGTTGAGCAAGTGCAGGTAACAGTCCATAATATTCAATATCACTAATCAGACAGTTCATCAGCAGTAATTAAACATTTCCAAGTGGCACCCATAAATGATGATAGGTGCAAGCACGAACAACAGTTTGAATGCACACACAATTGCTTTTACAAAATTCGTTGTTGAGAGGTTCCCATGGAGAGAGCTTGTTCAGATGTTGTCATGATGTTGTTTTGATGGGCTAAACACCAGATGTTGTTGGGTTAGGGATGCTGTAATGTGCTTTTCGTCAATATATATATGAAGGTAAAAAAATTCCTTTTGTATTATTTCAATGTCTTGAACAATAATGCCTATTGGTTACAGGTTCAGTCAACAAAGCATCTGGCTCGTGTTCTTGTATTAGACTGTATTTCTGGTTTCTATGTGCAATTATAGTATTTCTGGTTTTTTTAAAATTACTTCAGTATAAATGATGTTTAAAATATCTGGTCTTATTGAGGAAGAACCGTGCCAGATGTGTACGTTGAATCACACTTCCACACACAGAACAGCTACACTTGTGTTTTGTTGTTTCGTAGGTTTTATAGTTGCTGGGGACTTAATTAATTAATTGTGTTAACGGAAGTTTTCTCTCATTCTTTGTTGTTATTCTATGCAGTCAGATTGCGTACTAATACTAATCAGGGCCAACCGTTTACGAGACTTCGTAACCGGACAGTTAGCTGCTAAAAATTAAAAAAATTATTTCGAGAAGTCGTAGTAGGCAGTGTTTCTTGAGATGTGGTAGTGGAGAGTTCTTGTCGAGAAGTCGTCGTGGAGAGAGCTTATTGAGAAGTGGGCAGTACGAGTTCTGATGTAGCCGTGACTAGTTGTGAGGACGTTGTATGCAGTTGTTCTGATGGGCTAGACAGCCGATGCTGTTCGTTTGCGGATGTTGTAATGATCAGAGTGTGTTTTTCGTCAATATATATGAAGGTAAAGAAAATCTTTTATTTTTTATTTCAAATATGCTAAATAACAATGCCTCTTGGTCACAGGTTCAGTCAACAAAGCATCTGGCTTGTGTTCATGTATTAGACTGTAATTCGGGTTTCTATGTGCAATTGTAGTATTTCAGACTTATTTAATAAATTCAATGTAAATGGTATTTAAAATACCTTGCCTTATTGAGGAAGAACCGTGCCAGATGTGTACGTTGAATCACACTTCCACACACAGAACAGTTACATTTGTGTTTTGTTGTTTCGTAGTTTTTATAGTTGCTGGGGACTTAATTAATTAATAGTGTTAACGGAAGTTTCGTTAATCGTGTTTGAGGGAAGCATTTCGTGTGAATGATATTGTTGGTGATAAAGTGTCATTGTGTGTAATTTTCGTATAGTGACGAGTTTTGTATATTTTGTTAATGATTACGTGATCGATGAAAAAGGCAAAAATGATAAATAGTGAGAATGACGAAATTGTTAACATGGCGAACTCGCCAACACAGGAGAACAGTATGATGAATAATGAAGTTGAAAACAATTTAACAAGTCGGGAAAATAGTCCGGAACCAATTCAAAAACAAGGCAGTCGTTGATTGCAAACAATTACTTCCTACGTCACGCGTACCTACAGCTGATCGAGCGCTCAGTGCGAATGCACTAACAGCCGTAAACAAATACACAGTCTAATTTCTCCGATTAAATTCAGTATAAAGCTATAGTGACTTGATAAATTATGTTATTAACGTTCAGTATTTTTCAGGATACGGTTGTATAAAATATTTAAGAACTTCAGGTTAATTCGGTGTGTGTCCGTCGTTAAGAGGACTTGCTATCGGAGTTTAGATCACACTATGGTGTTAATTATAGATTGTTTGCTTGGCAGAGCCACGTTGTAGGGATTGTGCTGCATCCACTTGTTGACATTCTGTTCTCTACAGGTATATTTACTCGCTATTGCATGTTTTGCTTACGCTCAGTGCCATATATTTTTAAGATAAGAAAATGAACTGCTATAATTCTACGAACGACGTTGCTACAAGAAACTTCATTGAAGTCACATGAGCTGTAGGTTTTATGGAAGCTGTATAAATTTATGTTACTAGGAAGGAAGCTAACGACATGACATACCAACACTAGGTTTAGACCATTGACAGTTATTACACTGCATTCTTAGTGAGCAATTGAAATAGCAAGTGACACTTGGCACAAGAAATACTCCACATGTTTGCTTCTGTTTTGCCGTGATTCTTGAAGTGGTGTACACACTGTGAAAAATTATGATCATACACACTCCGTACTCGTACTTACTTACTGAAAGTTATTCAAACTAAAGGCTGTTAGAGGTCATGTATGCATTTCTTTTATTTAATGATGGACGAGGTAACCAAAATGTAGTTTATGATTCATAATGAGTAGAAGATTTGGATCAGATGGATTACACAGAGGTTGTGTGTTGGCATTGTGTCTTCGGATTGTATGGGATGATGAAGTTTGCACTAGGATTTTATCTGTACTTGTTCAAGGAGACTGACTAGAGGAAAGAGTTGTTATGGAAGTGATATGGTATTGGTAATAAGGTTTATATGTATCGACGTATTGAAGAGGTACTATTGAGGTATTGAGATTGTGTGAAGTTGATGATTATTGGAGTTTTGGTGGACAAGAGGTAAGGTAAATGATATTGATGATAAGGTTTATATGTATCGACGTAAGAGGTATTATTGAAGTATTAAGATTATGTGATGCTGATGATTATTGGAGTTTTGGTGGATAAGAGGTAAAGTAAGTGAGGAGCAAATTTTTTTTTTTTTGTTGGTTTATATGGAACAAGGAGGATGAAGATGGCAGACTAGAACACTCGAGTAGAAGGAAGATCGTCTACACACACACTTTGTTAAATCACTAAGCAGTATATACTTTATTTTTGGAGAGAGGAAGTATTTGCATATCTTGGCACACTGACAGTTGTTCAGCAACCGTACATTTGATTTGGCTTGGCAAACATTGGTCTTGACATGATGACTACGACGTTGACTAACTATTATTGACTGTTATACATTGCTGCCAGTGCTACTTGATACACATGTTGAACATAAAATTTTGGACAGAATTGCATTTACACAGTTAACACTATTCAATTACACAGTAGTACTTAATGTGGATGAAAGATGAGTGAGTGTGTTTTGTGTGTTTTCCTTTCCTAATCCCAAATAATTGGTACCGACCTATCTTCTAAATATTATTTTACTTGTTTTTTGTGGCTCGCACTGACGCCCATAAATATTATATTTGTGTGTTTGTTACTATTTGTATGTTGAGTGTAAGAGCATTGATATAATTTTGTAAAAGCAATTGTGTGTACATTCAAACTGTTGTTCGTGCTTGCACCTATTCAACATTGCTGTGTGCCACCTGGAAATGTTTAATTTCTGCTGATAAACTCTGATGAACAGTGTGATTAGTGATAGTGAATATTATGGACTGCTATTTGCACCTGTTGACCATTGCTGGGTGCCACTGTTGGAACTGTTACTACTGACATAATGCCACTTGTTGGTGTCTGCACCTGTTCAACATTACTGGGTGCTACTGATGGACTGCTTCTACTGTGATATTGTCACTTGTTGGTGTCTGCACCTGCTCAACATTACTGTGTGCCACTGATGGACTGCTTCTACTGAAATGATGTCACTTGTTGCTGTCTGCACCTGTTCAACATTGCTAGGTGCCACTAACGGAACTGCTTCTACTGAAATAATGTCACTTGTTGGTGTCTACACCTGCTCAACATTACTGGGTGCCATTGATTGAATAATACTTATGTAAACAATTATGTAAAATCATATGTATGAAAGCATTTGTATTCCTTACTGTATTTTATATATTAGGTTATGGAATGGTCAGTGCAAAGCCAAAATTTATTTAGTTATGTGATATTTACTTATTGATATTACTTTTTAATTTTTGTCTCTAATTTTTGGATGAATTTGGTGGTATTTTCACCACCAATGCTGGCAAAAATACCATCAAATTCTGGCCCGTGGAGGAGGGGCATATTAAAGGTGGCTACAATGAGCCACAGCGCCAGAGATTGCGCCAAAGAGTATTATTCAGCCGCCTCCACTGGCAGTTCTTGTCGAGAAGTCGTGGTGGAGAGTGCTTATCGAGAAGTCGTAGTAGGCAGTGCTTATTGAGAAGTAGCAGGGGGCAGTTCTTGTCGAGAAGTCGTGGTGGAGAGTGCTTACTGTGAAGTAGCAGTAGGCAGTGCTTGTTGAGATGTAGCAGTGGTGAGTCGTTGTTGAGAAGTTGCGATAGTGAGTGTTTGTTCAGAATTTGTAGTATTGTTTTGATGGGCTAGACACCAGATGTTATTGGATTGGGAGAGTGTGCTTTTCGTCAATATATATGAAGGTAAAAAAATTCCTTTTTTTCATTATTTCAATGTCTTAAACAATAATGCCTCTTGGTCACAGGTTCAGTCAACAAAGCATCTGGCACGTGTTTTTGTATTAGACTGTATTTCTGGTTTCTATGTGCAATTATAGTATTTCTGTTAATTTTTTTTATTTACTTCAGTATAAATGGTGTTTAAAATTTCTGGTCTTATTATGGAGAACCGTGCCAGATGTGTACGTTGAATCACACTTCCACACACAGAACAGCTACACTTGTGTTTTGTTGTTTCGTAGGTTTTATAGTTGCTGGGGACTTAATTAATTAATTGTGTTAACGGAAGTTTTCTCTCATCTTTGTTGTTATTCTATGCAGTCAGATTGCGTACTAATACTAATCAGGGCCAACCGTTTACGAGACTTCGTAGCCGGAGATACAGCGACGAAAATTAATAATATTTGCATATTAAAATTTAATTAAGCCCCCTTGCAACGTATCATCCTACATTTATAGCCAGATGGTTCGGATACAGACTGTGACGACGGTATAATGATGTACCATCCGGAACAAAGCAAGGTAATAATACGCTGACGAAGAAAATGAAACACGAAGAAGGAGTAGTACGACATAAACGAAAGTTGTTAGACGTGTCTCCACATCTCAAAGATGCTGTCCCTTAAGATTTCTCGCCAGTCGCATAAGAGTGGCGTTAGAAGCATCACTATGAAGATGCAAATCCAGTTTGCTGTAAATAGTCGCTGTAGAGGTCATGATCGTTAGTTACCTTTGAGAGTGGGGGTTGTCACTTGATCTTAGCCAAGAAGGCCTCTAAGGCGACAAAGACGCTATTATCAGTACTTCACTGAGGTTCAACGAGGTCATGTAATACGGCCATGAGGAGTTGGATCTTTGTTCCACGACATTGCACAAACACTTGGCAGGAATTTAGCCACTGAATACGATTGCTGGCAGCGGTGGTTACGAAATCTACAGTCGAAGGAAGACTGTGCTCCGGACGACCACATGGCACTGCCGACAAGAAAGATCTTCGTGTTCGGCATACGGCCCATGTGCATCGCATTGCATTTGCAGCAGCATTCTGAGCAGCAGCTGACTCCACACTGTCACAAATAACTGTTACAAATTGGTTACTTCTAGGACAGCTTTGAGCTGGATGCCACATAGTGTGCATTCCATTGGCCCCAAACCACCACCATTTGCGATTTCATTGGGGTAAGGCGAGAACTGTCTGCGTGCTAGACACTCTGGACCTTCACATGGAGCTATGGTCTGGAGTGCGATTTCGTTTGACAGCAGAAACACTCTAGCGGCTGTTCTTGCAGCCTGTCTGCAAATTTGTACGTCAAAACTGGTGATTCGACCTGTCGTTCTGCCATTCACGAACAGCACTCCAGGGGGTATTTCCAACAGGATAACGCCAGGCCACATGCCGTTTTTGTAATCCAACATGCTCCACAGAGTGACGACATGTTGTCTTGGCCTTTTCGATCATCACATGTGTCTCCAATAGAACACTCCAGTGTCATCCAAAACCATTATTTACTGTTCTTGTATTCACCGACCAAGTGCAACAGACATGGAACTCCATCCCATAACTAACATTCAGCACCTGTATAACACAATGCATGCAAGTCTGCATGCTTTCATTCTACATTATGGCAGTTACACCGTTTGTTATGGTACCGGAAGTTCACATTTGGAATGACTTACTTCGTGCTTACATTAACATGTAATCTTGCAATGTTAATGACTTAAATATGTTACCTCGCCAATGTATTCACGATGTTTCATTACTCCGCAATAACCATTTTTGGTGTTACGCTTATTTTTCTGTCGGTTTAATTCCTGCTTTTCAAATCCTATAAGACCTCTTTATTTTTTGAAAAATGGTTGATTTCTCTGGGAGGATACACAATTGTGAAGTAGTTTTCGTAAGCCCTTTGTGATACGACAGATTCTAGAACCATTGGCAGTGGGTAGCGTTTTGATTCATAATCAAAACGTCTCCCGTCCCGGGTTCGAATTTCGCCGCTGCTAAAATTTTGATTAATAATTAGCATTGGCGGCTGAAGACTTCCGGCGTAAGAGGTCACCCTCATTCAGCCAACGACCTTGTCGAAGAGGGCGGAGGAGCGGACAGAGATTGAGGGAAAACTCTTGTCCTAGGGGTGGGAAGCTGCCCCTAAGGGTGGAAGAATCAGCAATGATCAACGGCATGAGGATGCAGAACGCAATAGAAACCACTGCATTAAAGACACTTGACGTGTATCCACAGGGCCTTTAATTGAACAACTGTCATGATGAGCTCTCCATTGGCAAAAGATTCCGGACTAGTACCCCATTCGGATCACCGGGAGGGGACTGCCAAGGAGGAGGTTACCATCAGAAAAAGATTGAATAACCAACGAAAGGATAACTTTCTACGAGTCGGGGCATAGAATGTCTGAAACTTGAACGTGGTAGGAAAACTAGAAAATTTGAAAAGGGAAATGCAAATGCTCAATCCAGATAAAGTAAGGGTCAGTGAAGTGAAGTGGAGAGAAGTCGAGGATTTCTGGTCAGATGAGTATAGGGTAATATCAACAGCAGCAGAAAATGGTATAACAGGCGTATGATTCGTTATGAATAGGAAGGTGGGACAGAGAGTATGTGACTGAGAACAGTTCAGTGACAGGGTTGTCCTTATCAGAATCGAAAGTTGACCATCACCGACAACGACAGATCACGTATACATGCCGACGTCGCAAGCTGAAGATAAAGACATAGCGGAAGTGTATGGGGATATTGAAAGAGTGGTACAGTATGTAAAGGGGATGAAACTCTAATAGTGATGGGGGAGTGGAATGCAGTTGTACGGGAAGGAGTAGAAGAAAAGATTACAGGAAAATATGGGCTTGAGACAAGGAATGAGAGAGGAGAAAGTCTAATTGAGTTCTGTAACAAGTTTCAGCTAGTAACTGCGAATACTTTGTTCAAGATTCACAAGAGGAGGAGGTATACTAGGAAAAGGCCGGGTGATACGGGAAGATTTCAGTTACATTACATCATCGTCAGACAGAGATTCCGAAATCAGTTGCTGGATTGTAAAGCGTACCCAGGAGCAGATATAGACTCAGGTCACAATATAGTAGTGATGAAGTTAAGGACATTAGTCAGGAAGAATCAATACGCAAAGAAGTGGGATACGGAAGTACTAAGGAATGACGAGATTCGGTTGAAGTTCTCTAAGCAATTAGGGATAGCTCAGCAGGCAGTAGATTTGAAGAGGAATGGACATCTCTAAAAAGGGCCATCACAGAAGTTGGGAAGAAAAACGTAAATACAAACAAGGTAACTGTGAAGGAACCATGGGTAACAAAAGAAAAACTTCATATGATCGACGAAAGGAGGAAGTACAAAAAAGTTCCGGCAAACTCAGGAATACAAAAATACAAGTGGCTGAGAAATGAAATAAATAGGAAGTGCAGGGAAGCTAAGACGGAATGGCTGCATGAAAAATGTGAAGACACCGAAAGAGAAATGATTGTCGGAAGGACGGACTCAGAATGCAGGAAAGTCAAAACAACCTTCGGTGACATTAAAAGCAACGGTGAAAACATTAAGATTTTAACGTGAATTCCACCGTTAAATGGAGAGGAGGGAGCGGATAGGTGCAAACTATACATTGAAAGCCTCTATGAGGGGAAGATTTGTCTGATGTGATAGAAGAAGAAACAGGTGTCGATTTAGAAGATATAGGGGATACAGTATGATCCTCAGAATTAAAAGAGCTTTGGAGGACTTAAGATCAAATAAAGCGGAAGAGATAGATACCATTCCATCAGAATTTCTAAAGTTAGTGGGGGGAGTGGCAACAAAACGACCATTCACGTTGGTGTGTAGAATGTATTAGTCTGGCCACATACCATCTGACTTTAGGAAAACCATCATCCACACAATTCCGAAGACGGTAAGAAATGACAAGCGCGAGAATTATCGCACAATTAACTTAACAGCTCGTTCATCCAAGATGCTTACAAGAATAATATACAGAAGAATGGAAAATAAAATTGACGATGTGCTAGATAACGATCAGTTTGGCTTTAGGAAAGGTAAAGGCACGAGAGAGGCAATTCTGACGTTGCGGTTAATAATGGAAGCAAGGCTAAAGAAAAATCAGGACACGTTCATAGGATTTGTCGACCAGGAAAAAGCTTTTGACAGTGTAAAATGTAGCAAGATGTTCAAAATTCTGAAAAATGTAGGGGTAAGCTATAGGGAGAGATGGGTCATATACAATACATATGTACAACAGCCAAGAAGGAGTAATAACAGTGGACGACAAAGAACGAAGTGATGGTATTAAAAGGGGTGTAAGACAAGGATGTAGCCTTTCGCCCCTACTGTTCAACTTGCGCATCGAGGAAGCAAGATGGAAATGAAAGAAAGATTCAGGACTGGAATTAAAATTCAAGGTGAAAGGATATCAATGGTACGATTCGCTGATGACATTGCTGCCGGCCGGAGTGGCCAAGCGGTTGTAGGCGCTACAGTCTGGAACCGCGCGACCGCTACGGTCGCAGGTTCGAATCCTGCCTCGGGCATGGACGTGTGTGATGTCCTTAGGTTAGTTAGGTTTAAGTAGTTCTAAGTTCTTGGGGACTGATGGCCACAGCAGTTCAGTCCCATAGTGCTCAGAGCCATTTGAACCATTTTTTTTTTATGACATTGCTATCTTGAGTGAAAGTGAAGAAGATTTACGTCATCCGCTGAACGGAATGAACAGTCTAATGAGTACAGAGTATGGATTCAGAGTAAATCGAAGAAAGACAAAGGTAATGAGAAGTAGTAGAAATGAGAATAGCGAGAAACTTAACATCAGGATTGATGCTTATGAAGTAGATGAAGTTAAGGAATTCTGCTACATGGGTAGTAAAATAACCAATGACGGACGGAGCAAGAAGGACATCAAAAACAGACTAGAAATGGCAAAAACGGCATTCCAGGGCAAGGAAGTCTACTAATATCAAATATCGTCCTTAATTTGAGGAAGAAATTTCTATGAATGTACGTCTGGAGTACAGCATTGTAAGGTAGTGAAACATGGGCTTTGGGAAAACCGGTATAGAAGGGAATCGAAACATTTGAGATGTGGTGCTACAGACGAATGTTGAAAATTAGGTGGGCTGATAAGGTAAGGAATGAGGAGGTTCTACGCAGAATCGGAGAGGAAAGAACTTGTGGAAAACATTGTTAAGGACAAGGGACAGGATGATACTACATCTGTTAAGACAAGAGGGAATGACTTCCATGGTACTAGAGGGAACTGTAGAGTGAAAAAACTGTAGAGGAAGACAGAGATTGGAATACATCCAGCAAGTAATTGAGGACGTAGGTTGCAAGTGCTACTCTGAATTGAAGAGGTTGGCACAGGAGAGGAATTCGTGGCGGGCCACATCAAACCAGTAAGAACACCGACGAAAAAAAAAAAAAGAAGAAGATCAAGCCTATGTCATATTTCAGTATACAACTTCCGTCTGAGGACCTACGACTACGTCATAAGTCAATCCAAAAGGAAATAAAACTTTATTCTAGTAGCGCAGGCCTACCTTACGGTGTACAACTACGCATCCTGGTCCGAGATGCCTACTTGGCAATGTTTGCACCCCAAGTGCCTTTTCGGGCTACCGTGCTCTCGCATTCTAGGAAATTCCTCGAATTCCTTTTGCGACGTTATTCAGGATCAGCATTAACAAACGCTGTATCAGTATAATAGTATTCTCAGCAACTATCGAATGCAGTCATAAAAGTATACACTTCCATTTAAAAAGACCTACGTTCTTCAATATCTCTGTTGATACCAGTGCTGGAAAAGCTAACCAAAAAAAAGAAAAGAATCTCTCGATGCTCTAACATTTGTCTAAAACCGCTTTTCGATATGGGTAACCGTTCACGTACTGAAAGTGGCGTTTCGTCTTACGTGATTCACCCTGAATGTATGTGGTGTCTGTTCTGTCGTACATGTTCGAAAGAATAGAGGCCATTTTGATCCAGCAGCCACTATGAAATAAGAGACAAAGTTATTACAGACATTGGCTGTTGGTGGCCGATGATCTAAATCAACAGGGAAAGTTGAAAATTTTTGCCGGACTGGGATTCGGGCCGAGTGTCCTTACGAGGCAGATGGTCTGACCACTAAGCCATCCGGACATAGCGATCATCGCAGCTGCACCCATAAACCAGTGGGGAAATTTGAAAATTTGTGCCGGACCGCGATTCGATTCAGTTGTGATGCCCACTGTGTCAGGTTGGCTTAGGGGAGAGAACATCTGCCTAGTAAGCAGGAGACACTGGTTCGAATCCTGGTCCGGCACAAGGTTTCAATTTATCCCGCTAATTTAGATCGACATCCACTCGCAGCCAATATCTGTGATTCCTTTTGTGTCTGGTTTCAATGACCTTGTCGTTAGAGAATCATTTTTTTAGAAGAAAGCTGAAGGACGCCTTCACAAAGCTGCGTCATCTACTCTCTCCTTCCGATACGACGCCGACAGTTCCGCAGTTCCGCACTGTCGCCTGATGAACAAAGTAAGAGCCTACGGAATATCAGACCAGCTGTGTGGCTGGATTGAAGAGTTTTTAGCAAACAGAACACAGCGTGTTGTTCTCAATGGAGAGACGTCTACAGACGTTACAGTAACCTCTGGCGTGCCACAGGGGAGTGTTATGGGACCATTGCTTTTCACAATATATATAAATGACCTAGTAGATAGTGTCGGAAGTTCCATGCGGCTTTTCGCGGATGATGCTGTGGTATACAGAGAAGTTGCAGCATCAGAAAATTGCAGCGAAATGCAGTAATGTCTGCAGCGGATGGGCACTTGGTGCAGGGAGTGGCAACTGACCCTTAAGATAGACAAGTGTAATGTATTGCGAATACATAGAAAGAAGGATCCTTTATTGTATGATTATATGATAGCGGAACAAACACTGGTAGCAGTTACTTCTGTAAAATATCTGGGAGTATGTGTACGGAACGATTTGAAGTGGAATGATCATATAAAATTAATTGTTGGTAAGGCGGGTGCCAGGTTGAGATTCATTGGGAGAGTCCTTAGAAAATGTAGTCCATCAACAAAAGATGTGGCTTACAAAACACTCGTTCGGCCTATACTTGAGTATTTCTCATCAGTGTGGGACCCGTGTGGTGTCACCGCCAGACATCACACTTGCTAGGTGGTAGCTTTAAATCGGCTGCGGTCCATTAGTACATGTCGGACCCGCGTGTCGCCACTGTCAGTGATCGCAGACCGAGCGCCACCACAAGGCAGGTCTCGAGATACGGACTAGCACTCGCCCCAGTTGTACGGACGACTTTGCTAGCGACTACACGGACGAAGACTCGCTCATTTGCAGAGCAGCTAGTTAGCATAGCCTTCAGCTAAGTCAATGGCTACGACCTAGCAAGGCGCCATTAGCATTATATTGCATTTATCTAGAGAGAGTCTCACTTGTATCATCAAGAACGCTGTATACAAATAATGGATTAAAGTTAAGTATTCCAGCAGCTACGTACTTTTCTTTATAGCATTCATTACGTATCCTGTTTCAGACCTCACGCCACCCTGCGTGAGTTAGCGCGTGCATCTTGGCCGCCTCTTTCTATTAGTGTACGTAGTGTTGGCAAGTCTGCCGACACTATACATAAACCCGTACCAGGTAGGGTTGACAGAGGAGATAGAGAAGATCCAAAGAAGAGCGGTGTGTTTCCTCACAGGGTTATTTGGTAAGCGTGATAGCGTTACGGAGAGGTTTAGCAAACTCAAGTGGCAGACTCTGCAAGAGAAGCGCTCTGCATCGCGGTGTAGCTTGCTGTCCAGGTTTCGAGAGGGTGCGTTTCTGAATGAGCTATCGAATATATTGCTACCCCTACTTATACCTCCCGAGGAGATCACGAATGTAAAATTAGAGAGATTCGTGCGCGCCCAGAGGCTTTCCGGCAGTCGTTCTTCCTGCGAACCATACGCGACTGGAACAGGAAAGGGAGGTAATGACAGTAGCACGTAAAGTGCCCTCCGCCACACACCGTTGGGTGGCTTGGGGAGTATAAATATAGATGTAGATGTAGATGTACTGCAGTGTAACAGCCGAAGCAGCGTCGTAACTTGTGAAGAAATATTTCTCTGTAGTAGACGAGCAATCGAAATCGATTACAACGTTTGTTATTCTCCTCACATATTTGAACGTATAGGACGATACCCAGTGGCCACATGAGCCTGACAGCCTTCGGCAGCACCACGACAACGACACCACAAGATGACTTGCCTCCTCTCGGCCTCGAACGCTTACGCAAGCCTCATCCCTTCCACAGTTCCCCATCGCTGCCCCACTCCCCCCCCCCCCCCCCCCCCCCCCCCCCTCACCATACAATGCGCTGGAGCTGACGTCCAGTGCCAAGAACACTTGTAAAGTGGAACGTCCTGTATCAGGGCATCAGACTACCACCAGAGTTCTCTAGCACTACATACCTCTTGGAGAAAAAGTTGCGAAAACTCTGAGACTCAAGTGTGATGCTGATATTACATACTTACATATAAAGGTAAGTGCTGTATTATAAAACACTTCTTAATTATGATATACACTGCAATGAAATGCAGCAGTTCGTTATGTGCATTTCATTTCTTACGGACTAGTGCGTGAATAAAGCGCTGGGAAAAAGTCCCATATGTGCTTAGTGAAACAACGTTTCAAAAAATGATTAGTACTTAGCCATAGATTTATCCTTGAACCCTTCGTTGAAATCGCGAGAGGCAAATAATTTTCATGCTGCTAATAATACGAAAATGAGAAGGCACTATGTGGGACAACTTGCGTTGCGCAATCGCTTATTAAGCTTTAACGGTATGTACACCATATCCTACACATTGTTTTAAATTTGTTTTGCAGTACAAGTGATCCACACATCACACACATGTTTTCTGAATTTTGAATGTATTTCTCATATTTAACTGCGACTTAAGCCAACATATTCCTTTTTATAACGCGTATCTCGTTTAAAATATTGAGTTTTAGATGCTTTACCTGCGAAAGTGTTAGAGTAGCATCTTTTCAACCAATGTTAAACTCGAAAATACTCTCGTAAACATGGGCTGGATAACGATTAAACTGTATGTGTTTACTTTTGCAATAAATATTAGAAAAATGAATTACGGGACCGGTGACCTCAGTACTTTGGTCTCTTAAGAATTCACACACATTAAAATGGATTACATTGTAATCATCACAATGTTTCACCAAGTTTTGACAGTTAACTCAGTGAGAAAAGTATTTCACAACAGTAATAAAGTGCTTGCTTTATTTAGCATCACAACTTGATTTACGTGAGCTTATTATGCCTAACAAAGGCACTGAACAGAGCATCTATTGGATTTAACAACTGTGAATGACTCACCGTGAAGGATTTTGGGGATTGGAAGTGTTCCTACATTATTCTCCTCATAGATTTGAACGTATAGAAAGATGTAACGTACCCAAAAGAAGCACTGTTAGGAATACGGATTTCGCTCCCTCATTCCTCCACTCTTACGCAAACCTCATCCCCTCCACGCTCTCCTATCACTCTCCATCTCTGCACGGAGGCACCTTCTAATGCGATAAGCAAGGCTTATACAGTAGAAAGTGCTTTATCTGCACATTGGAATCCCCCTGGCCTCCTCCAGTGGAACAGAGTTCCTGCAGAGCACAATGTACGAGAAATCTGCTGCTAAAGGTTAATAGCGTGCTGCAAAAACTTTCTTGAATATGTTATCCAACACAGTGAAATGTAGCATTTCTTTACGTGCATTTCGTTTGTTCTGGACTGTGACTAATACGACCAGAAAAAGTCCACACAAAGTATCACATTTTTCCACAGGAGGTAGCACTGCTCAAGACCAGGAGAAAACTTTCGGAAAATAAATGCCTAGAAACTAATACACGTTGCATTTTTAGCCAGTCTGTCTTCTCATTCCCTTCCGTCTGTTATGGAGATGTATACACTATAGGCAGTGCTGCGTTTGGTTACTACACATACTGACACATCCTATAGCCCTGCTTCCCAGTGAATCAAGCACTCTTTCAAATACACCTTGCTCCATTCGAATTGCGTCTCATCCATCGGTCACACGCTTCTGTAACGTTTACACGCTATCAATTGACTGGGCATATTCCGATGTCTTTAGATGTCTCGACAGCCGGAAAACCAATGAACTCATGTCTGATGAACGGGAAGGCCACACTACCAATCCATCGTCGTTGTGGAGCGGTACCGTAAAACGATCCATGGAAAATGGGGTGGTGTCCCGTCATAAAAAAACTATAGCCGTGGTCTTTCCACAAAGGTATATTGTTCAATAGCTCTAGTCACTCATCGCACGGATATCGATGATAGACAGCACCCGTTAATCTGCTTGGAAAGGTGTAAGGCCTTAACATTCTGTCATCAACCCTTTTTTCCCAAAAAATGACAATAATGCTTCACTTACATGATTGCTCGACGATTTGCAACTATTCCACACATGCGTAATTTGTAATGTGGTAATTTACTATGCCATTTCTTGTAATTCATGCCTCGTACAATACACTATTCGTCACAAGTAAAATGGCCCATATTTTGAATAAATAATTACCATATATGTAATTCCTTGTAGTAATTCCTTGTAGTTCTGACCAATACCATCTCCTGTAGGAACATGTGAAAAAAACTACTTACTTTTTTTAGCCATAGACTTACCATCGATGATTTCGTTGAAGGCACATTGAGAAAATAGTTTTCGTGCAACTGTTTATGCGTACATGTCCATGAACTTTGTGAGGGAACCTGTATTGTTCAATCGCTTAATAAACTTAAACTTTATCTACACAATATCCTACATGTCATTTTAGTTCTTTGCATTATAGATAAGTTATACATCAGGCACATATTCACTGAATGTGGTATGTATTTATCATATTTCACGAGGTATTAAGTCAACATATATCTTTTTATTACGCATATCTCGTCTAAAACGAATTATTTTTGAGGGCTGCGAAAGATTGCTCAATAACATTAAATATTCTTCATTGATCAAGTGTACAGTAACATCTTAGCTTTCATCGCTACACACGAAAATACGTCTATAAGTCGAACCTAAGCTGGATAATAATTATACTGTATGTATTTACTTTGCAATAAATCTTAGAAAAAATGGATTAGATTATAATGTTTTACGGAAATCTGACAGCGCAGGTAGGCATAAAGGTGCTACGTTATCTTTCTCCATGGAGACGCCAGATAAAAAGTTATCTGTATAATTGTCGTATCAAATTCAGATAAAATCCCAAGCTTCCGATGATTTCCTATTAATAGATACTCGTCAAGTGCTACGTCTGACAGTTGTAACCTGGCGAAACTCCCACGGTTATGCGCAGATGACGGCCTCTTATCGGCTGCATTACGTCACGGAGAGGCGCATATTGAGGTGGCGCCCGCTGCGCCCATTTCTCACGTCTACACATACTGCCCAGCGTCCTTTACAGCCTAGCCGCTTACATGAGGCTGTAAACTATGAGAAGTAATCCTCTGTGCTCTTTCTTTATCAAGTGCAAGCTTCCATGAATTGATAAGTGCATGACCAGTGTGTCTATTAAAGTTCTTCTCAAATAACTGCTTCCCTGATGACAAAGTTCAGATAATTTAATGCGTGATCAAGAATTTGGTTTGTTCAAACATAATCTTGTGATTTTGTGCTTATTTAACAGGCTGTGTTCAGCTACCGCTGATATTCGGCATATACTGAATAAAAAAAAAAAAAAAAATCACTGCTCCTAGTCACGACTACAGAACCTACAGGCACCTGAAACAGCGCCTCCTCTCCTTACTGGTAATTCTCGTCACACTTTATAATATAATCATTCGATCCACCTCTTCCTCAAACCTAACAAACCTACCAGCGACACATCCTCCAAAAATTCCATCAGCTACACCTCTGTCTTAGCAAGGTTTTTGTGCGTCTTATACTAACGCGTACGTAAACACCTACACCAACACCTACCAATTCCTGTCCAACAGTGTGGCTCCTCTGATAACGATCTCGTGTACCTTACTTATCTCCGATCCCACTAAATCAACAACTGCAAATCCGCCATATTTTTCTCTTTTGATCTCGATAAAGCATATGTGAGCCATGCTGCGGCTCGCGTTGGTTCTGTTGGAGGCCAAGATTGTATCCTTTAGTTGGCATGGTTGAGGTTGTTTGTCTTCTTCTCGTCTTGACTGGTGTCATTCGTTTCGAATGCGTTGCCTGTCCACTAGTGGCAGCAGCGGCGGTTATCGATATGTAGTAACTGCTGCCCTATCTTTGGGGCGACGTCGTTGTTTTTCCGTGTCGTGTGAGTGTTCCAGTTCGGCTTGGGACTCAGGAGGAGCCAGGTCTGCACAGTGCCAGAATATGCCAGGATCGGTGGCGGCGGCACGTATGGACTGCCGGATGGAAGGGCTGTGGTCACGAGGGTGCACGACCTCGTCGTAAACTGTATCCAGCAAGCTTAAGATGAGTGCATTGAAACGTCCCCTTTGAACAATTCTACACGAGACTGTGCTTAACCTGACACACAATACTTTGTTAGCGCAACGCAATCTGACTTTCAAAATTCCCTACAAAAGAATGGCCCTGACTAACATTAAACTATACCTTTCACAAATCACTTACCTCACAAAAATCTTCGCTGCTCAAGCTACTGCAATACAGCGAGCGCCACTACTGCCAGCTAAATAAAAGATTCAAACTATGGAAGGCACTAACTACTGATAGGGATAGTTAGCAAATGAAAGATATTAATAGAGAACAAACAATGTATTTACCTTGATATCATCATGTATAAATATAGCAGTTCATGACAAATTACAAATCTCCGCCATCTCTCTCCCCACATCCACCACTGCTGGCGGCTCACCTCCAACTGCGCAACGCTACGCGTTGTTCACAGCCAGCTGCCTAACACTACAATGGCGAGTATTACAACAATGCAAAGCAGCCACAGACTGCACACAGCACAGCCAGTGATTTTCATACAGAGGTGGCGTTGCCAATAAAAAAACCTAAACAGCCTACTTACATAGCCCCCATGCTCCCCACAAAAATTTTTTACAAATTGGTTTGGGCAGTGCCCAATACAGATTTGAAAAAATTTTTCATAATTACAATAACAAAGATATCAAATGCACACACTTATTGATACAACGTTGGTCAAAAGCTAAAATTTTGTCACAGTCCATAAAGACAGTCCTGATCATTCATTACGGTAAAATATAGTGTTTTTCTCAAAGTCTGAGCAGTAAAAGAAAATGCACACAGAAGTAGTGGATATCAATGCAGTCTTGAAGAAGTAGTGTTGTCCTTCCAACGGAAAGACAGTGCTGACTCTTGACATGCAGACAGGTAATGGGCCACAATGGAGCAAACCCAAAGCAGTGTCATTCGAAGTTTTGAAGAATATTGGTAGGTAGGTCATCACAGAGCAGACCCACTGGAGTCCTGGTAGAGATTGTGGTATTGGTGGGCCACCAGAGGTGCAGACCCACTGCAGTCCTTGTAGAAAGTGTGGACAGGCCCACTGTAGTCCTGGTAGAGATGACCAGCAGCCATCTGTTGCGATTGTGCAGGTGCACATTCACCATCGAAGAGTCTTGCGGAGAATATAGCAAGTCCATAAACCACCACTTGTGCACTCACAAAGTTTTTGGAATTGTCCTTAGAACCAGCAATGTTGTTATCCAGTCCCTTGCTGAATTATTAACACACGTGCAAACACTAACAGTCCCTACTTCTCACATATTGTCCATATACTATGACCAACAGAAACGTGTGCAGTGAAATGTAACTAACAAGTTAATAATATCATGAACTGGTGACAATTACAATTTTATAACAGAAGAATACAATAACAGAGGTACAAAATACATCATTAAAAACATAATAATACAGATAACGTTTGTAGTACAGGCTTTACTAAAGAATCGAACTAACATATACATCAGTGGTATTATGACATGAGTACATACATAAAAGATCACAATAACTTTTGAAACATCAACTTTACACATGAGCATTACAACAAAACAGAATTAATAATGTCTAACATCTTTACAAAGTAAATAACATATTATTAACGCAAATTATATTTGAGGATAACAGTATTCCTCATCATAGTTCATGTAGCTGAGTATGACAAAAAGTCTACAACAAAAGTCTGATGAGGTAAACATATAAAGACAGGAAGAACATATATACACAAGGGTACCCATACACATAGTGGGATAACACAAAAGGAAAGGACAGGGTTTGTTTCATTGCAGTATTTTGCAAACAAAACTTTCTTTGCTTCTTGGAGATCTCCCTTCATTCATCATTATTCCCAAAAGTCCTATCTAAGCCTGCCTTCTGTATTTCGTTCACATCCTCTGTCAAAAATAGTTTTTCTCTCTGCTTTCTGTATTCTGTTCACATCCTCTGTCAATAATAGTTTTTCTCCACTGTACAGTATCCTTTTTATTTTGCCAGACCATTTTCTGATAGCTTCTCAATGCATTTCTTATAAATTTATAATAGTTAGTTTCTTATATAGTCTCCTCTTAAGCTAACTTAAATCTACTGAGCTCAGATACTAAACTAAGGGACGAGGCAATGCAGCAGCACATAACAAATTAACACAAACAGCAATGCAAAAAAAAATGGAAAATTGCAAAGCAAGCTACAGTAAATACACTCCTGGAAATGGAAAAAAGAACACATTGACACCGGTGTGTCAGACCCACCATACTTGCTCCGGACAGTGCGAGAGGGCTGTACAAGCAATGATCACACGCACGGCACAGCGGACACACCAGGAACCGCGGTGTTGGCCGTCGAATGGCGCTAGCTGCGCAGCATTTGTGCACCGCCGCCGTCAGTGTCAGCCAGTTTGCCGTGGCATACGGAGCTCCATCGCAGTCTTTAACACTGGTAGCATGCCGCGACAGCGTGGACGTGAACCGTATGTGCAGTTGACGGACTTTGAGCGAGGGCATATAGTGGGCATGCGGGAGGCCGGGTGGACGTACCACCGAATTGCTCAACACGTGGGGCGTGAGGTCTCCACAGTACATCGATGTTGTCGCCAGTGGTCGGCGGAAGGTGCACGTGCCCGTCGACCTGGGACCGGACCGCAGCGACGCACGGATGCACGCCAAGACCGTAGGATCCTACGCAGTGCCGTAGGGGACCGCACCGCCACTTCCCAGCAAATTAGGGACACTGTTGCTCCTGGGGTATCGGCGAGGACCATTCACAACCGTCTCCATGAAGCTGGGCTACGGTCCCGCACACTGTTAGGCCGTCTTCCGCTCGCGCCCCAACATCGTGCAGCCCGCCTCCAGTGGTGTCGCGACAGGCGTGAATGGAGGGACGAATGGAGACGTGTCGTCTTCAGCGATGAGAGTCGCTTCTGCCTTGGTGCCAATGATGGTCGTATGCGTGTTTGGTGCCGTGCAGGTGAGCGCCACAATCAGGACTGCATACGACCGAGGCACACAGGGGCAACACCCGGCATCATGGTGTGGGGAGCGATCTCCTACACTGGCCGTACACCACTGGTGATCGTCGAGGGGACACTGAATAGTGCACGGTACATCCAAACCGTCATCGAACCCATCGTTCTACCATTCCTAGACCGGCAAGGGAACTTGCTGTTCCAACAGGACAATGCACGTCCGCATGTATCACGTGCCACCCAACGTGCTCTAGAAGGTGTAAGTCAACTACCCTGTCCAGCAAGATCTCCGGATCTGTCCCCCATTGAGCATGTTTGGGACTGGATGAAGCGTCGTCTCACGCGGTCTGCACGTCCAGCATGAACGCTGGTCCAACTGAGGCGCCAGGTGGAAATGGCATAGCAAGCCGTTCCACAGGACTACATCCAGCATCTCTACGATCGTCTCCATGGGAGAATAGCAGCCTGCATTGCTGCGAAAGGTGGATATACACTGTACTAGTGCCGACATTGTGCATGCTCTGTTGCCTGTGTCTATGTGCCTGTGGTTCTGTCAGTGTGATCATGTGATGTATCTGACCCCAGGAATGTGTCAATAAAGTTTCCCCTTCCTGGGACAATGAATTCACGGTGTTCTTATTTCAATTTCCAGGAGTGTATAAATTACCAAGCGATGCAACATTACAACTAATATGAGCCAATGTACAGTAGCAAGAAAAATAAGTCAGTAGTAAAATTAGCTTAACAGAGTAACACAATTTAAAATTCAGTAGCACTATGCCTGCAAACAGCAGCAGCAAATATAAAAAATATAAAAAATATAAAACTTATATCTATACATGACAAAGCTCAAGCAGAAAAAATATTACAGTAAAAACAACAATGTAGATAAGGGAAATGTATATTCACATCTTAATATCTATGTAATTAAAGTGGTGCACCACAAATTATTCTACAAAAGAAATTACCAAGTACTTGAAAAGAAAATTATAGATGCAGTTACTGGTATTAGTCCTTTCTTATTGTTCTCTCCATTCCAAGAGCTCCTTTTTCGAAGAATGTGGATCAGAAAATAATTATTTAATAAATCTGTTGACAGAAAGTGTTCACATTAGCAAATGCATTTAATTTTATTTTATGAAACCAATGCTGCAACACAGCTGGAAAACAGATGTCAAATGAAACAAGCAATTACGCAAACCAAAGCATAAAAACATCATTCAATAGCTATGTGGCATTTCGTAAGTCAGTAGCACTCAACTCTCGGAGAAAGACACTTGTCATAATCAGGTGTGCAGATGTACGAATATTTCCCATCAATTCATAAGCATTTCAGTAATTAGCACAAAGTGCGAGTAATCATACGTTTTCAAGTAACGAGGGTGTCGCATTAGCAATGAAAGGCACACCCTAATGGCTTGTTCTCCAGGTGTTTGACACAGCTTTGTGCCCACAACGCATTACAAAAATCATATGTTTTCAAGTAACGAGAGTGTCGCATTAGCGATGCCCTCTACAAAGGAATGTCAACAGCGAGTTTAATGGCCTCCCTTTTCTTATTTCTCCACCTCTGTCTCTGAAAGGCACTAATGGCTTGTTCTCCACGCGTTTGTCGCGCAGCTGGGTGCCCACGACGCATTATGTGCTGGTGGTCACTTAACTTTCGTACGGAAATATTTACGACAGCAGTTTCTGCTACCGTGGCAGTCTCATATAAAAATATTTCACAGGTCAAGAATTAGCGTTGCAAATCTGTAGAAACAAAATCCTATTGATATAACAGTGTCCAAAAAATTTTCGTCTGCATTGTAATACATTCACGCATATACACACACATTTCATAACTCTTAAAGTACGATTCTTGGTTTCCAACAACCTTTTCCACAAATCAGAGTCCCTAAACACTACTCCTTATTCCTTACCTTATTACACATATACATATTCATATTCATCAACACGTCTTCAATATTTCATCATAATAGCTACATAGCATAATCAGATTCCTCATATAGCATCAGCTTATTTATCATAAACATACCTCAACAGCATAGTACACATCGTCGTCGTAATAATAACATCATAACACTTCAGTCAAATATCAAAATCGTCGTAACTTCCTCCAATAATTTCAAAATGTAAAAAAAATTCTCTGCTCATTTCAATGGTGTCATCTACCTCAAACGTACTTTAAAAATCATGATCTCATACCAAATACATCATTCAAAGCTCTCATAGTATCACAATGGTTCCGAAAAATGTGAGCATTTCTCAAAGTACAGACAAAATACAATTTCGTAAGTGTGAAGTTATCCAACTGTGTAATTACGTAAACATCTGTCACTGACATAGTAAAATAAATGTTTGTCTCTCTCAGTTACATGATCAGATAGCTGTGTAATTTGTGTGTTAGAGAAATATGGTACCGATGTGTAAAGTTGTATAAGCAAATACCATATTAGCTAGGGTTCCTTGTGGTTGCCACACACATGGTACACAAAGTAGGCGTGTACCCCCCTGAGGATTAATGTAATTATACCCTCAGGTGTTACAGATTACAGCAATGAAATGAAATGTATCACTGAAAACCTTTGTATCATTGTACTTCAAATATCTTTAAAAATAAATGTTTTAAGTACAAAATTAATCACTCAAATGCGTGTCCTGTAGCGCTAAATGTGCGTCTTGCTGTAAGATAATTCTGTGGAAGTGTCGTAATTATCGTCCTCCGAAAGCTAAGTTCTGCAGAAGTCAATGTACTTACCCCATCAGAAACGAAAGTGAAATGCTTTGTGTATAGATATCATAATTATTATGTACATTACTGTGATCAAGAAAATACTATGCTGTAAGGTATTATTGTGCTAAGAAAAAGGCCCTCACATTGTAGCTTACAACTAAAACATGTTTTGCTTTCCAGAAGAATTCAGAAAAACTGTGCGGATATAAAACAGAAACACTGCAAAAGCAACATTGTAAATTGTCACTCATTAGTAGCGTCGTGATAAAATCGTGTAACTGTCACATAAACTAACACTGTGTCATCTGGTATCTCACAGAAAGTACTTTAAATCCAGAATATATTTTCAGGTCAACCAAAATGTTGCCTTAAAATCTCATTAGCAGTACTGGTAAATGTTCTAAGTATGTGAGCCTTATAGTCGTTACGTAATCGTGCAACAAACAAGCAAGAATGTACAAATACAACACTGTGTCGTCTGTTCACTATAACAATGCATTCGTAATTTCTGTTTAAAAATGTTCCCTAGGTTCTAGACTGGATATTGTACTTCAAACATTGTTGTATGTTAACAGTTTCTTAAGCATACTAGTAACGTGAAGTGAAACGTTTTATGGCAAAGACAAAGTTAAAAAGCAGATTATCTCTCAATAAATGGTTTTACATGTGAAATGTGGTGTAAACCTTTACTCTTCCTAGTACGCAGAGTTTCAACTTCAACGCAATTATCATGCGGTATTCGTCCGTAAAGAATACTGGAATTTTGCTCAAGGTTAGCGTCAATGTTATTTTTCTCTGAGCCAGCCGGCGCAAGCGGCTGCCTGCGGTGTGAGTCATTGTCTGTTTCTTTGTTGGCGCGCGTCGTTACTGGGATTAGGAGGTCTAACTTCCACAAATTCGCCTTGCCGAGAGGGCCCAGCTCTGTTTAAAGCTCGCCAGTTCTGATAGAATTCAGGTCTGTCGTTTTGTCGGTAGTTTACACAGTTTCTTTCGTGTCGGTCACGTGGTGGAGAATTTCTCCCTGAATCGTAACTGCGCGCTGAACTGTTGCGTCTGAAATTATTCTGTCTCTCTTGATAATAATAGTTCTGGTTACCATATTGTCTGTTTCTATGATTGTCTCTGTCATATTCATTACTACGGAAATGTGATCTTTCTTTGTAACTATTATTACTCTGCCAGTGGTTGTCATATGGGTGGTGTCTGTTTTGGTCACGATTTGCATTGTAAGAATAGCCTTGTCGTGTCCAGTTATTGTTTCTGTCATCGCGGAATTGTGACGTATGTGACCTGTAGTGTTTGTTTTCCTGTTTTCGCATCCCGCGACGGTCTGTGTCAATTTCCAGTTCTTGTAACAGTCCCTGAAATGCTTCAATGTCGTCTTTGCAACGTCCTGCTAAAATAATGTGTCGTAAATGTTCAGGCAATTTGAGTAAGCAAATGCGGATGAGTTCTGAGGGGCTGTATGGGTTTGACAGGTACTGATTCTTGTGCAACTTGTCTTCAAAATATTTCACAAGACTGGAGAATTCAGATTGTTCGAAATGTTTCATCATTATGATGCCATGTTTTACGCGGTCTTGTGTGGCTTGAGACCAATATGCTGAGAGGAAGGCATGATAAAATTCTCCTTCACTGTGACAATCGTGAATGACCGATCGCATTCTTACAGCTGGTTCATTCTCTAAGTAGCCACACATAAATTCTAATCTGTGTTCTAACGACCAGTTGGGAGGAAAACAATGAGAGAATTGATGGAGCCATGCTTGTGGATGAATGTCGTTGCCTGAATTCTTAAATGTTTTGAATTTACGTGTAGTAATGAACAGCTTATAGTCAAAATCATCATGTCGGCGAGTCGCATATCGGTCATTGTTAGGTCGTGTCGGCCGTTCCATCTCGAAATTCGGTGCACATTGCCAGTTTCTTTCATAACTTCCGAAATGCCCTGTGCTATTATTTTGCGTCTTTTCCGTATTTCTAAGTCGCTCTTCCCGTGTTGGGGCGCGAGTGTCCTCTGAAATACGTATTTCTTGTATTACCTGTGTCAGCTGATCTTGTACTTCCCGGATTTCTCTTTGGTGCTGCGTATTAATTTGATTCTGATTTTGTTTGAATTTCCTAATTTGTTCATACTCTTCTGTGTCAGTGAAGGCTACAGGTGTTGTGTCATTCAGATCATCATCTACCTTTGTAGATAAGTTAGTGAACTGATCTGAAAGTTCGGCTACTTTATCCGATAGTGTACTTATTTCCTCAGTGTGTTTTTCTGAACCAAGTTTCAGAGTATCTACTGTGTCCTTTAAGTTTTCCTGAGTTTTTGCAAGTTGCGTAACCGAATCGGTAGATGCAACTGAGTCAAATTTAGCTTGCAAGGTCTCATGATTTTCATGAACAATAGTTTGCAGTTCTTTTATGGCTGCTTCGTGATTCCGTAATGCATTTTCATGCCGCGAAAAAATAGGTTGAAAATGCTCACAAATTTGAGTTTTTACGTCATTACAGACCTTTTGATATTTCGATTCGATGTTATGTAACTCAGTGGTTAAATCTTCACGTGTTTGTTCAAGTGTAGTGTCTAACTTTTGAAGATTTCGTCCCATTGCGTCTAACTGTTGCTGTGTTTGTCTCTGGTGTTGTTCCATTGTGTCTAACTTTTGAAGATTTTGTTCCATTGTGTCTAACTTTTCAAGCTTTTGTCCCATTTGTTGCATTAACTGTAATAACAATGCACTGGTGTCTGAAACATGTTCCTCAGTGCTTTTCGGCGGTGAATTTGCACCGGCAACATTTACATTTTGACAAGCGGAAAATGTGTCTTGACTCATTTGAGAAAACGGTGAGGACGCAAAACCTGAATCTACAGTATTTGCAAAATTGTGTCCTGTCATTTCGGATTCCTGAGGCGAGCTGTTGCCGACCGATCGATCGATAATGCTTCCCTCTTCACTAATTGTTTCACTGTCCGTGCCATTGTTTGCCGCCCGCTCCATTTCCCTATGCACGATTACCAAATTACTACTTTGAACATCAGTTAATTCATTACTCGGTGGCGCTAACACACTGCTTTCATTTTCACTGTCATTTCTCAGTTTACTTTGGAGCCTAGTGTTACGTTTTTCACACGCCATTATTGTCACAGTATTTCACACGACAACACAGAAAAACACAATTTGAAGATCAAAAATAAGAGAACACATTAAAATAGCACTGAAAATAATATCTAGTTAATTGCAGCTGCGAAATACTTGGTGCAAATCTACATGCATGCCACAACTGTTTTACTGTACAACAATGAAAAACTACAACTACAAAGGAAATTCTCTCTATAATTACGCGCTAGCAATAAACAATAGCTACACTAATTACACAAACTACAAGAAAAAAATCAGAAGATTCCAGTGAGGTATCCTCGGCTAAGGGTCGCCATATGAAACGTCCCCTTTGAACAATTCTACACGAGACTGTGCTTAACCTGACACACAATACTTTGTTAGCGCAACGCAATCTGACTTTCAAAATTCCCTACAAAAGAATGGCCCTGACTAACATTAAACTATACCTTTCACAAATCACTTACCTCACAAAAATCTTCGCTGCTCAAGCTACTGCAATACAGCGAGCGCCACTACTGCCAGCTAAATAAAAGATTCAAACTATGGAAGGCACTAACTACTGATAGGGATAGTTAGCAAATGAAAGATATTAATAGAGAACAAACAATGTATTTACCTTGATATCATCATGTATAAATATAACAGTTCATGACAAATTACAAATCTCCGCCATCTCTCTCCCCACATCCACCACTGCTGGCGGCTCACCTCCAACTGCGCAACGCTACGCGTTGTTCACAGCCAGCTGCCTAACACTACAATGGCGAGTATTACAACAATGCAAAGCAGCCACAGACTGCACACAGCACAGCCAGTGATTTTCATACAGAGGTGGCGTTACCAATAAAAAAACCTAAACAGCCTACTTACAGCATTTCAATCCAAGTAGAGCGGAGTCAGTCACCCGTTTGGGTCTGGTAATACGTATGTGATGTTGTGACAGATGATCACCGCGCCGTCATGTGCAGTTTGGTGGATCTGCGTACCACTTAGTACTTGAAGTCCCGACTGTGTTAAAAGCACTTGGTTCAGTGATTAGACGGTGTGGTTACTCAACTGTGAATTAATAAAGCAGTGAAGAGATTTGTTTCATTTTGCCAACCGTTGTCAGAGTTGTCACAGTAAATTCAGTGTGCGTTTGTGTGCCTAATGAATTTGATGTCACTCATTTGGTACTTGGTTTTGGCTCACTTTGTGATTGTTTCCGCAATGACGTGTGGTTTGCTGATTCTGGCTGGTTACATTTCGGTTTTGCCTCGCACGCAGATCGAGTGGCGTTTTAGTTATTGTTAGTTTGTCTGGTGTTCTCTACTGTAATCTGTTTGTTCAGATTTTCGGGTTTGTGGAATCGGACGGAAACCTGGTATTGGTCCCTTTCTAGCTTCTGGGCGCTCTAAACACAGTATTCTGCGGACGTAGTGCTGGCCAGCGGTTCCAGCTTTGGCGTATTGTTTCATCATTGCATTTGGTTTATCGGACGTCAGGTAGCTTCAGCTGACTGCCTCTAGTCTGAGTAACCATCTTGTGAAGTGAATGCAACCCTTGGCTGCCTGCCTCAGCGCTCGCGAAAGCGTTCGTTGCCGGACCTTCTCAGAGGTCGATTCCAGGAGCACCGTCTGGATCAGATGTTTTTTTAATTAAGTTTTGTTATTGTATTTACTGTTTTACAGCAGGTTTCAATCTTTTTATATTATTTTCGTTCCTGGCGTGTAAGGCCTTCAGTAGTGATCATAGTGGCTTGTTTTTTTAACATTTTTTGTATATTTTATGGTGATTTGCTAAATTGTAACGCACTGAAAACATAATTATTTACACAGTTGTTTATTCCTTCATTAATAACAAGTGATATTTTTTATTTATTGTTGAGTCTGAAATTACTGTTTTAAAAATAAATGTGTATAACAGTAAAAGGCAACCAATAGTAACTGATTACGGTCTCCTCCACAATCGTAACCGAATCCTGCCGTCCCTTGACTACCCGGATTCAATATGACGATGTATGATATTCTGCCCTTCTCTTTAAACTGGAGATCTCTGTATTTCCCATTGATTAAATCTGCCTCATCGCATCATTTCTCCCTAATCGGCTTTCTTATGTCACCGTAAACAACACCAATTTCCATATCTTCTGTCCCACTGCAGTTGTGCTCCAAGGATATATCCTCTATCCTCTCCTGTATGTCCTCTATACCGCTAATATGCCAAAGCTACCTCCTCCAGTATGCCGATGACTCGGCCTTCCCATCCCTGTACCCAACCCTCCAGAAATCCCAACTAACCTTCCAGCTCCATATCAATTACTTCATCTTCTGACTCAAAAGAAATCATGCCAAAACCTAGGCAACAACCACCCACAACTTCCAAACCCACAACTTTTACCTTATCATTTACAACCATTCTACCCAATTAACTAACACACTTAAATACCTTGGACTAATAATTCATCGCCAACTAACATGAAAGCCCCATCTACTAACCACTCAACAGAAAGCCAGTTACAGACTAAAATTAGTAAAACTACTAACTAACCAAGCGTGGGGATTGCACCCTTCCATAATCCTCCATACCTATAAATCCCTGATCTGTCACATCCTCCCCTACACAAACGTTGCATGGATTTCCGCTCCTTTTTCATCACACCCAACACATCCTCGAACATCACGCACTCTGCTCAGGCCCAACAGATCCACTTACCCTCCCCTATACGAATCCTCTACCAAGTTATAAATTTCCCCATTTCCCCGTCTTGCTCTTCCATCTTGGACACCTCCGAATGTAGTGCGTTACCCGCAAACTATACACTAACCACCCGCTATTTTCCCTATTGCTCTCCATTCTTGATATGCTGCTACATCTCTAGCACCACATTCGCCAACACAACACCTCCACACTCTCCACGTCCTCTTCCAAAGGAACTTAAATCGCCTCACCTTACCTGTAAATGGAACCTGCCCTTCCTGCCTTGTCAAGGCTCCCTTCCTCCCAACTCCCTCCGCCCCCCCCCCCACTCCCCCAGCACCAACAACCTAAGGCTTGGTTCAGAACCACATTACCTCTTCAGTCTCTCCAAATTGTCCTCCAAGCATCCACCCACACAAACCTACTCCTATGCACCGGCCCAAATGCTAGCATTCCGTGATACTCCCATCCTTGGCAGCCTACATACACTCATCATTTTAATCAATCAACACATCAGCTTTTCTTTTCTAATTTATGTAACTGGCCATCTGTCTTTTATATTGTGTTCAACAAACAACGAATTAGAATTTTATCTTTTACTTACGCAACAGGCACGCTGCCTTTCTATTCCGTCAAACATTCCTTTCTGCTACCGCCATGTATATACCATTCATAGTCAATCTGCTGTGGCGCTTCACTGCCATGTCATTAAATTAAAACAGATCGTCAACATATCTGATGAAACATGGTGGATGGTGAGGGGCGCTATTTTATGTTCTTTGTTGACAACCCTCCATAAAAAATTAAGCTATGGTCGGTGACAGTGGTGAACCCATATTTGTTCCACTAGTCATGGGAGACATGGGTAGCTATTAGTCTTAATGTCTCTTTCATCAGTACTTTCGTGAAAACGGTACCACGTCGATGTTGACCACAATTTCACTTGGCCATATCATCATCTGCTTAATGACATCTAAAAATATTTGGGAATATTTAATGTGGTGTCTACAGTAGCCAGCTATACGTTCACAATAATTTAGATAAGTACTTTGTCACTCAGTATATATGAGAGCTGATAAAACTTATGACTGGAGCTATTGACCTCAATTTCTTCACAAGTTCGTCAGAGACTTATCTCTGATGAACTTGTGGAGAGTCCCAAGAAAACTGAGAAACTTTCAACCAAGAACATCAGTGAGGGAAACCATGTTCATGATCGGGAGATTAGATTCGAAACACTTTTTTCCGCTGCAGATCGATAGCAATGAACGTCCTCAAGGAAGTATAAAAGGAGTCATATAATAAGAGAGTAGCCTTTCACAACGTATATTCACAAAAAAGAGAGATATGCCTATGTCTGATCTACAGATTCTAAGTAAAAGGAATTCATGAATGTGCAATAAAACATAACAACTTAAACACGTATTCATTTAATAGCAAATAACAAACTCTTCACAAAATGTGCAAATCTACAGTTCACAGAGGTTTGTGTGATATTTTTTTGTTATTGGATCCAGGCATCATGAAAGTGAAAATAGGTATAGAACACTTATTTACAATGATCGCATTACTGTACTGAAGATGCGCGGAATTCAGATTTGACGTAGCGCTGAAATTGTTTGATTTTATTAATACGGCGGTTGGAACTTTAATAGTGGTAACTATTTATTTACAGCTCGTACAAAATAGATAAGTGTTTCAAAGTTTTACTGGTCTTCAATGCAGTCACCAGCATTGTGTATAACCCGTTGCCAGCGATGTGGAAGTCTTAGGATACTCTTAGCAGTTCCAGTTGTGTTGACAGGTCGAGCGGCGCGGTCTATTGCCCGACGAATTTGTAGCAGTTCTGAAGCGCATGCCGTGAAGTATTTTCGTCAGTTTAGAAATCGAGTTGAATTCACGAGGGCTTAAGTCAGGGGAATGTAGTAGGTGGTATAGAACTTTGCAGACCCATCAGTCAAACAAATCAGTAACAGCTTGCACTGTACGTGATTCAGCATTGTGCTGCAAAACGATGGTCAGATCCTGCAGAAAGTGTTATCGCTTCTGTCTCTATGCTGTTTATTTTTGGAACACAACCTACAACAAGCTTAGAGACAGAAGTGATGACGCTTACTGCAGGACCTGACCATCATTTTGCAGAACAATGCTCAAGCACGTACAGTGCAAGCTGTTACTGATTTGTTTGGCTGATGGGGCTGCTAAGTGCTATACCATCTACTGCACTCCCCTGACTTCAGCCCTCGTGAGTTCAACTCGATTTCTAAACTGAAGGAAACACTTCACGGCATTCACTTCACCACTGCTACAAATTCGTCGGGCAATAGACCACGCCGCTCGAACTGTCAACACAACCGGCACTGCTAAGTGTATCCTATGGCTTATGACTTCCACATCGCTGGCAACGGGTTATACACAATGCTCGTGACTGCTTCGCAGGGCCGGCCGGTGTGGCCGAGCGGTTCTAGGCTCTACAGTCTGGAACCGCGCGACCGCTGCGGTCGCAGGTTCGAATCCTGCCTCGGGTATAGGTGTGTATGATGTCCTTAGGTTAATAGGTTTAAATAGTTCTAAGATCTAGGGGACTGACGACCTCAGAAATTAAGCCCCGTAGTGCTCAGAGCCATTTGAACCATTCTTTGCTTTGGAGGTCAGTAAAACTGTGGAACACATATCTATTTTGTACGAGCTGTAAATAAATAGTTGCCACTATTAAAGTTCCAACCCTCGTGTATATCTATGGGTTCTACGGAGAAATTTTTAATGACGTCGAGGTACTTGGGCATAAACAAACCCCTTAGGCTGCTATTAAACTGAACTTCCTTGGCAGTTACACTTTTTGTGTTTTTTAGAAAGTTTTCGAAAATTTGTGTTTCTAAATGATGCACACCTTTGTGCGTCAAAGTAAGTGACTTTAAAGCTTTGTGAAGGCAATTTGTATTTCGAGTAGCAGTTTCATGAACTGAGTAGTTGGCTCAAAACAGAGGTATGCAGGGCAATTCAAAATGAATCGGAAAAAAGAAAGTATTCCTGTGAACACAGTAATAACTTTATTTCAGAAATGCAAATATAGACTGAAATGTTAGGTCTCACGCTTTAGGTTGGCAAGAATGAAACCGAAGAAAGTCACCGTAGTTGTCCATCGCTGGTGTTAGTATTCAAAATTGTAGTATCTACGCTAGAACAGGCGTGTTGTGTTACAAAATACGCAAAAACATCATCAATAATCGCTGCCCAAAGACTGTTTCGGACCAAGTCTGGTAAAGTGACACCACACCGTTACAACATACCTACACGGGGAAAGCAATTCGAGGAGATAGGATGTATATCTAAGAAGAAAACCCCAGGATGACTATCCGTCGAGAATGAAGTGCTAAACATTCGTAAGACGTACATAAGAAGTCCTAGAAAATACGCGTCGCCCCAGTGCAGAAGTTTTTTCTCTTTTTATTGCCTCAACTGACCTCAATTACACCAACGAGTTTTTTCTTTTGGCGTGTCTGAAGAACATGGTTTACGTACGCCCATTTCCGCAGCACTTAAATCAGCTAAGCTACCGCACAGTCGGCGCATTTAACGCCATTGATTGGCTGCGTTGGAAAGGGTCTGGCAGGAAATGCAATACCGGATAGATATATGATGTGTCACAAATGGAATCCATGTCGAACATCTTTGAATATCCGTTGTAACCGTGAGATATAACCTTTCAGCATGTATGTGTGCTTCGGTCATTTCTGTAGTCACAAGAATACTTGCTTTTTGTCTCATTCATTTTGAATCACCCAGGACAAATTTAATTAAGGGACAAAAATACTAGGAAGCTGTACTCTGTATCCCAGTTTCGTTAACAGGCTATGGAAGATGTTCTTGAGTTTCCATCAGAAATAATTCGTATTACGTGCTTTTCACTTCGGACAACTTTGCCTTCACTTGACGATTTGACGCAAATATGATCCCATATGACTTTACGGAATGAAACTAAACAAAGTGTGCTAGCGCTCTTATTTTTATGTCGTCTATATGCTTGGGGCAGCATTCACGTAACATTCTGCGTTACGAATCTGTGTACACACACACACACACACACACACACGCGTGCGTAAGTGTAAGACAGCAGTGCGTCCCATATAATCTACATATCAGATGTCGAAATAGTGTTCACATTAGAAATGGACATAAGGAAGTTTTAACGACGGGCTGTTATTCCACACATTTACGAAGCTGCTCAATTGACGCACGGCATTTTAATTTATAGTTGTAGTTATTTGCAAGTTCCTGCATGTACAGCATATATCTTATATTTGGACGCTTTTTGCACGATGGTGCACTTATGACAATTCGCAATGTGAGCAGCATGTTTAAAATACAATGACAATACCTTAAAGAGTTTATTGAACATTGCGTGTTGAAATACTGTATAAATATGTACTCAGATTTGAGCTGATGGAAGCTCACGCAAACATTTGCTGTGTTCGCCGGCCGGAGTGGCCGTGCGGTTCTAGGTGCTACAGTCTGGAGCCGAGCGACCGCTACGGTCGCAGGTTCGAATCCTGACTCGGGCATGGATGTGTGTGATGTCCTTAGGTTAGTTAGGTTTAAGTAGTTCTAAGTTCTAGGCGACTGATGACCTCAGAAGTTAAGTCGCATAGTGCTCAGAGCCATTTGAACCATTTTCCGTGTTCTCGTAAGTGTGTAACAGATGAGCAGCGTTTGCAAGTCTGATCTTTACAATGTGATTCTCCATGAGCATGTTCTCTAGCATAAGGAGGCCCCTGAACGACCTAGCTAACTCATAAACCGGATCTGTTTCCCCTGTCGAAGAATCGCGTTCGACAGTGACGCTTTTTGTCCGTCGAGGTCATCGGAAGCTCCTGATTACATTTTTGTCTTTGAGGAAGTTAACGAGGCTAATGAAGAAAATAACCGAAGTACCTATTTCCATTACGAGCAGCGCTACTGCTCTAATGCCAAGACGGTCTCAGAAGAGAACTTTTATCTATCTTCTTTAATAATTTAATATGTGAATTACTTAACATACATATTTTAGAAAACTGTGACTGAAACTACGTTTAATCTGAATAAAGTTTTGTTTTCCTGCAACCCTTTTAATGGAAATTTCATCACTTACATTAACTTGACAATTCGTTTTTTAGTAAGATGATCTGCGGCTGTGGCAACACTGCTACCAAAAACGTTACTATTCACTTTCTTCGTGATTCATTTTGTCGTTCAGATTTATAAAACTCCAATGTTTTAATAACCTATACAGCAGTGTAGTCTTTGGTATTAAAAAGATCTCATCGAAATATCACAGTCATGTAAATTTAAACCAATAATTGCTGCTTTTCTCTTCGTGGGGCAGGACTATGGGGGAGTTAGAGGGGAGAAGGAGTGTCTGGCGACAGAGGGAAATTTACTATGAAAATCTGCCTCCACTGCTAGAGAATTAAGAATCATTGAAGGTGCTGAAACGAAATGTTATTTAATATTGAGCACTCATCCATTGCTTGTGAGAGTTTCACAAAGTTTTTGCACAAATACAACATATGTCACTGGACTGCTGCAAACATTTATCATATGTTCGTACGTGATGTACTGCATGTATGGCATAATAAACAGTATTAACACATTTAACAATACATTTTTCACTTAGTTCATTAATAGAACAGGAAAAAGTTCAGATTCAATGAAGAAGTGGAAGGTGTGCTGGAATATTTGTTCACAAACATGTTTACGTCTGTTTCTTATGGCAACAGTTGTTGACAGACAATGTATGTGAAAGCTGTGTTTAATATACACTGGGTGCCTAGAAGGAATGCTCAGTATGCATGGGTATGACAGGAATGCTCCATTGAAGCGAAAGACTTTATGTGAACATAAGACCTATTCCGAATGGTTTAGAGATAGAACACATTTAATTTACATTTGCTTTTGGGATAACTGATGCGTTCAGTCACTTTGGAAGAGTGAACTAAACACCCTGAGGACTCTCCGCTGGCCACGTGGACCGCAATGTACTTCCAGTGTGATGGAGCCTCTTAACATTTTACTCAACCTGTAAGGGAACTTCTCAGCCGCACTTACCTTAATCGCTGTATCGACCGCAGTAGTACAATTAACTGGCCACCAAGATCGTCAGATACTACACCATTAGATTTTGTTTGTGGGTTGGAGGATATCTGAGGTTTACAAACGTAATGTGAATGTGTGAGATGGAATATGTGGTCAGATTATGGACGCTGCAGAAGGAACACAACACGTTTTCCTAAGGGTACACAAATGCGTTGAAGCTGACGATGGAGTAGTCAAACGTTTATTGTGAACTGTAGCATAACTGCTGTTGTGTGAGTGTGCTGTAATGCTACTATGCGAATGTGCGTGTTTTTCAATTAATAGTTTGTTAGAAGCACTTTGTAAAGTTTACTAACAGTTGTGCATGTATAAAGCTAACACTGTATTGAATAATACAGAAAATAAATATGAATTACATTAAATGTGTTCCATCTTGGAAACCATTCAGTATATGAAGGTTTTTGCTTCAAAAGATCGTGTCTGAACAGAACTCCACTAACAAACAGTCAGAGGTTGTTCATGGTTCCTTCTGTGAATTTTGGTGTAGGAGAGACAAGCGGTCTCTGGCTGCTCGTTACAGAGTTACTAAATTTCGATAGGTTTCTTACCCGACTTAGCTTTTGTCTTTGTATTGCACTAAAAATACTGTACAACAGTGCAAATTTCGGCGGTATGCGTTGTGTGTGTTGTCTCCATTCGCTCACGGTACGTGCTATTGATAACGGAAGTGTACTTATCTTGTTGCCCTCATGTCTACATCCAGTACTCCTCGATTCGATGTAGAGTTCTGTTTTCCGGCAGCGTTAACGGTGGTATTGTAGATAGGTTTATTGATGAAGAGGTGGACGATATGCACTCGTGGGTTTACTGAATGTAATGGAATAGCAGCACAGTGACGTTATACAAAGCCGTTTCCGTACCGACAGCAACCATATCACGGTAATATGGCATCTGTAGATACACGCCTACGAAATACGGGATCCTTCCGTACTGTAGTATGGAAAACACTGGCTGTATGAAGTGTGCTAAAACAGCCGAAATGGAAGAGCATGTATAACACACGATTGGTAACAATCGTGCCTATTGTAGTCGTTGCGTTGCACGAGCTCAGGACATAATCCGCCCAGTCACCTGGTTAGAGGTGAGTAACAGCTGCACCTCTGTCATCCACAGAATGTTGATTTATTGCTGAAAGTGGACTTCGCATTTTCAGAGAGGGGTTGCGAACTGGTTCCTGCAGCAATGCACCGAGTACTCCAGTTTTCCTGCTTTCGTCTTGTTTACAGACAAGGCCATGTTTACAAGAGACGACGAAAATCTACACGCTCTGGTGTGTCGATGCTATCAAATGAAGTTTGCTTTGAATGTAGGGCCTGGTATTATCACTGATTACGAAAAGTATGGATCTTACCTACTCCCTGATTCGCTGCACAGACGCGTGTAGAAAATGTTCCCTCCACATGACCTCCCACATTTCGTACGATATGTGCCACTGGGAGTTCACCAGCTTTGCACTCGATGTGCCGATAGCAGATTGGTCGTGGTGGACTTCTTCATGGCCAGTTCGATCACGAGACACCATACCAATTAACCTTTTCTCCTGGGGACATGTGGGGAGCCTCATTTACGAGTAGCTGGTTGATACTCACATGGTCCTGGCTGCTAGGATCATCGCAGCCACGGAACTTGTATGCCAAACACCTGGAATCCTTGAGCGTGTGTCGCTATACAGTGTGCCGTGATCATGATGACTTGCATTTTGAGCAATACCTATAAGGAAACAGTTGTGCGTTTGTATGTTCCGTACTGTATACTGACAGAACACGCTGAACACATTGTGATATAAAGAGTATGCGTTTTGTTCGAGGGTTGCTGCTTTATGCTGTGTTGCCTATTGTACACTTCAGTTATTTCATATTATAGGCTTCTTGTTGTGTACCAGGCGAGAGGTACGCAACAAAAACCTTGAGAGGCCGCCACCACATAGGCACAGCCATTCGCCTATGCCTCTCAGCTCCACGCAGCGTCCTCGAGATGGCGCTCACAAACACAGTGCATGGGGGTTTAATAAATATTTTTGAAAATAATTTTTAATTTTGGTGTCTGTCGGGTTACGCAAGTCTCGTAAACGGTTGGCCCTGACTAGTATTATTACGCTATCTGACTGCATAGAACAACAACAAAGATTGAAATGAAAATTTTCGTTAACCCAATTAATTAATTACGTCCCCAGCAACTATAAAACCTACAAAACCAAGGCACAAGTATAACTGTTCTGTGTGTGGAAGTATGACTCAACGTACACATCTGGCACGGTTCTTTTTCAATAAGACAAGAAATTTCAAATACCATTTATACTGAAGTGATAAAAAAATAGAAATACTATAATTGCTCAAGAAAACCAGGATTATACTCTAATACACGAACACACGCCAGATGCTTTGTTGACTGAACCTGTAATGACACATTATTTAGGACATTGAAATAATGAGAAAAAAAAAGTAGTTTGTTACCTTAATTTATATTGATGAAAAGCACTCTAGACATTACAATCTCTCCACACCGACTCGCTACTACCACATCTCAACCAGAACTCTCCAATATCACATCTCAGCAAGCACTGCCTACTAGCACATCTCAACAAACACTCCTCACTACAACATCTCAGCACAGATTACCCCGAGTCCTCGACAGGCACTCACGACTACGAGCTCTCCCCAAGCACTGTGTAAGCGGCTTAATAATACTCTTTGGCGCAATCTCTGGCGCATGTGTAGGCGGCTTAATAATACTCTTTGGCGCAATCTCTGGCGCAGTGGCTCAGTGTAGCCACCTTTCATATGCCCCTCCTCCACAGGCAAGAATTTGATGGTATTTTTGCCAGCATTGGTGGTGAAAATACCACCAAATTCGTCCAGAAAAATACAGACAAAAATAAAAGATAATATTAATACCTAGATATCACATAATTAGTTAAAATTTTGGCTTTGCACTGACCTTTCAATAGCCTAATATATGAAATACAGTCAGCAATACAACTTCTTTTCATACATGTGACTTTAGATAAGAGTTCACACAATACACAAAAAATCAGTTTATACAAATGTTCACATAAAATGCTTTCAATGATTAGTTTATACAAAAAAGACACCAACAGGTGACATCTTTTCAGTAGAAGCAGTCCATCAGTAGCACCCAGTAAAGTTGAGCAGGTACACCCAGCAACAAGTCACATTTCTCAGCAGAAGCAGTTCCATTAGTGGCACCCAGCAATGTTGAGCAGTTGCAGACAGCAACAAGTGACATTATTTCAGTAGAAGCAGTTCCATCTGTGGCACCCAGCAATTTTGAAGAGGTACACACAGCAACAAGTCACATTAGTTCAGTAGAAGCAATCCATCAGTGGCACCCAGCAATGTTAAGTAGGTGCAGACAGCAAGAAGCCCAGCAATGTTGAGTAGGTGCAGACACCGGCAAGTGACATCATTTCCATAGAAGTAGCTTCATCTGTGCACCCAGTAATGTTGAGCAGGTGCAGACACCAACAAGTGACTTCATTTCAGTAGAAGCAGTTCCATTACTGTCACCCAGCAATGTTGAGCAGGTGCAGACAGCCACAAGTGACATTATTTCAGAAGAAGCAGTTCCATCTGTGGCACCCAGCAATGTTGAAGAGGTACACACAGCAACAAGTGACATTATTTCAGTAGAATCAGTTCCATTAGTGGCACTCAGCAATGTTGAATAGGTCCAGAGAGCAGTCCATAATATTCATATTCACTATCACTGATCACACTGTTCATCAGAGTTTATAAGCAGAAATTAAACATGTCCTAGTGGCACCAATCATGTAGAAAAAGTACAAGTAACAGTCCATAATATTCACTATCACTGATCACACAGTTCATCAGCAGAAATTAAACGTTTCTAAGTGGCACCCATTATGTTGAAGAGGTGCAGGTAACAGTTCATAACATTCACCATCACTAATCAGACAGTTCAGGCATGAACAATAGTTTGAATACACATACAAATGCTTTTACACACTAGACATATAAATTCTAATAAACACACAAATGTTATCAGATAATTGTCATATTAACTATTACAAATACTCAAATATCAGTAAACCTATAATACGAGGGCTGTTCAGAAAGTAACCTCCGGTTGATTTAAAAAAATACACCAAGTTAAATAAAAATATTTTAATATATACATCTTACAACTACATCTTTGCACTATTTTTCTACATAGTCTCCATAGCGATTGAGGCACTTATCGTATCTCTTCACAAGCTTTGAAATTCCTTCTGCATAAAAATCACCCGCTTGTGCCTGGAACCAGCCTGTGACCGCATCTTTGAGCTCTTCGTCGTCATCAAACCGCTGTGACCCGAGCCATTTCTTCAAATGCATGAAGAGGTGATAATCACTTGGCGCCAGGTCTGGGCTGTAAGGTGGATGGTTGATAACGTCCCACTTGAAGGACTCAAGAAGGGCCGTTGTTCTGCGAGCAGAGTGAGGACGGGCGTTATCGTGCAAAAAAAGCCCGTCGTAACTTTTTTATTGTTTCACAGTACACGTCTTGATTAATGGTCGTACCACGTTCCATGAATTCAACCAACAACACCCCTTTGGCATCCTAAAACACTGTTGCCATCAGTTTTCTGGCAGAAAAATCTTGCGAGGCTTTTCTTGGTTTGGCAGGCGAATTTGAATGTGCCCACATCTTTGATTGTTCTTTTGTCTCAGGGTTCACGTACTTAATCCAGGTTTCGTCACCGGTCACGATTCTGTTTAACAATGGTTCTCCTTCGTCCTCATAACGTGACAGAAAGTCTAATGCAGAGGCCATTCTTTGAGTTTTGTGGTGGTCGGTAAGAATTTTGGGCACCCATCGTGCACAGAACTTACGGTAACCCAATCTTGCTGTCACTATCTCGTACAAGACAGTCTTAGAAATCTGTGGAAAACCAGTAGACAACTCCGACATTGAGAAACGTCGATTTTCACGAACTTTTGCATCAACTGTCTGAACGAGTTCGTCAGTCACCAATGATGGTCTACCACTCCTCTCTTCATCATGAACGTTTTCTCGTCCACTTTTAAATAAACGTACCCATTCACGGACAACTCCTTCACTCATAACTCTTGGTCCGTACACGGCACAAAGCTCACGATGAATAGCTGCTGCAGAATATCCTTTGGCTGTAAAAAACCTTATGACAGCACGCACTTCACATTTGGCGGGGTTTTCTATTGCAGCACAAATTTCAAACTGCCACAAAAACTAAACTAGCGCAGGTACGACGTTCACTCGACCACGGTTTGATGCCGACTGACCTGTTGAGTGCGTGAACGCACAGATGGCGTCGCTACTCCCCCCACAACCCGCACTGTGACCAATCGGAGGTTACTTTCTGAACCGCCCTCGTATTTATGGGTGTCAGTGCAAGCCACTACAAACAAATAAAATAATATTTAGGAGATAGGTGGGTAGGATTAGGAAAGGAAAACACACAAAACACACTCACTCATCTTTCATCCACATTAAGTACTACTGTGTAATTGAATAGTGTTAACTGTGTAAATGCAATTCTGTCAAAATTTGATGTTCATCTTGTGTATCAAGTAGTAGTGGCAGCAATGTATAACAGTCAATAATAGTTAAGTCAACGTCATAGTCATCATGTCAAGACCAATGTTTGCCAAGCCAGATCAAAATGTACTGTTGCTGAACAACTGTCAGTGTGCCAAGATATGCAAATACTTCCTCTCTTCAAAAAAAGTATGTACTGCTTATTGATTTAACAAAGTGTGTGTAGACAATCTTCCTTCCTCTTTGGTGTTCTAGTCTGCTATCTTCATCCTCCTTGTTCCATATAGACCAACAAAAAAAGTATGCTCCTCACATACTTTACCTCTTATACACCAAAACTCCAATAATCATCAGCATCACATAATCTCAATACTTCAATAATACCTCTTACGTCGATATATACAAATCTTATCATTAATAGCATTTACCTTGCCTCTTGTCCACAAAAACTCCAATAATCATCAACTTCATATAATCTCAATACCTCAATAATATCTCTTCAATACGTCGACACATATAAACCTTATCGCCAATATCATTTCACTTCCATAACAACTCTTTCCTCTAGTCAGTCTCCTCGAACAAGTACAGATAAAATCCTAATGCAAACCTCATCATCCCATACAATCCGAAGACACATTGTCAACACACAACCTCTGTGTAATCCATCTGACCCAAATTTTCTACTCATTATGAATTATAAACAAAAGAAATGCATACATGACCTCTAACAGTCTTTAGTTCGAATAACTCTCAGTAATTAAGTACGATTCCGGAGTGTGAATGATCATAATATTTCACAGTGTGTACACCACTTCAAGAATTATGGCAAACAGAAGCAAACATGTGGAGTATTTCTTGTGTCAAGTGTCACTTCCTATTTCAATTGCTCACGAAGAATGCAGTGTAATAACTGTCAATGGTCTAAACCTAGTTTCGGTATGTCATGTCGTTAGCTTTCTTCCTATTAGCATAAATTTATACAGCTTTCATAAAACCTCCAGCTCATGTGACTTCTATGAAGTTTCTTGTGCTAATGTCGTTCGTCGGATTATAGCAGTTCATTCTCTTATCTTAAAAATATAAGGCACTGAGCGTAAGCAAAACAAGCAATAGCGAGTAAATATACCAGTAGTGAACAGAATGTCAACAAGTGGATGCAGCACAATTCTTACAACGAGGCTCTGCCAAGCGAACAATCTGTAACCTATACCATAGTGTAACCTAAACTCTATGTTCATACACAGTATATCAGCATTTTTATACACCAAATTAAAGAGTAGTTGTGACGACAAACAGAAATGTATAAATATGCAATCCATATGCATAGCAGCAAACAGGTCATTAGCATCATATCAGCATAAGCAAGTAAATGTTCATATGTCATCTTAATAAGTAAACATGAATGCGCAAGCAGATAAATCACAAAGTATAACTTACATACATATCAGCACAACTAATCAGGTGACAATTATAATTTAAATAAATAAGCACAGCAGGCACATAATTAAAAAATATGACATCAGTGAAAAAGCAGCGCAGCCAAGCGATGCATAATATACACAAGTTACAACCCAGTTCATTAATAAAACATTGACAAAAATCAGCAAATGTACGCAAGCACGTCGCTTCACAAGTAAATTTATAGAACATGAAAATAGCACAAAGTATGAATCACGTGATTGCAAGCAGCAAATTACGTCTAAAGTACGTACCTAAGTGGAAATATGTTACCTGAAAAATAAACTGAATTAATAGTTACCTTTTTAGTTTATTAGTTTCTTCTTCGAAATTACATTCTTCCTGAAAATTTCTTAATAGCAAGTCGTCTTAACGTCGGACATACACAGAATTTACCTGAAGTTCTTAAATATTTTATAGAACCGTATCCTGAAAAATACTGAATGTTAATAACATACACTCCTGGAAATTGAAATAAGAACACCGTGAATTCATTGTCCCAGGAAGGGGAAACTTTATTGACACATTCCTGGGGTCAGATACATCACATGATCACACTGACAGAACCACAGGCACATAGACACAGGCAACAGAGCATGCACAATGTCGGCACTAGTACAGTGTATATCCACCTTTCGCAGCAATGCAGGCTGCTATTCTCCCATGGAGACGATCGTAGAGATGCTGGATGTAGTCCTGTGGAACGGCTTGCTATGCCATTTCCACCTGGCGCCTCAGTTGGACCAGCGTTCGTGCTGGACGTGCAGACCGCGTGAGACGACGCTTCATCCAGTCCCAAACATGCTCAATGGGGGACAGATCCGGAGATCTTGCTGGACAGGGTAGTTGACTTACACCTTCTAGAGCACGTTGGGTGGCACGTGATACATGCGGACGTGCATTGTCCTGTTGGAACAGCAAGTTCCCTTGCCGGTCTAGGAATGGTAGAACGATGGGTTCGATGACGGTTTGGATGTACCGTGCACTATTCAGTGTCCCCTCGACGATCACCAGTGGTGTACGGCCAGTGTAGGAGATCGCTCCCCACACCATGATGCCGGGTGTTGGCCCTGTGTGCCTCGGTCGTATGCAGTCCTGATTGTGGCGCTCACCTGCACGGCGCCAAACACGCATACGACCATCATTGGCACCAAGGCAGAAGCGACTCTCATCGCTGAAGACGACACGTCTCCATTCGTCCCTCCATTCACGCCTGTCGCGACACCACTGGAGGCGGGCTGCACGATGTTGGGGCGTGAGCGGAAGACGGCCTAACGGTGTGCGGGACCGTAGCCCAGCTTCATGGAGACGGTTGCGAATGGTCCTCGCCGATACCCCAGGAGCAACAGTGTCCCTAATTTGCTGGGAAGTGGCGGTGCGGTCCCCTACGGCACTGCGTAGGATCCTACGGTCTTGGCGTGCATCCGTGCGTCGCTGCGGTCCGGTCCCAGGTCGACGGGCACGTGCACCTTCCGCCGACCACTGGCGACAACATCGATGTACTGTGGAGACCTCACGCCCCACGTGTTGAGCAATTCAGCGGTACGTCCACCCGGCCTCCCGCATGCCCACTATACGCCCTCGCTCAAAGTCCGTCAACTGCACATACGGTTCACGTCCACGCTGTCGCGGCATGCTACCAGTGTTAAAGACTGCGATGGAGCTCCGTATGCCACGGCAAACTGGCTGACACTGACGGCGGCGGTGCACAAATGCTGCGCAGCTAGCGCCATTCGACGGCCAACACCGCGGTTGCTGGTGTGTCCGCTGTGCCGTGCGTGTGATCATTGCTTGTACAGCCCTCTCGCAGTGTCCGGAGCAAGTATGGTGGGTCTGACACACCGGTGTCAATGTGTTCTTTTTTCCATTTCCAGGAGTGTAATTCAACAAGTCACTATAGCTTTATACTGAATTTAATCGGAGAAATTAAACTGTGTATTTGTTTACGGCTGTCAGTGCATTCGCACTGAGCGCTCGATCAGCTGTAGGCGCGTAACGTAGGAAGCTATTGTTTGCGGTCAACGACTGCCTTGTGCGGCGCGCAGACTTGACTGTTGCTTTGAGTATGTGCCGCCGCCAAAACACAGCGCGGTATCCTTGTATTCTCTGCATGTTTACATGTAGCTGTTAGTTTCTCACAAGTATGTCATTCCACAAAAATTTTAGCGTTTGATATGTGGTGTATTCCCTTAGACCGTCGTGATTTAAGAGTTTCTACTTCGACAGCGTTATCATGAATAATTTTGCGAATTCTATATGGACCGTTATAAAGCAGAAAAAATTTGCGACACAAGCCTTTTCCTTTGTGAGACAAACTGTGGGAGTTAATTAACACCTTCTGACCAACTGACAAGATTTTTAAACGACCAGGCCGTTTAGCTGATCTCTATCTTCTAGCAGCCACAGATGCAATATTTCGTAGAGCCAGGTTGACCACTTCGGAATGCCGCAGTTTCCGTGAAGGCGGAAAAGGAACTATTTCAGAAATGCGATTTGTCGGTGCTTTATTTTTTAATGTCAATACAGGCGGTAAAGAAGTTGAATCATTAAGGAGTTCATTCAGAATGTTTTGAAAAATATGAAGATACTGATCCCACGTTCTGTGATTCTGATGACAATAAAGACGACACAATTTATTGATTTCCTTCATCCATCTCTCTGAAGCGTTAGATTGAGGGTGAAAAAGTGAAATGAAAATTGGTTTAATTTTATGACGCTGTAGAGTACGAAGCCAAATTTTAGAACGAAACTGTGATCCATTATCTGATATAACCTTATCAACATGACCCAGTTCTTTAAGAAAATTTTTGATGAAAGCATTAGATACTGAACGAGCTGTTGCTTTGCGTAACGGTGTAAAACACACATATTTTGATGTCAACTCCACTGCTACGAAAATGTACGCAAAACCATTAGTAGAACGAACCACTGGACCGAACAAATCAACTGCAGCCATCTCCTTTAATTTCGCTGGAATGATAGGAAACAACGGTGCTCTATGAGAAATTGTTGGCGGTTAGTCTTTTGACATAATTTGCATTTGGCAAGAACAGATCGAATACGTTTTTCCATATTACTGAAGTAGCAATTTTCTCGTAATTTATGAAAGCATTTTCTGGGACCAAAGTGTGCATAACTGAAATGCGTATACCAAATCAGCTTATTAACCCACTCATCAGGAATACAAACTAACCAAACAGAGTTGTCGACCGATTTTCGTTTAAAAAGAATGTCATTGCGGACTAAATAATGCTGTCTAATCGCTACGCTTTCCTTTCTCCTCCACTTCTCCTTAATGTCCTTCCAGATTGGATCCTTATTTTGCTCCTTAGCGATGTCCTGGAGCGAAGACGAAATAAAGTTCTCAAACGCAACACCTTGAATATACATCAAACAATAATTGTTTTCTATGCAGTCTTCTTCAGCACTTTGTTTCAAACCCATAGGTGCACGTGATAAAGCATCAGCAACAATATTTGAAGAACCCTGTATGTAAACAATACTAAAATCAAACTCCTGTAGGTACAACGCCCATCGTGACAATCTGCCGTGAGTTAATTTTGTTGACATAAGAAATTCCAGAGCTCGATGATCGGTATAAACCTTAGTATGTCTGCCAAACATAAATGTGCGAAATTTTGTGAAAGCCCAAACAACAGCCAAAGCTTCAAGTTCCGTAATCGAATAATTCTTTTCTGATTTAGAGAGAACGCGACTTCCAAATGCAATAGTCTTCTGTACAACAACGCCGTTTTCTTCTATCTCTTGAAATAAATGTGCACCTAGGCCCTTGTATGATGAGTCCGTCGCCAAACAAAAATCTTTAGATAAATCCGGATGTGAAAGAAGTGGAGCAGCAACTAAAGCATCAAGGTTAGGTTAGGTTAGTGTTGTTTTAACGTCCCGTCGACAACGAGGTCATTAGAGACGGAGCGCAAGCTCGGGTTAGGGAAGGATGGGGAAGGAAATCGGCCGTGCCCTTTCAAAGGAACCATCCCGGCATTTGCCTGAAACGATTTAGGGAAATCACGGAAAACCTAAATCAGGATGGCTGGAGACGGGATTGAACCGCCGTCCTCCCGAATGCGAGTCCAGTGTGCTAACCACTGCGCCACCTCGCTCGGTAAGCATCAAGAAGCTGTTCAAATTCTGACTGAGCTTCCTCATCCCAACACCAATTAGATTTCTTTCCAGATAGTTCACATAAACGAGGTGTGGCCAAATCGTCCAATTTAACAAAGCGTCTAAGAAAATTACAGACACCAAGAAAACTACGAACATCACGTTTTGTGGTAGGAACAGCATAGTTACGAATAGCGTCTAATTTTTCTGGATCAGGAAGAATACCTTCTGTAGAAATAATGTGACCGAGAAATTTCACCTGTGAACGACCAAATTCAGATTTTTCCAAGTTCACAGTAATGCCAACTCTTGCAAAGATACGTAATAATGAGTCCAAAATTTTGTTGTGTTCACTCCAAGAATGTTTAGCAATAAGAATGTCGTCAACATATGAAATAATATTTTTACGAAGATAAACAGGTAAAATTTCGTTTAAACTACAAATGAATGCTGCAGAAAATATAGTAAGTCCAAACGGTAAATTCCAAAGTCACTTTTGGGTAAATTAGTCATATCCGGTTATTGTTTACTTACTCACTAGATAGATTGATAGTCGAAGACTTGGTTTGACAGATGCAAAGAATAGTAACAGAGTAGGCAGCGGTGCAGAAAACTAAAAGAGAAATAGCACCACTACAGCTCGGGGCACTATGCTCGCTACGGCACATATTCACTTAGAGTAGTGAATCCCCTGAGGACTTTAATAGCCGCACATAATTTCCAGTATGTGACTTTGTGGCACATCAGGCGGAAGTGTGTACGTAAATTGATCTAACCATGAACATGGATGTATGTCATTCTTAGAATTGCGAAATATCTTAAACTTCCGAACAGTTAAGAAGTGTTTATAGTCAAAGTTTTCGCCTCGTGGCGACAAAGACCTACCGCGTCTGTCCCAGTCCCAATGACGATTATTGTCAAGTTCGCGCGCCTGGCGCTCTCTTGACGCATCCCGTAAATGAAACAAATTATTTTCTTCAAACCCCTCTGATATCTATGATTCCAAATTTCTTTTGCTGTCTTTTCCTACAATTTCGCCTTCGATCTGTTTGACTTGCTTTCGTAATGCCCCAACTTCCCTTTTAACGCGTTCATTAAATTTTCCCTGATTTTCAACATGTTTATTTATGTTCTGATACTCTTCGGTTTCTGCAAATGGCAATGGTGCTGTATCATCTGAATCTTTGTCCCCATTTAAACTAAGACTTGTCAATTTGTCTGAAATCTCCTCAACTCTTTCCGATAAGTCACCTATTTTTTCTTTCCGTTTATCTACGTCTTCCGTAAGTGTCGCAACTCGGGTTTCAGTACTGACACATTTGGTAGTTAACTGTTCATATTGTTGTGTTAGGTTATTTAATCTGTCATTTGGCACGGATTCCTCGATTCTCTCAAATATTTCCTCCTTATCGTGTGCACGTTGTAAATTTAACTCTGAAAATTTCTGTACTATCACGCGATCTCTTTCCTCCTGTTGTCTATCCTGTTCCCTTTGTCTAATCTCTACTGCAACTAATCTATTATTATGAGAATTCAAAATCGGTTGTACTTCTTCTCTGATTTCTTTCTTTAACTCATCTTTCATATTTTTGAAACATGTCCCTATTCGTGAGTCTAATCGTGTTTCCAGTGTTCCCATATCCGTTTTTAATTCAGATCCCAAAGTTCCCATCTCGGTTTTAACTGTTCCTATCTCTGTTTTCAATTCAGATCCAAACCGTGTTTCCATTGTTCCCATATCAGTTTTTAATTCAGATCGTAAAGTTCCCATCTCTGTTTTAATTGTTCCTATTTGTGATCCGTGTGTGTCTAACCGTGTTTTTAATTCAGATCCCAAATTTAATAATACACCCATCATCTGCTCCATATTAACTTGTTCGAAATTCTTTTCGCCCCTAACATTTCCCGCGAAACCAACTTCTTTCATCACAGCTGTAGAGCTATCTGTGTCCGATACTATTTCAGAATCTTCTATCGTTAATCTCGTATTCTGTGAATTTTCTAATTGAGAAAAATTTTGAAATGGTTCCGGACTATTTTCCCGACTTATTACATTGTTTTCCACTTCATTATCCATCATACTGTTTTCCCCTGTTGGCGAGTTCGCCATGTTAACAATTTCGTCATTCTCACTATTCATCATTTTTGCTTTTTCATCGATCGCGTAATCATTTACAAATATACAAAACTCGTCACTGTGCGAAAATTACACACAATGCCTCCTTATCTCCAACAATATCATTCACACGAAATGTTTCCCTCAAACACGAATAACGAACAATTGAAATAATTGCACTAAACTATCAAACCCGTAGACAAGACAACAAAAAAAAAATTTTGAAAAATACCATTAAAAGAATCTACACATGCAAAATAGACTACAATTACTAACTACAATTACTACAACAATACTACTGTCTACTATTTTTAGAATCAGAAGAATTCCAAGGGACGATTCGAAGCAGCGGTCGCCACGTGCATGGGGGCTTCATTAAATATGATTGAAAATATTTTTAGTATTTTGGTAGCTGTCTGTCCGATTACGCAAGTCTCGTAAATGGTTGGCCCTGACTAGTATTATTACGCTATCTGACTGCATAGAACAACAACAAAGAATGAAATGAAAATTTTCGTTAACACAATTAATTAATTAAGTCCCCAGCAACTATAAAACCTACAAAACCAAGGCACAAGTATAACTGTTCTGTGTGTGGAAGTATGACTCAACGTACACATCTGGCACGGTTCTTTTTCAATAAGACAAGAAATTTCAAATACCATTTATACTGAAGTGATAAAAAAATAGAAATACTACAATTGCTCAAGAAAACCAGGATTACACTCTAATAGATGAACACACGCCAGATGCTTTGTTGACTGAACCTGTAATGACACATTATTTAGGACACTGAAATAATGAGAAAAAAAAGTAGTTTGTTACCTTAATTTATATTGATGAAAAGCAGTCTAGACATTAAAATCTCTCCACACCGACTCGCTACTACCACATCTCAACCATAACTCTCCAGTATCACATCTCAGCAATCACTGCCTACTAGCACATCTCAACAAACACTCCTCACTACAACATCTCAGCACAGACTACCCCGAGTCCTCGACAGGCACTCACTACTACGAGCTCTCCCCAAGCACTGTGTAGGCGGCTTAATAATACTCTTTGGCGCAATCTCTGGCGCATGTGTAGGCGGCTTAATAATACTCTTTGGCGCAATCTCTGGCGCAGTGGCTCAGTGTAGCCACCTTTCAACAGACATTTTCTGTTTCTGAGTCACTTCCTCTGGTGCGTACGTCTGCTGATAGAGTGGGTACCAGCCAATAGGGAATGCTGTCAAACGTGGACTAACTCGCTTCCACCTTGTACAGGCAGACATGGATATTCTTCATCCGACAGACTCAAAACTCGACGCACTGTAGACACCTGTTCCGCACCAGCTATTGTTCACTTCCGCTCCAGCAAGTAGGCAGTTACTTTCAATGCCTGCAGTTAGCTCAGACAGTACTCTGAAGACTTCCTTCCAATGCAGCACTCGCTGTTTACAGAAAACTTCAATCAGAGTGTCGGCAAACATTACCCTCAGTGTTGCTTGGAATATCATAGATTGCCATGAGAAAGGAAAGTCAGCTAGATATCTTTGCATTAATTTTAGGACATGGAGGCATGAGTATCAAACTCTAACAATGTTAAACACCACTTGTAACACGCTCTTAATCAATGCTACTTGATGCAACTTACTGTGTTGCCACATTTTTATTAGAGCGTGTCCTGCCACAGTGGGAAGCGCCGAGTAGCGACGCGATCTGAGGCGCCTTGCCACAGTTTGCGCGGCTGGCCCCGTCGGAGATTCGAGTCCTCCATCGGGCATGCATGTCTGTGTTGTCCTTAGAGTAAGTTAGTTTAAATTACATTAAGTAGTGTATAAGCCTAGGAACCGATGACCTCAGCAGTTTGGTCCCATCGGAACTTACCATAAATTTCCAAAAAATGTCCTGCCACAGTATGTGTTTACTTATCATACGGATGAAATGTCAACCATTAAGGAATTATAATGGTGGAAACATATTTCTGCTACCTCGGGTGTTTGGGTTGAGTTAATGGTAGCATTTAGTTACGGTATTCACAGCAAATTTGGCGATATTGTGGAACTACGCACATCAAAAAAAGTTTTGCATCACCTCGGTTCCGAGAGTTCCGGAACCTGTACAGAAAATTGGAATAGATATCAATATAAACATCATCTCCGTCCTTTTTATTGCTCATGAAAACCACACATTGCATTTTCTACCACCATTCAGCAAAGACCTTCAGAGGTGATGGTCCAGATGGCTGTACACACCGGTGCCTCTAGTACCCAGTGACACGTCCTCTTGCACTTATACATGCCTGTATTCGTCGTGGCATACTGTCCACAAGTTCATGAAGGCACTGTTGGAGCAGATTGTCCCACCCCTCAACGGCGATTCGGCGTAGGTCCCTCAGAGTGGTTGGTGGGTCACGTCGTCCATAAACATCCCTTTTCAACCTATCTCAGGCATGTTCGATAATGGTTCATGTCTGGAGAACTTGCTGGCCACTCTAGTCGAGCGATGTCTTTATCCTCAAGGAAGTCATTCACAAGATGTGCATGATGGGGCCGCGAATCGTCGTCTATGAAGACGAATGCCTCTCCAATATGCTGCCGATATGGTTACACTGTCGGTCGGATGATAGCATTCATGTATCGTTCAGCCGTTACGACACCTTCAATGACCACCAGCGGCGTACGTCGGCCCCACATAATGCCACCCCAAAATAGCACTCGCTGGACAGTATGTTGCCTCCAAACACGTCCGACGATTGTCTGGTTGAAGGCATATGCTACAGTCATAGGTGAAGAGAACGTGATGCCAATCCCGAGCGGTCTATTCGGCACGTTGTTGGGCTCATAAGTACCGCGCTGCATGGTGTCATGGTTGCAAAGATGGCTCTCAGCACTATGGAACTCAACATCGGAGGTCATCAGTCCCCTAGAACTTAGAACTGCTTAAACCTAACTAACCTAAGGACATCACACACATCCATGCCCGATGCAGGATTCGAACCTGCGACCGTAGCGGTGACGCGGTTCCAAACTGAAGCGCCTAGAACCGCACGGTCACACCGGCCGGCCTAATTGCGCATCATGCAGCCTGTAGCGCACAGTTTAAGTCGTAACACGGCGTTCTGTGGCTGCACGAAAAGCATTATTCAACGTGGTGGCGTTGCTGTCATGGTTCCTCCGAGCCATAATCCGTAGGTAGCGGTCATCCACTGCAGTAGTAGCCCTTGGGCGGCCTGAGCGAGGCATGTCATCGACAGCTGCAGTCTCTCTGTATCTCATCAATGTCCGAACAACATCGCTTTGGTTCACTTGGAGATGCCTGGACACTTCCCTTGCGAGCCCTTCCTGGCGCAAAGTAACAGTGGGGACGCGATCGAACCGCGGTATTGACCGTCTAGGCATGGTTGAACTTCAGACAGCACGAGCCGTGTACCTCCTTCCTGATGGAATGACTGGAAATGATCGGTTGTTGGACTCCATCCGTCTATTAGGCGCTGCTCAAGCATGGTTGTTTACATCTTTGGGCGGGTTTAGTGACATCTCTGTACAGTCAAAGGGACTGTGTCTGTAATACAATATCCAGAGTCAGCGTCTATCTTCAGGAGTTCCAGGAACCGGGGTGATGCAGAACTTTTTTTGATGTGTGTATATAAGGTAGCTTCGATGTCTTGTAAAATCAACATCTTTCCCCTGTTATTGTCATATTTTTTAATTATTTGGACCTAGCTGCAAAGGTTCTAGATTTTTGCTTTGAACTATTATCAGTTACTAATGATTTGTTTCTAACATATAGCAAGTTGCCAGTTAACGGTATAACACAACTTCTCTCCTTTGTAGTTTCAACTTCCTCTCTTGTTTTTTTATAAGTTCAGAGTTTACTTCGATTCAGGTATAAGTTTTTTAAGATTTTTGGTCTTAAATTCTTTCGGCTCGTTTACAGCCTACCTCGCTCACGATGAAGTTTTTTAACTACGTACTGTCATAGTCTTGTTGGCCCATATTACGAATGAAAGTCATTGCTTGACTACGGCTAATGGTGATGTTTGCAAATCGTGGATGTGTGATTGCAATTTCTACTAACGCAGCTGGCCGTTTTTCCTTCTTCATTACCGTCATTTTGTGAGATTATGGCATGTTATTCATACTTTTTGTACCACGCTGTGCTTCGATGTTTTTTATCGTTATCCATTTACGTAGGATTTTTTTTGCTCACAGCATGGCACCAGGAGGAGGCGACCATGAGAAAAAGATTGAAGAACCGAGGAAATGATAACGTTCTACGAGTCAGGGCGTGGAGGAAGCTATAAAATCTGAAAAGGGAAATGCGAAGTTTGAATCTAGATATAGCAGGGGTCAGTGAAGTGAAATGGAAAGAAGGCAAGAATTTTTGGTCAGTTGAGGGGGGTAATACCAACAGCAGCAGAAAATGGTGAAACGGGACTAGGAATCTGTATAATTAGGAAGGTAAGGTAGGGAATGTGTTACTGTGAACAATTCAGTGATAGGGTTGTTCTCAGAATGAAATTTTCACTCTGCAGTGGAGTGTGCGCTAATATGAAGCTTCTTGGCAGGCTAAAACGATCCACACTCTGCAGTGGAGTGTGCGCTAATATGAAACTTCTTGGCAGGCTGAAACGTTTCCAAATATCATAAAACATTGCTCAAGTGAAATACAGTTAGTAGGAAAGTCCGACAAAACTGCAACAATGGATAGCTGGGCAAGTGGAAACGGAAAGAATGTAAAGCCAAAGTAATATGAATGAGACCTGCATCTTTAGCCGGACCGAGACTCGAACTCGGGACCTTTGCCCTTCGCGGGCAAGTGCTGACAGATGTTGCCCCGGCGACTGAACGCAAACGGATACTTGATCTTTTTACGAGAAATTCTGACAGAGTTTTTGTAACACGTTCCACTTAGCGAGCGATAGAGAATGTGGTACAACATGAGTTCACCTGCGCACTTCGCATATGCAGTGCGAATGCATTTGGATGAAACTTGTGCTGAGAACTGGATAGGTCGCGGTGGGCCGTTGTCATGGCCTGCACGTTCTACCGACTTCAAGCCCACTGATTACCTTTTCTGGGGCCACCTGAACTATGTTGTCTATTAAAAACGTATTGAGACTGATGAAAAGCTGATATCGCCTCTGATACAATTTCCACTTTTCCAGGAGTGTATGAAAGAGTGCGGTAGTCACCGAAGCTTCGTTGCATGGCGTGCATTCGAGCAGCGGAGTAATTTCGAGAACTTTTTGTAACTACTCTCAAATTATGGCTATGTAACTTCATTCTGACTTCTTATTTACCTTGAGGCCACAGATTCATTGTAAACGTTGACATACAAAACTGTTACAATGACGTCTCGGATGGCATATTATGTAACTACTCTCTAGGAGCGCGACGCTGTTCAATGACGCCAATCGCCATACGCTGAGGGATGCGGGTATGGTTTGCTATGTGAAATATGCTTGTTGTGACCGACTCTAGCGGCCCTCCCATTTTCTATATATTTTTCGATACGCCCTTTAGATCTGGCAGATACCTGCAATTTCGTTTTGCGATCTGCAGCAGGAGTCATAAAAAGAATAGAAAGAAATAAAAACGTCCATCACGTCTTTCATGCGACGTGCGATATCGACGGAAAGCGTCCAATGTTTCTCTCAAAATTTTTATGCAAAATTTCAACAGTCTTTAACCGATATTGAGCGACACAGGACTTGATTGTTTTCAATAGTGAGTAGTCTGGTGTGGTAAGGTCCAGACTTGGTGGTGGCCATTTGAGCCGGGTTAGATGTGCTGCTGAACCACACCGAATACAGTGGCCTCTAAATCGTTCACCACTGAACTCAGTCACATGAAAAGCAGCTCTGTTCTACTGTAACGACACGTTACATATGATTCCCTTGTTTCATGCTAACATGTTAAGCACGTCCTCAACGTATGTAAATAAGAATTTCCATTCACACACCTTTCGACAAACTATGGTCCGAACAGGTATTGTGATGACTTCCAGGCCCATATCAAAACATGGGCAGCGTGGAGGGTAAAAATCGTAGAGGGAGACCAAGAGATGAATACACTAAGCAGATTCAGAAGGATGTAGTTTGCAGTAGGTACTGGGAGATGAAAAAGCTTGCACAGGATAGAGTAGCATGGAGAGCTGCATCAAACCAGTCTCAGGACTGAAGACCACAACAACAACAACAACATCAAAACATGAGGCCGACTCCTTTCCCAACTCTTTCATACAATGAGCATTTTCCTTAGTCAAGAAAACATCTATGTGAACTGCCGTACGTCGCACAATTTTTAAGCACAACGGTCACAAGTGAGCCATGGCATTTAGAAACTGTCCCAACATGGCAGGAAGCGCCGAGTGAGGTAGCGCAATGGTTAGCATTCGGGACTCGCATTCGAGACTCGCCTCAAACCAACCAACCAACCAAGCAGGAAGCAAATCGCTGCTCCATGGCGTTGTCAGACAAGAAACTCACAAATGTCGATCCACTTCCTTCCGTTATCAAACATCTTGCGTTTTTCACAGCGGTACTTGAAGTTTAGCTGCTATTTTGTCACCAAATTTTACGTAATTCTTTAATTTGAATTAAATCCTGATATTTCATCAATAGCACATTTCAGTTCATTAATGGTTCATTATTCAGTCATCTGATAGATAATGTTAAAGTAACTTGTCATAGTGATTTCGTTTTTCATCACAAGATTACTTTCTAGATCTGTACACCATAAATCTTTGTGTCCAATTAAAACCGACACACCCATGCCACCAATTACTCCTCGCCAGTGTAATTGTATGCGCTGACATCAGCCATATCGTCACAACTGAATCAAAGCAATACTGAATCAGAACAATTCAGTACCGACAGTAATTCGTTTCACTAGCATCAAAGTACGGGTACGAATAAAGCAAACATGTAATTTCCTAATCGCACCAAGCGAGAAGGGATATAATGTGTGTGACGAAGGGATAATTTCTGTGGAGGTATGAGTGTGTATGTGTGTGTTGCGGCGGGGGGGGGGGGGGAGGGGGGGATGGGAGGGGATATGTATCTGAAAGAGAGTGAGAGCGAAAGAGAAAGAGATGGATGGTTAGAGAAGGTAGTTGGTTTGACTCACTGCCTTTGTTCACGTAATGCATATCTATAGAGCGTACAGCCGGCCGCTGTGACCGAACAGTTCTAGTCGTTTCAGTCCGGAACCGCGCTGTTGCTGAGGTCGCAGGTCAGGTTTGAATCCTGCCTCGGGCATGGATGTGTGTGGTGTCCTCAGGTTAGTTCGGTTTAAGTAGTTCTAAGTCTAGAGGACTGATGACCTCAGATGTTAAGTCCCGTAGTGCTTAGAGGCATTTGAACCATTTATTGGGTGTAGAGATCATAGCCTATGCACGTAATGATGCTGTGTTTTATCCTGTCCACAGATTTAGTTTCAAGACTAGCCAACAACATGGAATTATCAACTGATACGCGAGTTCCACCGCCTTCATGGATAAATCATGGTTTCATAGAATCTGCTTTGAAGACTGCAGAACGAAAGAAAATTACCGTCGATTCCATCAACGTCCAGTACGCAAATCCTGAAGGAGTTGGCTATGGAAGCTTGATGTTCAGACTCACTGCCAATATGAGATATGAAGGCAGTGAGCAGACAGAGAAGAAAACCATGATAGTGAAAACGGTTCTTGAGTCTGGTGAACTGCTCAAGGATCTCATAGAAAAATGTGATGCGTTCAAGATCGAGGGAGAGATGCTGCACAATGTGATGCCGCAAGTCCATGAGCAGTTGGCAGCACTGGAGAATGAGGAGTTCCGGCCGATAGCGGCCAAGTGCTGTCAATATGGCCGACAGCCCGCGCCCTTCTTAGTGCTGGAGGACCTGTCAGCAGCTGGATTCAGACTGGCTCAGGCTGGCCAGCCATTGGACCTCCAACACTGTGAAGTCGCACTGCGGGCGTATGCACGGCTGCACGCCGCCTCAGCGTACGTACTCTGCAAACAGCCCCACTACAAGGACACGTTCAGTTTCCACATATTCACAGACAAAAGCGCTCTACAGTTTGTAGGAACTATGGCCAAGAAGATTTTTGTAGGACTAGCCAATGAGTTTGACAAATGTCCTGGTTATGAGAAATATTCAGAAAAATACAGGGCTTTTGCTGACCGCTTCCTCGATTTATCATGTGAAAGAATGGAGCAAATCAAGAGGCAAACAAAGCTTCCGGTATTGACACATGGTGACTGCTGGAAGAACAACATGATGTTTAAGTATACGAATGGAGAAGTATCAGAAGTCCGTCTAGTTGATTTTCAGGTGAGATTGAGCTTTACTTGTTCGATAATATTTATGCCATCTTCCAATTATGCAATGGGATGTGGAATGAAAACAAGTTATATGGAAACACTGTAAGCAAACACATCCTTCCTACAGTCCTGATTTCTCTCTCCATGCCACTTCCATAGACATTCATGGTCGTCGGTTTCCTTTGAATGAAGAGCTGCACACCTGGGTACGACCATGGTTCCATCGGCAACGACAAACATTTTTTTCATCAACGCATTCGTGTTATTGTCTCACAATGAGAGAAATGTATTTACAATTACAGCGTGGCGTTTACTTTTGAAATAATAAACGGTTTACTTACTGTTTTTCCACCTGTCTCGTTTTCATTTGGCTGCCTCTTATATTTTGTAGTCTTTTCCTTTAGATGTCTGGGCAGAACGTAACATAAAATATGTGGTTTGAAGTTGTGGCAAAATTTTTTTATTCTTCTTAGTACATTGCTGGATATGCTGTGGTCTCCATGGGTAGAGTTAACTAAGTGGATTCAGTATTTCTAGATATTCGAAAAGATTCAGTTTTAATACAATACCGACTATTACTAAAGCAAATGTATATGTGAAAAAACTTCTCAATAGATAGAATCAGTACGTCATCTTGAGGTGATAATCACGTGCAGATACAGAAGTAATTTCAGGATTTTCCAAGAGGAGTATGCTTGAGACACTGTAGTACATATTACACACCAACAATTTAGCTGTTAGTGTCAGTCATATTCACGGACTGTTTACAAGTGATACTTTTATTTTTGAGCGAGTATGTATGGTAAAAGGTATTTAAATGTCCAGTCAGAGCACGAAAAATGAAAGGTATCTCTTCATCTGGAGTCTGCACTTCATAAATCGCAAAATTTTAGTGACTTGGTTTCTTAATTATTGAGAAACTCCCGATTACTCTTCGATAGCGAGTGTAAAAGGGTAATAATAAACAACCACCGATAATTACAGCTCGGACGGAGGCATGTAGCAAGGTGTAATCTGCAAGAGGTTCCCATTTACTGTACAGTAATGAATTGGCTACCAACGACACTGTTGAGCAATTGAATTACAGACATAGTCTTTTCACACCTTCTTTCGCCCTGATGACGCTTACAAAACACCGTAGTTCCAGCTAGACGGTGGGAACTCCTGGCTGTACCTGAGTGATGTGAGTGGGATCCCACATAGTTCGCTTGCAAGAAACTTCGCCGGGACTAACAAGACAAACTTCACTCAACGTAAACGTACACCAAACATTATTACCTTCACCATCTGAGTAAATGGTGCCCTGTTTGGAGGCGGTACGTTTTTCCACAATGCCTCATGTGACTTCCACAGAAACACTCTTACAGGCGGGCGCCAACATATATCACGCCTGATGAAAGCATTAGCGAGGGCTCGCTGCAATCTGAAATAACTAGTGTGAGGCACTGCAGAGAAGCTCCTTCCTTTTCAGTGTTGTTGACGATGATGATTTTTGGTTTATGGGGCGTTTAACTGCGCTATCATCAGTGCCGGTACAGATTCCCAATTGTTACACAGTCCAATACTTTACACGGTCCACTCGAGCCATTGTCACTAATGATCATGATGATGAGGACAACACAAACACCCAGTCCCCAAGTAGAGAAAATCCCCAACCCGGTTGGGAATCGAAACCGGCACCCCATGATCCAGAGGCAGCAACGTTAGGCACTAGACCAAGAGCTGCGGACGTTCACTGTACTCGTGCTGAGATCAGTATAGTATCAAGCATACAAGAGCTCTGCCCATTTCGTGACCTCATCTGAAGGAGCGATTTGTTATTCTAATGACCTAGTTCATTAGTAAATATTGAACATTGTACCTCAGGAGAATAGTACGTTACTTAATCCATCGAGTGATGCTTTCACAGTCAATAACAGTTCTAAAATATCCCGTAATCCTGTGGCAAGGAACTACGTCCAAGTTAAGTAAACCTTTTATTCATTTATGTAATGAACTGAACTAGTATTTCATGTGTTCTGGTTTGATAAGCCTTCTACCAGAACTACCAAGGAACCCATAGCTATTGCCAGTAGCTACTTCTAGTCACAATAATGCCTATTTTCCACTTTTGACCGTTCTACAGCGGCGTTCGTGCTCCCCAGCATATCAGCTGTGTAGGTGCTTGCTGTAACCTATTTGCCCCGTAGCTGGTACGTGGTTCCAGATAATTTGAGTGAGACCAGTGTGAGGAACGCTCCTTTCTCCTTTGGACGTCAAGGAGGTTGTCCAGCATCCCAAGTCACGTGGCTACCGGCACTATGTGATCAAAAGTATCCGAACACCTGGCGGAAAATGACTAATAAGTTCGTGGCGCCCGCCAATGCTGGAATTCAGTATGGTGTTTGTCCACCCTTAGCCTTGATGACAGCTTCCACTCTCGCAGGCATACGTTCAATCAGGTGTTGCAAGGTTTCTTGGGGAATGACAGCCCATTCTTCACGTAGTGTTGCACTGAGGAGAGGTGTCGATGTCGGTTGGTGAGGCCTGGCACGAAATCGGCATTCCCAAAACGTTCCAAAGGTGTTCTGTGGGATTCAGGTCAGGACTCCGTGCAGGCCAGTCCATTACAGGGATGATATTGTTGTGTAACTACTACGCCACAGGTCGTGCATTATGAACAGGTGCTCGATCGTGTTGAAAGATGCAATCGCCAACCGCGAGTTGATCTTCAACAGAGGGAAGCAAAAAGGTGCTTAAAACATCAATGTAGACCTGTACTGTGATAGTGCCACGCAAAACAACAAGGGATACAATTCCCCTCCATGAAAAATACGACCACACCATTACACGACCGCCTTCGAAATTTTACTGTTGGCACTACACACGCTGGCAAATGACGGTCACCGGGCATTCGCCATACCCACACCCTGCCATCGGATCGCTGCATTGTGTATCGTGATTCGTCACTCCACACTACGTTTCTCCACTGTTAAATCGTCCAATGTTTTCGCTCCTTAGACCAAGCGAGGCGCCGTTTGGCATTTACCGGCATGATGCGTGGCTACTGAGGAGCCGCTCAACCATGAAATTCAAGTTTTCTCACCTCCCGAGTAACTGTCATAGTCCTTGCAGTGGATCCTGATGCAATTTGGAATTCCTGTGTGATGGTCTGGATAGATGTGTGTTTATTACACATTACGACACTCTTCAACTGTCGGCGGTCTCTGCCGGCCGCGGTGGTCTCGCGGTTCTAGGCGCGCAGTCCGGAACCGCGCGACTGCTACGGTCGCAGGTTCGAATCCTGCCTCGGGCATGGATGTGTGTGATGTCCTTAGGTTAGTTAGGTTTAAGTAGTTCTAAGTTCTAGGGGACTGATGACCTCAGAAGTTAAGTCCCATAGTGCTCAGAGCCATTTGAATCATTTTTTTTTCGGCGGTCTCTGTTAGTCAACAGACAATGCACCTCTTTTGTGCTGTACGTATCCCTTCACGTTTCCTCTTCGTATCACATCGGAAGCAGTGGACCTAGTGATGTTTAGGAGTGTGGAACTCTCGCATACAGACGTGTGACACAAGTGACACACAATCACCTGACCACGTTCGAAGTCCGTGAGTTCCGCGGAGCCTCCCGTTCTGCTCTCTCACGATGTTTAATGGCCACTGAGGTCGCTGATATGGAGCACCTGGCAAAAGGTGGCAACACAATGCACCTAATATGAGAAACGTATGTTTTTGAGGGTGTACGGATACATTTGATCACATAGTGTATGTTTTCCTACATCACTAAAATGACGATACATTCGTGCTCTATAGCCTCTCTGCGCTATATTTGCCAGCGGTTCCTGTCTTCAGCAGTTGACGTAAGAGGACTGCGGGGTCCTTCGACAGGTACGTTCTTGACACAGTGGTTGCTGAAAATCCAAGTATTTGATTTATAAATAGAGCCTCCTTTTCTTGTTGCACTGTAATTTATTTCTCCCAGACGTGTTTCGCCTTTTTTACCGTGAGGCGTCTTCAATGGGTTCTAGAACGATACAATTTTGGTTTTGATATATATTATTTTTAGATTATCAAACAGTTCACGTCGCGTTTGTTGGCATCTGAATTTCCTCTTATGTGGTCTGGAGATCACTTCATTTCCGAAACATAAGTGCGCTTTTATATTACGAACGTTTTCTTCACACTGTTCATCATGTTTACCTTTATTTTTGTGATAGACTATTATTAATCTTACAATAACACATATCAATATCAAAACAAACTGTATCTTTCTAGATCCCATTGAAGGTGCCTTAGAGTTTAAAGAAATAAATAAAAATAAAGAAGGCGAAACAAATTACAGTACAGAAAGAAAAGGCTGTTTCATTTACAAAATAAATATTTCTGTGATTGCTTGCAGAAGAAGTTTTCCACTTCTAGTCAATCCACGATATGGTCGCAATGAAATGTACTCATAACTTGTGTCTTGCCCATCTAGCGTGTGCAAAATTACACGTGATATCACAGATATAGACGAAGTGGGCCAAAATGGTCATACCTATACTACTCAAATGGTATCTTCTGAGCATTTTCAGAAAATTTGAAAAATAGAATTATGGACATGAATGGATTTGCTTTCCGAAAATTTTGGAGCACAGAGCATAAAAATAAAATAATAGATTTTTCACTTATAATCAGACATAAGTGCCAAAGCAGCACCGGCAGCTGTGGTCGAGCGGTTCTAGGCGCTTCAGTCTGGAACCGCGTGACCGCTACGGTCGCAGGTTCGAATCCTGCCTTGGGCATGGATGTGTGCGATGTCCTTAGGTTACTTAGGTTTACGTAGTTCTAAGTCTAGGGGACTGATGACCTCAGATGTTAAGGCCCACAGTGCTTAGAGCCATTTGAAACATTTGAACCATCTTGCCATGTTTAGAAGTCTTGGTGCGACGTAAGAGTGATGACATTCGGTGTTTCGAAAGCCTGCTCACACAGATCTGTGTCTACAAGCTACAAAGTTGCCATTATCCGGCACAAGCGATGAGCGTTCTAAAGACCTTAATCTGCAGAGCTCATACCTTCTCTGGGGGGTGGTAGTCTTCAAACGAAACTGGACCACTTGCAAACTGTTTTACAGAACAACATGTATTCGTCCCAGCAAGTACAGAGAGTGCTGCATGCGCACAAACCCTAAGGCTAACAAGAGGATGAGGCCTTCAGAAGGACTACTTATTTACCATAAACTGGAAATATTTCGGCCAAAATAGGGAGAAAAGAAGACATAAAGGTAAAGCAGTTTTTCGTCCTACTTCAAAAACATCGGCGGTGTTGGGATCTGTTAAAGACGACTTAGAGTTGGGCAAGGCAGGCGTTTACAGAATTCCGAGCGAATGCGGCAAATCTTACATGGAGCAAACGACACGCACAGTACGGGAAGGCATCGTAGAACATCAGTGGCATATCTACCTCCTCCAAGCCAATAATTGCGCTGTCGCCCAACATTTTATTTCCAATGGTCATTTGATAAAATACGACCAAACTAAAATTTTGTCTCATACGTCAAACTTCTGGAGCTCCGTCATCAATAAATCAGTGGCAATACAACTGTTTGATATTCTGAAGGTAGGAGGGATTAAAATACAGGGAGCAAAAGCTATTTACAACTCTGCGCAGAAACCGGAAAGCAATTATAAGACTTGAGGGATATGAAATGGAGACATGGTTGCGAAGTGAGCGAGACAGGGTTGTAGCCTATTTATGATGTTATTCAATCTGTACGTTGAGCAAGCAACAAAGTAAACCAAAGAAAAATCTGGAGTAGGTATTAAAGTTTAGGGAGAAGAAATAAAAACTCCATGGCTTGCCAATGGCACTGTATTTCTATCAGAGTCTACAAAGGACTTGTAAGACCAATTGAACAGAGTGAACAGTTTTTTCAGAGGAGAATATGACATGAACATCAACAAAAGCAAAGGAAGAATAATGAAACATAGTCGAATTATATCATGTGATGCTGAGGGAATTAGTTTAGGAAGACAGACACTTACCGTAGTAGGTGAGTTTTGCTATTTTGGCAGCAAAATGACTGATATCCGGAGCAGAGGGGATATAAGATGTAGACCAGCAATGGCAAGAAAAGCGTTTCTACAGAAGAGAAATTTGGAACACCGAATATAAATTTAAGTTTTACGCAGTCTTTTCTGAAGACATTTGTCTGGAGTGTAGCCTTGCATGGAAGTGAAGCGGGGATGATGAACAGTTTCCACGAGAAGAGAACAGAAGCTTTTCGGATTTGGTGCTACAGAAGAATGTTGAAGATTAGATGGGCAGATCACAAAATTATTGAGGTATTGCACTGAATTGGAGGACAAAGACTTTGTGGCAGAACTTGACTAAAATTAGGGGTCGGTTGATTGGAAACGTTCTGAGACATCAAGGGATCACCAGTTTATTACTGAAGTAATCTAAAACCGAAAAAGTGTATGCTGTCGTAACATGAAATTTCATGCTCTACGACTCTACTTGAATTTTTTCATTTGGAGTAATGAAAAATGGGGCTGACTTTTTAGCCAAGTTGGTAAAAATGTGCGAACTTTGACAACTGATTGCGGCTAAATTGCTGCACCGATTTTGACGCAAAACTGAATATTCTTTAATTTTGGTATTGGTAACATTTTCAGGAGAGCGCATAATTTCCGAGTAATAGGTGGAAACCTGAAAAAAGTGCCAAAATTTCTTGGTTTTTTGCCACAAAAAGTTGTCCCGAGGATATTGAAGGATGAAAACTTGGATTAGAAATACTCTCACCTATATGCACAAGACAAAATGTAAAATCTTCTACCTCGCAAAAAGTACCCCGCTACTATTCGCGGTAAGAAGATAGGGGGAGAAACGGGATCTGTGCGAGAGGGTTGACTGATACTGGGTCATAGAGAGCCCAGGCCTAGAACAATAAGGCAAGTCGAAGTTGTGAAGCTAAAAATGCGACCCCCCTTTCCCTCAACTGTTTATCACAGTCCAGCCTGTGGACACTATGTCGCGTCCGAGGATGGTTAGAGAAACTCGCCGATGGTGTGAGAAAATTCAGAGAAGCTCTCTCCTGGGCATGCAGAAGTGAAGGATTTGACCACACGTAATATCTTCAGGAAGCGTACAAAAAACAATACGGAACTGTCACATTTTTGTGTGGTTATTGGCCCTCCAAACCAACGCTGAGAGAGTAGTTCATATTTATCCCTTTTTTTTCACGGTAGAGGCATCACGATGACGGGAATAAATAATAAATCGATTGGGAGAAGAGTTTTTACGGAGCCGTTGGAGGAAGTATGAAAGACATTACAAAATATGCCATTGGTCAATGTTGGCAACAAAATGGGATATAGGTTAGGAAACCTCAGGCGCTCTAAAAACTATCAGACATTCTTTCTCCTGCTGGATAGGATTCTTGCTTGTGTTTCCGTAAGAGAAGATTTGGACTCCAGCCTTGGAGTAGTAAAGATTAAGATTCGCCTTATGGCGTTCAAAACAGACACCCGAATTTGGAGACGCATTCCTGACCAGCAACGACGGAGGGGCCCCTCGAGTTACTTCGGTTCGACGGCGACCATCGAATCTCGAAGTAGCATTACATTGTAGCACCACCGTGACGGGGAATAATATGCAGAAAAACCACTTGATTGAGACAGAAGTGATGACCTCTCTAATCGTCGCTTCGGTCCAGCAGCTTATTTATATTCATTTGCTATCTCATTCACGATTTGCAATCACTGTGTACCGATCATACGACGTCATGATTCCTCAATGTCCGCTTCCGTAGCGCAGTGGTAGCGTTACCGCCTCCCACGCAAGGGGGTGAGGGTTCGATTCCCGTCAGAGGACTTGATGTTGTGTGTCCTTCATCATCACTGACACCCAAGTAGCAGAAGTGGCGTCAACTAAAAAGACTTGCAATACGGCGGCCGAACCCCGAAGGGGATATTCCACCCAATAAATGCCATATGATCATTTCATTTTTTTTTATGATTCCACATCATGATATTAAAAGTCATAACCAAATTAATACCTCGCCCATCTTCAAACGTGGCCAACAAGTAGTTGCAGTCACAAATCTACATCTACATCTGCATGAATACTCTGCAAATCACATTTAAGTGCCTGGCGGAGGGTACATCGAACCACCTTCATAATTCTCTATTATTTCAAGCTCGTATAGCGTGCAGAGCTTTGATTTCCTTTATTTTATCGTGGTGATCGTTCCTCTCTATGTAGGTCGGTGTCAACAAAATATTTTCGCATTCGGAGGAGAAAGTTGGTGATTGGAAATTCGTGAGAAGATTCCGTCGCAACGAAAAACGCCTTTCTTTTAATGATGTGGGACACTCTCTCCCATATTTCGCGATAATACAAAACGTGCTGCCCTTATTTGAACTTTTCCGATGTACTCCGCCAGTCCTATCTGCGCAGCAGTATTCTAAAAGAGGACGGACAAGCGTCGTGTAGGCAGTCTCCTTAGTAGGTCTGTTACATTTTCTAAGTGTCCTGCCAATAAAACGCAGTCTTTGGTTAGCCTTCTCCACAACATATTCTGTGTGTTCCTCCCAATTTAAGTTGTTCATAATTGAAATCCTAGGTATTTAGTTGAATTTACGGCTTTTAGATTAAACTGATTTACGTGTTTAACGAGTCCCTTTTAGCACTCATGTGGATGACCTCACACTTTTCGTTATTTAGGATCAACTGCCACTTTTCGCACCGTTACGATATTTCTTCTAAATCGCTTAGGAGTTTGTTTTGATGTCTGATGATATCATTAGTCGATAAACGACAGAGTCATAGGCAAACAGCCGAAGATGGCTGCTCAGAGTGTCTCCCAAATCGTTTATATAAATAAGGAACAGCAAAGGCTCTGTAACACTACCTCGGGGAACGCCAGAAATCACTTCTGTTTTACTCGATGACTTTCCGTCAATTACTACGAGCTGTGGCCTCTCTGACAGGAAATCACAGATCCAGTCACATAACTGAGACGATATTCCATAAGCACGCAATTTCACTACAAGCCGCTTGTGTGGTACAGTGTCAAAAGCCTTCCGGAAATCCAGAAATACTATGTGGCAAAGGCAGTGTGACTGTAAATAATGAATGTTATGTCGTTGGAAGTGTTAATATGTTGTTTGTGAGATAAATGCTGGATCTATAATATTCTACGATTCTACTTCCATAGTCAGTAAATCCCATCCCACAGAAAGCCGGCCGAAGTGGCCGCGCGGTTCTGGCGCTGCAGTCTGGAACCGCGAGACCGCTACGGTCGCAGGTTCGAATCCTGCCTCGGGCATGGATGTGTGTGATGTCCTTAGGTTAGTTAGGTTTAACTAGTTCTAAGTTCTAGGGGACTAATGACCTCAGCAGTTGAGTCCCATAGTGCTCAGAGCCATTTGAACCATTTGAACCCACAGAAGGAAGTAAGATAAAGTGCAATGAGAATCACTAAGGATTAAGTGTTTAGGGCCCTCTATACGAAATCACATTAATTAAATTTCATTGCATGACTTTATTACTCAGTACTTCCCACTGAGAAGGGATCTTCTGGCGTAATAAGACCAGTCAGACCAGGACGATGTAAAGCTGAAGTAGACTCGCAGTCCAGTCTGACTAAAATTAAATGCTAGTGAGAGCATGTAAACTGATAGAAATTTGCTAGTCCTTATTTTCAAACACTGTCCTGTTGCATCTTCTACTTTGAAGAAATGTTCTGGTACACATGCATTTAATCTGCCTCACGTAACCTTAAAGATGATGATGATCTCCACTAGATTATGTCGATCTTTTCTTGATGGAGAAATGTAGATAAATGATTACATGAAAATATGTTAGACTCACGGTTATTCCTTTTGACATATAGGACATTACTCCTATTTCTTTTGGCACCTACTGTTTTGGTACAACATAACCACTCAGTTAACTACATTATTTTATCATGTTCGCCATTCCGTTAAAATAAATAACTTTCGTATTCGGTAGTGACACCGATGTCATGCACACAGTAGTCTGTCTACAATTGTTAATTTTTGTCAATATTCCTACAGCACTCCCATATCATCTCCATCGTTCATTAGTAAGTCCAGCACTCTCGCCATCTGAGAACGCTCTCCCTCTGCATTGCGACACTACCTTGGCATACTTTCCAGCGGTTTGAGGTCCCTGCGTCGGATAATACGCCTTTCGTCGAATGCACCACGGGACTTATAATTTGACAATGACTTCAGTATTCTTTGTAATAGTTTCCACTTCCTACCGGTGCTTTTCTTATCAGACTTTTACATATAACTAAGGCTGAGTTCTCGGTTAATTTGACCATTCGTTTATCTATATAAATTTTTAAATATTTTCATTTAATAAAAGTATGTAGTGATGTCAAAAGTATCTGCATATATTATTACCTTACAATGAGAAACTCCCTGCTGTTAGCTTCTTTCCCAGTAGTGCGGGTCTGAAAGATGATTACTTGCACGCTATTATTCTCAATATTCTAAGTGCAATTTATTTCCTAGCGTTTTTGGGAAACATGAGAAAGGACTCACGAACGTTTGTAGACCCTGAACAGTAATCTCTTTTGGAACTGTGGGCCCAGATTTCGGTTAGACTGGAATTTGGCTGGGGTTTATCCGAGCATGGGCTCTTAACAATTGTAATTTGATGTTATTAACAGTCTGAACCATATAATTACCACAGCACACACATAAGACAAAAACCAATAACTCGCATTCTGTTTACCAAATGACTTCCAATCTAACATATCAGCATTAATATGCAACCGTGAAATATAATTATCGAATTGAAATACTTTGCACTACTGAGATTAGCTTAATAAAACGGGCACCAGTCAACAAGGTAGCACAAGGAAACACCACTGTGACTAACACCTTAAGCAAACATAGACAGACAACACAGAGAACACACACGGTCTAGAGTGAGGCAGTAACTAAACGTACAGCAGTAATAGGTACACATAGAAAGGGAGCTTGAATCACTACTCGTCAAGTAATTTACAACTTTACAATATTGAGGCTCCCCATGACCTCTCCGTGTTTCACCAAAATGCGTTTCAAATTAAGCGTCCAATAGTGGCCCCATCGTGTTTCATAAACTGAAAACCATTACAACACAAAATGCTACCACAGGCCATCACATCAAAATCGCACAATCACTCTTGCGCATAGTCTGCAAATCGTTATTATGGAAAGCTTTCTCCTGCAAACGCTTCCTGGCTCCAGGATGCCATGTTATCTGGACATATGCAGACAAACGATGTTTGATGCCCCCGCCTGGAGATGCTCTGTATTAACCGTAGGCCGAACCCACTGTCGATGGCCTGACTTCCTGCTTCGACGCTGTCTGCTTTGACTCCAGGGAGCACTGTTGAGCTTCCTCCTGGATGTATTCACTTTCACTGGCAGGTTACAACTCAGTTCCAGCACCTCATTAGTGGGCGACCGTACCCTGCCACAAGTAACTAAACCGATACAGTCACTTCCTGGGCAGACGCAGCTGGCATCAAAGACGCTCGGTTGTCGTGCCAATGCCTGGTCCCAGTGATGGATGCACTGCAGGCGAGTCTGCCACCATCCACGGTGACCTGCCAGAAGATGTGGGTCATTCCATCCCAGTCAGGCGTCCCACGTACACCAGTCTGCGTCACATTGACAACTCTGTATGCCACGCATGCCTATGTCAATACAAGCTTGGCCGGTGTGCAGTCCGAAACCGAGCGCCAAGCCAAGTCTTGTCAGCCGCTGCGCACTGTGACTTGGCGCAAGCTCCCAGTCCAAGATGCCGTTCCAGTTTCGTACTTCAGACTGCCCATAGCTCTCCTGCAGTGTCACAGAAAACGTCAGCGTGGCGCTGCATCTGCCAACTCGCTGATACGTGTTCCCTCTGGTGCGACTGGAGAATCTGACCTGCTCTGGCTCATGCTGCTCACTGAGGCAGGAATTCAAACGTGCCGTGAAATAACTATGTCATGGGTCAAAATATTAGAACTCGTGCTATGAGACTTTGAGTACTAAGCCCTGTTCACCATCGGAGCCTCAGCGCTCTGTATCCTACTCGTCTGGGATCTGATGATGTTCTGCCTGTGTGTCTTGGGTGTTAACATACGAGCAGAGTTGCACAGTGCTGCAGACTTTCACTCTGGAATCGGTGGATTCAGGAGGGTAATACGGAACGCCGTGCTGGATCCCAACGGCCTTGTATCACTAGCAGTCGAGATGACAGGCATCTTATCCGCATGAATGTAACGGATCGTGCAGCCACGTCTCGATCCCTGAGTCAACAGATGGGGACGTTTGCAAGACAACAATCATTTGCACGAACAGTTCGACGACGTTTGCAGCAGCCTGCACTATCAGCTCGGAGACCATGGCTGCGGTTACCCTTGACGCTGCGTCACAGACAGGAGCGCCTGCGATGGTGTACTCAACGACGAACCTTGGTGCACGAATGGCAAAACGTCATTTTTTCGTATGAATCCAGGTTCTGTTTACAGCATCATGATGGTCGCATCCGTGTTTGGCAACATCGCGGTGAACGCACATTGGAAGCGTGTATTCGTCATCGCCATACTGGCGTATCACCTGGCGTGATGGTATGTGGTGCCATTGGTTACACCTCTCGGTCACCTCTTGTTCGCATTGACAGCACTTTGAACAGTGGACGTTACATCTCAGATCTGTTACGATCCGTGGCTCCACCCTTTATTCGATCACTGTGAAACCCTACATTTCAGCAGGATAATGCACGACCGCATGTTGCAGGTCCTGTACGGGCCTTTCTGGATACAGAAAATGTTCGACTGCTGCCGTGGCCAGCACGTTCTCCAGATCTCTCACCAATTGAAAACGTCTGGTCAATGGTAGCCGAGCAACTGGCTCGTCATAATACGCCAGTCACTACTCTTGATGAACTGTGGTATCCTGTTGAAGCTACATGGGCAGCTGTACCTGTACACGCCATCCAAGCTTTGTTTGACTCAATGCCCAGGCGTATCAAGGCAGTTATTACGGCCAGAGGTGGTTGTTCTGGGTACTAATTTCTCAGGATCTATGCACCCAAATTGCGTGAAAATGTAATCACATGTAAGTTCTAGTATAATATATTTATCCAATGAATACCCGTTTATCATCTGCATTTCTTCTCGGTGTAGCAATTTTAATGGCCAGTAGTGTAGTTAGGATCGTGACAGAGGCACAGAATCTAGAGTCAGCGTTAGTTTTTCTTCTACCTCTCTGAAGCTAACATTTTGAGTTGCTGTATGGATAATTTATTTTAATTTCCTGGTGCGATTGAACGCTAGCTAGTTAATTAAGTTGATAAGCTCACTGTATGGGAATGGCGTGATACATGTTTCTAATCCAACAGAAAATTTAATTTACACCCAAGGGTGAACCCAGGATGTGAGTAGAGGAAGTGGGACGTAGATGAAGTCAATTTCGCCGTGCTTGGATAAATAGTTTTGAGATTTAGTGAGAAATGGCTGTGGGTACTTCACACTCCATTGGTACGTTTGACTGTCTGACTGGGCAGATCCCTGGATAAAACCTTCTTTACAGTTCAATGTAATTACCTCCAGTTCAATGTAATTACCTCTAGATTAGAACCGCAGTGTTCAGTTATCTTTCACAACTCTTCATCTCAACTCAGATTTCACCATTTGACATTAACTATTTACCAAAGACTAAGATGAAACCCAGTTCCAAGACAGTAATAAGATTTGAAAAAAGGTTATGCCCTTTTTACCTGTGAGAACGGACGTAATCTAGAGAAAGTTTTCTAATAAATGTCTCCTTGGTGGCCTTGTAGGGTGTATCAGCAACCAGCCCGGCCTCTGACCTGCTGTACTTCCTGTACTCGAGCGCCAGCGAAGACGTCCACCGGCACCACATGGAGGACCTGCTGCGCGAGTACCACAGCACGCTGGTGGGCCTGCTGCGGGGTCTGGGACTGGAACACCAGGCAGAGGCCTACACCTTCGAGGAGCTCAAGAAGGACATGGACTACTGCTTAGCCATCGGCGTTCATTTCAGCAGCGCTAGTGGATTTTTCCTCACTTCCGAGAAACATGCCAAAGAATATGTAAAAGCATTCAACGATCCAGAGAAGTTTGATGAGGTTATCGTTAAATCATTTAGGAATCCGTACACAATGCCATATATGAAATATCTCACGTCAATTTTTGACAAGAAAGGAATTTTATGATCGTATTTAATTTTTAAATGCACAGGACCTAGTTTTCGGCGCATCTGAAAAACGGGTTGTAAGGACTAATCGTCGAATCGTCGACACTTGCAAAAGGCGAATCTTAAATTCATGAGTGATTAATAGCTATACACAAAGTTTCGATTGTAGTTGTAATACCTTTCCGCTACTCTACCACACAAAGAAATGTGTGTGTTTTTATTCTCCGTGTATATTTACGGGACAGAACCTTTCCAATAATTCATGTTTGACCTGTGTCTGCCATTGTTCATATGATAATCGGACACTAGTAAATATTTTCATTGCTTTTTGTTACAACGCAATTAACACCAATAAACATTTAGTAATAGAAACAATTAGAGTCGTTTGTATTTACGAAACTATTACAAATGCTTGTGTCTTTTGTTCAGAATTGATGCGAGTTCACTTTTCAACATATTACCAGTAGAAATGAGTATATCAACAGGAAAATTAAACTTCATACGTGTATGTGAGTTCAACTAGCAAATGTTCATAGTTTTTTGACGGAGATTTACTGAGTAATATCGCGCTCAGATGTCGGAACATAAGAAGTAGCTAAGTTATTTGTATTGGGTAACAGTTTTATCATCACGCCAAAGGCAATATATTATCACAAAATTTCTCCACAATGAGACAATGGAGCTCGTAGGTCTCTGACGTCAAAGCAGCCAAACAACACACCCCAGTAAAAGATGCACGTTACTTTTTAATTAGATTTAACCTTATTTTAAACTTCGGCATTATTCCAAATACAGGGTAAACTATTCGTAATATTAGATGGAATTCGTAGAGTTATGTGCTTCTTATCAGGAGCAAACAGTGTCCCTTTATTGATATATTCTACTGACTGCAGTTGCGTCTGTAATTGTCAAGAGAATACAATGAGATTGGAGCCAACGATTGTAAAACACGTAACGGAATTCGGCTAATCGTCTTAAGTATCAGGGAATGAATTACACTGATGATTTAAAAAGACATTTCTCAAACAGGACAGATATTCTGGTCACATATCGCAGGAGGTGGAAAGGAGTGATGAAAGAACTTGTCCCATTAGAATAGCGAGCCATATTCCACGACAAAAGATGTTCATTAACACGAGTTTTACGGCTCTGAGCACTATGGGACTTAACATCTGTGGTCATCAGTCCCCTAGAACTTAGAACTACTTAAACCTAACTAACCTAAGGACATCACACACATCCATGCCCGAGGCAGGATTCGAACCTGCGACCGTAGCAGCCTCACGGTTTCGGACTGAGCGCCTAGAACCGCTAGACCACCGCGGCCGGCACGAGTTTTACCCTCCTCGACTTAAGCAATTATTTAACAAGCAACAGTCACCTGAAAATTATGGTTCCTTATGGTGGTTAATTTCTTAAATTTGCTTGGGAATCCAGTTGTTCATTTCATTGTGTAATGTAGCTAATGTGCGCGGTGGCTAAGTTCAGTTATCAAGGGATTTCGCATGTATAAATATTATCGGTATCAACTAATTTTTTGAAGGGTGACTTGTTTCCATTAGCCATCCCTGTTAGGATTTCTCCAATGTATTCTACCGACTGAGCAGAGTATATGGTCAAAAGGCAGGTATGGTGGTGTCCGCTCACATTTTGTCGGAATTATTGGTGAATTCATCTTCTAGTATCTTTCTTTCACTACTTTACTGAATGTCTGAGTTTTTAGTGTGTACACAGGATCAACCATGTCCGATCTTTCTGGCCATCCTTTGCTGATAGAATGATATCCATAGAATAATCGATATTGTTCTATCAGCAAAGGACAGTCCGAAATATGGGGCATGGTTGCTCTTGTGCACACACTAAAAAATTAGACATTCATTACAGCAGTGAAAGAAAGATATTAGAAGATAAATTCGCCAATAATTCCAACACATTGTGAGCGGACACCACCATACCTGCCTTTTGACCATATACTCTGCTCAGTCGGTAGAATACATTGGAGAAATCCTTACAGGGATAGCTAATGGAAGCAAGTTCCTGGGCACTCCAGTAGACACCCGTCAATGTATTCTTCTACTCTATGGCCCCAAAAGTTTACTAAACTCGTATTGGATGTAATTTTAGCTTAGTATATCAATTTCTCTGTTGTCATTATTAAAGGTGACATCGGAACTTGGTCTCGATACACCTCCAGGAATCGCATGGAAGTTAGCCGATTACATAGGGGCGTTGGGGCATGTTAAGTACAGAGGAAAAGCTGAAATGCCTCTGTATGGTGTTGGAAAGCGAGAAGGGATATGTTGCCGTATTTATCTTCCATGCTAACAACTTATGGCCGTCGAACCTCATACCCACCAGTTGGTATGGGAAAAATAACACATTTACTTAAAACAGCAATAGCGGCCGGTGACTTCTGGCCTTGTCAAAGAGGGCAGAGGAGCAGACATTGGTTCAGGACACTCTATTGCCCTTCACGTGGGAAACTCTCCCTAAAAAGCGGGAGATTCAGCAATGAGCAACGGCGGAGGATGTAGTAGGCAATGGTAACTACTGCATTTACGACTCATAATGTGAATTCACAGCACATGCGGCCTGGAATTGAAAAAGTGTCACTATGATCTCTAAATTTCCAAAAGATTCCGACCTAGGTACCATTCGTATAGTGGAGGGGGTGGCGGTGAAGTGAGGGATGACAATGAGAATAAGACTGAATAACAAAGGAGTGGGGTAACGTTCTACGAATAGAGGTGTGGAGAGACAAACATTTGAACGTGCTAGGTTCAAAAAATGGCTCTGAGCACTATGGGACTTAACATCTATGGTCATCAGTCCCCTAGAACTTAGAACTACTTAAACCTAACTAACCTAAGGACATCACACAACACCCAGTCATCACGAGGCAGGAAAATCCCTGACCCCACCGGCAATCGAACCCGGGAACCCGGGCGCGTGAAGCGAGAACGCTACCGCACGACCACGAGCTGCGGACAGAACGTGCTAGGGAAGCTAGAAAATCTAAAAAGGCAAATTCTAATGCTGAATCTAGAAGTGAAGTAAAATGGAAAGAAGACTAGCATTTCTGATCGAATGAGTATAGCGTGATATCAACAGCAGCAGAAAATGGTACAATGGGCATAGAAGACGTTATGAAGAAGGCAGACAGTGAATTACTGTGAACAGTAAAGTGTTAGGGATGTTCTCGTCAGAATCGACAGCAAAACACCTCCACAAGAATAGTTCAGGTATACATGGCAACGTCGGAAGGGAAGGTGAAGATATAGAGAAAGTGTATGACAATATTGAACAGATAATTCAGTATGTAAAGAGAAATGAAACTAAAAGTCATGAGGGATTGGAAGGCAGTTGTGGGGGAAGGAGTACAAGAAAGGGGATACTGGAGAATATGGGACTGGTAGTAGGAATAAGAGGAGAGAAAGACTAATTGAGTTCTGCAGTAAATTTCTGCTAGTGATAGCGAATACTGTGTTCAAGAATCACAACAGGATGAAGTATCCTTGGAAAAAGTCCAGTTAGATTGCATCATGGTCAGGCAAAGACTCCGAAAATCAGATATTGGATTGTAGCGTATATAGAGGAACAGACATTACATTCCAGCGGAAATCGTTGGGGAAAATGGCATCAAAAGAGCTATTGGCCTCTGCGTCAAGAATCTATGAGGCTATCTAGTTTGACTTTAGGGAAGGTAAATACACAGAGAGGCAGTTCTGACGCTGTGGTAGATAACACAAGTAAGACTGGAAAAATGTGAAGAAACGTTGATAAGATTTGTCTATCTGGAAAAGTGTTATACTATGTCAAAATGTGCAAACTGTTGAAAATTGTCAGAAAAATAGGGATAAGGAATAGGAAAAGTCTGGTAACATACAATCTGTACAAGAACCAACAACCAACAAAACGACTAGAAAACCAAGAACGATGTGCTCGGATTAAAAAGAGTGTAACGAATGGATGTAGTCCTCCACTGCCCCCCCCCCCTCCTGATTACGTTATACATGGCAGAAGCAATGACGGAAATGAAAGAAAGATTAAAGAGTGGCGTTACACCGAGGTGATAAAAGTGATGGGAGAGAGATATATACCGGGTGATCAAAAAATCAGTATAAATTTGAAAACTGAATAAATCACGGAATATTGTAGATAGAGGTACAAATTGACACGCGTGCTTGGAATGACATAGGATTTTATTAGAACCACAAAAATACAAAAGTTCAAAAAATGTCCGACAGATGGCGCTTCATCTGATCAGAATAGCAATAATTAGCATAACAAAGTAAGACAAAGCAAAGATGATGTTCTTTACAGGAAATGCTCAATATGTCCACCATAATTCCTCAGCAATAGCTGTAGTCCAGGAATAATGTTGTGAACAGCACTGTAAAGCATGTCCGGAGTTATGGTGAGGCATTGGCATCGGATGTTGTCTTTCAGCATCCCTAGAGATGCGACTTCAGGTAACCCCAAAGCCAATAATCGCACTGACTGAGGTCTGGGGACCTGAGAGGCCAAGCATGACGAAAGTGGCGGCTGAGCACACGATCATCACCAAACGACGCGCGCAATAGATCTTTCACGCGTCTAGCAATATGGGGTGGAGCGCCATCCTGCATAAACATCGTACGTTCCAGCAGGTGTTTATCAGCCAGGCTGGGGATGATGCGATTCTGTAACATATCGGCGTACCTCTCACACGTCACGGTAGCAGTCACTGAGATTTTGCTGTCCGGCGCCATCTATCGGACATTGTGAACTTTGTTTTCTTTTTAGGTTCTAATAAAACCCCATGTCATTCCAAGCATGTGTGTCAATTTTTACCTCTCTATCCACATCATTCCGTGGTTTATTAAGTTTTCAAATTTATACTGACTTTTTGATCACCCGGTACATACGCAGATGATAGTAGCACGGTGTACACAAGGCATAAAAGGGTAGTGCATTGGCGGAGCTGTCAGCTGAAAAGCTCGCCGACTAGATTACGTCCGCACAACGGGAGTTAACGGACTCTGAACGCGGAATGGTAGTTTGAGCTAGAGTCATGGCACATTCCATCCCGGAAATCTTTAGAAAATTCAATATTCCGAGATCCACAGTTTCAAGAGCGTGCGAAAATACCACATTAGAATCATTACCTCTCACCAGTTGCCGAAAGCCTTCACTTAACAACCGAGAGAAGCTTCGTTTGCGTGGAGTTGTCAGATAAACAGACAAAAACACTGCGCGAAATAACCGCACAAATCAAGGTGAGACGTGCGGCGAACGAATCCGTTAGGACGATGCGGCGAAATTTGGTGTTAACGTGTTATGACAGTAGATGACCGAAGCGAGTGCTAACAGCAAAACATTGCCCATAGTGCCTCTCCTGCGCTTGTGACCAAGTCGGCTGCACCCTAGACGTCTGGATAACGGTGGCCTGGTCAGATGGGTCCATATTTCAGTTGGTGGTGTAGCTGATAGTAGGATTCGAATATGGCGCAGACCCCAAAAAGCCATGGACCCAAGTTATCAACAAGGCACTGTGTAAGCTGGTGGTGGCTTCATAATGGTGTACCCTGTGTGCAAATGGAATGGACTAAGTGGTTTGGATGTTCAGCTAATAGGTGACCATTTGTGGTTGTTGTTGGACGTCAGATTTCCAAACAACCATGGAATTTTTGTGGATGACAGTGCCGCATATCAGCATGCCACAGTTGTCCTCGATTACTTTGAAGATCATTCTGGACAAATCGAGCTAGTGATGTGGCCGCCGAGATCGTCCTACATGAATCACATCGTACAAGTATGGGACATAATCGATAGGTCAGTTCGTGCACAAAATCCTGCACGGGAAACACTGTCGCTGCACTACACCTTGCTTAAAGAGGACAGACATATAATTAGGAAGTAACCTATGACTTTTGTCTCCTCATTGTAAAAATAGGTGAAAGAATGTCAATGATACTATTCGCTGATGACATTGCTATCCTTAGTGGAAATGAAGAATAATTACAGCATCTGTTGAATGGCAAGAACAGTCTAATGAGTACAGAATATGGATTGAGAGTGAATCGAAGAGAGACGAAACTAGTGAGAAGTAGTAAAAATGAGAACAGTGAGAAACGTTCAGAATGGGAAATCACGAAGTAGGCAAAGTTAAGGAATTCTGCTGCCTAGGCAGAAAAATAGCTCTTGATGGACGGAGCAAAGTCGGCCTTATGTGGCCGAACGGTTCTAGGCGCTTCAGTCCAGAACCGCGCTGCTGCTATGCTCGCAGGTTCGAATCCTGCCTCGGGCAAGAATGTGTGTGAAGTCGTTAGGTTAGTTAGGTTTAAGTAGTTCTAAGTCTATAGGACTGATGACATCAGATGTTAAGTCCCATTGTACTTAGAGCCATTTGGACTATTTGAATGGCGCTAGGAGGAAATAACAAGCAGCATTTCTGGCCAAGAGAACCTACTAGTTTCAAACATAGGCCTTAATCTGAGGAAGACATTTCTGAGAATGTATGTTTGGAGGATGGTATTGTATGGAGTGAAATATGGGCTGTATGAATACCGTAACAGAAGACAATCGAAGTATGTTAGATGTAGTGGTCCATACGAAAGTTGAGAATTAGGTGGACTGTTAAGGTAAGGAATTAAGAGGTTCTCAGTAGAATCTGCGAGGAAAGAAACACATGGAAAATACTGACAAAAAGAAAGGACAGAACGATAGTACACCTGTTATAGGGGAAACTATGGAGCTGCAGAGGAGAGAGGATTTGGAATACATCCAGCAGATAATTGAGGACAAAGGTTGAAATTGCAACTCTGAGACGAAAGGATTGGCACTGGAGCATAAATCATGGCACGCCGCATCAAACCTTTCAGAACGCTGAAGAGGAAGTAAAAAATGGAACACGGATTGATGAACGTATATTATGCAGACTCTCATATTGAAAAGTAATATGAATGCAGAAAGTAATATGAAATGAAAATAATAGTGTTGTAACACCGTGTAATCAGCTGTGCCTGAACTGTCCGGTGGCTGACACTGGTTGCCGTGGGAAAAAGTACTCCACATGAAGAGTACCCACTGGTTCCGACATCTAACAAACAGTCTCTTGAAGCAGTTGCCATCTTCTCCTGCGAGTATTATAGTGCTGATTTGTTTTTCAGTCAGCGACACGGAACGATAGCTACAGAATCCGTGTGAGTGTTACTATAATTAAAAATGGAAGTAACTGATGAAGCACCTTCGTGTCAAGAGCGTCACCAGGAAAAGAAAAATATTCGTGGTTGTAGCATCCTGATTTTAAATTTTGGATGAAGAGAACAGTGTTAAAATATGTTTAATAATGCATTACTACGCTTCATGACTTACGACCTTCCTGTAACCAATGAATCTGATGTATTCTCTCAGTTAAAATCACCACAGTTGTACACACTATCTGAGATGGTCGGAAGATGTTGCCATCTTTTCTGTTAATCTTGCCAAGAAAGAGAACGAGAGGCCTAGGTTTGATTTAAACAGCCTCATGTACTTGGATGCCATTAAAAAAAATTCGCCTAAATAACGAACATATTCATGTTGGACTGGAAGTACATGCGATGTGGAAGGTTGAAAGACAAAAGCGGTAACAGCAGTAATGAACAAATTTTATGAACGTTGCCAAGAACATGTGGAAATAATACGTCAGATACAACAGCGGTTCGACCTGCATGAGAAACGTTCCGATTTACTGGAATATGAAATTACCCAAGTAGCACGAAATCTGAAGAATCAATCTGTGAAAGATAAGTCTAGCCATTTTAATTTTTTTGGTTACAAAAGCATCAGGCAAAAAGCGGCTATCATCGAAGCCAAGAATTTTAGGGTTAAAGACGAGGAAATAAATAAAATAGCCAACTGAAATTTATTGGTAAAAAGAAAAAAACTTAAAAGGTCATCATTACAATTTTATTTAAGAAAACTTTGATGTGGTTATTCCAACTTTCCAATTTTCAGATACTGACTTAGTAAAATTACTTATTGTTTTTCAAAACTGTCAAAAATGAAAAAATAAATAGACTTAACAAAGAAGCCCTTATTGGATTGCTTCATACGAAACTGGTAATGTTAGCCATTAATTGCTCAGTCTTAGAACCCAAGAATACCATCCTAAATGCAGAGAAACAGTGTAAGAGTTTTGCTGTGCTATGGGTATTTTATGTTGTTATGTTTTATATGTGAAATAATACGTATTTCTTTGTTATAATTATAACCCTAAATCTGGGAATTTTTAAGATATTGGGGGTATTTTAGGGATAATTACGAAACAAGCGTAAAACCAAAATCGTAAGTGGAAACACTGCTTCTTAATCTCATTTCCACACTGTATTCCTTCCCGTTAAATGACAGAGCCGCTGCACAGATACAGTCATTTGGATGAATCTTTTGTAGAAATTTACTTGTCCCAGAAAGGCGTTGCGAACGTATCATTTAGTTTATGGTGCTGCGTAACTTCTAATACCTGTAGCTAACTGTGGGTCCGTCTGGTAACATCACATGACCAAAGAAATTGATTTCCGTACATGCCCAAAATATGATATAATAATGTTCATGGCTACCCAGTTGTCTTTGAATGCTTGCAGCGAACAGTCTGATCTCATACTATGCTGTTGCCATAATGTTTTCATGATTAGGAAATGGTCCACATTCAACATCATCTTCTTCCTTAGGTTTTCATAAATCACTGCGTTTTTTTCCACTGACTAAGATCATTCCACTCAAGTCTGACTTCTCTTATTTCCATCGCACCACATATCTTGCGTTCACGTCACATCAATGAAACCCACTGAACAGCCGTTTCTTTGAATTCTCTTTTCTATACAGTCCTCGAAGTGCAGCGTGAAACACTCTTCTCATTACCTGCCTATACAGGTTTCTGACCAAAATTTTTAATCATTTTATAGTAATTTATAGTGTCTAGGCCAAGGATATTACTAGTATCTTAACTTCCACTGATTTTCCACATTACTGTTCCTCTAACGCAATCTTCTGCTTCAGCAATTCAGACCTTGCTTTCAATCGCAGACAGTCCTCAACTAACGCCACTGCTTATCATGGACATCTGACCACTGGTTTCAAAAATACAATGAATTTCCTTATTGATAATTCACACTCTAACAACAGTAACCTAGTATTTACCTATCATCTCTTGACAGTCTTCGATTAACTCTACACTGCTAATGTGCAATGACACTAGTAGCTGTTAATTATTTACTTCAGTAGCTGGTACAGATTCCTCCAATCAATTTCTTGTGTTATTGGTTTCATTTGCATTTGTTTCATTATTTCTTGGGTTAGCCAGCTATACTTGCACAATTTCTAGTGTTGTCTCACACCTCTCTCCTATTTCATTTACATGTAAGTCAACTTATGCATGAAAGGATATCTCAGTGATCAGTTGCCTCTCCTGGGATCATAGTTCGATCTGTTATCATTGCTATAGTGAGTATTCCAACCTGTCTGCCCCTTCAAACGATAGTTTGAGATCGAATGATTTCCAGTTTGCTGTAATGGAAATCGCACCTCATTTCCATAGTCACAATCCAACTCTTGTAAGAGACAGTTAAATGCCCGTACATCGTTCAGGCACCTCCCAGCTATATTTCATAGTGGAGACTATGAGGCAACTTTGTCAAGCATTTCATTCGTTCCTCTGGATTATGCAGTGAACAATGGTATTGGTTCCACTTTATCATTTCCTTGAAATACTGTATTGAACTGCTATAATGTGGCTCCACCGTGTGGATACTCTTATTGGCCTGGTCCTGGGTTCTCTTGGACCGGCAATCAGATACACCTGAAATTTTGGTATTTTTTGTAATCTTAATCCATTAAATACACTGACATAATCCTCTCTTCTCGTAAGTATTGGCTTAGTTTAGTTATGTCATGTCCCGTAAATCATTTTTACGATTATTTTATCGATATGATGTGGAACAAGTCAGGTTACAAGATATATATATATATATATACACATGAATAGTGCTATTATTAATATTACTGAAATTTTTAATTCTACACATGCAACTGAATTTAGAGGTACAATTTTTTCTTACCAATTCTGAAACAGGAACTCGTCCATGGAATAGAAGGAACTGTCCAAAAGAAATGGTTTTAAGCTAGATTTAAAACTTGATCTGCTTACCTGCCAGACAGTGTATGTTGTTGGGCAAATGATCAAAGATTTTTGTTGCTGAGTAATATACTCTTTTTGAACAACTGACTGATTCAGTAATGGATAGAAAAGGTCATTTTTCCCTCTAGTGTTGTACATATGAACATAACTGTTCTTCGCTAATTGAGATGGATTATTTATAACGAACTTCATTAGCGAATATATGTACTCTGATGGTGCAGTTAAAATACCTAACTCCTTGAATAGGTGCCTACATGACGCCCTCGGGTGAACACCACTAATTAGTCTCACTGCTCTCTTTTGTGCAATCAACACTTTATGTCTAAATGGTGAGTTATCCCAGAAAACTATTCCCCAAGACATTATTGAGTGGAAATATGCAAAGACTAGCGATTATAGGATGAGCGACAGAAGTTGAACTTCATTGTTTGAGAAGCTGAGTGATATGCTTCTTCCAGTTCAAGTTGTCATCAATGTAAACACCAAAATTTTAGAGAAATCTACCCTGTTAACTGAGCACTGTTCATACGTTACATCAATTGTCAGTATGACTCTATTCAGTGTACAGAACTGGATATAGTGAGCTTTTTCAAAATTAAGGGAGACTCCATTTTCTGAGAATCACTTAATAATTCTTCGAAAGACATCCTTAACAACATCTTCAGCTGCGTTTTCTGGAATGGGATTTATTATAACACTCATGTCATCCGCAAAAATTACTAGTTCTGCTTGCTGAACATTAAGTTAGAGGTAATTCACATGAATATGGAACAGCAGAGGACAGAAAATGGAACCCTGTGGGACTCCCTTTGTGATAACTCCCCCACTAGAATTTACCACCCTCCCAACGTTATTTGTGTTATTCAGCACAACTTTTTGCTTTCTGTTTGTTAAATATGATTCAAATCAGCTTTGTGTATAGCCTGCAATTCCATAAAAGTTGAGTTTTTCTAAGAGTGTGACATGATCCACACAGTCAAATGCCTTGGAAAGGTCACAAAAAATACCAACTGGCGGTGATTTGTTATTTAGTGCTTGTACTATTTGATGGGTAAATGTGTAGATAGCATTCTCAGTCGAGTAACCCTTCTGGAATCCGAACTGTGACATGCTGAGTAAATTATTTTCTCTTACATGAGAGACTACTCTTGAATACATAACTTTTTTGAATATTTTAGAAAATGAAGTCAGCAATGAGACTAGTCTATAATTATTTAAGTAACGCTTGTCTCCCTACTTATGAAGAGATTTGACAATTGCGTATTTCAATCTTTCTTGAAAAATTTCCTGTACGAGCGAAGCATTACATATAACACTAAGGACGCCACTTATTGAATTAGACCAATACTTCAAAATTCTGTTAGAGACTCCATCTTCAGTAGAGGGGACCAACATATAGGCAATGCTTCGTCAAATTACTCAAACCTCACATGTGAGTTTTGTTCAGTTTTGGGATCACAGAACGAGGAATACTTCTGAAATGAGAGAAAATTGCATTAGACCTTGTCCTCTTGTAAATATATGAAAGTGTCCAGTTCATTTAGTTTTAATCTGCACGGGTGATTAGTTTTAATCTGCACAGGTGACCCATGAATTCACTGAGTACATCTGACTCACTGCACATTTTCATGTTTCTTTTACTGAATCCAGCATTTGCACTACAGCTCCCCGCATATTTGTTGTGGTCCTCAGTCCGCTGGGGCTCATGTAACGCTTTCTGTTTTCTTAACTCTGATTCTGCCTGAATTGTAGAACTGACAGGACTTAAGCACTGTCACCTACTGCGATGATACAAGCGAATCAGAATTACCATCCGTCGGGAGAAAAAGTCATTCAGTAACAGTATTTAGCAACTCCAGCTTGTCTGAAACGATTAATACATTCTCTCCTAGTTGTCTTACTACTTCTTCACGCTGCACAACATGCTGAAACAAGCCTGCTCCCTGGTAAGCTTGTGTCCGATCACACTAACCCAGTAATCATCTATCATGGCAGCTAACCTTAAATGTGGAAAAATGTAAGTTAATGTGGATGAGTAAGAAGAACAAACCTGTAATGTTTGGATACTCGTGTCCAGCTTGACACAGTCAAGTCGTGTAAATATCTGGGCATAACGTTGCAAAGCGATATGGGGTGGAAAAGCATGTGAAAATTGTGGTAGGGAAGATAAGTGATCGATTTTGGTTTATTGGGAAAATTTTCGGAAAGAGTGGTTTACCTGTAAAGACCGCGCACAGGACGCTGGTGCGGCTTATTCTTGAGAGCTGCTCGAATGTTTGGAATCCATACCAGGTCGGACTGAAAGAAGACATCGAAGCAATTCAGAGGCCATCTGCTAGATTTGTTACTGGTAGGTTCGAACAAAACTTAAGTGTTATGGAGGTGCTTCGGGAACTCAGGTGGGAATCCCTGATGGGAAGGTGGCGTTCTTTCCGGGAAACACCGTTAAGAAAATTTAGAGAACCGGCAATTGAAGCTGACCGCCGCACGATTCTGCTGCCGCCAACATACATTGGGCGAAAGGACTACGTATATAAGATACAAGAAATTAGGGCTCATACGGAGGCGTACAGACAGTCGTTTTTCCCTCGCTCTATTTGCGAGTGGAATAGGAGAGGAAACGGTAAATAGTGGCATAGGGTACCCTCCACCATGCACATTACGGTGTCTTCTGAAGTACCTAAGTAGATGTACATTTACTTTCGATAGAAACTGACGAAGCTCCTCTTTACAAAGCCAAGACTCCTCCCTAAATTCTAATACAATTTCTTACATTTTCTTTCTGTGGGTGTGATATACTATGCCTGTCTGAGCATCACATTGTGTCTGATATGGAAAAGGTAAATATCAGTGACTATAAACTAACTGCACATACGAGTAGAGAGAATAAGGTGAGAGGAGGTGTTGCCATATATGTCAAAAGTTATCACTGTGTAAAAAGCTTAGATACAAAAACGTTTTGTCTAGAAACAACATATAGAAGCATGTGCCTGTCAGCTTAAACTGAAAGAGGGCTCTTTTATAATTCTAACAGTATACAGGTCCCCTTCAGGAAACTTTCATTTGCTCCTGGAAAACTTTGATGTCTTGTTCTGCTATCTGTCAGACAGGGGAAAGCCAATTATTATTTGTGGGGATGTTTCACTGAAAGAGTGTAGTAGGAAGAATGACCTGGAAGTCTTGCTTGGTTCTTTCAATTTGACATCTGTCATTGATTTTCCTACTCGGGTAGTAAAGGACAGCAGCACATTGACAGATAACACTTTTATAGACTAAGATAAGTTTAAGAACATAAATTTCTGTTCTGTTGAGAATGGCGTTTCCGATCATGGTGCTCAGCTAGTTACAGTATATGACATAGCTCCACTCGGTAATTCAAAACTACCCTCCAAAGTTGTGTGTTGAATTAATAACTCAACAATTAGAAATTTCAGGGAAAATCTTCAGCAGTTAGACTGGGATGAGGTGCACAAGGAACCCAATGCTAATTTAAAATATAACTTATTTCATGATACACTTGTAAGAGAATTAAAAATCTGTTTCCCCCAGAAAACAGTTAAATCTAATTATAAGAAACCATTGCAGAAAACCTTTGCATACTAACGTAATAAAAATATCTTGTAACCACAAAAGGGAACTGTATCTAACAACAAGAAAGTGAATAACCCAGAAAGAGCCAAATATTACAAAAACTGCTATGCTACATTAATAAAGGTTATTGAAAAGTCCAGAAGCATGGGCATCATGTCGGAGATTAATACCTCTGATAACAAAATCAAAACAATTTCGAATATTATTACGAGGGAAACAGGGAAACCAAGAGTACACGATGATGGCATTGCCATCAAAGCGGATGGAAACTTGATAAACAACAAAACGGAAGTCGAAAAAATTTTGAATAATCATTTTTTAAATGTTGTAGAGAAAACAGGGTCTAAATGTTCATTAGAAGAAGCAAAACAGTTAATGGAAGAGGCCTTACCAATACAATTTGATACAATCGAAATTCCACCCACCACGCCTTCTGAAATTAGGAAGATAATAAACTCAAGAACAAAAGCTAACGTGGTATTGATGGTATTTCCAGCAGTACAATAAAAGCTTGTTCTCAAGAGATAAGTGGGATTCTTAGCCACATATGTAATAGCTCTATGAAGCAGGGTATTTTCCCAGACAGACTGAAGTATGCCATGGTTAAACCACTGCATAAAAAAAGGGGATAGGTCTAATGCCAACAACTACCACCCAATCTCTCTTCTGACTGCCTCATCCAAAATTCTTGAAAAAGTAATGTATTGTAGAGTAGCTTCACACCTTTGTAAAAATAAAGTTTTAACAAAATGTCAGTTTGGTTTCCAGAAAGGTTTTTCAACGGAAAATGCTATATATACTTTCACTAATGAAATATTAAATGGTCTGAGTAACCAGAAGACACCTGTTGGGATTTTTTGTGATTTCTCAAAGGCTTATATACTTCTAGATAAGCTCAAGTACGATGGTATGAATAGGACAGCACTCAGATGGTTTAAATCATACCTAACTGGAAGAGCGCAGAAAGTTGAAATCAGCAGTTCACATAATATGCAAAAAACTGCTGATTTCTCAAACTGGGGAACGATCAAGAATGGGGTGCTGCAAGGTCCAGTCTTGGGTGCTCTGCTGTTCTTAATACATATTAATGACTTGTGATTCTATGATCAGGAAGATGCAAAGCTGGTACCATTTGCCGATGGTACAAGTATAGCTAACATACTCAACAGACAAAAAACAACTGATGAAACTGTAAATGATGTTTTTCGGAAAATTATTAAGTGGTTCTCTGCAAATGGGCTCTTATTAAACTTTGACAAAACACAGTATATACAATTCCACACAGTAAATGGAATGACACCATCAATAAATATAAACTTCGATCAGAAATCGGTAGCTAAGGTATAATATTCAAAAATTTCTAGGTGTATGCATTGATGAGGGGTTGAACTGGAAAAACACACTGAAGATCTGCTGAAACGTTTGAATTCACCTACTTATGCTATTAAGGTCATTGCAAATTTTGGCGATATACATCTCAGTAAATTAGCTTACCAGGACTATTTTCATTCTCTGCTTTCTTATGGCATTATATTCTGGGGTAACTCATCACTCAGTAAAAGTGTTCATTGCGCAAAAGCGTGTAATCAGAATAATTGCTGGAGCTCATCCAAGATCATCCTGCAGACAGATGAGCTAGCGATCTTCACTGTAGCCTCATAATATAATGCATTCACTTACGAAACTTCCCCCCCTCCCCCCCCCCCCCCCCCCATGAACCATGTACCTTGCCATTGGTGGTGAGGCTTGCGTGCCTCAACGATGCAGATAGCCATAACGTAGGTGCAACCACAACTGAGGGGTATCTGTTGAGAGGCCAAACAAACGTGTGGTTCCTGAAGAGGGGCAGCAGCCTTTTCATTAGTTGCAGGGGCAACAGTCTGGATAATTGAATGATCTGGACTTGTAACACTAACCAAAACAGCCAAAACAGCCTTGCTGTTCTGGTAGCAAAGAGAAACTACGGCCGTAATTTTTCCCGAGGGCATGCAGCATTCCTGCATGATTAAAAGATGATGGCGTCCTCCTGGGTAAAGTATTCCGGAGGTAAAATAGTCCCCCATTCGGATCTCCAGGTGGGAAATACTCAAGAGGACGTTGTTATCAGGCGAAAGAAAACTGGCTTTCTACGGATCAGAGCGTGGAATGTCAGATCCCTTAATTGGGCAGGTAGGTTAGAAAATTTAAAAAGGGAAATGGATAAGTTAAAGTTAGATGTAGTGGGAATTAGTGAAGTTTGGTGGCAGGAGGAACATGTCTTTTGGTCAGGTGAATACAGGGTTATAAATACAAAATCAAATAGGTGTAATGCAGGAGTAGCTTTAATAATGAATAAAAAAAATAGGAGAACGGGTAAGCTACTACAAACAGCATAGTGAATGCATTATTGTGGCCAAGATAGACACGAAGCCCACACCTACTACAGTAGTACACGTTTATATGCAAACTAGCTCTGCAGATGACGAAGAAATTGATGAAATGTATGATGAGATAATAGAAATTAATCAGGTAGTGAAGGGAGACGAAAATTTAATAGTCATGGGTGACAGGAATTCGAGAGTAGGAAAAGGGAGAGAAGGAAACATAGTAAGTGAATATGGATTGGGGCTAAGAAATGAAAGAGGTAGCTGCCTGGTAGAATTTTGCACAGAGCATAACTTCATCATAGGTAACACTTGGTTTAAGAATCATGAAAGAAGGTTGTATACATGGAAGAACCCTGGAGATACTAAAAGGTATCAGATAGATTATATAATAGTAAGACAGAGATTTGGGAACCAGGTTTTAAACTTTAAGACATTTCCAGGGACAGATGTGGACTCTGACCACAATCTATTGGTTATGAACTGTAGATTAAAACTGAAGAAACTGCAAAAAAGTGGGAATTTAAGGAGATGGAACCTGGATAAACTGAAAGAACCAGAGGTTGTACAGAGTTTCAGCGAGAGCATAAGGGAACAATTGACAGAAATGAGGAAAATAAATGCAGTAGAAAAAGAATGGGTAGCTTTGGGGGATAAAATAGTGAAGGCAGCAGAGTATAGGGAAGCAGCATACTCACGCCGTATAAAATTCACATCAGTCTTTCCATTGTGTGCCAGGTAGTCCGCTGTAACTAGCTCTGACGTCATAAATGTTGCACAATACTTTAAAAATCAAGTAAATAATCTGAAACGTTTCTTGCATGTCAGGAGTAATACTAAAGCAATATGTGTTGAATATCAGTTCAATAACTTTAACCATTTTAGAAATTTGGACATTTTTCGGTAAAAATCATTGGCACAACAGAAAAGAGTTAGAAACCTAAAAATTTATATTTAGATTCCTTTTGCATAATAATTTAGTAGAAACAGTATTCTGGATCTCACAAATTAAAATTTTAGTTGAAATTCGTGATTTTCTGGTTTTTGTCTTAAAAATTAAGGAAGCAAGATAGATTAAGTAGGCGAATAAATAAAGCTAGGATGTTTAAATTTAAGTAGAAGGGAGATCCGCTATAATCATAAAGGTGTGAGAAGTTTCAACAGAACAACTATAAAACAAGTTCAGTGCTCGTCTACTGCATTAGTGCAATTAAATTAATTCTCTCGCCCAAAATATTTGACCTAGTCACATCAGACTTTTATTGTGATTACTTACCTGAGTGCTGATTGCACATTTAAATTGAGAGCTTCATCGGCCATCAGCAAAGGAAGCAATAATTTATTCAATAACTTAAAGTGGTGCATTACTAGCCCAGCAGCTAGTCGGGAGAGCGGATTTGATCAGGCGTTCCCTTAGCCGTCCGCACCGTGGCTTTATATGTAAGAATGCTGCGTGAGAGAGAAACCCCCCAGTTCTCTCCAGACGCTGATTAGTGCACCACCTGTGCCGGGAGTCGCGTCGCATCGATATCATTTCTATAAACAGCCTCAGATGCCGTAATAAGTTACTCGGGATACGCATAACCATGAAATTGTTTTCGAGTGAAGTGTTAATTCTGGGATGACTTTAATGAGCTATCTTCAGTTTGCGTGTGTCGTATTTTCACGTCCCGCCACGGGACAGACATTCTACTATTATTTAGCGTGGCGTTTGATGAACATTATGGTCAAATTATGGCGAGCATTCACTTAAACATTTAATTTGAACAGTCATAGTTGCATCAGCGCATTAGACTCTGAACTGCTCTGATAGTTGGATCGTGTGGATTCTTTTTGGTTTGTGACTTTCAGAATATCGTGAATATTTTAGAGAGAATCGTTTTTGATTATGAATCCCAGACGATCTCCTAATTCCTCAGAGCTATAAGCTGTAGCTATAAATGTATATCTCAGATAAAGTGGGCACTAGGAATTCTAATTACAGGCTTCACGTTTTGCTAATCAGTTTCTGGTTGCCAATATTATAGTTAGAGAGCCAGTGTTGAGAATGGCAAACAACAGCAATAAATAAATAATAGGAACATTTTATAACAATTATTCAACCCGTCGCCCCCACATATCGGCCAGGAAAGAAAGTGAGTAAAAGTGAAAGTGATTTTTACATATTCGGATTCAGGAGTGAAATGCGACACGCAACTGATTAATAGAACAGTGATAGTGTTATGTGTGCATGTGGATGATGCAATTGGATTAACAACGCATCTGGATTGACGGAGCTGGCACTGAGTCTAGCGGCGCTGCCGGCATCACGAGAAGCCAGTTTTGCCTCACCGCAGTCGTCCATCGGAGCAACTGGAGCCGCGCCTGCAGTTACGGGCCACACAGCAGCCACTGAAGTGCTGTCTGCAGTTCAACGCGCCATGTCGCAGCAGTAATCCTGGTACTCCGCGCCGGCAACGCCATACATCATGGAGAAGGAACTAATTTAAGCGAAAAGCTGTTACAATTTTTACTAATCTGCACTAAAAGACTGTCGGTGATTGAACCACCAGAAGAAACTGAGGTTAAACTTAAATCAGAACCTATGTCTGTTGAGGGAACTGTAAATCCAGACAACGGTTCAAGTGTAAATATGCATGAAAGTAGTAATGTTAAAGTGAAATATGAAGTAGTGTCTCCTGACAGTAGTGTGAAAAGGGGCAATGATTCAATAATATAGACCCCTGTAGTAAAGCAGAAATTAGAAATTGCTAATTTATTGGATGACAGTTTATCTGATGAGTTAAAAACGAAACAGTCATCAGAGGTGGTAGTGTTTAAAAAGGATAAGTTAGATATGACTGATCAATCAGAAGTTTCATTTAGTTTTGATGATTCTGGTATTGGAGCTAGTTTTTCGTCACCTGAGTGTGATAAAGAACCAGCTAGTGAACAACCCAAAGATACTGGGGCTATTGACTTAAATGTTATATTACAAGCAATAGCTGCCAGTAATGCAAAATTGTCAGCCAGTAATGCTAGAATGACAGCTGAATGAAAGTCTGAAATAACTGATGTCAAAAGCAGTAATGCAAAAATGTCAGCCAGTAATGCTAGAATGACAGCTGAGTTAAAATCTAGTATAATTGAGGTAAATAACAGGATTGTGGCCAGCCAAACCAATTTTAATAAACGGTTTGAGATAATAGACAATAAGTTAGAATCCAATAAAGCTGAATTAGAAACTTCCTTCAAGACTGGATGCATTAAGTTGAAAGAGGATCTGAACAGTTTAAATTATAAAATTGATTACAACCATGAGGATATTAAGAAAAAGGTTGTTCAACAGTTATCTGAGATGTATAATACAGTAAAATCCGAAGTTGCTGAGGTTCGCAAAGACTTCCAAATGCAAGATGCGAAGCTGGAGCACAAGTTAACAGAAAAGATCGGGACGGAATCTGACCTGTGCTCAGAAAGGTTTAAAGATGTTAATATAAAAGTAAACATATGTCAAGCAGAAGTAGACGCAATCAAAACTGATACTACTCATATTGTGCAAAGAGTTGTTGTTGTGGTCTTCAGTCCTGAGACTGGTATGATTCAGCTCTCAATGCTACTCTATCCTGTGCAAGCTTCTTCATCTCCCAGTACTTGCTGCAACCTACATCCTTCTGAATTTGCTTACTGTATTCATCTCTTGGTCGCCCTCTATGATTTTTACCCTCCACACTGCCCTCCAATGCTAAATTTGTGATCCCTTGATGCCTCAGAACATGTCCTACCAACCGGTCCCTTCTTCTGGTCAAGTTGTGCCACAAACTCCTCTTCTCCCCAATTCTATTCAATACCTACTCATTAGTTATGTGATCTACCCATCTGATCTTCAGCATTCTTCTGTAGCACCACATTTCGAAAGTTTCTATTCTCTTCTTGTCTGAACTGTTTATCGTCCATGTTTCACTTCCATACATGGCTACACTTCATACAAATACTTTCAGAAATGACTTCCTGACACTTAAATCTATACTCGATATTAACAAATTTCTCTTCTTCAGAAACGATTTTCTTGCCATTGCCAGTCTACCTTTTATATCCTCTCTACTTCGACCATCATCAGTTATTTTGCTCCCCAAATAGCAAAACTCCTTTACTACTTTAAGTGTCTCATTTCCTAATCTAATTACCTTAGCATACCAGGACTTAATTCGACTACATTCCATTATCCTCGTTTTGCCTTTGTTGATGTTCATCGTATATCCTCCTTTCAAGACACTATCCATTCCGTTCAACTGCTCTTCCAAGTCCTTTGCTGTCTCTGACAGAATTACAATGTCACTGGCGAACCTCATAGTTTTTAGTTCTTCTTCATGGATCTTAATACCTACTCCGAATTTTTCTTTTGTTTCCTTCACTGCTTGCTCAATATACAGATTGAATAACATCGGGGAAAGTCTGCAACCCTGTCTCACTCCCTTCCCAACCACTGCTTCCCTTTCATGTCCCTCGACTCTTATAACTGCCATCTGCTTTCTGTACAAATTGTAAATAGCCTTTCGCTCCCTGTATTTTACCCCTGCCAGCTTTAGAATTTGAAAGAGAGTATTCCAGTCAACATTGTCGAAAGCTTTCTCTAAGTCTACAAATGCTAGAAACGTAGGTTTGCCTTTCCTTATTCTTTCTTCTAAGATAAGTCTTAAGGTCAGTATTGCCTCACGTGTTCCAATATTTCTACGGAATCCAAACTGAACTTCCCCAAGGTTGGCTTTTACTAGTTTTTCCATTCGTCTGTAAAGAATTCGCGTTAGTATTTTGCAGCTGTGTCTTATTAAACTGATTGTTCGGCAATTTTCACATCTGTCAACACCTGCTTTCTTTGGGATTGCAATTATTATATTCTTCTTGACGTCTGAGGATATTTCGCCTGTCTCATACATCTTGCTCACCAGATGGTAGAGTTTTGTCAGGACTGGCTCTCCCAAGGCAGTCAGTAGTTCTAACGAAATGTTGTCTACTCCCGGGGCCTTGTTTCGACTCAGGTCTTTCAGTGCTCTGTCAAATTCTTCACGCAGTGATGTATCTCCCATTTCGTCTTCATCTACATTCTCCTCCATTTCCAGAATATTGTCCTCAAGCACGTCGCCCTTGTATAGACCCTCTATGTACTCCTTCCACCTTTCTGCTTTCCCTTCTTTACTTAGAACTGGGTTTCCATCTGAGCTCTTGATATTCATACAAGTGGTTCTATTTCTCCAGAGGTCTCTTTAATTTTCCTGTAGGCAGTATCTATCTTACCCCTAGTGAGATAAGTCTCTACATCCTTACACTTGTCCTCTAGCCATCCCTGCTTAGTCATTTTGCACTTCCAGTCAATCACATTTTTGAGACGTTTGTATTCCTGTTTGCCTGCTTCATTTACTGCATTTTTATATTTTCTCCTTTCATCAATTAAATTCAATATTTCTTCTGTTACCCAAGGAGTTCTACTAGCCCTCGTCTTTTTACCTACTTGAACCTCTGCTGCCTTCACGACTTCATCCCTCAAAGCTACCCATTCTCCTTCTACTGTATTTCTTTCCCCCATTTGTGACAATTGTTCCCTAATGCTCTCCCTGAAACGCTGTACAACCTCTGGTTCTTTCAGTTTATCCAGGTCCTATCTCCTTAAACTCCCACCTTTTTGCAGTTTCTTCAGTTTTAATGTACAGCTCAAAACTAATGGATTGTGGTCACAGTCCACATCTGCCACTGGAAATGTCTTACAATTTAATACCTGGTTCCTAAATCTCTGTCTTACCATTATATAATCTATCATATACCTCCTAGTATTCTCAGGATTCTTCCACGTGTACAACCTTCTTTTATGATTCTTGAACCAAGTGTTAGCTATGATTAAGTTGTGCTCTGTGGAAAATTCTACCAGACGGCTTCCTCTTTCATTTGTTTCCCCCAATCCGTATTCACCTACTACGTTTCCTTCTCTCCCTTTTCCTACTCTCGAATTCCAGTCACCCATGACTATTAAATTTTCGTCTCCCTTCACTACCTCAATAATTTCTTTATTTCACCGTACATTTCATCAATTTGTTCATCATCTGCAGAGCTAGTTGGCATATAAACTTGTACTATTGTGGTAGCTGTGGGCTTCGTGTCTATCTTGGCCACAATAATCCGTTCACTATGCTGTTTGTAGAGCTTACCCACACTCCTATTTTCCTATTCATTATTAAAGCTACTCCTGCATTACCCCTATTTGATTTTGTATTTATAACCCTGTATTCACCTGACCAAAAGTCTTGTTCCTCCTGCCACCGAACTTCACTAATTCCCACTATATCTAACTTTAACCTATTCATGTCCCTTTTTGAGTTTTCTAACCTACCTGCCCGATTAAGGGATCTGACGTTCCACGCTCCGATCCGCAGAACGCCAGTTTTCTTTCTCCTGATAATGACGTCCTCTTGAGTAGTCCCCGCCCTCCGGATAGGGGACTATTTTACCTCCAGAATATTTTACCCAAGAGGACGCCATCATCATTTAACCATACAGTAAAGCTGCATGCCCTCGGGAAAATTACGGCTGTAGTTTCCCCTTGCTTTCAGCCGTTCGCAGTACCAGCACAGCAAGGCCGTTTTTATTAATTTTACAATGCCAGATCAGTCAATCATCCAGACTGTTGCCCCTGCAACTACTGAAAAGGCTGCTGCCCCTCTTCAGGACCCACACGTTTGTCTGGTCTCTCAACAGATACCCCTCTGTTGTGGTTGCACCTACGGTACGACCATCTGTATCACTGAGGCACACAAGCCTCCCCACCAACGGCAAGGTCCATGGTTCATGGGCGGGTGGGGGGGGGGGGGGTGCAAAGAGTAGATAATGTTGAAATGAGAGTAGAAATATTAGTACTAACATTGCTAACATTGAGAGTAAAGTAGCTTCAGTAACTTCTGGTAATGGTAGTATACAACAAGTTGTAGCTGCAAACGCCGCTTTTATCGTGTGTCGGCAGTTCTTGCGGTTCGATCCATTTAAAAATATCCACCCGCTAGATTTATGGAATGATTTTGAAGATGTGATTCCACCAACTTGGTCTGAACGAGAGAAAAATCTCATTTATTAGAAGCCATTTAGCAGGTGACGCCATGCGTTGGTCTGCTGATGTGATGTTGAAGTGTAAAACATTAGCGGAATTTAAAACAGCTTTCATTAATGAGTATTGGTCTAGTAATAAGCAAAATGAAGTGTTGAGAGAATTTTGGAGTGGAAAAGCGCTTCAATGTAGGCAAGGAATCTATTAAAGAGTTTGCCAGGTCATGGATCTCACGTTTGTCACATTTGGCCGAAAAGCTAAAACCTGAAATGATAATACTAGGTCTTGAAGTCAAACTGCCATGGTATTGGCAAACTAGAATTATATCTGCCCCTAGAGACAATCTGGATCGTTTCATTGAATATTTGGAACGTGTAGAGCGTGTGGCTGCCAATGAGGAGCAAGCACGTAATAACAGAAATGGTAATAACACTAATAGTAATTTTAAGAACTAGCAGAATGGCAATGTAAACATCAGAACAGTAGACGTTCGCCATCGTACGAGAGGTAGGAATTTGAGAAATAATTATCAGAACCAACAATGGCATCCAAATGATAGTAATTTTGTTCTGAACAAAATTATGCAGGTAAACAACAGTGCGGAAAGCAATGCTGTGCCAGTTAACTATAATGCAAATAAAGGAAACAGTAGTAGGCCGAGGCAGGAAAACTAGTTCCCGTCTATGAGGACACTGGCGCTCACCAGGCGGTTACTTTTCCTGAGCCAGTAGTTACAGTAATTGGTAAGACAGATCAGAATACTCAGACTGAACATGTGGATGAGGGGTCGGTAGTATCTAAGGATACAGCAGAAATATTAGATCACTTACAGTATTTGATAGATACCGTGTTAGAGAGGTTTTCTAAGTGGGAAGAGAAAGAGAAGGCGCAGCTGTGTAACGGTAGAGAAGAGCTACAAAATATTGAATTGTCAGGTGAAGAAGCAGATGAAATTAATGCTTATATTTACGATGAGGATGATGTGCTCTTATCTAAAGAGCCTGTGCATGATGTTGATACTGTATTAATAGATTTAGGACAGGAGGTAAGTGAGAATGTAGAGGATAGCCTGTTAGGGGTCGATGAACCCAGTAGCTGTGACCAGTTGTCACTTGAGAAGGAACCCGACGATAATAGTGAAAGTGGTTTAGCTGTAACTAGTGTTATGCCCGGTCTGGCGGCGCAGAATCGCTCAGACTACAGTAATTTGGGTCATGTTCAGTAATGAAGTCGTGCGGTGTTTCGATTTGAAATTAATAGACCGACTGGAAAAGGCAGCTGAAAATATAATTCAGTAAACCCCTACACACTTTGACCTAAATGTAATGAAGACAGATGTCGATCACTTTAGTTGGAGACAAATCCAAAAGGAACTATTGGATGAGTTTGAGGAGCCACCTGTAGAAACTAGAATAAGTCACCCTATAATAATAGTGAATATGTTGGGTATCAATGTACGTTGTCTCTTAGACAGTGGTAGTGAGGTGAGTGCCATATTTCAGTCCTCCTTTGATGCATTACCTGGTAAAGACAAGCTTACAGTAATGAGGGTATCAGGACTAAGAATAATTGGTGCTACTGGCAAGGTGTCAAAAACGGTAAAACAAGAAGCTTTGCTGTCCTTTAACATTAATGGTAATTTAATTGATCATCCATGCTTAATTGTAAATAATCTCAGTATTGAGGTTTTAATTGGCATAGATTTCTTGTCAAAATATCAGAGTGTTGTTGACTTTGAAAGAAGCAAGTTAAAAATGGTCTTGCCGATAACCGGAGTAATTACGGTATCTTTTATTGATAAACATGTAGTACATGTAGTAACTAATGATGAAACTTGGGAGCTGCCTGTACGAATTCTGAAAAATAGGAGATGTTGGGACGAAGGTGTTAATCTTAGGAAAAGTAAGCTAAACAGAGAAGAAGAAGAAGCAATTATTTTGGACAAGATAGAAGCTAAATTGCAGGAAATCAATAAAATTTCAGCTAATCAGAAGGAAGAACTGAGACAGGTTTTAAAAATGCATGATGCAACTTGTTTTGCGCCTTTCGAATTGATGTTTGACCAACAACCACACAATGTGATTGCAGATATGGTAGAATTCCCTATTCTAACCCAAATATCCACAGACGAAAAGAAGTTAAGGACTAGGGCAAATATAAGGAAAAGAACGTTAGAAAGAAAGAAGCGTCATGACGCAAAAGCTGTACCCACCAGTTCTGAAATAGGTCAGTTAGTCCTTGTCAAAACCAAGGAAAAATCAAAGAAAATAAATGCAGAAACAAAGAAATTCATGTTCATATACCTAGGACCTTTCAGGATCTTAGGAAAACCACATGCCAATGCATATAGGCTAGAGTACCCTAAAAGTAAAAAGCTATTAGGTCTCAGGAACGTGATCGACCTAAAGAAGTTCATAGGTAGTGAATGAATTCTGTAGGGAGGAGGTTGTTCTGTAACCTCTACACAGTGTCGCAGCTGTGCAGTCCCAGCTGTGTGAGATCTTCTTTCTTTTTCAGGTCTCATTCATTCTTCATCTTTCCTATCCACCTAAAATTTCGACCTCTCCTTTCCAACACATTAAATTCTCGTTATTGTTATCAAACCAATAATAAACTAATTAATTCTATAGGGAGGAGGTTGTTCTGTAACCCCTACAAGCCATGAGTTCTGTATCCATTCTATCCACTGATTAGTGAAGAAAATACCTAATGTGACAAACCTATCAGTGACATAAACAACAGAGAAGTATGATGTAATTAAGATACAAATGTATTTGAGTAACAAGTATGTATAGATCCCTGGTAATATTATAAGTACAAAGTTGTTGTTTTATTGGAAATGTTCCACCAACAGTAATTTGAAAAGATATACAAATTCGTGTACAAGCAGGATCTGAAGTGGCACTCAAACCTATTGTATGCTGTAGTGCTAACTAATTAATAGTAACAGAGATTGCTTAGTATTATGAAAAATATGCAGATAAGTTGTAAAGATGAACTCACCTTGTGTAGTAAGGAATGGCAGTGTAATAGAATTGAAGAGGGTTTGTGGTTGAGACGTGAAGGACCCGTCCTTGAAATATTTATAAGGTTGGAGCTGGCTGTTATTTGGTGTAGTGGGTGACAGGACACACCTACACGTATTGAGGTTATGAGTTGGAGGCGTGAATGCGACCATAGGTACCCTTATGTTAGATGAGACAGAGCACCTCATGGTGTCCTATAGGTTTAAGGAATTTAGCATTACGCTCGTCCATAATTACTTAATGCACTTTAGTGGTAGGTCGAGAGAGACTACCTGAGGTTTCAGCGTCCGATTGAGTGGAAATGGATTGCCACGTGAGCAAACTGATCAGCTGCAATACACTACACATATGAAATAAATGTGCTATCCTATGCGTTAAATGTTAATAGAGTGAGTGTTAAATAAGTACATACACTAGCAACATAATTGAGTAACATAACGGCAAACGTGAAACATTATTTATAGCTCAGCATAAATACACTTCGATGAAGTAAGTACATAATTGCAGATGTGGAACTGACACAGCAGCAGAGGACCAATACGTGGATTTAGTAGTCAACTAAACGTAGTCTTGAACACTCAGAACTGTACTATTACCACAAGTTACTCACATGTACAAAGAGGCTGAGAAGACAACTGCTAATCAAATATACTCATACTATCTCTAAGAATAAGGTAATCGAAGATAAGTCAGTTAATTAAATAAAATACAGATTTCTCAGAAACGTACCAAGCATTGGTTCAGTGTTCCAGCCTAGAAATAATAAATTGAGATTAAATAGGATTCATGATGGTATGCCTTAACAATAAATTTTCTCTAGTACATAACTAACGGCGTTTTGAGCCATTTGTTTATCGATTTTATGACAATTAAGTAACCGCGAGAGTAAAATTGAAAAAGTTCTGTTAACTTTGTTCCAGTAACATATTGAAAGATAAAATGTATATATCCCCATTTCATTGTGATCCACCCTTAGATATTAAGCGAACAGAGTCTGAGGCACTCTTTTTGTTTGTTCTACAGGACAAACCAGATAATGGCAGCCTGGTAGCTGCGTGAAAGCGTGGAGTGACTTGGACACAACTCACAGTGACCCCTCCCCTATCCCCACGTAATTTAGAGTGAACATGAAGGACGCACACCATAGCAACTTCCCCTCCTCTACCCTTGTGAATGGAAGTGTACAACGCCAGCCAAAGCGGCTACAACCACGTGTGTAAAAATGAAATTGTCATGATTTGTGAAATTTTCTTTCAGGTTTAGAAAAGACTGCCAAGATATAATTATGTGTTTATGTAGCTTGAATAACTGTGTTATTTTCTTTGAATTTGTGTATGTAAAAATGCATTTAATGGATTTAAGATTTTCATAATTTTACATATTTTTATGCGTTTGTTTGTCTAAGGCAATATGTATGCCAAAGTGTTACATTGATTTTGCTTAAATTTTGAGTGATAATGTTGTTTAAGAGGCAGTGAACATTCGAACAATTTAAATAATTGAAGTAGGTAATCAGTTTTCTTTTAATATTTCTATATTTTTACATTTAAATTTTAATTTTTCCCTTTTTGTATTTAATTCTTTTTTTTCCATTTACATTCAAAAAGAAGTAGAGGGTGATGTAGGGAAGCAGCATACTCACGCCATATAAAATTCACACCAGTCTTTCCATTGTGTGCCAGGCAATCCGCTGTAACTAGCTCTGACGTCATAAATGTTGTGCAATACTTTAAAAATCAAGTAAATAACGTGAAACGTGTCTAGCATGTCAGGAGTAATACTAAAGCAATATGTGTTGAATATCAGTTCAATAACTTTAACCATTTCCGAACTTTTGGACTTTTTCTGTAAAAATCATTGGCGCAACCGAAAAGAGCTAGAAACTTAAAAATTTATATTTAGATTCCTTTTGCATAATAATTTAGTAGAAACAGTATTCTGGATCTCACAAATTAAAATTTTAGTTGAAATTCATGATTTTCTGGTTTTTGTCTTAAAAATTAAGGAAGCAAGATAGATTAAGTAGGCGAATAAATAAAGCTAGGATGTTTAATTTTATGTAGAAGGGAGATCCGCTATAATCATAAAGATGTGAGAAGTTTCAACAGAACAGCTATAAAACTATAGCTATAGCGTATCTCCAAAGAGCAAGTTCAGAGCTCGTCTACTGCATGCAGTGTAATTAAATTAATTCTCTCGCCAAAATATTTGACTTAGCCACGTCAGACCTTTATTATGATTACTTACCTGAGTGCTGATAGCACATTTAAATTGAGAGCTTCATCGGCCATCAGCAAAGGAAGCAATGATTTATTCAATAACTTAAAGTGGTGCATTACTAGCCCAGCGGCTAATCGGGAGAGCGTATTTGATCAGCTGTTCCCTTAGCCGTTCACACCGCAGCTTTATATATAAGAACACTGCATGAGAGAGAAAGGCCCCAGTTCTCTCCAGACGCTGATTAGCGCACCACCTGTGTCGGGAGTCGCGTCGCGTCGGTATTATTCCTATAAACAACCTCGGATGCCGTAATAAGTTACTCGGGATACGCATAACCATGAAATCGTTTTCGAGTGAAGTGTTAATTCTGGGATGACTTTAATGATCTATCTTCAGTTTGCGTGTGTCGTATTTTCACGTGCCGCGACGGGACAGACATTCTACTATTATTTAGCGTGGCGTTTGATGAACATTATGATCAAATTATGGCGAGCATTCACTTAAACATTTAATTTGAACAGTTATAGTTGCATCAGCGCATTAGACTCTGAACTGCTCTGGTAGTTGGATTGTGTGGATTCTTTTTGGTTTGTGACTTTCAGAATATCGTGAATATTTTAGAGAGAATCGTTTTTGATTATGAATCCCAGACAATCTCCTAATTCCTCAGAGCTATAAGCTGTAGCTATAAATGTATTCTCAGATGAAGTGGGCACTAGGAATTCTAATTACAGGCTTCACGTTTTGCTAATCACTTTCTGGTTGCCAATATTGTAGTTAGAGAGCCAGTGCTGAGAACGGCAAACAACAGCAGTAAATAAATAATAGGAACATTTTATAACAATTATTCAACCCGCCGCCCCACAAGAGGATCAAATAAGTAAAAAGACGAGGGCTAGTAGAAACCCTTGGGTAACAGAAGAAATATTGAATTTCACTGATGAGAGGAGAAAATATAAAAATGCAGTAAATGAAGCAGGCAAAAAGAAATACAAACATCTCAAAAATGATATCGAGAGGAAGTGCAAAATGGCTAAGCAGGAATGGCTAGAGGACAAATGTAAGGATGTAGAGTCTTATCTTACTAGGGGTAAGATAGATACTGCCTACAGGAAAATTAAAGAGACCTTTGGAGAAAGAAGAACCACTTAAATGAATATCAAGAGCTTTGATGGAAACCCAGTTCTAAGCAAAGGGGGGAAAGCAGAAAGGTGGAAGGAGTACATAGAGGGTCTATACAAGGGCGACGTGCTTGAGGACAATATTCTGGAAATGGAGGAGAATGTAGATGAAGACGAAATGGGAGATACATCACTGCGTGAAGAATTTGACAGAGCACTGAAAGACCTGAGTCGAAACAAGGCCCCGGGAGTAGACAACATTTCGTTAGAACTACTGACTGCCTTGGGAGAGCCAGTCCTGACAAAACTCTACCATCTGGTGAGCAAGATCTATGAGACAGGCGAAGACTTCAAGAAGAATATAATAATCCCAATCCCAAAGAAACCAGGTGTTGACAGATGTGAAAATTACCGAACAATCAGTTTAATAAGCCACAGCTGCAAAATACTAACGCGAATTCTTTACAGACGAATCGAAAAACTGATAGAAGGCAACCTTGGGGAAGATCAGTTTGGTTTCCGTAGAAATGTTGGAACACGTGAGGCAATACTGACCCTATGTCTTATCTTAGAAGAAAGATTATGGAAAGGCAAACCTACGTTTCTAGCATTTGTAGTCTTAGAGAAAGCTTTTGACAATGTTTATTGGAATACTCTCTTTCAAATTCTGAAGGTGGCAGGGGTAAAATACAGAGAGCGAAAGGCTATTTACAATTTGTACAGAAAGCAGATGGCAGTTATAAGAGTCAAGGGGTATGAAAGGGATGCAGTGGTTGGGAGGGAGTGAGACAGGGTTGTAGCCTATCCCCGATGTTATTCAATCTGTATATTGAGCAAGCAATAAAGGAAACAAAAGAAAAGTTTGGAGTAGGTATTAAACTCCATAGAGATGAAAGAAAAACTTTGAGGTTCGCCAGTGACACTGTAATTCTGTCAGAGACAGCAAAGTTCTTGGAAGAGCCGTTGAACGGGATGGACAGTGTCTTGAAAGGAGGCTATAACATGAACATCAACAAAAGCAAAACGAGGATAATGGAATGTAGTCGAATTAAGTCTGGTGATGCTGAGGGAATTAGCTTAGGAAGCGAGACACTTAAAGTGGTAAATTGATGATGGTCGAAGTAGAGAGGATAAAAAATTAAGACTGGCAATGGCATGGAAAGCGTTTCTGAAGAAGAAAAATTTGTTAACATCGAGTATGGATTTAAATGTCAGGAAGTCGTTTGTGAGAGTATTTGTATGGAGTGTAGCCATGTATGGAAGTGAAACGTGGACGATAAATAGCTTGGACAAGAAGAGAATAGAAGTTTTCGAAATGTGGTGCTACAGAAGAATGCTGAAGATTAGATGGGTAGATCACATAACTAATGTTGTGGCACAACTTGACCAGAAGAAGGGATCGGTTGGTAGGACATGTTCTGAGACATCGACAGATCACCAATTTAGTATTGGAGGGCAGCGTGGAGGGTAAAAATCGTAGAGAGAGACCAAGAGATGAATACACTAAGCAGATTCAGAAGGATGTAGGCTGCAGTAGGTACTGGGAGATGAAGAAGTTACACAGGATAGAGTGGCATGGAGAGCTGCATCAAACCAGTCTCATGACTGAAGTACACGACAACAACATACGAAATTTATTATTAACAATCCGAACGAATTCAAATGTAATAGCAGTGTACATTGCTACAACACAAGGAGAAAGGATGATCTTCACTGCTCAGGGTTAAATCTAACTTTGGCTAAGAAGGGGGGGGGGGGTAAAATTATGCAGCCAAAATGTCTTTGGTCACTTACCTAATAGCATCAAAAGTCTGACAGATAACCATATAGCATTTAAAAAGCAATTAAAAGAATTTCTGAATGGCAACTCCTTCTACTCATTAGATGAATTTTTGGATATAGTAAGTGGGTAATTTCCCCACCATCCACAAAGAAAATTAAAAATAATAAGTGTCATGTAATATTTTGTGTAATGTAATATCTTGTATAGACACCTTTTGTTAACCTGACAAGTTCCACATCATTACTAAGTGTTGTATTCTTGATCTATGGACTAAGTACTAATCTACCTAATCTAATCTATCCATCTGAGACTTCATTTCGATTGATGACAGTGCGTGACCGCTTCGAATAGTACCTTAGAAGAAGCTTTTGAAACGAGAGAATATTCAGCGAATGGATCGTCCTGCAAATGCCCGCATCGTAAATACTTTCAAGCACATGTGCAATGGGTTGGGAGAGGTAATGCATAATGCATCACGTCCAAATGCAACAACGACCATTCAGCAATTGTCAACTGCACTGGTGGCTAATGGAAAGCGCTGTCTCAAAAATTCCTTACTGATTTGATGACTAACATGGTATCACGTTGGAGGCCCTGTAACTCCATATGTGATGTTCACACTTTATGTTAAGAACCATGTCCCGCCATCATGAATCACCATGGTCTTAGTGTAATTATTGTCTTTGCATAAAAGTGTCATTTCTGTTCGTCTCATTACATATTTCCTTCAGGTACTTTCTCTACTATACTGTATCAGCTCTTTCTATGTATGGTGCTAGTTTCACCGAGCTATGTTACCTGGCAGAGATACATCATAGAAAGGTTACTTTTGCCCTTATGTTTTACTCACCATTGTACTATTGAAAGCTTGCACCAAAATTGTCAGAAGTTGCACAGCCATCAAGTATCTATGGGTAGCATAGCACGGAGAAGTGTTTGGTAGATTGAAAGAATTATTGACAAATGGGCTTGTATTGGTTTTTCTAATTTACAAGATGATTGTGCTCACATGTGACATAAGGAATTATGCAGTTGGATGTGTTTTGATTTGAGATGTGTAGTGGGCAGAACATCAAATTGCCTATACAGCACGACAATTGAGTAAAGTGGAACTAACTACTGTATGACCAAGAAGGAAATATTGTGTCTCATATGTGGTGTAACACAATTTCGGTGTTATTTAATTGGAAGAAAATTCAAAATTGTGGCAATCATGCAGCTCTGCAGTGGCTGTTAGGGTTAAAAGATCCAGCAAGTACTTTAATACTCTGGGCGGTAAAACAGTGAATTTCATTTTGAGGTGATTCAAAACCCTGGCAAGGATTTAATACTCTGGGTGCTAAAACTCAGTGAATTTGATTTTGAAGCAATTCAACACCTTAGCAAGGAACACAGGATTGTAGATGGCATCAGTCAAAAGTCTTGTGTGTTACAGAGGGTGAGCTTCACTACTGTAGGAGGGCAAAAGCCGCAACCTCTGGTTGACGATATCAAACTATTGGCTACTGAAGCATAATCCATTGTCCACGATAAGCTGTTGTGTAGGCAGTCAAAAACTCAGATCCCGTGTGGTAGAGACAGTTACACAGTGGGAGCAGATGCTGAGAAAGGCAGGTGATAGTTTATCAGTAATTTTTGGAGCCCACAGACCGATGTCTAGGGTAACACTATTGGAAACGAAGACCGAGACAGTAAAGAGAACAGTACTTAAAGAACTGTGTACTGTGTGTGCAACAAGCTGAAATAAGTTATAGGCATATTCTGTTTCAGGGACTGATAGGAATCAGAAAACGATTTAAATGATCAGAGCCAGCTGGAGTGGCCGAGCTGTTCTAGGCGCTACAGTCTGGAACTACGCGACCGCTGCGGTCGCAGGTTCGAAACCTGCCTCGGGCATGGATGTGTGTGATGTCCTTAGGTTAGTTAGGTTTAAGTAGTTCTAAGTTCTAGGGGACTGATGACCCCAGCAGTTAAGTCCCATAGTGCTCAGAGCCATTTGAACCATTTTTTAAAATGATCAGAAGGTATATCTAGGGTCCTTTTGGACAAACATCAGTGATAAACCGTTAGATATTAACAATAACAAATAATTTATGGTGCCCTGTGAGTACGATAGCTATCCCAAATCAGCATGTCAGTACAGTGGCACGAGCAATGGTCAATATTTGGTTGTTAAAAACCTGAACCCAAGACACAATTATAATAGCTCAAGGTGCAAACTTTATGTTGAATGTAAGAAAAGAATTGAGTTGTTTGTTTCGAAGTCATAAGTATTGGAAAAGTGTGTTACTGCCAAAGCAAGTGGCAGAACAGTATGAGTGCAGAGGACAATTGCAAAGTTTTTGGGTCACTATGTCAGCAGTCACTATAGCGAATGGATACGCTACTACCTTACGTTATTTGCCATGTACAATTCGAAAATCCATGATAGGATAGGTGTATTACCACACAAGGTGGTGTATCGTCGAAAAATATCGTCAGCATTCGAAGTATTAAAATACAGAGGACGGGGTGACGGTGCATGAGTACAAGAGTTTCCAAAAGTGTTATGGATCGTGTGGCACTAGATGTAGAAAGCTAATACGGCTTTGGAACGATAAGAGCAGATGGGGCAATAAATGTCAAGTTGCCAAAACATCTTGTGGAACAACAGATGATGTTGATAAGTCTTTACAGCTCGAAGAGAAACAATAAAATATTCTGCACTTGTTATTAGGCCCCTACGAAGTGGTGGGGATGACCTCACCAGTAAATGTGAAATTACAACTACCTACACAGACAACAATCGTCCATGTTGGGCATATTTGACAATTTCAGTACACACTGGTATTTTTTAAACCATTACTGCCATCAGTGCCAAAAAATTGGTACGAGAATAATGTACACTTATTGGGACTGGCACATAATTAATATTATTCTCATTACTAACTGTATCATCATCATTAAAAACATAATACATACATACTACACTTTGAATAGGATTATACACATTAATATTTGAAGAATGAACATCATCAACATTACTTCCACTCTTTATGATATTATTCAACACTGCACACCTACATATCAATTCCTTACCACTATTAACTTGATCGATAGTAATGAAATCGATCACAGTTCCATACCAGCAACCGCTTTCGCTTTTGGCAACACAACCTTGTCTCAGACATCTGATTCATTGTAATATAAGCCAAACCCTCCCTGTTTTAATTATGCTCTATTTCAAACTCATAACACAACTCCATAACACAATAATTAGAATAGTCAGTACTTTCATTATGATTCTAACATTTATCCTTTTTATTCTTCTAACACTTTGTTATAACTACTACAGCCTCCCAACATCTTTTCATTTCTGTTCCATCTCCTCAATTCCTGTCTCTTCTTGCCGTTTATTTCTCCAGTCTGTATCCTAACTACTCTGCCAATGTTTATTATATCTCCATCTCTTACTAGAATTGCTGTTATAATACTCATGCCAGCTATAAAATTATCTTTGGACGCTTCAAAGAAATTTTCAGCCTGATATATAGTTTCACCATTGAAGACTTTAGCACACAGGCCTTTCCCCATGGGATATTCCAGCGGCAAACCTGCAACTTTAGCTGCTCTTATATGGACTTCAGTACTCTCATTATTAGCTCTTATATCTGTTTTGCACTCGGATATGGGTACATTCATAGACATTAATTATACCTCCTAATTATGCCTCAGTTCATCCTCCAAGATTATTTTCCACAGCTATCTACTTTTTTAATAGTAACTTTTGTAGGTTATCAACAGTATTATTTATTCCTTCAAGCACTTTAACAACTTTTTTTTTCAATTTTATTTTCAGTTCCCTTGAATACATCCTGCAACTGTTGAATTTCTCACTTACTACAGTTACTTTCTCACTGAGCTACAAAGTTAGATTCCATTGTCTCAAAATTTACTTTTATCTCTCCAAATTTATTGGCAAATTTAGATTTCATTAAACCAAATTCTGATTTCATTTTCCCAAATGATGTTTCCTCACTCTCCATGAACCCATTCAATCAATTCAAAATTAACGACAGTGGATTTCCTACCTCCCATTGACTCTCCACATCTACTTCATCCCTTCCCACTTTAGTGCTACCTGAATCACTCCTTACACCCCCTGTGCCACAATCATTCAATGACTTTTTAACAATACTGGCCATGACTGATGTTCAGGGAAATACAAGTTACACAATACAACTGCTACCTATACTTATCTTAATCTGGATGACTGATACCATCTCTATTGCTCTGTGTCCAGTATAATGTGATGCCACTATCTACTACTGCTGCAGTGTGAAGCCATTGTCCGCAATGTGAAACTGTCAACTGTCCAGTGAATATGCTGTTTTCTGCATGAAGACAAGTGTTTATTCAAGCATTTCCTCAGTTGTGTTTAACTTTTGAAGATTTTGTTCCATTGTGTCTAACTCTTGTAGCTGTTGCTGTGTTCGCTCCTGACTTTGTTCCATTTGTTGCTCTGATCTTTTTGATTTTGTTCCATTGCGTCTAACTTTTGAAGCTGGTGCATAATTTGCAATAACAAAGTATTAGCGTCTGGGACTTCTTCCTTTGTGCCTATCGGCAGTGCATTTGCACCGGCAGCATTCGTATTTTGAAAAGCAGAAAATGTGTCATAATTGAGGAAAAGGTGAGGATGCAAAACCTGAATCTATAGCATTTGCAAAATTTTGTCCTGTCATTTCGGATTCCTGAGGCGAACTGTTGCCGACCGATCGATCGACAATGCTTCCCTGTTCACGAATTGTTTCAATTGTCTACACCATTATTTGCAAATGGTCCATTTCCTTATGCATAATTACCAAATTACTACTTAGAATGTTTGTTAATTCATTAGACAGTGATGCTGATAAGCTACGCTCGTCGTCACTATCATTTCTCAGTTTACTTTGGAGCCTAGTGTTACACCAGGATTGTCACGCATTTCACACGATAACACAGAAAAGCACAATTTGAAGAGCAAAAATAAGAAAACGCATTAACATAGCATTGAAAATAATATCTAATTAATTGCAAGTGCGGTTGTGAAATACTTGGTGCAAATCTACATGCATTTCACAACTGTTTTACAGTACTACAAGGAAAAACTACAAGTACAAAGGAAATTCTCTCTACAATTACGCGCTAGCAATAAAAAAATAACTACACTAATTACTCAAACTACAAGAAAAAAAAATCAGAAGATTCCAGCGAGGTGTCCTCGGCTAAGGGTCGTCATATGAAACGTCCCCATTGAAAAATTATGAATGACTGTGTTGGTAAACTTCTGAGCAAAACTCAGCGTACTCAAACAGTTTTCTCTTTATTTCTTCTGATCATCACTAAACTGACACACAATATTTTTAGCCCAATGCAATCTGACTTTCAATAATCTCTACAAAAGAATGGCCCTGACTAATAATCAACTATACCTTACATGAATCACTTACCTCACAAAAATCTTCACTGCTCGAACTACTGCAATACAGGGCTATTACAAATGATTGAAGCGATTTCATAAATTCACTTTAGCTCCATTCATTGACATACCGATCACGACACACTACAGATACGTAGAAAAACTCATAAAGTTTTGTTCGGCTGAAGCAGCACTTCAGGTTTCTGCCGTCAGAGCGCTCGAGAGGGCAGTGAGACAAAATGGCGACAGGAGCCGAGAAAGCGTATGTCGTGCTTGAAATGCACTCACATCAGTCAGTCATAACAGTGCAACGACACTTCAGGACGAAGTTCAACAAAGATCCACCAACTGCTAACTCCATTCGGCGATGGTATGCTCAGTTTAAAGCTTCTGGATGCCTCTGTAAGGGGAAATCAACGGGTCGGCCTGCAGTGAGCGAAGAAACGGTTGAACGCGTGCGGGGAAGTTTCACGCGTAGCCCGCGGAAGTCGACGAATAAAGCAAGCAGGGAGCTAAACGTACCACAGCCGACGGTTTGGAAAATCTTACGGAAAAGGCTAAAGCAGAAGCCTTACCGTTCACAATTGCTACAAGCCCTGACACCCGATGACAAAGTCAAACGCTTTGAATTTTCGGAGCGGTTGCAACAGCTCATGGAAGAGCATGCGTTCAGTGCGAAACTTGTTTTCAGTGATGAAGCAACATTTTTTCTTAATGGTGAAGTGAACAGACACAATGTGCGAATCTGGGCGGCAGAGAATCCTCACGCATTCGTGCAGCAAGTTCGCAATTCACCAAAAGTTAACGTGTTTTGTGCAATCTCACGGTTTAAGGTTTACGGCCCCTTTTTCTTCTGCGAAAAAAAACGTTACAGGATCTGGATATGCTGGAAAATTGGCTCATGCCACAACTGGAGACCGACAGCGCCGACTTCATCTTTCAACAGGATGGTGCTCCACCGCACTTCCATCATGATGTTCGGCATTTCTTAAACAGGAGATTCGAAAACCGATGGATCGGTCGTGGTGGAGATCATGATCAGCAATTCATGTCATGGCCTCCACGCTTTCCCGACTTAACCCCATGAGATTTCTTTCTGTGGGTTTATGTGAAAGATTCAGTGTTTAAACCTCCTCTACCAAGAAACGTGCCAGAACTGCGAGCTCACATCAACGATGCTTTCGAACTCATTGATGGGGACATGCTGCGCCGAGTGTGGGAGGAACTTGATTATCGGCTTGATGTCTGCCGAATCACTAAAGGGGCACATATCAAACATTTGTGAATGCCTAAAAAAACTTTTTGAGTTTTTGTATATGTGTGCAGAGCATTGTGAAAATACCTCAAATAATAAAGTTATTGTAGGGCAGTGAAATCGCTTCAATCATTTGTAATAACCCTGTACAACGAGCATCAATACTGCTAGCTAAATAAAAGATTTTAACCACTGAAGGCACTAAGTACTGAGAGGCATAGTTAGCAAATGAAAGATTTTGATAGAGAACAAACAATGTATTTATCTTAATAGCGTTCAAAAGTCATAATATATACATATCTATCAATTCATGACATCTATCTTTACAAATTTCCTTTTTCTGACGGACACACGTCCAGATCGTTCGCTTATAGTAACTTCTCAAAACTCTGGCATCTACCTCCCCACATCCACCACTGCCGGAGGCTCACCTCCAACTGCGCAACGCTACGTGCTGTTCACATCCAACTGCCCAGCACTACAACAGCGAATATTCCAACAATGCCAATCAGCCACAGACTGTATCGTTTTCTGCGGAGGTTGGATAAACTTCGCAGCGGTAGAATAAGGTTGGAATGTGCATTATCGTTTTTATTGAAGTGTCGAAATCATAGTGTGGTTCCAACGTTTGCTAACTATACGCCTATCAGTAGTTATTGCCTTTAATAGTTAGAATCTTTTATTTAGCTGGTAGTATTGGCGCTCGCTGTATCGAAGTAGTTCGAGTAACGAAGATTTTTGTGAGGTAAGTGATTCATGAAGGGTACAGGTTGTTAGGACTATACTTTTGTAGGGATTATTAAAAGTCATATTGCATTGCATTAAAAATATTGTGTGTCAACTTAGAAATGATCAGAATAAGTAAAGAGAAAACTGAGTACGTTCAGTTTTACTCAACTGTTTCGGTATCAATGGGCAACGGCCTTGCCGCAGTGGATACACCGGTTCCCGTGAGATCACCGAAGTTAAGCGCTGTCGGGCGTGGTCTGCACTTGGATGGGTGACCATGCAGGCCGCCATGCGCTGTTGCCATTTTTCGGAGTGCACTCAGCCTCGTGATGCCAATTGAGGAGCTGCTCGACCGAATAGTAGCGGCTTCGGTCAAGAATACCATCTTACGACCGGGAGAGCGGTGTGCTGACCCCGCGCCCCTCCTATCTGCATCCTCCACTAAAGATGACACGGCGGTTGGATGGTCCCGGTAGGCCACTCGTGGCATTACGAGGGAGTGTTTCGGTATCAAATAACATATAAGTTTACTAGCACAGTCGTTCTTTACATTCAAAGGGGAAAGTTTCATATGTCGACCCTTAGCCAAAGATACCTCACAGGAATCTTCTGATTTTTTCCTGTAGTTTGTGTAATTAGCGTAGTTATTGTTTATTGCTAGTGCTTAATTATAGAGACAATTTCCTTTGTAGTTGTAGTTTTTCATTGTTGTGCAGTAAAATAGTTGTGACATGCATCTAGATTTGCACCAAATATTTATCAGCCGCACTTGCAATTAATTAGATATTATTTTCAGAGCAATTTCAATGTGTTTTCTTATTTTGCTCTGGAAATTGTGCTTTTCTGAGTTATCGTGTGAAGTACGTGACAATCATGGTGCGTGAAAAGCGTATAAAGGCACATTTGCATGCCGAGCGTGAGTTTCCTCGGAAACGCGAAATCTTAATTAAATAATTAATCTGTGAGAAATAAATAAAGCCTATGGCACAGAACTGCAGCGCTGTGTCGCTGATAAAACAAAAACAGAATTACGTTAGTCGTATGTTTGATTAAGAAAGGGGGGAGCTCTCGTTGAAGTGGTGCGAGAAGCACGTATTTTAGTTTATTGTCTGGCACACCGCCATATTTCATGATATAGAAAATTACTGCGAGTTGCAATCATACTAGGCACTCGATACTGAAAAGAATTTATATTTATAAAAGTAAGTAGGATTATGAACTGTAGGCTTATTCATTGAATATATCTGATTTAACTAACTGTGTAATTTTTTGTTTAGTAGACAATCACCTCTGTACGACGTTTTGGCATGGCTGGCAAATTATTGTAATATTGAGATTTAGTTTATGAGTCCGCACCTACCGCAGCAGTCTTTGGAATCGATTTAATTACGAAGTCCGATTATTTCAGTTTTATTTCACGGTCAAGTACGAGTAACATTGCCTTTACGAAAAAGCCATTGTCAAGCGTCTGATACCGAATAATCAAAACCTGACGACTCATAGGAGAGCCAATCAGACAGATAAAAATAATTAATATAATATTTTATTTTATTTTATTTTATTTATTTTATATTGGCGACTGCGTGTCGGACTTGTTATTTTGTCATTTGTTACATTGTTCTCTTTGTTTCATGTGAAAAATCAACCTTCTGGTCCTGGACTTGACTATATGAGAAATAAAAAAAAAATCAGAAGATATTTGCCAATTATAAAATTTTGCGGGAAGACGCAAAGAAGCTTCCAGCAAAATAAGGTAAGACGCAGCATCTTTGCATTAGCAGGCTTGACCAGACGTATAATTCAGTGTATTAGCTTTTCAGTAAAATTCTGTAGTGTTTCTTTTCCGCATAACAGTTTCAGTGATAAATTCCATTCTCAGTATTTTTCCTTAAACAATAACGTATGCAACAATACCAATACACGAGTGTACAATATGGCCGACTTCTGTACGATATCATGTAACATGGCCAGCAGCCATTACCAATAATCTCAAATTCAGTTTATATTTTTAAATTAACAGACAGCCATTGTTGCTACGACCGATTCATGCTCAACTGCATTTTATTTTAAAACCAGTGTCAAACATTAATTTCTTGAAATATATATCACGTGTGGCATGGTAATAACTAGAAAACAATACGCAAAAATGGAACAGCAAAGACGTACTATTCAGACGCAATCCGACTCGGACGAGAGACAAATGTTAGAAAATGACTTTACGACAGCAACCGGTAGTGACGATACATCAAATATTGACGCAAGTGTCAACGGAAATTTTGACAATAGGCCGTCCACCACAAAAATTTCAAAGTCTCAGTCAGAGCCCATGTTAATACATGACGTCACGCCTAATGACGCGGCGGGGGCAGAGACCTTGCAAACAGTAAACATTGCCAACATGTTACAAATGCTAATGAAACAAAACGCAGAAAATATGGCAACCTTAAGGATGCAGAACGCGGAAAACATGGCAACCTTAAAGACACAAAATGACGAAATTAAATCTGACCTCATAGCAATCAAGGCATGTAATGACACTTTGTGTAAACGTGTGGAACTTATAGACGCCACACTGACCGAACAGATGACTGAACTCAGTACGAAATTTTCCAAGCTTAATACGAGACAAGAAAAGACTACAAATGACGTAGCACTTTTACAGACACAATTAAAAAACCTTAATGTCACGTGTGAAGCTCTTACTGAACAAATTCAAACATATCCTTCAGTACACGACAACCTTGAAAAACGAATTACTGACGTGCAGAATAAATTTGACGATGTTGAACAACACCTGACTGACATCTTACAATCTGATGCCACAGCTCATTTTCAAAATATTAATAAAGAATTTCATGATTGGGTAGAGAACAAAGACAAACATTTTGATAGATGCATACGTGAAAATTTACCAACAATTGTGCACGACTCCGTAGCGGAATACATCACTAATAACAAACAGCTGATTAGTGACGCAGTACAATCCGTCACTGCACCCATGAGACAATTCACCGATCAACCACAGTCTGAATGTAACGAAAATATCAGTCAAAATGTACAGTTCAGAAACCAATATACATTCGAGTATGACGCACACATACCGCACACCACAAACACACAAGAACAAAACACACCACGACTACAACACATACCACGACGTGCAACCACAAACACAAGCTATTATCATGGTAAACCACAGCAACATTATCGTAATTACTCGCCAGCTGAGCATTGCAGTAATTACAGTGGAACAAATCCATATCATAATGCAAAGGAAGAAGAAAGCTTAATAAAACACAGGCAATTTCAGATTTTTATCCCAGAAAAACGAACCATTCATCCGGTGATTTTTCTCAAATCTTTTAGTAACGCATTTCCACGCACTTGGAGTGACCGGAAAAAGATTTCATATATTGTCGGTTACATCCAAGGCGATGCAGCTGTCTGGGCATACAGTCAAGCTGACGTATGTACCACGTACAGTGAGTTTGAGCGTGCCTTTCTGAACAAATTCTGGTCGCAATCCGTCCAGGAGCGACTCAGGAGACAAATTTTAGAACCTGAAACTTTTAACAGTAAAAATGGTAACTTACGCAGATATTTTGAAAAATACTTGAACATGGGACATTTTTTAGACGAACCAGTCGCAACACGTGATATACTCCGAGCGTTGAAGGCCAAATTGCCTTTCAACATTAAGGAAAAACTTCTACATATCCCGGATGACGATTCAGATTATTTTTTAACAGCTTTAGATTCGGTTGACATGTTACTTGAAGATCAGCGCTTCGCGCGGCAAAACAGCAGCCACAATGTTTACACTAGTGGTATGCAAAACATGCAGGCTTGCCAACACAATTCTGGCGCGCCCACAGTTGGATACGCGGTACAACAAAAACAGCAAACTCACATGCCGTCTCAGTACGGAAATCAAAATCAACACGCGTATTCCAATACGAACAATAGTTACAACAGTAATAACATTTCATGCGGCAATCCATACAAAAGGCACCGCGGTAATAACTACAACGGTAACAACGGATACAAAGGTAATAACAAAAACACAAACAGAAATAGAAATAATAATAACTACGAGCCAAGACAGCATCAAGGCTGGACTCGTAGCGATCAATACTTTCATTCAAACACTGCTTTACCACAGCAGCCACCAGGACAAAATTGGAGCATACCTTACGACCGACAGGTAAGTTATAATGCGCAACAGCAACAACAACCGCAAAAGTTTGGAGATCATAATAGGCAATATCCGAATGTGAATATAATAGAAATGACACCTGATGCACAACCCCAATCTGTGTCAGTACCTAGTACAAATGATAATCCAACAAACTAGAAACAGTCACTACTTTGCCCCAGGTCGTGGCTGAAGAATTCTTGGGGGGCGGCTTCAATGTTAATCAGTTATTTGACACCACACTTGAACAACAGAATAATGATATGCCGAGTAATTCTAAACAAAAACTACCTGTTTTATTTATAAGATACAACCACAATAACAATATATCAGATGAACTTTTACAAGACAGTACACAATGTCGTTTAAACACAAATGAAATTGTTTTAGCATCCACTACTGGTGTAGTAGGTGGGATTCCAACTACTATTATCCTAGATACAGGTGCAGCTGTGAGCGTTTTATCTTTTAATTTTTATAAAAAGATGTGTGAATTGGAACCTGTGCCTGAGTTTCCTGCCCAAAACTGTAAAATAACTACTGCACTAGGTAATAAGTCATGTAGGGTTACGAAGCAAGTTTTTGTAAACGTTAAAATAGGTAATGGAACCGTACAATGGCCATTCCTGGTTGTACAAAACCTTGTGACTAATTGCATATTAGGAATAGATATTATGAGCGAGAAGGACTGCATTATAGACTTCTCCAAAGGTAAATGTATTTTAAATGATAAAAGCAGGGTAATTATTATTGATTTGGACAGGAGAACTCTAAAGCATGACAAACACTGTACAGGGTACAAGGTTCAGTTAGTACTTGACAAAGACATTCAAGACATGCAAACACACTCATCTGACACAGAGCTAATGGACTTGAAAACATTGCTTGATCATAAGATAAGTGAAGCTACAGCTCTCAGTGTACATGAACGTATAAAACTACAGGAAGTGTTATCCAAATATTTACAAGTTTTTACCAAACGATTAGGTGTTATCAACACGTATGTGTACAAGATTGAAGTTAAGCCTCACAAGATCTTCTACCATAAGACATATAACGTACCGTTATCTCAACGACCTGCTGTGTGGCAAGAATTAAAACAAATGTTAGACTGGAAGGTCATTGAACCATCCACCTCACCTTACTGTAGTCCTCTACTTGTTGTCAAAAAATCAAATGGAAGCATTAGGTTAGTTTTAGACGCACGAGCTATTAATGAAATAATTTTACCGGTTCACACAAAACCTGAAAATTTAGAAGAGCAATTACAGAAATTTCTAGATGCAAAATATTTTTCCACAATAGATCTCGCTAATTCGTTTTGGCAGGTGGGTATCACTCCTGATTCTCGGAAATATACTGCATTTATGTTCGGGGGGCGAACCTATCAGTTTTGTGTTCTACCCTTCGGACTGAATGTCAGCTCTGGGGTATTCATTACAGCCCTGGATACCGTGCTTGGCGACGATTTAGTTGAGACAGTCACACACTATGTAGATGATATACTGATAGCTACACAATCCTGGAATGAACACGTTGACACACTTCAAGGAATTTTAGAAAAATTTGCACAAGCTGGAGTCACAGCCAACCTAAGAAAATCAAAATTTGGTTGCAGTGAGATAAAGTATTTAGGACATATCATTAATTCACAGGGCATACGTCCGGATCCCAGTAAATTAGATGCTATCAGAAACTTTCCTAGCCCTCGAACTAAAAAGCAGTTAAAATCATTCCTTGGGCTATGTTCATTTTTCAGACGTTTTTTGCCACAACCACTTTTGAACAGTAAACATCTGCTAAATCTACTCAGAAGGAATCAAGTTTGGATCTGGTCGGAACAGTGCCAGAATGACTTTAATACAATTAAACATGCTTTAGTGAATGCTAACATTTTGAGCCATCCAGATTTCAATTTAGATTTTTGTATGACTTGTGATGCTTCACGTACTGGCTTGGGCTGTTGCTTATTTCAAGTTGTAAAGAATAAAGAGGAGGAACAGATAAGAATTATTGGGTTTGCGAGTCGCACTCTAACTGAATGTGAGCGTACATACTCCACTACTGAGTTAGAAACACTTTCCATAGTATGGGCATTCAAGAAATTCAATTATTATTTATTTGGAAAACATACGGTAATTTACACCGATCACCAGGCCCTGACATTTTTGTTAACTTGTAAACTTGTACATCCTAGACTATCACGATGGGCAGTTACACTTCAGAACTACTCTTTTGAAATTAAGTACATAAGAGGTAAGGACAACACCATTGCAGACACTTTGTCTAGACTTCCACAAGGTATGAATGATACCAACAGTGACTTAGAAAATATAAATGACTACAGGATTCTCTTAATGCAAGACAAGCAGTATCACCAATATTATATTGATATGTGCAGAAACATGGCTGAATTACAAAAATCTGATCCTCACTGGTATAAGATAATAACATTACTGGTAGAAAAACACAATCATCCTTTGACTAAGTATTACAAGTTACACAATGATGTGTTATTTTACCGCCGACATTCAAATGCTACTAACTGGTGTGTATGCATTCCCAAAGAGTCTGAACGTAATCTAATTTGGCACACACACTTAGTTTGGGGTCATTATGGGACGAAAAAGTGTTTGGCAAAGCTCAGTACATACTGTTATTTTAGCAATATGAGAAGAAAAATTTACAGGGAACTAAAAACATGTGTCATATGTCAAAAATCAAAACCTCAGAATTTATCCACAAAAACAGATTTACATTCTATTTTACCTAGTAAACCCCTGGAAATTCTGTGTACTGACATCAGTGGACCGCATCCAGCAAGCTCTGGAGGCGTCAAATATATCTTAGCTTTTTACGATATATTTTCTAAACATGTTAAACTTTATGCTTTAAAATCCGCCACTGCAAGTGCTATAATACGAAGATTCTCAAGTGATTACCTGACGCACGTGGGAAAACCTAAAGCAATTCTGTCAGATAATGCAGCATACTACTCTGGGTACAAATGGAGAAATTTCTTGAAGGACAATAACATTAAAAGTATATTTATTTCGAGGTTTAGTCCACAATGTAACGCGACTGAGAGACTTTTCCGAGAATTAAATCGATTCATGAGGACCTATATTTCATCAAAACATACTAATTGGGTGTCCTACCTAAGTCTTTTCGAAGACGTACACAATAACTTAAATATTTACAATACAAATTACACACCTAACGAGATCATGTTCAATTGCAAACAGAACGATCAGTGGATAGAACCATTACCTAAGTTGTCAGACAAAGAAATCACACCTGAACAGAAAATAAAAGAAGTATTGACTACGCTGACACATCACGCACAGATACGAAACAAACATCACAGAAACATAATAAAAAGAAAACAAAAATTCGAGGTAGGAATGCTTGTACTACTTCGTACTCATCATAAATCTGTTGCACTCAAACGACGCAACGCTAAGTGGCGTCTGCTATATGAAGGACCTTATATAATTGTTAACATACCGCACCCTGGTGCGTATCTGTTACAACATCGTAGAACTAACAAAATTATTGGGCTATACGCACACCGAGATCTTAGAGCATTTCATGCTGAATAATGTAAAAGTCAAACCCATCAAAATATTGCTAAGCAACTCGAAAAACTCTGTTGCTACAACACAGATAATAAGTAGTATAGAAATTTTCATTTCAGCGTTCCAGAGTCGCAGTTGAAGACAGAAGAACTTATCTTTCAACGCCGCGGCACCACCGAGAAGACTGAATATTAAAGTAAAATTTATGATTACGTAGCAGTGAATGATATATAAATTTTTCACGGAACATTTGTGACTGTAGGTACCACTGACTTGCTATGACACCTGACGAACCGACAGACGTCATCTGTGAAGCGATCTTTTACTTCGAGAAATAGATTAGACGCACATCTCTCAGCAAGAAAAGCATCTACCAGTAGTCAAGGCCACACAGACACACTACACACACGCACAAAACGCGAGGAATCGAACATTTTCTCTCTCTTACTATTTTGAATATTTATTGAGTAGTGAAAACGCCTGGTCTTGCCTACTGATGTAATGAATGTTGTGTCTAACCTATCTTAATTTCAGATGACATCACAAAAAACATCGATAATATCCCAGCAAAACCGCTAAAGAGGATGTAAATATCTGCAATTCATGTAATCAAATATGACACAATGTAATAACCTATAGCTATGTAATGATGATGTAAACATGTTTATGTGCAACTGTATTATGTTTATGCTAAGAAAATATGTGACGTGTGTATGTATTATTACTTATGTTTTTTTTTAAACTGATGTATAATGTAACTGTTACTGTGTGAAAATTTGAACGATAACGAGTGCCAAAATGTGAAAAACTTTAAAAAAAAAAAAAAAATGCGTAGTGAACCACTGTTCACGGACATTAACGTACATGACTAAGTCTGCAACTACGCAGAAACCTACGTGAAAGAAACTGTTAATGACATTCATGATGCATCGTACCTTTGAAAACGCGATGAACGAGATCTTCGATGAGTAACTACGAACATTTAGGTGAGCTATATTTAAAAAAAAAAAAAAAAAAAAAAAAAAAAACTGAATATGTGAAGTGAATAATTCGTGCATCGTCTAGTGACATTACTACAGTACCCAACTTCAAGATGTTAACTGGATTAAATGGACACATAGTGCCTGTCCAGAAAACAACACGACGGGTGGAAGAATTTTGGTTGGAACTTCAGGGAATGAAATGTTCTCGAAATGTGACGGACACGCTTACCTGGACTGTCCAAGGATCGACGCCAGCTATGTGCCGTCCGAGGTTCTGCAACCAAGCTTCCACGGAATATCGAAAACGAACTGCATATGGACTAATTACTCGACGGGTCACGTCTGATCTGTAATAAACAATGCTTTTTGTCACAACGAACTGCATCACAACGACTATAATGGAAATAGGAAATGGACATGCTTATGTATCAATCACGTTGTTATACAACGATGTTACTGTGATCAAAAAAACTTTACCACGACGATACTAACCTGTAAAAAATTATTGTGCAGCAGATGAATATGAACTGTGATAACGACACCATGTGTATAGGTCAACGCACCTGAAACAACAGACATTTTTCGTTGAAGCATTTCATTGCAATGCTATGTAACTAAGAACATTCAACAATCTAAAGTTGTAATGTATTATAACAAATATTGTAATTTTAAAACTAAGTTACCTGTCATAGAATGTAGTCTTCATATGTAATCTTGGTGGAATATTTTCTTTGTGCAACGACTAAGAAATGCGCGCGCACACGAACAATATGAACTGCAATACTGTGCCGCGTGATCTAAATTTACGAAATAACGGCAGTGCCGTAGTTACACAGACGCTTCTGCGCATGCGCGCACTCTGTTTTGCCAACATAAGAACTTTTTCGGCGCACGCGCGTCATTCAAATTTTGTATATAATATACAGTATAATGTAAGTCATGTAAATAGTTGTAGACAACTTAGATTTTCTTGTGCCTTTAGGTGAATTGCTCGCCTGCAGGTGTGTCCTTTCGCCTCGCAATTCAGGGGGCAATATAAAGGCACATTTGCATGCCGAGCGTGAGTTTCCTCGGAAACGCGAAATCTTAATTAAATAATTAATCTGTGAGAAATAAATAAAGCCTATGGCACAGAACTGCAGCGCTGTGTCGCTGATAAAACAAAAACAGAATTACGTTAGTCGTATGTTTGATTAAGAAAGGGGGGAGCTCTCGTTGAAGTGGTGCGAGAAGCACGTATTTTAGTTTATTGTCTGGCACACCGCCATATTTCATGATATAGAAAATTACTGCGAGTTGCAATCATACTAGGCACTCGATACTGAAAAGAATTTATATTTATAAAAGTAAGTAGGATTATGAACTGTAGGCTTATTCATTGAATATATCTGATTTAACTAACTGTGTAATTTTTTGTTTAGTAGACAATCACCTCTGTACGACGTTTTGGCATGGCTGGCAAATTATTGTAATATTGAGATTTAGTTTATGAGTCCGCACCTACCGCAGCAGTCTTTGGAATCGATTTAATTACGAAGTCCGATTATTTCAGTTTTATTTCACGGTCAAGTACGAGTAACATTGCCTTTACGAAAAAGCCATTGTCAAGCGTCTGATACCGAATAATCAAAACCTGACGACTCATAGGAGAGCCAATCAGACAGATAAAAATAATTAATATTTTATTTTATTTTATTTTATTTTATTTATTTTATAAGCGTAACACTAGGATGCAAAGTAAACTGAGAAATGATAGTGGCGACGAGTGTGCTTATCAGTACCACCGTGTGATGAAGTAACAGAGTTTCAAAATAGTAGTTTGGTAATTGTGCATTTTGAAATGGACCAGATCATAAATAACTATGTAGACAGTGAAACAGATAGTGAACAGGGTAGTATTGTCGATCGATCGGTCGGAAATAACTCGCCTCAGGAGTCCGAAATGACAGGACGAAATCTCGCAAATACTTTAGATTCAGGTTTTGCGCCATTACCATTTTCTCTGTCAAGTCAAGACAGATTTTCTGCTTTTCAAAATGCGATTGCTGTCGGTGCAAATGCACTGCTGAAAAGCAGACACTAATACATTGTTATTCATGCAACGAATGGAAAGACACACTGGAACGAAATCTGCAAAAGCAACAGACGTTAGACACAATTGAACAAAATCTTCAAAAGTTAGACACAACGCTTGAACAAACACGCGAAGATTTAACCGCTGAGTTACTTACAATCGCATCCAAATGTCAAAAAGCCTGTAATTACGTAAAAACACAAATTTGTGATCATTTTCAACCCATGAAAATGTATTACAGAATCATGAAGCAGCCATAAAAGAACTGAAAACTATTGTTCATGAAAATCACGGCATCTTGCAGGCTAAAACTGACTCAGTTCCGTATGCCCATTCGATTACGCAACTTGCAAAAACTCAGGAAAACTTAAAGGACACAGTAGATACGCTTTCAACACAAATGGACGCTTTGAAACTTGATTCAGAAAAACACACGGAGGAAATCAGTTCATTATCGGAGAAAGTAGTCGAACTTTTGGGATCAGTTCACTAACTTATCTACAAAGGTAGATGATGATCTGAATGACACAATACCGGTAGCCTTTACTGACACAGAAGACTATGAACAAATTAAGAAATTTAAAGAAAATCAGAATCAAATCAATGCACAGTACAAAAGAGAAATGCGGGAAGTACAAGATCAGTTGACACACGTAATGCAAGAATTATTATTTCGGAGGACACTCGCGATCTGACACGGGAAGAGGGATTCAGAAATACGGGAAAGTCACAAAGTAACAACACAGGGTATTTTGAATATTTCGAAAGAAATTCGCAAGGTGCACCATATTTTGTGATGGAACCGCTGACACGACGTAACAATGACCAATATGCTACTCGCCGTCATGATGACTTTGACTATAAGCTATTCATTACTACATGTAAATTCAAAACACTTAGGAATTCCGGCAACTACATTCATCCACAGGCATGGCTTCATCAAGTATCTCACTATTTTCCTCCCAACTAGTCATCAGAGCACAGATTACAATTTATGTGTGGATACTTAGAAAATGAACCAGCTGTAAGAATGCGATCAGTCATTCGCTATTGTCACAGTGAAGGAAAATTTTATCATGCCTTCCTCTCAGCATAGTGGTCTCAAGCTACTCAAGATCGAGTAAAACATAGCATTCCCGTCTGGTAAAATATTTTGAAGACATATTGCACAAAAATCAGTATTTGACAAATACATACAGTCCCTCGGAACTCATCCGTATTTGCTTAATTAAATTTCCTGAACATTTAAGACTTATTATTTTGGCAGGACAGTGCGAAGACGACATCGAAGCTTTTCAGGCACTTTTACAAGAATTGGAAATCGACACAGATTGTCGCGGGATCCGAAAACAGGAAAACAAAAATTAAAGATCACATCCATCCGAATTTCCTGATGACAGAAATAATAACTGGACACAACAAGGCTATTCTTACAACGCAAATCGTGATCAAATCAGACACCATCTGTATGACAACCATTGACAGAATAATTACAGGGAAAGATCACCTCTCCACAGAAATGACTATGACAGAGACAATCATAGAAACAGACAGTATGGGAAACAAAATAATTATTTTCAAGGGAGACAGAATAACTTCTAACGGTCCACCTCGCAGTTACGATCACGTTAGAAATTCTGCACCACATGACCGACAAAAAAGAAAATATGGAAACTACCGACAAGGTTACAGGTGATATAATCTTAACAATAGACCAGAATTTAACCAAAATTGGAGTGATTCAAACAGGGCAGGGCCCTCTCGACATGGTGAATATGTAGAAGTTAGATCTCCAAATCCCAGTAATTATGTGCGACAACAAAGAGGGAACAGACCATGACTCGCACTGCATTTGGACACGTGTGCTGGCTGAGCTTCAGAAAAATAACATAAGCTAACCTTAAGAAAAATTCCAGTATTCCTTACTGACGAATACCACATGATAATTGCATTGAACTTGAAACTCTTCATACTAGGAAAGGTAAAGGATTACACCACATTTCACATGTAAAACCGTTTATTGAGAGATAATCTGCTTTTTAACTTAGTCTTTGCCATAAAATTTTTCACTTCACGTTACTAGGATGCTTTGTCACACTTAGAAACTGTTAACATGCAACAATGTTTTGAAGTTAACTATCCAGTCAAGAACCTAGGGAACTTATTTAGAAAGTAATTACGAATGCATTTTTGTAGTGAACAGATGACACAGTGTTATTGTGTGTACATTCTTGCTTGTTCATTGCACGATTACATAACAACTATAAGGGTTACATACTTATAACATATACTGGTTCAAATGGCTCTGAGCACTATGGGACTTAACAGCTATGGTCATCAGTCCCCTAGAACTTAGAACTACTTAAACCTAACTAACCTAAGGACAGCACACAACACCCAGCCATCACGAGGCAGAGAAAATCCCTGACCCCGCCGGTAACATATACTGCTAATGACTTCTAATGCAACATTTTGATTTACTTGAAAAGACATTCTGGATTTAAAGTACTTTCTGAGAGATAACAGATGGTTAGTTCATTTGACAGCTGCATGATTATATCACATCGCTATTAGTGAGTAACACAATTTAGATTATTGCTTTTGCACTGTATCTGTATTATATCTGCACAGTTTTTCTACATTCTTCTGGAAAGTAAAATATGTTTTGTAGTAAGCTTTGTGGCATAGCTACAACGAGGCAGCATTTTTCCCAACACAAGACTGCGTTACAGTATAGTACTTTATTGGTCACGGTAATGCACGTAATAACTATGACATCTATATGCATGGCATTACACTTGTGTTTATGACAAGATAAGTACATTGACTTCTGGAGAACTTAGCTTACTGGCGACGATAACTACGACGCTTGGCACATTGAAGTAATGACAGAAATTATCTTATAGCAAGACAAAAAGCTTAGCACTACAGGACACGCATTTGAGTGATTAATTTTTGTACTTAAAACATTTTTTTCTGAAAGATTCTTAAATTACAAAGATACAAAGAAGGTTTTCAGTGATACACTTCATTCCATTGCTGTAATCTGTAACACACATTAACCCTCAGTGGGGGAAACATTTAGTTTGTGTACTAAGCGTGTGGCAAGTGCAAGGGGTCCTAGCTAATATGGTATTTTCTTATTCAGTGTTAAACATCAGTACCATATTTCTCTAACAAAGAATTACACAGCTATCTGATTATTTAACAGAGAGACAAACATTTTTTTTACTACATCAAAGACTCATGTTTACACAATTACACAGTTGGATAATTTCACACTTTTGAAATTGTATTTTGTCTGTACTTTGTGAACTGTTCATTTTCTTTTTGGAACCATTGTGATACTATGAGAGCCTTGAATGATGTATTTTGTATGGTATCATGCTCTTTGAAGTACATTTGAGGTAGATGACACTACTGAAACGAGCAGAGAATTTTATTTTAGGTTTGGAAATTACTGAAAGAAGCTACAACGATTTTGACATGTGATTGATCTATTATGATGATGTTATTACGACAACGATGTGTATTTTGCTGTTGAGGTATGTTTATGATCAATGAGATGATGCTATATGAGGAATCTGATTACGCTACATATTTTTTATGACGAAATGTTGAAGAAATGTCGACGAATATGTATATATGTAATAAGGTAAGTAATAATGAGTATAGGTTAGGGACTCTGGTTTGTGAAAAAGGTTATTGGAAACGAAGAATCGTACTTTAAGAGTTATGAAATGTGTGTACATGTGTGAATGCGAGTACCACAATGCCGATGGATAATTTTTTGGACACTATTACAAATGAGATTTTGTTTCTACACACTTCTAATACAAATATTCAACCTGCAAAATTTTTTTATTTATGTGAGAATGTCACTGTAGCGGAAACTGCTCTCGTAAATATTTTGATAAAGGAGATAAGTGACCTTGACACTGCGGGCGCCCAGTTGTGCCACAGTCACTTGGAAAAAAACCATTACTGTGTGTTTTTCAGAGTCACAGATGTAGAAAAAGAGGCCAATAACCTCGCTATTCACATTTCTTTGTAGAAAGCATCGCAAATACGACATGCTCATACTTGAAAACATATGATTAAATTTGGAGCTTGTACTTTCTGATATTTACTGAAATGCCTATAAAATCATGAGAAATATTTTACACCTAGAAACCTTGTTATGACTATGATGATTGATGATTGAGAGATTTTTCTTACTGCCTTATGAAATGCCATATGGGTAGTAAATGACATCTTCATGCTTTGCTTTGTGTATATTTGCTTATTTTGTTTGATAGCTAGTTTTTAGCTGTGCTGCAGCATTGGTTAAAATAAAATTTAACAGATGTACTAATGTAAATATTTTCTTTCTACAGACCTATAAAATAATAATTTTATGATCTACTTTTTAAAAAAAGGGAGCTCTAGGAAACAAAAGAAGTACAGGAATGAGAACTGATATAGACATTATGATCTAAATAGACATTTCCGTTCACAGGAATTGTAAACTTAATTTTTTCAATGACTTGGTAACTTGTTTGGTAGAGGAAGTTACCATGATGCATCACTCTGGTCTTAAGATATGACACAGGTATTAAGATGTAAATAGACACTTGCTTTATCTATATTGCTATCTTTACTGTAACATTTTTTCTGGTTGTGCTTTGTTATCTTTAAGTATAGTTTATTGCTTTTGCTGCTGCTGTTTGTCAGGCATTGTCCTACTAAATTTTACATTGTATTAAGCCAATTTTACTACTGATTTATTTTTCTTGTTGCTGCACATTAGCTCATATTAGTTGTAATGTTGCATTTACTTTGCTTATTTATATTTCTTGCTGCTGGCTTTGCCACTTTGAATTTTTTCTCGTTTTTGTTTGTGTTAATGTTCGTGTTGCTGCGTTGCCTTATCCCTTAGTTTAAGCATCTGAGCTCAGTAGATTTAAGTTAGCTTAAGAGGGGATAGGCTATATAAGAGAATGAGTTGTGATGAATTGGAAGAAATGCATTGAGAAGCTATAAAAAAAAGGTTTGGCCAAAAAGGTAGTGTACAATGAAGAATAATTATTTCGAAAGAGGATATGAATATACAAGTAGGGCTTAGGGACAACAGGGTTAGTTAGGATTTTCTTGAAAACAAATAAGGAGGTAATGAATATGAGAAAATAGAAAGTCTATGGACGTTATTATATTAGAATAGAATTGGAGCATCAGAAACATGGAACATTGTTGCTATTGGGAACACATTAAAAGGCAAAGATTCATTGCAGCACGGGAAAAATGATACCGGAAGATAAATTCACCAATAATTCCTATAAACTGCAAACGGATGCTACCAAACCTGACCTCAATGAAATCTGTAGAGCACAATGGAGATATCCTAAAGGGGATGTTTAGCGAAAACAAAACGAAGTTGACACTTATAAAATTTACAGAGAAATCTCTTGATAACTGACATTAATCACTGAACACAATACTTACGTTACAAAATAAATTGGCTAATTTGATTTCCATGCGAAATGTTTTGTCCTAAAGGTCCTTGAGAGCAGCATTTATTACTAATCTCACAGTCAGACCTATGTTTACCGTTTCCAAAAGCTTTCCAAAACATGTCAGACCCCGTGCTCTGTCATACGATCCCTCAGTATTAGTGGCTGCCAGCCAGTATTCACGAAAACTGACCCCACGGCACCAAACGTTCTGCCCAGTCCAGTAGACGTTAAAAAGTCAGTGAATGTTACTCAAATACCCACTAGTTTACGAAACAAACATTCTAACAAGAATACGGTGAACAACTGCACAGATCGCATTTAGGTTTGGCTGACCAGTCACAAGAAAAACTTCTAAGAAAACGTAGGCAAAGTTATCTCTGGTCCAGTCATTCCACAAGCGAGCTTTGAAAACAAGAAACTTCACCACGTTTTTACAAAGATAACAAAGACAGCTACACTAGTTCTACAGTCACACATGCACTCTCAATTAACCACTTATTCATTTATGTAACAGAGCTAACAATGGTTAAGTTGTGGGTGATGGGTTGTAACCTCCCCCTCACTTATCGACCTTAATGACAGTGAAAAATTAAACCGCGTGTACCTAATGGAAATTTGGGAAAAGCAATCGTCACCAAAGTTAATCTGTCGGTAAAGAGGGAGTAAAGGCTTACATCTAAATGAAAGGAAAAATTCAAATGAAATTGGTGGAAATTAATTTTGAAAAGGGGTAAAATTAATAAAGAAAGTAAATGTGCGGTTGTTGGGTTAACAATTAACTGGCGTTAATTAGATATTTGAGATTTGGGGAAAATTACGGTCGCCAGTCCTATGGACAACTACTATAACAACTGAAAATGAAAGGTTAATGCACATATAATAGCACTAAAAGCGTGGAAACTGAAGGTTGACTCGTGATGTGTGGAAACTGAATGTTTGTCAGAAGTAATAAATTTCGCTGCACTCTGACTCAATTTAACAAAAGAATTAATGAAACTGGAAAATTGAATGTTAATTTAGTGACTGAAATTAATAGTGAACTTTGTTTCTGAGGCGCTACTAAATTAAATAAATTAAATAATTAGTCTTGGGCTACCTCAACAATCATCTCAAAAGCAACTTGAATCTACGCAATTTGAAAATAAGAGATTTAACTTTGAACTTGAATTAAATGATTTTGAACAATTAACAATAGTAAAATTTAATATGTACCAAGCTGAGCTGCTATCACAGGTAAGCTAAAATATAGTAACAAAACTCGCACTCTTAATTTGACTTGTGTAATCTAAATATAGTTCTGATTGGTTTTGTAGCCAGCTATGAATACTTTAACTGAACTTTGAAATTAAAGCAGTGAAATGGAATGATATTACTTTAATGCTGGCGTTTGAATTTCAACGACATTTGGGTTCATTTCGGAAAAGGAAGGGACCCTGCTTGGTAATGCAATTGGGACAATGAGCAAGAAAGGTTCATGCTAAGTTGCTGTATTTTAGTGATGCAAATGGAACACTTTGAAAAGCTGAGGCCTGCCATACAGTTCTAAAACATTACGTGCTTTCAGTCTTCCTTGTAGGTTGATTGAAGGTTTGAAGTCGTCGATCGAGGAGGTGACGACAATCACATATTGCCGGCCGTCGCTGTTGCAGAAGCTGGATGTTGGCGCGCCTTATTCTCGACACGGTCACCAGGCGAAATGGGCTCTTGATGTGTGCCAGCTAATGCTTCCCGTCAGCGCCAGAAAATATCATAGCAAGTTGAGCGCAATTACATGCGCGGCAGCTCGCGGGAGCGTCACACAACACACCTGCTCCACCGCTCTACTCCAGCCAGACTCTGCTCTGCCCGCGCTCCAGGCGGCGGAGCCAACACTACCAAAGATCCTAAACACTTTTGTTCTCCGCACGACCTATCGATGTAATTGTTCGATAGCATAGTTTTCCCTAGGCAAGACCCAGCGTAAAAATACAATTATTTACAAGTATTTACAAAACAAACCAATTATACGTCGACATAAACAATTACAATATATAAATACACAGAAATGTCATATCTTCAGGTAACAAAATAAGGAAAACATTTATAGTACAGTAGATGAAAATAGGATTTGCATTTCCGGCGTTACAGGGTAACATAGCATGCTGATACGAGATAAAAGGAAATAAAACCAAGAAAGTTGGTTCCCCTTGAAATCGTTCCTCCGCACATGGTTGTATGCTAAGCAAATAGCCTGCAAGTGGCATATTTATGAGTGTCCCGACTCACTCCTCTGAGATGTTGTTATTTATTTCACTTTCACTACGTATCTCTTTCGACTAAATCGCCATTAACGAAAGGCCTGTGGCACAATATGGGTCACACTATATTCATTATATATTTTTATGTTTTAGTAGAACATTGCTCATGTATTGCTACTGTCGTGTATATTGTCTGGATGGACTGAGACATATAACATGGCTGGTAACTGTGTTTTGACTGTTTTTCTGTATTTACGGAATTATTTCGTTATGGCAGTAATTTAACAGAAATTTTTCAGCTACGATATCAAATGGTTGAAAAGTACAAACACTAATATGTGGATGAGTTATACATTATTTGATTGAGCATATATTTATGGTCGCTGTATGTTTCCAGAAGTTTAATTTTATAGCAGACATACGTGCTATTAATTTGTAGGAGTTCATTACGTAGGCGTTTTTTATTTGACTATGCAAATGCCCTGTTAAATTGTTAAAAACTTAGTCAGCCGGCGTCGTAATTTTGAAATGAGAGTTAGTGTGAATGTCGCGAAATAAATGTTTCGCGTGAAACGTCGTTGCGACAGAGGCAAAGGTGAACTGTGGAGACTAAGCCAGTGAATATTAAAAGTAACGTTATTAAGGCACACACCCGACTGACTACACAAAATAAGAGGGCACGTACATTCGAGAGTGAGTGGTTCAAAATAAGAAATAATACTGTAAGGGAAATGGGTCATAGGTATAGTCACGCCAGTACACACTCGGTTGTATACAAACTTACGACCGGGATAGAGGGACGTACGTTCTAAGCATTATCATTCTCCGTGGCCTGGGTAAAAAAAAGGGGGTTAAAATGCATTTATTCACCTGATCGGACTTCGTAATTAAATGAAGAAAAAAAAACTATAGGTTCCAAATCTCACGGCAAATATGACATAAGTATTGAAACTGACACTGGCGGCCACAAAGGGAGAGAGATGAACACATTCACGTACCTCTATTGATGAGCAGTGCCGTCGTGAAGATCGTCACCTCCACCTACAATCTCCATACAGAATTAAAATGATAATAATCTTCCAGCGTTACAGGAGCTGGAATCCATCGTAAATCAGAAAATCGCATTGTTTCAGAAGTTGCTCTCATTATTTAGCACTATTTCACTTGAAATTACAGAGCCCTTGGTTTATACGTCTTATCGCCAAGGATATGAAAACGACGAAATGTAACTATTACTAAAACTAATAAACGAAGAGCGTAAATCTTCTTTTCCCCGTCAGTGTTAAATACTTTTCAAGTGAATCTTTGGTACGAGAATCGAATAAGTATGTATACATTTATCAATAAGAAAAAATTATTAAGTTTCTTTACGTTACCGCTTGTGTGAAATGTCCGAAGAAATGTCAATTGAAGGCATTGAGCCCAACCTCTTTACACACTGGTAGTTCTTTCACTCCTTTACACACGTACTAGAACTGCACTGTTCGTGTCTTTTAAGCGGTTTCTCATCACCACTTTGTTTATGTAGTTCTGGTGCCGGCTCTGGCACTTACCCAATCACTTGTTGTAACATTCGTTTCTCTAGTATACTGTACATGTATGGTTTTTTAGTAATGAAAAAATATACACTAGGGTACACAAAATATACATTAACTTATATACTACACACAGTAATTACTTCATTGTTCTTTACATCAAATACATTAATATTACATTATATTTTATACAAGTCCATAGTTCAGTTCTGTTTGATTGGTTTGTAGCGTCATTGTTCCTGCGTACAAATAAAATTTTCAGCAGCACGTTAACAACGGAGTTACGTTTCAGAAGTCTTTTCCGTGATTCTACATTTTTTTCTGAAAATAAGAAAAGTTTACATTACGTCGTACATTTTGGTGTGCCCATCCAGGCTGACGGGTCAGCAAGGGTATCTGGAGTGGTAACTGTGATAAATTCTTCGTCATAGTTGCTTATGCTCTCCACTGCCTCCTTCTTTTATACCAGGATCTACTTGATAACGTCCCAGTGTAACTCCTTTCTGCGTTTCATAGTTGTCTCATCACGGGCAAGATAAACATGTAACAAATTTACAGAGATTAGTACTTTGTTTAACTTAACACCAACGAATGCATAAACATTGGTATTGTTCTGCCTTAAGTTCAGTGAACATGGGTGTCGTTTTTATTTCGTAACGTGCGGCGTAGATCATGTGCTGTAGTCGTCAGACTTTATTTAGTGGGTCAGGAAATCGTGTCCCTACATCTCTTTGCACTACGGCGAGCGTCCATTAGAAAGTAGATTTTGCTTTCCATTCAAACTGTCTTCCTACATCACGCCGTCATTCAGTAACGCGTCAGTTACAAGTAACCACACACGCAACCATTAGTTTGGGAGTACGCTACGCAACGTCTGGAGTCCAGTAATCGTGCATACACGGCCGGGTGGCGGTGCCGCGCTTACCGGTCAATGCATCTTTACGAAGTGTTTAGTGCAGCGTTCGCAGCATTTACAACTGCTGCACCCGCTTCAACTCGTCGTACACCTTAGTTGTGAGAAGGGACCACAGGGCACCTCCTACGTTCACTGCACGAAGGTAAGTACTGCACCTTATTATTTAGCTTGCCAACGGCACGCTGTCCTATGCACAAACACACGTATCGTAGCAGGATCCCCTGACCCACCAAGTCTCATTTATTTCGAAGTAGAAGGCTCGTGGTATAAAACTTGTTCTCACTTATCTCTAAGCGTGTAACTCACATGTCACTGAATACCGTCCGGTGTTATAGTACTTAGCAGCCCCATCAGTCAAACAGATCGGTAACAGCTTGCACTGTACGTGCTTGAGCATTGTCCTGCAAAGTGATGGTCAGGTCCTGCAGAAAGTGTCATCACTTCTGTCTCTATGCTGTTCATTTTTGGAACACAACCTGCGACCAGCTCATGGAGCTGCTACTGCTAGGTGCTAAACCACCTACTGCACTCCCCTGACATAAGCCCTCGTAAGTTCAACTCGATTTCTAAACTGAAGGAAACACTTCACGGCATTCGCTTCAGAACTGCTACAAATTCGTCGGGCAATAGACCGCGCCGCTCGAACTGTCAACACAACTTGCGCTGCTAAGAGTATCCCACGACTTCCACATCGCTGGCAACGAGTCATACTCAATGCTGGTGACTACTTTCAAGGTCAGTAAAACTTTGAAACATGTATCAATTTTGTACGAGCTGTAAATAAATAGTTGCCACTATTAAAGTTGCAACCCTCGTATTTACGTCACCCAAACCTACATAACAACGCAGGCTACAAGCCCCAAAGAAATAAAATATAAATGACACACGAATAGAAAAAATCTCTATACCTAAAATCATATATAAATACAAAACAAACAAGAATACCCTGACAAGTAATACGAGTAACATTAGTTGTAATGAACCTTGCTCACTGTGTACTAGACAGCTTCTCAATGTGTGTCAGTGTACTGTACATGTCCCATGATGTTTTTGCTTCTTCGTTACACTCGTATGTGCATATATTAATAATCATCGTGACCTCTGTCACTTCTCAGCTCTCATTACACATAAAATATCTCCCACCCAACTTGAATAGCATATTATAAATATAAGAAAGTGAAAGTATATGCATGTTTTCTTTTGTTTCTTTTATTGATGGTAATTATATCATGTTTTCATGACGTAAAACTCATGTTTCCACTGGTGTTACTGAGCAGCATGTTGTGTGCAGCCAAAGCTCGTGATAAACTTTACAACACAGTTGTGACTTCTGTATAATTTTACTGCTTTTTATGACCAGATGAAGTCTAGTAGAATTTCGACGGGCACCACCCATAAATAATTGTGTATGACTCGGTGTGCGTTTGTAACTTACCTTGTATTTATTTGTAGACGGTGTCGTATTTACCTTACTTCATGTTTACAAATCGTACGTCATTAGCGTAGTTATTCTCTCGCATATACATATAAAGATAAATGTATCCTTACCAGTTCACACTAATTCTCTATCATAAGTTTTATCTCTTGATTCACATAACTTAGGCTTGGTTGCAGAGTAAATAGTAGATGATGCTGTGGTGTCACCGCCAGACACCACACTAGCTAGGTGGTTGCCTTAAAATCGGCCGCGGTCCGGTGGTATACCTCGGACCCGCGTGTCGCCACTATCAGTGATTGCAGACCGAGCGCCGCCACACGGCAGGTCTAGAGAGACTTCCTAGCACTCGCCCCAGTTGTACAGCCGACTTTGCTAGCAATGGTTCACTGAAAAATTACGCTCTCATTTGCCGTGAGGATAGTTAGCATAGCCTTCAGCTACGTCATTTGCTACGACCTAGCAAGGCGCCATTATCATTTGCTATTTATCTTGTGATGCATGTACCGTCAGACCGATGTTCACCAATTATGGATTAAAGTTAAGTATTCCAACAGATACGTACTATTTTTGCTAGTCTCATATCCCTGACCTGTTCCAGACCTCACGCCATCCTGCGTGAGCTTAAACGCGGGCCTTTCGGCTTCCTCTCATAGTGACTTGGCTGTCTTGCCAAGTCACAACAGATGCGAGGGACTTTCTTTAGCAGCTCGAAATCAGTTCATCGTCGTTAAACATACTATAATTAATTCAGTTGCGTCAAAATTGCATGGTGGTGCGGGTACGTCGTTAAAGTTTCTACCGAGCGAGGTGGCGCAGTGGTTAGCACACTGGACTCGCATTCGGGAGGACGACGGTTCAATCCCGTCTCCAGCCATCCTGATTTAGGTTTTCCGTTATTTCCCTAAATCGATTCAGACAAATGCCGGGATGGTTCCTTTAAAAGGGCACGGCCGATTTCCTTCCCCATCCTTCCATAACCCGAGCTTGCGCTCCGTCTCTAATGAACTCGTTGTCGACGGGACGTTAAACACCACTAACCTAAGACCTAAGACCTAAAGTTTCTATGTACCATGGCATGTACTTGTGTAACTATATACTAATACCCTGCCATAGGGACTCCGAATTTTATGCTCAACTTATCCAGATCCTTATTATCCGCATATACAAATGGTAAAAAAAATACACTGCTTTATTTTAATACAATGTCTGTGCTAATTGTTCGCTCCAGGTACCTGTATTCATAAACGTAAAACTGAAACCACCGTGATAAAAAGAATCATTCAACTAAAACCTTACAATTACAGTCTATGCTTATTTCACTAGTCACTAATTCCTGTCTGTGTGTTCTAGTTTAATTACGTATCGTGTCCACATTCTCTTGCGGCGAAAACAGAATTGCATTACTCTGACAATTGGCTTTGCTGCATAGAATAAACATAAATTACCTTGGTCAGATTTTCTTTCTCTTATCATACAGAACACAGTGAATTAGTTTGCATAAACATGTGTGAAGTGTGATACTAAACATAGTAAAATTTCTTTACGTCTCGGTGTGCGTAAAGGCCTTTGACTTCGCCGTTGTGATGGTATGCAATTAGATAAGATCCGTCATGTGGAATATATACAATGGTGTAAAGGCCAGAAAGTTTAATTTGCTACTTAGCGTCTCTGTTAGGTAACAAAAATTATTTAACATGAATTTTAAACAAGATCTTCTCTCCAATAACAAATCTGGTTATACCATGTAATTACCTGTCAAAATGTTCCGTTGCGATTGGCATTCTCTGTAACAGAAACTAGCACTTGTCTCACTTCATCATCTAAATTTACTTGCTCTCTTGGTACAGAGGGAATGGGATTAACCCCCGCGTTGTCCTCCTTGTTATGAATTATATCCGACGGTGTAACTGTTGTGCTGTAAATCGGTAGATTGTTTACCACCTGTTCAAAGACACTTAACACTCGAACCATTTTGATTGATTAGTGGCTACGTACATTCTCATGGATCTATTTCGCTCAAACACATTCTTTCAATGGAATTAGATTGCGGGTTATATTTTGATACCAAAATTTGCAGGATCTGATGCTCACATAAAAACTGTTTCCAAGCTTGGCAGGTAAAATTAGTTGCGTTGTCAAATAAAATCACTTGGGGTTTCCCAACAGAGGAAAAGTAGTCATTTAGCACGTTTGATAATTGGCTTAGCTGCCGTAGATTTTGTGGCATACAATTTCACATATTTTGAAAATAAATAATACAAGTCTATATTAACACCACCTCGAGCACAGGGCAAGGGTCCTGTAGCATCAAAAAAACTAGTTCTAGTGGATTCTTTGGGCGTATAGGATATAGTACTGTTTCACAACTCTGGTTGGAAGGCTTAGCCTTCTGATAAACAATACAAGTTTTTAAAACTTGCTGGGTGTGTCTGAGCATATTATGAAAATAGCAATAAACATTTAACTTCTTAGAACACTTAGGGCACCATAGTGTCCCCAAGTGAAATGAGTGTGCCATATTAAATTCTCTTCACACGCTTTGGGAACACAAACACGCCACATATCGCTGTCTGGATTTCACCTATAATATAACACATCGTGATATAGTTCGTAGTGCACCCACAGGTTCCTGTGGATTGTTGCGTGACTGAAACCTTACTTTTTTCCACCGCCGATCCTCCTCTTGCAGTTGAGCCATGTTATTGCACATATCCAAAAAATATTTTCTAAACTTAGTGTCCTTTATAAGCATAGCCCTAAACTCAGTATCCTGTTCTACAAATTCCTCGAATTCAGGTAAACCTTGAGGCAATCGTGATAAGGAATCAGCAATTACTTTGTCTTTCTCTTTACCGTTCACAACAGACAAGTGAGTGCTTGATGATCGCTGTATACTGGCACATGCTAACCAAATAGGTAATAATGGAATTTCTTAAATGCACACACAACAGAGAGAGCCTCCAACTCTGTTGTTGAGTACGTGCATTGACGTTTACAAAGTGTTCTGCTAGCGAAACTTCAACAGTCCTAACAAGGCGGTACTACTTAGCAGTTGATTAGGCACAAAACGGCGGAAGAAAGAACACAAACAAGGTTTTCGCTACCGCTTTGTGCAAGGTACAGGAAAATTCTTAATCGCTAGCAGTTTTTTAGGGTCAGGCTTTATTCCTGCAGGTGAAGTTACGTGACCTAAAAATTTAATGTTTTTCCTAACACACTTCGATTTCTTAAGTTTCGCCGCTACCCTAGCTGCCGAAAAACTCTGTAGCATTCTCTCTAATAGTTATAAATTCTCATCCCAGGTAGATGTTGCAATTAATATATCATCAATGTACACAATTAGCTTGTTTAGGAGATCACGCCCTATTACATTGTCAAGTGCACTTATAAAGACTCCCACTAACGTTCAACCCAAAGGGCAAATCGCACCAGTGGTAGGAACTGCCTGAAAAAATAGAGGATGTGTACATTCTGCTTTCAGCTGACAATGTGATCTGCCAGTAAGAACTGTGGAGGTCAACACTGGACAGATACTGCACACTATGAAACCCCTGTAATTGTTCCTCTAAATTTTCAGGCAGGTGGTTACGTGGAGTAGCGGGCTGCAATATGGTGATGACGAGGCCTAAATAACATTCCAAGACAACATCCTTTTGTCTCCTGAGCTACCGCCCCTCTTTGCTACCATGGTTGGAATATGTGTTCTTACAACGTGTCCTGGGGCCGAATATTCATGTGGTACTGATACACTATGATAACTTTGTGTCTTTTATCGAACACACGTGTGTCTTCAAACCATAAACTTCTGAATTCTTCTTTTTGTTCTGGAGAAATCTCTCTGCACTCTTCTACCTTATTTTAGATTTCATCACGCCGCACTTGTTGGCACCACTGTTTTGGCGAGTCATGGCAGTGAAACGCGTTGGCCTTCAAAATTTGAATGCGGATGTTATTACAAGGCTTACCAATCCTACCGTTAACCTTTATTAAATCTATTACACAGTTTTGACCATTGATAAACCGATGACGTTCCCCAGATTCTAAATCAATTTTAGTAGACTTTTCTCTCAGGAAATCCAGTCCGAAAATATATCATTCTGTCAACCCTTCGACCACTAGGAAAATCGACTGGAACAAGATCTCCTCAGTCTGTACTTCGATCTCGGTTTGCACTTTAATCTGCTGGGATTTGCCAGCTATGGCACCTAGTATCCTACAGTTTTGTACTGGGTAGATTGGTAGGGCCTTTTGACTGTCAATCTCTTTGAAAAGGGCTTTCGATGTCACACTAATCTTGGCACCGGTCTCCAGTAAGATGTTGGTCGGTACTTTTTCTACTAGAGCCTCTACGCTTGCTTAAACTATGCCATCCGCCACGTACAAACAGGGTATTTCATCGTTTGTCAACAAATCACATATGTCAGCTTCATCTTTATACCTCAGTAAATTGTTAAGCTGGATTGCCTGGATCGCCTCCACGATTATCCATGGCCAATATTGGATGGCATAATATGGCCACGTTTAGTTAACGCCACATTAATGTTGGTTTGTGTTTCTTTCGTCACTTCGATAATGTTTACGGCCGGTGTGTTATTTAAACGTTTGCTATCATGGTTATTATTTGGTCTGAGTTCACAGGCGTAATGTTATCTTGTGCCTGAAATTGAAATGGTTGGTTCGTTTGAGCATACTGCCACTGCATATTTCTGGGATCAGCTAAGTTGTTATGCTATTGTGCTGTGGATGACACTGGCTATAAGCGTTTCCTCACTGATTTCTATCATCCTGCCAATTCCAGTTTTGATTTCTGTTGCCAGAATAGCCAGAATAACTCCTATCACCGTTATTCCTCTTTCTTTCGAAGCCTTGGTTATAATTAGAAATTGCCTCCCGAATTCGGGTTTAGCATTTACGCTGCAGAGGCTGCATCGACAAAAGCCGGTCGTGGCTCAGCTGTGCGCTCGCCGTTGTTGACGCCGTATTGCGCTTGTTGCGACGGGGACTGATTTCTGCCAGCGTTACGACAGCTATTTCGGCTCTCACAGCTGAGCCTCGCGTCTTCATTAATCAAATCTATGGACTCTAAGTTCGATAAAAAGTACTCTAAATTTCTCTCAGGTACCTGTACAAGTTTTTCTCTAATATTAATGACCAATTTGGCTTTCATAGTCCGTATAAAATCAGTATGTAAACTGGTTCACCGTTTTCTTTAGATACTTTTCGAAGTATTTTCGTAAAGACACAAACTTTGGATTGTATTGTTCAGGAGCGAACAACAATATCCTCAATCGTTCCTGTACACAACGCGACCTTTAGTTAGAAAGAAAAGATTTTTGAATTGCTTTAGTGTTTGGCAACTTTCGGACATTTCGGTCGCCCACACCGCACCACTGCCTTGAAGGTATTCGAGAGTTAGTATAAATGTCGCGTAACGAATGTTTCGCGTGAAGTGCGGTTGCGACAGAGGCAAAGGTCAATTGTGAAAACTAAGCTACTGAATATTAAAAGTAACATTATTAAGGAATACACACGACTGACTACACAAAATAAGAGGGCACGTACATTCGCGAATGAGTGGTTCAAAATAATAATTAATACTGTGATAGAAATGGATTATAAGTATAGATACGTCGGTACACAGTAGTATGCGAACTTACGATCGGAATAGAGGCACGAACAATCTAAAGACTTTCATTCCACATGGCCTAGGTGAGATAAATTGGGTTCAAATTGATTTATTCATCAGGGAAAGAAAATGATCGGACTTCGTAATTAACTGAAAAGAAAGAATGCAGGTTCTGAATGTCGCGGCAAATATGACATAAATGTTGAAACTGACATTCGTGGCCAGGAAAGGAAATAGATGAACACATTCACGTACATCTATTGTTGAGCAGTGCCGTCGTGAAGATCGTCGCCTCTATCTACATTCTCCATGCAAAATTAAAATAATAATAATCTTCCAGCATGACAGGAGCTGGCATGCATGGTATCGTAAATGAGAAAATCATATTGTTTCAGAAATTACTTTCATTATTTATCACCATTTCACCTGAAATTACAGAGCCCTTCGTTTATACGTTTTATCACCAGGACATGAGAGAAAAATGAATCTTTGGTATGAGAGTCGAATAACTATCTATACATTTATCAATAAGAAAAAATTATTAAGTTTCTTTACATCTTTTATGCTTTTCTTAACTTTTGTATTCCGTAATTGTTCGTAAATTATGACATTCTCGTGCTGTTCTCTTGACCCTCTGACATATGTTTCCAGAGTATGTAAATGAACAATCATATTAAGGTTTTATTTTGCAATGCATCATCTTTGGCTGTGCACTGCACTTCAAAGTTAATTGCTTTCTTTTCTCAGTATTTCAATTAAAATTTTTAAATAACACTAATGTTTAAGATACGCCTGGTCATTCAATATACTGTATCTTCTGGTTGGTTTCTTAGTATATATAAATTTCAAGGTCTACCGTGAACAACCAGGAGGAACTTGAAAGTTTATATACCCATAAGAAACCAATCATAAGACATACTAAACGAACAGACGGATCTTAAACATCAATACCACTTAAAATTTTTATTGAAGTACTCGAAAAAAGAAACGGATAAATTCAAAGTTCAGTGCACAGCCGAAGATGATGCCTACCCAAGGAAAACACTTATATCGTCGTACACATACTTACACTGGCAACATATGTCAGAGCATCAGTACAATACATACGAGAATGTTGTAATTTGTGAAACGTTATCACAATGGAATTGAATTAAAACTTACAGTAAAAAAAAAAAACGCTTAGCTAATATACACTTACAAATTAACAACAATTATGATCACTATAAACATAGCCTACTACGAACATACAGCATCCATAGATACAAACGCAACCAAATCATCTGCATAACAATGCTTTTATTATGTAAAAAAATGACATCGTAACTGCAAAACTGTTAAAGTACTGTCATAGGAGATTAATTACTACATTAATTCAGCAAATAGAGCAAAACAGTCAAAATGCGGTTGCCAACGATGTTATATGTCCCTCATTTCATCTAGAAAATATATAGCCTACATCCATAGCAATGTTCTCACTGTTCTACAATAACATAAAAACGTAAAATGAAAGAAATGTCATTCCTCTTGTACCACAGGTCACTCGATAATGGCAATTCAGGTGAAACAGGTCTGTACTGAAAGTGAAAGAAATAAAAATCTGTATAACAGTGGTTATACTTTGCAAACATTTGATATCATAGCTGCAAAACTGTCAAATTACTGTTGCGGCAAATTAATTACTAAAGCATATACAGAAGGACATCAAAACACACTTGACAAAGATAAACCTCAGTCCTAATCCTCAATTCTAATACATAAACCTCAATCGATCCAGAAATTATATACATTCATAGCAGCCTGTGCTCAGTGTTCTACTATAACATAAAAATGTAGAACGAAATGTATAACGAAAATAATGTCACCCCTACTGTATCGCAGTTCTCTCGATAATGGCAGTTTAGCTAAAATAGATGTGTAGTGAAAGAGAAAGAAATAAAAATTCATATCACACAGGAGAGATTCTGGAGATTCCTAATAAATTTCCTTTTGTTGTCACCTCGACACAATGATCATTATCCAAGGAGAAAACTTAAACCTAGTATTTAATCACATCTTTTAATTATTAATTTAACAGCACAACCACTATCAGACTAATGAAAAAACTTAAGAACCAGAAGGATAGCAAAATCTACACAAGAAATATTCTCAGTAGGAGATTTGTTCTTGGCCTTTCTAGGGCGATGCACGATTTACGAACAGAATATCATACTGCTAATTACACAATTCTACAAAATGACAATTCTCAAAAAAGGAATGAATTTGACACATTACTTAAAAATAGACATTCACAAAAATTGAAACTGATGTGTAGTATCAAATGCAACAGCATTAAGTACAAATACTAGATACCAAATCATGTGCCAATGTCTTGTGTGTCTATGTGCAGTGGAATGTGTCACTGGAAGTGACATGTTAACAGGCAAGGAGAAACATGCTTCAGTCTCATTATTACGTAGAAGTTAAGTAAAAGTCAATTCTTACGAATGATTTGACAAACTTTACATGAACATGCAAGTCTAACATGTTACTAATCATCGGCTATTATAATTGTCTTCAAAAGACTACGAAAGGCACTAAGTATCAACGTGTGCCCGTGTGTGTTTGTGTGTGAGTGTTTATGTATCTGTCTGTCTGCACATGCAATGATGCTTCATTACGCGAAAAAATCTGTTAGAGTGGTGAAAGTTGCTCCTATAACAACGAAAGGTGTAACATAGATCAAATTATGAAACTTAACCTAAAATGAGTATTAAATGTCTGTGAAGAATCGTATAGTCCTAATCTGGACGAAGTTGCAGAAAAAACACACTAAACAAACGATTACACAAACCATTAAACTTCAGTCATTTAAGCTAAAAAAGAAAATACTACCAAGTCAACCCCCAATTCATTCTGAGGCAAAACAGTTTATGACCTCATCTCTTTACGTTGTAACATATTTTACATTTACGTCACAGGTTCTCTCCTCGTTTTCAGAAACATTATTTTACCTCTGTTAAGTTACGCTCATTACTAACACACCAGATGACCTATGTGCCCTAGTTAAGCAAGCTTTCTTTTCAAATTTTGTGTCATATAATGAACTGATGTTCTTCCTTACGTATGTAATTCTAGTCGTATTTAACTCTGGTTCTACCTGTGCTACGTAAAAAGTAGCGAACTTTGTACTATTTTACCCCGTTTGAAGCTCATTTATAAATGTTACTCAACAATTTGTAAAATTAATTTTTGTTAAAACCTATATTGGCTATACGTATGATTTACTTCAGAAAATGTGTAATATACAAAATTGTTTCGCTTACGTTACTAGTGGCCCGCTTGTGGCGCGCCCTACATTGCGTTTACTTGGCAGCGTGACTAGTTGCCACACAGTCAGTCTCCTCACACCACACCGGTATTACTTATGTTTTAATGTTTGACTTTTTGAAGAACATTATGTCTTATATTTTAATGTATGACTTGAGCAACTCAGCTCTTAAATCACTGTACATCTTTGACGATATGCTCTTCATGTTAGTTCTATTTGTTTTACACTCGTTTACATTAATGTAAACTTTTGTTAGATAAGATATTTATTTTATTTATTTATGCATTTATTTTACCTGACAAGATTAGGGCCTTCAGGCCCTCTCTTACACCTAACCAGGCATACTCAGATTCAACAAATTTCAGTTTCTACAGAACATTAAGGGCATATAACATGTTATACAGTATTTATGTTAAAGAAAAAAATAGAGATTATAAACGTAGTACAATGATAATTATAACAATCAAAAAATAATTATAACAATCAAGAATAATAATAATAATAATAGCAGTGACTATGTATATGAAAGTAAACATATTTTTCTTTTATGAATGTCAGTCCTATTGCTAGTTGGGAATTTTCTCGTTTTATTCTTGCAGATTGTGAGTTATTCTCATCGAGCAGAGTCGTAAGACGATAGAATGGGGTGAAAGAGATATAGAAGAGGTAGATAGGTTAGAGGAAGAGAAATAGAGTGGTAAAATTCGAAGTTATGATGGAGAGGAGAAAGAAAGAGATGAGAGGGGCACAACAATGGTGGCTGTACCGTCCCTAATATGTAAGTCTTGAGTTCCCTCTTGAATGTTGAGTGGTTCTGGATAAGACGTAGATCACAGGGGAGCACGTTCCATAGTCTTATGGCTGAGATGGAGAATGACACGGAGAAACATTGTGTGTTATGTAAAGGTACAGCCAAGATGCTAGACGTATCCGATCTGGTATTGCGGTTGTGGAATGATGATAGGTATTTTATGTGAGAAGATAATTATTGGGGGCACCAGTGGCTAAGAAATCGATGAAGTAAGCACATCGTGTGGAGATCGCGTGCCTTATGTGGGCGTGTCCAACCTTGCTGGGAGTATGAAGGACTAATATGATCATACAACCGTATATTGCATACGTATCTAACGCAAGCATTCATCACTAGCTCGAGGCATCTCGAATTTTCACTATTTGTGCCGTGTTGAACTACATCACAGTAGTAAAGATTAGGCAAGACTAGTGTTTGGACTAATTTTTGTTTAACATGGGTTGGAAATATTTTTATAAATTTTTGAATTGCATGTAGGGAGGAGTGCGATTTCCGGCAAGCTGTGACTGTTTGTTCTTCCCAGTTTAGGTGTTCATCCAAGATTATTCCAAGGTCTTTCACTGTTTTTTGGTATGGTAGTTGGGTACCATTGAGGAGTATTTGAGGGACTGTTTCGCGAAAGTACCGACTGATTAACTTTGGATGAGATATAAATATGACCTGGGATTTCTTGGGGTTTAGTTTCAGACCTAGGTTCTGTGCCCATCGAGAAACAGAGCAAAGATCTGCGTTCATACTCGCTACTGCGTCAGCAATGTTCTTGGGGCTTGCACTTATGTACAGTTGGATGTCGTCGGCATATAGATGGTAGTTGCAGGAGTGAATCACTGAAGAAATATCATTAATGTACAGTGAGAAGAGTAATGGACCAAGGAGGGAGCCTTGGGGAACTCCAGAGCGCACGTTTTTCCATGATGACTTTTCCGACCCACAAATTTCTTGTTGACTTCTGTTTTCGAGGTAGCTGTCGAACCAGTGTATTGCGCTGTTTGAGAAATTCATCTGCTTCATTTTAATCAGTAATATATCAAAGTCAGCTGTATCAAAAGCCTTGCTAAAGTCAAGCAGTGTTAGGATGGTAGCTTCACGTCTGTCCATAGCATGTTTAATGTTATCAGTTACTTTGATTAATGCAGTTGCTGTACTATGGTGCTTTCGAAAGCCCGACTGATATTTGTCGTGGATGTTATGAGTTTTGAGGTAATCCGTCAACTGTTCATGGATGATGTATTCTAGGGCTTTAGATATTGCAGGTAGTATGCTGATCGGCCTGTAGTCACCAGGCGACTTAGGGTTGTCAGTCTTGGGCATAGGTTGAATTAAACTTTCCTTCCACTCAGTGGGATATGTACTACTGACAAGAGACAGGTTGAAGATGTCTGTGATAACTGGAGTAATAGTGTCTACGACGTTCTTAATCATGCCAATACTCACTCCATCATTTCCCACTGCCTCAGAAGAGATTCTCATAATTGCCTTGTGTACTGTGCCGGTAGTGACATGTTTTAGGAAAAACTTGTCTCTCGAGAGATTGATATCTTGGGGCTGGTAATTTGTCGCTGCGTGGCAGTTTGCAGCTGTTGAGAAGAAATCGTTTAATTCTTCTGCAGACGCTTGATAAACAGCGTCAGCTCTTCGCTTCCCTATACCGAAACTGCGCAGCTTTTTCCACAGTGCAGCAGGTTTTGATATGCCGCATACGACAGAGCGGGCATGTCTGATTTTGGCATTCCTCACGCTTTGCTTTCTATTCCGGAGTTTCCTATAAGCTTCGTACGCCTCGGGAGTTGGGTTACGTCTGAAGGCCCTATGTGCAGCATCACGTTTATTCTTTAACTGGCGTAATGCAGTGGTGAGCCACGGAGCGGGAGCTCTCTTTACCTTGACAGTGCGTTGAGGAGCATGTTTATCATACAGTGCAATAATTTTGCGACATCATTCCCGAATTTTTCCGTCTAAAGTCGGTTCATTGCTTATATCATGCCAAGGGATGTCTGAGCAATGCTTTTGAAGAGCGTCATGGTTAACATTTTTTAGGTTTCTGTAGGTTACCAGGTGAGATTTTTCTTTGGTAGTATGCACTGAGTAATTTAAGAATATCACGTCATGAGCAGAGAGTCCCGGAGCGGATGTCTGATTGGCGCGAATTATTTTATCTGGTCGCTTTGTTGCTATTATATCTATGAGTGTATGGCTGTGTGGCGTGTGATGAGTTGGGTCTAGCGGTGTTAAACTCATATCATTGGAGTGGAACAGTCGCCTTAGTTTTTCTGCAGAGGGAGATTTTAACTGTAAGTCGATGTTTGTGTCGCCCATAATGATTATGTGTTCATACAGTGTCACGAGCGAGGACAGGGCAGACTGAAAGGAGGACGTTTGGAGGTTTATAGATTACTCCAATTAACAGTTTCGGATTTGTTGTATTTATTTCTAAAAACAAGAACTCTGCTTCTCCTTCGCACTTTGCATCCGATGTGCATAGTATAGTAAGTCTCAGATCAGAGCGAACATAGGCACCCACACCACCCCCGTGTCGTGTTTCACGATCTTCCCATAGGAGAGAGTAACCAGTGATTCGGATAGCGTCGGAAGAAATGTTTGGTTTCAACCAAGTTTCAGAGATGAGGATAATATGGAACAGCGATTGGCAGAACAGGTCACAGAACTCGTCGAAGTGAGCCGTTAGCGACTGAGCGTTCGCGTGGGCCACAAAGAGCCCGCCGCCGGAACCGGTCCGTCCCATTGTGGCCGCCTGTAGAACCGAGCGCGCTCCGTTTACCTGCTGGCTGGAAGAGGGACAAAGGCTGGATTTCGCGGGGGAAGACATATATACAGGTGTGACTGACTCAAGCGTCTGTGGGCTAAAGGTGAAAGACAAGCTGGAGGTATCGGAGCAGGGAGCGAAAAGAAAGATGGAAAGTGGCAGTAGTGGTTACGAAAAAGATAATATTAGTAGTAGTGGTAGTGACGAGGATGAAAATAACAGATAGAGAAAGGCGGTTTTAAGGAGATTCCTGTTAATGGAGAATGTTAATTCCCGTTTGACTGACAATATGAATATACATGAGCACTTATGATAGACAAATAAAGAAGCAATATTTATGTGAAACAATTGACTGATTTTAAATAGAGTACTTATGGTACTTACAGAAATAACGAAGCAATATTTACGTAAAAAAATGAAAAGAAAGAATAAAAATTAACTTATATTAGACAGAGTACAATATGAGACTTTGTGTCTCGCGAGATTTAGCTCAGTCTTTCAGTTCGGACATGTTCGTCACCGTTTTCCTCCCTCCTTCCGTCTTGACTACGATCCTGCCATCCTGGGTCCATACATTTTGAAGGCCGAACTGTGGGATCGCAGTGTTCAAAACTTTTAGTCTTTCGCGCGTCAGATCTTCCCTCAGGGTAACCCCACTCTTGGCGAGTTTTCTTTTCTGAGCAAACACTTCAGCTCTTTTCCGGTATGACACAAATTTAATTATTATGGGCCTGGGTTTCATGACACCTGGTATCCTGCGCCCAACACGGTGGCTTCTGTCAATATCGGCCACGTCGATCTGCACGCCAAGTTTCTCACGCACGAGGCTAATGGCCAGGTCGTCGGTGTTTCCACGTTCGTTTTCAGCTACCCCGAACAAGCGCAAGCTGTTCCTTCGCTGATACTGCTCAATTTCATCGGTGGCCGCAGACAGCTTAGCTTCTAGGTCGGCGGCTTTTTTCTCTTGTGCGGCCAAGGACTTTTTAAGAGACTGGATTTCGGTGCTGTTGCGCCCGACAGACTCTTGCAGTTTGTCCACGACCGCGGTCGTCACAGAGTCCGTGATGGATTGCACGATTACGTCTAGCGTGTCTTTGCTGTGCAGCACCGCACTCACCTGGGACCGGACGAGCTCCCCGATGTCGGGAAGCGAGGCCTCACCTGCCGCCGGAGACCGGGCGCCCGCGCCGCCTGCGCCCCTGTAGCCTCGCCTGCTGCCGCTTACTCGTGGTCTTCCCATTTTTCACTCACTTATCACGTATCACTTGTGGTAATCAACGGAGAACAATACACCATGGCAAGTAACACTTGTTTAGTCGGATGCATACGTTGTGGACTGCCGCACTTCTCTGTAACACCTTCAATGAGCGGAAAAACTCGCGAGCCAAAGAAACGCGCGTCACTCAGTGGCCGCCATCTTACTTTAATCTGACATATTCATTTTAGGTCATTACCTTTACCTTCTGATGAAGTCACCCTTTGGGGTGACGAAACCTTGTCAAGATATATAGAAAAATCTATGCAACTGGTTCGCACATTTTTACATATTTTTCAAATTTATGTGAACTGTTATGACAGTTATGTTGTGTTGTTTTTATACTAAAGATACTCGTATTTGTTTTTATTCATCAAACAAACTGCAACTATTTACCTAAATACTATGTCATTATTAGATCCACCAAATAAATTGAGAAGCCCGTTAAACCCGCTGGGCAGGACAGGTGATTAGGATTGTGGAAAGGACCAAGTAAAGTGTTGGTCAGTTTCACTTCAAAAATGTAATTTAATAACACCTTTAATCCAAACGGCACATGTCCGAACCGTTACAACTACAAGTTTCAAAATCCATTTCTTTCACGGCTGAAGGCCTCCAAACAAGATATCTTAAAAACAACACGATAAATTTCAAGTGGTCCATTGACAGTGAATTGCGCGAGAATCGGGAATTTCAAAAACGTCGGTGTTGAGAATGCTATATCAACATCGATTGCACCCGTACCATATTTCTATGCACCTGCAATTGCATGGCGACGACTTTGAACGTCGTGCACAGTTCTGCCACTGGGCACAAGAGAAATTACCGGACGCTGAGAGATTTTTTGCACGCGTTCTATTTAGCGACGAAGCGTCATTCATCAACAGCGGTAGCGTAAACCGGCGTAATATGCATTATTGGGCAACGGAAAATCCACGATGGCTACGACAAGTGGAACATCAGCGACCTTGGCGGGTTAATGTATGGTGCGGCATTATGGGAGGAAGGGTAATTGGCCCCCCTTTTATCGATGACAATCTAAACGGTGCAATGTATGCTGATTTCCTACGTAATGTTTTACCGATGTTACTACAAGATGTTTCACTGCATGACAGAATGGTGATGTACTTCCAACATGATGGATGTCCGGCACATAGCTCGCGTGCGGTTGAAGCGGTATTGAATAGCATATTTTATGACAGGTGGATTGGTCGTCGAAGCACTTTCATCGGATCTGACGTCCCCGGATTTCTTTCTGTGGGGAACGTTGAAGGATATTTGCTATCGTGATCCACCAACAACGCCTGACAACATGCGTCAACGCATTGTCAATGCATGTGCGAAGATTACGCAAGGCGAACTACTCGCTGTTGAGAGGACTGTCGTTACACGTATTGCCAAATGCATTGAGGTTGATGAACATCATTTTGAGCATTTATTGCATTAATGTTGCATTTACAGGTAATCACGCTGTAACAGCATGCGTTCTCAGAAATGATAAGTTCACAAAGGTACATGTATCACATTGGAACAACCGAAATAAAATGTTCAAACGTACCTACGCTCTGTATTTTAATTTAAAAAAAAAAAAAAAACCTACCTGTTACGAACTGTTCGTCTAAAATTGTGAACCATATTTTTCTCACTATTACAGTGCCATCTATCACAAAGCGAAAAACGTGGGCCAACTAAAACATTAATATTTCTTTACGTACTTCACGAATATGTAGCAAAAAATAGGGGTTCCTCTTTTAAAAAACGCAGTTGATATCCGTTTGGCCTATGGCAGCGCCATCTAGCGGGGCAACCATAGCGCCATCTGGTTTCCCCCTTCAGGCTAGGCAAGTTTCATTCTCTGTAGTTTCTTCGTTTGAAGCTTATTTCGTGTGATATTTAGCCTGGTCTCTATCAATGGACCACTCTGTATATCACAGCTAGGTGGAAAGCCTCAAGGCAAAAGTGGATAGAACAAACATATACAAGGTGCAATACAAACAGCTGAAGGCCACAATTAAATTGTTAAATACATTGCCATAATCTATTAAGGCATAAGGCCGCAATGTTTTCGCTTAAGGGGAAATTTTGAGAATAAGGCTTTAAGCGCTGAAGGCCCACAATTGATTTACATAAATTGATTTACATAAGACACTATAAAATTTTGTTTTAAGGCATTGGCTGTAATAAATTACCAACAGACCATTAAACACCCATTAAACGGACAAACGGACAGTATGGACAACGTCACTCAGACACCTCCGGGGAGGAGGGGAGGGGGGAGCGGTGGTGGCCTGCCCTCGAAACATTAACATAACCCAACCAAGAGGCAGTCACAGACTGACCGACCAAACGACTTGCTTGCCACAAATCGGTACATTAACTCAAAGACCAAACTGTTATGGACATGCCCCCAGGGGCTCAGCATTCATTTGCTGAGTACGGGTTCGGCGACCCCAGGGTCCTGAGCTGGGGACTGGTCAGCGCCGCCAGTATCCTGTCACTGTAACCCCCGGACGTGCTTCAGCGACCACCGTATGGCGCGGTGGTGGAATGTTGTGTGCTGCGGGGAATGGTAATCTTGGCTTCACCGCCTGGATTGCGAAGAAGGTCAACCTCTATAAAAACCCCTCAATCTTATGGTGTGCTGCGCGCCTATATCAATCTTACGGTGTGCTGTGCTCCTATAAGATGCATGGCTGTTGGGGTGGAACAGTCGCAAGCGGGCAATCTCTGGGGCACCTGTCGCACCCCAGATGTATAAGGCTTACCCAGGCACGCGGGGCTCTGTCTGAGTGGACCTTTAGTTCCCTAGCTGCTCGTGGGACAGCAATGGACCCTTCGACCTCTACGTTTCCCCCTACCAGTGGCTTGGGTGGGCCACTGGTAGGAAAACACACCCCATCGAAAAAGCGACTTCGTGCTGCGAGTCCTCCAGCGTCTGGTGTTACTAGAGATTTATCAGACTGTTGTAACAGAGCTCATGCTGATAACCAGATGGTGTTTTTGATTGTCAAACGGAAGGAGGGTAGCTTTGAGAGGGTTTCTCTCTTTCACATCCACAGGTGTCTTGAGGGAATTGCAGGAACACTGAAATCTGTGAAGCGACTGCTCAATGGGACTCTGTTAGTTTAGGAGACTTCTAGTTCCCGTCAACTCGCTTCTTTTCGGAGAGCAACCTGTCTCGGAGAGTACGCTATCGAGACCGAGCTCCACTCCACTTTGAACTATAGTAAGGGTGTTGTGACATGTAGGGACTTGGTGGATATCCCCAAAGACTAGTTGAAATCTGAGTGGGCTGATGAAGGTATTGTTGACGTGCAGCATATTATGAACCGAGTCGATGGGGACCTAGTCAAATCCGACTCGTTTATTCTCATGTTCAGTTGCCCGAGCATGTTAAAGCGGGTTTCTTACGTTTGCCAGTACGGCCATATTTCCCCAACCCAATGTGCTGTTTTAAATGTCAGCACTTTGGACATACTACGTTGTGGTGCAATGGTATAGCCACATGTAGTAAATGTGGTCAGCCTGCCCGTGAAGGAGCCGATTGTCGATCGCCTGTGAAGTGCGTTAATTGCTCTGGGAGTCACCCTGTCTGGAGTCGGGTCTGCCCCATCTACCTCGAGGAACGGAAGATACAGGAGATCAAAACATCTAAGCGCATCCCCTATGGTGAGGCCCAGAAGCTCTTTAATGCCATGCAGCCTCCTGTGTTTACAACATCTTTCGCTTCTGCTCTAAAGAAACCGGTACAGTTGGCCACTGTTGCTACACAAACGGAGGTTGCTATAGTTCAATTCTTTTATCTTGGCGGCTCGCGCATGCCCGCCCAGACGCGGGAGATTGCTGCGTTGCCAGTTGCATGCGCCAAGAAAAGCAGCGCCATAGTATAATATAGTTCGCAAACTTACGTTTAGGGGGGAGCGCGCAGTTTATGAAGTAAAGCCACCACGGCCGCATTAACCCTTTCGCTGCTTCAGAGACGTGCGCCCCGCATTCCGCGCTGTGCACGATTTTGTCGTCACTGCACCGCTCGCCTGTGCAGACACTAGGTGTTCCGACTGCTTTGACACACTTATTATTCGATTTCACAAAAACTATTTGGCCCAAAAATTTGATTTTTACACAACTTCTTGACTGATACCTTCCCCCCATAAATGACTTAAATTTTTTTTTGATGTTCAACGCAGTTATTGTGAAGCATTAAATGTAGTAAACCATTGCACGAAATTTTGAAGAGTTTGCAGCAGTAAAAGTCCACAGCGTATACTTTTCGTATAGACGATTTTAGTTGCCACTAGCAATTTCAAAAAATTACATTCAAACGATTAAAATTCATGAAGTAAGACACTTCGATATTATTTTTAAATAAAGAAAATATTAACCACCGACAAAGATTTGAACTCGGAACATTTCGCTTAGCAGCCAAACACTTTACCCATTACGCTATCGCACCTCGCCATTTAGTATAATTCCTGGAGTACTTTAAAAAGTCATGCAAAATACCGACAAACACTGTTAGTATGACTATGAATTACTCATGTTTCGTCGAATTACAATAGGAAATAAACAATTACCGCTGTTCTTCATTGCGAAAGAGCGGTTGGTGAGAATGAATTTCCTTGCTATCACCTGAATTAGGAGGCTTATTACTTGTTTGGTTTAATTAATTAATAGAATATGAAGCAGTTGGTATAAAGAATGCTTTTTCCAAACTTTCTTTTATAGAAAGTCTGCTATCAAGACATTGCTTTTGTTCAATTACTTTATTTATGACTGAACTTTTCTAAAACTGAAGACACTAGTCCGTGTTCTGCATTGCAGTCGAGCTCTGGCAACGTCGTTCTCTGTTCATTGGCTGACTGTGTTTTGTGACGTCAGATGCGCAGAACGAACCTAAACTCGGCCGCCGTCGTAAATGACGCGCACTTTAGTGTCAGCACTAATACCTGCGTTTGCCAGTGCACTTGTGCTGCTGCAGTTGTTTTGCAACATGCAGCTCTCCCCACAACGTCGGACAAGGCCGTGGTTGCTGACATTTGGGTAATTCCTGCCCCTCCCCATATGGCGCCTTCTGCCCAGGCGAGTAAAGCTCCAACTGTTGACAAGGTTCTGCATTCGAAGCCCCCCAAGACAAAGACGCCGAAGGTGAAGGTTTTGCCACCTGAGGAGACTAGTCAGGGTCAGTCCGATGACGAGGCCATCGTACTGTCTGACATCTCCCTTGGGTCGTCATCGGAGCTGATGGACATTGATGTCGACTGGGGGCGATCTTCTCGCCCCAGGAATAATCTCCAGCCAGTACAGGCTCTCCTCCAAAGCACAGTGGCAGGGTGAAAGCTCAGCCACCCTGATAACTGGCTCCCATATTACAGTGGAACCTGAATGGGGTCAGGACGCATGTGGCCGAATTACAGCTCCTTGTACGAGAGTGCCCCTTGTGTTTATGTCTCCAAGAGACACATTTTCGGGCCACTGATGCTCCTTCTTTACGGGGCTATACCGTATATCGAAAAGATGATCTGATGGGGGAAAGGGCAAAGGGTGGTGTTACGGTTTTTGTCCGTGACATGCACCACTCATCTGAGATCCCTGTCGTTACGGACTTGCAAGCAGTTGCAGTTGACCTTCGTGTGGGGCGGAGCCTCACAATCTGTTCCGTTTACTTACCGCCTCAGGATACAATAGAATCTGAGACTGTCACAGACCTTATTAGCCAACTCCACCGCCCATTTCTCCTTCTGGGGGACTTCAATGCTCATAATGTCTTATGGGGCTCTACGACTACTTGCCCCAGGGGTCGCGTTCTGGAAAGCCTCATAATGTCCGAATAACTGTGCATCCTCAACTCTGGTGCTCCCACTCATTTCTGTACTGCTTCTGGGTCGTCATCAGCTATTGACCTTTCCTTTTGCTCTCCAGCACTCGCGGATTCTGCTCTGTGGGAGGTTGCTGCTGACGTCCATTCTAGTGACCACTTCCCCCTTTGGATTCGCCTCCTGGATGAGGCTCTGGCATTACCAGTGCCGCCCAGGTGGCATCTCTGCAGAGCTGACTGGACACTTTTCAGCAATTTGGTTTTTTTGGAACACCATGCCAGCGTCCACGAATGAGTCGACCATGTTACAGCCGTGATCTCCCATGCTGCTGAATTGTCGATCTCACGGTCCTCAGGCCATCCCAAGAGGCGTCCTGTCCCTTGGTGGACCACTGAGTGCCGCTCATCCATCCGAGACCGCCAAGCAGCTCTGCGCCGCTTCAAGTGCCGTCCCTCAGCTGACAATCTTGCGGCCTTTCGGGAGGCAAGGGCCAAGGCGCGGTGTGTGATTAAAGAGAGCAAACGACAGTCATGGCAATCGTTCTTGAACTCCATCTCCCGCTCCACTAGTTCTACGAAAATATGGGAAGCCATCAGGAGGATTTCCGGGAAACGCAGCCAACTACCTGTCATGGCATTGCTGCATCGGGGATGTCTCCTCACGGCGCCGAGAGACATTGCCCAGACACTGGCCATACATTTTGCGGATTCTACCGCCACTACTAACTGTGATCCAGATTTCCGTCGCTACCGCACTGCCATCGAGAGGGGTCACTTGGACTTCCGGTCTCCAAATTCTGAACCCTAAAACTGCCCTTTCACAATGTGGGAACTGGATTCGGCGCTGTCTGTGACTCATGATACTGCGCCCGGTCATGATCAAATCCGGTACAGCACGCTGCAGCACTTGTTGCTGCCATCGAAGGAAGTTCTTTTGAATTGTTTTAATATGATATGGTTATCCGACACGTTCCCTGACTCGTGGAGGGAGGCTATTTTGATTGCCCTCCTCAAACTGGGGAAGGACCGAACGCATCCCAGTAGTTATCAGAGTATTGCTTTGACGAGCTGTGTCGGGAAGATGTTGGAACGCATGGTCAACCGTCGCCTGGTTTGGCTGCTCGAGACCAGGCAGCTCCTTAGCCACTCTCAGTGTGGCTTTCGGAGATGTCGTTCAACTATAGACAACGTGACCCTGCTTGTGGCGGCCATCCAGCAGGCCTTCCTACGTAAACAGCATTGTCTAGGTGTATTCTTTGACATTAATAAGGCGTATGATACTACTTTGCGCCGCCTTATCCTCAATCAACTCCATCAGTGGGGCTTTCGTGGCCATCTCCCCATCTTCATTCGGTCCTTTCTTTCCCACCGCCTCTTTCGATATCAGGTTGGTAATGTGCTATCTGATTTGTAGGTGCAGGAGAATGGTGTTCCTCAGGGAAGCGTTTTAAGTGTCACCCTCTTTGCCGTCGCCATTAACAGTATCACGTCCACTATCCGGAGTCCTGCCCAGTGCTCCTTGTTTGTGGAAGATTTTGCTGTTTTCTGTTCTTCCTCCGGTCTTGTCACTGCTAGTCGGCAGTTGCACCTTACGATAAAGCGATTAGAGGCGTGGACTACGAAGACGGGTTTTACCTTTACTGCAGACAAATGTGTGTGTGTTCATTTTAATCGTTCTCGACGTGTTTTTACCTCCCCTGAATTGCGTCTGAGGGACACCATTCTTCCTTTTAGTGACACTGTGAGGTTCCTGGGCCTCATTTTTGGTTCCAAGTTGTCGTGGTTGCCGCACCTTAAAGACCTCGAGGTGCGGGCCCTGAAGGCACTGAATATTTTGAAGTGTCTGAGCCGTTGGTCCTGGGGAGCAGATCGGGCGCGTCTGCTGCAGTTTTATAGGGCTTTCGTCCGATCGCGTCTTGACTATGGATGCACCTGTACGGATCAGCGAGGCCTTCGTGTCTGAAGTTTCTTGATGCAGTACACCATGAGGGTATCAGGCTCGCCACTGGTGCCTTCCATACCAGTTCCATCCCCATCCTGTGTGCTGAGGCAGGGGAACCGCCGCTCGCCATCCGGCCGAAACTCCTCTTGGTGCGACGGGTGTGTCAATTCCTTGCCTGTCCTACCTCCCCTGCGTACCCTACCGTAGCCCCACCACCTATGGAACGTCTCTTTTCCAGTCGTCCCAGGGCAACGAGACCATTTGAGATTCGTGCCAAGTATTTCCTTGAGTCCCTTGGTGTGGAGTGTGTGGCTCCCCAACTCCAGGGTTTTACCCGCCTGCCTCCCTGGTTGCTCCAGAGGCCCAGCGTCCTTTTAGGCTTGTCAGAGTACCGGAGGAGCTGCACTCCTGCGTTTGTTTTTACCTCCTTATTTTACGACATTTTAAAACAGCATCCCGACCATGTATCAGTATTTACGGATGGCTCTAAACAGGGGACTCTGTTGGTTGTGCTGTTGTTTTCCCTGATCGAGTCGTCAAGTTACGGCTTCCTGTGGCGTTTGCCATCTTTGATGTTGAATTGTTTGCGATCTTGCGAGCATTGGAGCAGATGAGATGTGTTCCCAGTCTTAAGTGTCTCATCTGATCTGACTCCCTGAGTGCCCTTCAGACCATGCAACACTTGTACCCAGCGGATACGGTCGTCCAGAACATCTATGATGCCCTGCTCCACCTGCAGCGGCAGGGGAAGGAGGTTTCTTTCTGCTGGGTGCCGGGGCACGTGGGTATTAGGGGAAACGAACTGGCGGATGTGGCTGCCAAAGATGCATGTTCCCTCCCTCACGTTGTTGAATGTACCGTCCCCCTCCATGCTGTTACCTCCCTTTTGCGTTTTCGTGTTATGCGTCAATGGGGAGAGGAGTGGCTGGCAGTCAGTGAAAATAAGCTGTGTCTGGTCAAGGCCACCATGCGGCCATGGCGTACTTCCTGCAGGCGGGATGAGATTCTCACTCGCCTCCGCATCGGGCACAGTCCCTTAACGCATGGTTTTTTACTCCGGCTGGAGGACCCCCCACCCCCCCCCTCCCCCCCCCCCCATCCAGATTACTGTCCGCCACATTTTATTTGACTGTCTTTTATTCTCTGACCAGAGGGCGGTGGTTTCCTTGCCACCGGATTTGCCCTCTATTTTGCAAGACGACGCAACGACTGTGGTTAAGGTCTTACGGTTTTGTGTCCTGTCCAATTTGTTGCCTCGGATTTTAGGGATAGGATTTTACTGTGCTGCTGGGTGACTGGCTCACCTAGGTTTTAGGTAAGAGGTCCGCCAGTCACGATTACCTACTTGTTTCACTTCGATTTCTGTTCTCTTTTCCTTGCGTTTCCTTTCCTTGTTTAGTGCGTTTCTTCTCCTCTTGTTTTGCCTCTGTATGTGAGGATTTGGAACTGCGTCAGGTCTGTGTCTTTTAGCCGTTCTCCTTGTTCGCTGTCCGTCTTCGTCCCTTCACCGCATGTGTTCCTGTTTCTATGCGTTTGGGCGCTGATGACCACGCTGTTTAGCGCCCGAAAACCTCAAACCACACACACACACACAAACACCTGTTATGGACATGATTATCCACAATGAAATATGTATTAAGCTGTCAAAACTACACACCATGTTGGACAGCGATAACAGGTGAGGAACGGACGAAGTATGAAATTATGTTAGTGCCCAGGGCAGGTAACCGGAGCACTAACGGCCACAAGGCAGAAAATTCCGCTGGTACATTTGAATTGTAGTGAACCAATATAGTTAATTCCACCGCACACGGCGGCTCGATTTCACCACTACAACCAATCGGTGTTGCTCACAGGAAAAACTCCCCAACAGCGTGCGAGATGCCGGGGCTAGAAGTGTATTTAACACTAAATTCTTCTAGAATCCACATATGTAAATGATGCTCTAAGCCCCCCCTATTCTAACTCCGACTTTTGCTGTTGCACAAGGATAAAAAAAATACGCGAACTGACTCTAATCAACCATGCCAGTGGAGTAGAAGAGAGTTTGGCACCTGCAATAATTTAATTTGATAAATAAGTTAAATAAACGGAGGTTTCATTAACATAGTGAGGAATGATAGGGTTGCTCTACCGATTAACAGAATGAAAGTTTTGTCCAAAATAACAATATGATTTATTAAGACTAAACACAAAATAATAAACAAAAACACTTGAAACCTTTACAATACATCAAATTGACTCAAATTGGATACTCAAACAAACACTGTGAATGTGAAGTTGTCCCTAAACTAGATTGTGAGGATTATGACGAAGTGGTATGTGGAGCCAATTCCTTGCAACTCAAATCTTAAGAGAAAACACACAGCCAACCCAACATTAATTGCTGCTACTCAAGACAGAACAAAGTTAGAAAAAGACGAACAGGCGCACTCTGCTGAGCTCTGATTATCACCTAGGAAAATCCCTATCTGCCGGTGCTGCGGACATACATTACCAAACTGTCTTCTTAACTGCAAGAACACGATCTGGCGTACCGCAGGCGATGGCTGGTTGCTTCGACGTCCTCGACCGAAAGGCGAGAGCCGACTACCCAGAGCACCCGTACAATGCCGAACACCGAACATTCCCGCCCCCACCACAGTGGCCGTGGTTAAACGTTCCAATCAGCAACTCGAAAACCGGCGGAAAATTCGACCCCATTGCCGGAGCACTACCATTCCACCAATGGAGATTCTTGGCGCCAATTCCTGCGCTGATTTTGCTACGTCACGGAGCTATGCCTTGAGCAAGCCAATGACAGTTACTATTTTGCAGAAAGCGCGGGAATTTTCCCGCCACAACTGCCTGGGTACACAAGTCATTCCCACGCCTCGCTGGTAGCCCGCCAGAAAGTGTTTTCGCTAAGATTCTGCGAAGTAACGGAACCTCTAGCCCAGCCGCTACTTCAGACCCCTCCAGGCGTGTCTTTTGACAATGTCGGCGTCTGCAAAGCATTCACTCGACTTCCTCACACCCGTCGGCTTAGCAGAGCCCGCCTGTCACTGGACCACCCGGGTGACGAGAGACGCTGCGTGGGAAGTCCGCGTGTGAAGGAATAGCAACTTTTCACCGCATGCAATTAGAGAGGAGAATCGTAAGATAGAAATATGAGAGGGGGCTCATGCCACCTCTCATTGCCCCTACGCCATTTTAGATTGTAATTGGTGAGCGGTTGGCTCACTTAGGAGCAAGGTAGTGAGTCAATCGCCCAAGAACAATCTTGAAAACTGACTCCACATGCCGCACTCTATAAAGAAAATCACTGCAACTGAAAAATGCAGCTCATAGAAGGAGGATTATTTATGATGTAGCCAACTTCACCTTCTTAATATGGAACTCTAACACTCACATCACACATCCATACCCAGGGAGCCCCTTCCAAACACCGATTCACACAGATATTCACTCTCTAAATATGGCCTGGGCATGTGAGCCAAATATGGAGCAATTTATTCTTTACAATCAGAGTTGGAGTGCTCCGCAATTAAATGCCCAAGATTTTACAACAATTTGAATCCTGAAACTAACCTGAACTCACTCACACATGATACTATTTAAGTTAACAATCTCTTTGTGAGCTTTCAGAATCTAATTACAACCTCCGATTCTCCCTGCAGCAAGAATAACCTTTACAAAATGTTCCCTGAACTGATGGTCCATTCACATTGACAGTGGTGGTATCTGCTTCAGTTTATGTGGACTTCAGGCACACTGTTTGCATACATACAACAATAAATACAAAATACAAAAAAAACATGGTGTGGAGAACAATACAGTAATTTGTAATAAGAATTACAGTGTAAAATACAACCACATGCCAGGTATACAACACTAGAGAAAGAAATTTAAGAAAGAAAAGAAAGAAAAAAAAACAAGGTTCATGGGGCATCAAGTTGTGCGTGCACATTGCACAATGTTCACGACTGTGCTGAGAATGAGGCACTAAATCACATTGTTAGAAATATTCGAAGCACTTCACAAATTACACATTACTGACATCACATAGGGCTAAACGTCGGGTATTGTTGCTACGTTGTTGCAACGGCAATAGGGTATGCTGGAGCATCTGCAGTACTCTGTTGAGATTGGACCAAGACCCACGCATTTGATGACGGCAATATGGTAGGAAGACACAGTGATAGGCTCTCCTCACGTCGATTAATTGTCTCTGAGGTCTACTTGTTGGGATACATCACTAGTCTAGGCCTCTTCTCTCGCTGGACAGTACTTTATGTTTCCCAATATTTCAGTTCGACGAGGGATGATGGCTCGTGGAGTGACTCCACAAGTGTGTGAGGTCATCCTTACAGGATCGAATTAGGAGCGACGATTGCTAAAACTGCTCTCTAATAGAGAGGAGAAGTTAGAAATGAGACCATACATTTTGTTAGTGTGGCACGATACTGCTTTGTGTATGCAGATCCGCCAATGCTAGTGAGTTGTAAAAACCCAAACAGGTGAGTATATAGCGTCCCTTTCTGTCCTGAGGCACATGGGGCGCAGGTTCTGACACGATATGTGATCTTCTTCGTGTACTCACGACAACGTGGTCTGCCGTAGGGAATCCCTCCAAACGGCTGCCGCGTCCGGAGAGCTAGCAGGCTGTCACGTGTGGGTCGCGTGTCAGTGTCAACGGCCAGCCTCACTTTCGCTTGTGGCCCGGCGAGGATCCCGCGTAATCCCTCAGGTATACGGCCTGGTGACTGTCAGCTTGTAGGACCGGATGTTCTCGCGCCCTTCACGTCAGGTAGCGCACTGACGCTTTCTTCTTGCAGGTAGCCGATGACCTCCGGCTGGCCTCTGCATTGCCACGATCCCCGTCATCTGCACAATTCTTACAAAAATCTTATGCCTAACTTTTCCCGCATGACCTTCTATGTTATAATAAATTTACATCACGATACATTGATGGTCTGTCATTTCAGACACTCTAATTTTAATTTTATAGTTATTTATCTGTAGCTATCATAACAAAAATCATGGAAATAATTTATCTTGATAATTGTGTAGAGACCGATCTCACTATTGTACATGGTGTGTGACGCTATATTGGATGAAGAACTAAATGTGCGGACCCGCACTAATATTACTATTAATTATATAGATCGACAGTAGACATGCTCAAGAATTAACTACCATTTGCCAACGATCTACATTCTATGTCTTTTAATTCAATTATGTTGTTATGCAGGTCTAAGTTTTACTGTGCTATAAGGAACATGCAACTATGCTACTTTCGCTCGCCCGTCGTCCCTCCCTCTCGGGTCTGTGGTTTGGTGACCTGAAAAATAGCATCTCAACAGGCGCGCGCCACACTTGTGGTAGAAAACCCCCACAATAATAATCTAGTTATTGTTAAATTCTACAGTTTAACTTATCCTAGTATATCGTACTTTCCCTTTTATTTATTTATTTATGTATTTATTTTATTTATTTTATTTCTTTTTTGTTTGTTTACCTTATACAATACTCTTACATAATTCCTGTTACGCTGAGATGTCTCGCTGCTCGCCGCTATTGACGACAGTGATGTGCGCGCCGTACGACATGGCCTCCGAGTTATCACTACGCCTCACTGAAACTCCAGAGACTGGGTTAGCCATGGCTAGACAAGACAATAAATTTATAGTTGCAACTTCTTTTTCTATGTTATGCAGTATTCGCGATCAAAGCACACCTTTCCAGAGGCAATGTAATATGACCAAGCCAGGACTGTTCCTGTTGAGGATTCCGTCGCTCACCACACATCAGCTACACAGTATGTCACGAGTTTCTAAGTATAATTCCTTGGTTATTCATCTGTGACAGTCACGAGCAGCACGCTTAATCCCCAACCGTCACATTGGCATGGTAGGCTTTACGCCCGCATTTCTACCGTCTAGGACCTAGGGCACCATTGGAGTAAAACGCTCACAGGTTCACCCCGACTTGCAAGCCAACGATGCAGGCGCAGCTCTGCAAAAAACTATACTGCCCATATTCATCCTCGAAATCACGCAATATACCACAATCTTCCAGTGCACTGACGCGTGCCTGCAAGCATTGGTATGAACGTCTCACGAACTGGTTGTGGCCGCTATGGAGCGTATCACGACTTCTCAGAACGCTTCTAAAAGCACGTTCTTGTATGCGCCCGTTTGTGCGACATCTCCTCACTCATCATTATATCTCAACATGGACACCAGACAGGAAAGGACAAAAACATTGCTCATGAAGAGGTAGTGTCTCCTACTCCATCGACATTGGAAGTCGCGAACACAAGCAGCAGTAAATCCTTATGCGAGACAACGCAGCGTGTTAATACTTTAGCAATCTTAATCTATTAGTGCAACGATTATTGTTCCCTGAAGAAAGGTTCATATATTTGCCTATTCTACTATGCACACCACTTACACTACTACTATAGCAAGGTTCATGTATTTGCCCATTCTACTATGTACACCACTTACACTACTACTTATTCCACGAACTTCTTTGTATGAGAGATGTGGTGGAGTCCTATGGACTAGCGCCAATCCCTTGTCAGACTCCCCCTCCTCTGACGTGCATTAGGATTTGCAGGTCTAATTTCAATCTCCTGGTTCTCCTGTGGTCCTTGATTTCGCTCTCTCCAGTTACGGTCGCTTTGCCGTTCGTTATTCCTCCTGTCCCAGATTCCTTGTCTAGATTGATCCTGTTCCCTAACGTTCTCGTTTCCGTGTCTCTGGTTTCCATAATCTTGAATTGCGTAACCTTGATTTCCGTAACCCTGATTTCCTAACTGACGACCGCGATTATGCGATCTCTTGTCGTCTGCCCTTGCTGGCCCGTGGTATTTATTATTTTGCACCTTCTTCCTGTCCTTTGCGTCTTGTTTATCGAAGACTACTTCGAGTTCGCGCAATAGACTCTTGAATGCTTCTATGTCAGATCCACACTTGCCGACAAGTGTCTGTTGATACCTAACAGGCAATTTGGAAAAACAAAATTTGATGATTTCTCCCTTGCTATATGGACTATCTAAAAATTGATTCTTCTTGAGTAAATCATCAAAAAATTTGGTTGCGCTCCTTTGCCCGGACACTTCCAGTTCAGGACAAAATATTATTTCCTCTTTAATCCTGTCTTGCGTTTCCTTTGACCAGTAGATCCCCAGGAACGCATCAACAAATTCCTGATAAGTCTGACAGGTTGCTGCCACATCCCGCATCTTTTCCGCGGCTTGGCCTTCGATGTTTCCACACTTGAATTCTAATTTTGCCAGGGTTGGCCATGATGACGGTAATGAGTTTGTAAACTGCATCACCCAGCTCTTGGGATGCATCGACCCTCCATTATCTCTGAACTTTTGGAATTTTATTATCGACAGGAAGTGATTGTGATCAAAATCCTGTCCGATCCTCGCACGGGTGTTGTCACTCGTTTCCGATACTTGCACGTCTGCTGAGTGTCCTGATCTACCTTGCTGATAGCTGTGATGTGCTACCTCTGTATCACAGTGGCAGTGGCACTCAAGATTCACTCTCCTAAGTGGGATACAATTATTGGAGCTATTACTAGGTGTTTCTGCGTGTGCATTGTTAGTTCCGCACTCTGTCACTGGGCTAGAGCACGGCGGGCTTTTCCTCGGAGACACAATTCTGTGTACTCCATCATTGGTATCCGAACGCGCAGTGCTCGTGTGCCCGTTTCGCTCTAGTTTCGCTATCCGACTCTCTACTTCTTTCATTCGTTTCGTGATGTTCGTAACCGCAATATTACCTTGGGTTTTTAAGAACGCTAGGGATTTTGAGTGGGCTTGTGTCGCACGTCGCAAGCGACCTACAAGTTGAGAAGTTACTTTTGCGATTTTCATTGCCCCTGTTGCTGCCGTTTGGGCTAGGCCTGCTACTTTTTGTGCTACCATTGACAATTGTTTTGCTTCTCCACATTCTTTCTTTATTGTTAGTAATTCCCCACGAATTTCCCCTATATGCGAAATTATAGTCTGAGTGTCCTTCTTACGCTGTTTCTCATCTTCTTCTTTCATTGATCGTAGGAAGCTCAGTATTGGGTTAATGTCATCTTTTTGATCCTCGTCACACATGGGCGATGTAACTCTGGACACCTGAGCGCTAGAGCTCTGACGTGACCGAGCTGGCCCCTGTCTGCTCTCGTTCGTTTGCTTATAAGCTTCTGCTGCCGTCTCGACCTGTGTACCTGTGTCTGTTTCATCCTCTACCTCGCTATCATAATCACGGTCGCGACGTTGCTCTAAGATCGCGTCCAAATCACCGTCCTCATCAATGACCCTGTCGTCCTGTCCTGCTAAAAATGTGCCCATCTCACCTCCGAACCTATCCCCGTCAGTAACGTGTCCCTTATCCATTATAGTATCCACTTTTGTTTTAGCTTCGCTCACTAATAGTCGTGAATTACTTCTCGTGATCATTCATGAGAAACCAAATTTATCTAAAATACACAGTAAAAATAATATACTCCCTGTGTTTTTACACATAGACATAAAATTTCAACAACGCTGTTCCAACGCTGTAATTATAAACACAATTTGATGTGGTACAGAAACCGCACACAAATCCGACAAAGTGCGATGTGGTACGGACACCACATCAACGAAACACAAAAACAATGAAAAAAAAATATATACACTGAAAACAAAAACTGTAATCCTGCGCCGCTACTTAAAACTAATCACGGAACTACAAGAAAAACAAGTTGGGTATTAATCATTAAAAAAAAGTAGAGAAAAAAAATTGAATGTTCCTACTAAGAATCCTGTTTGCTTATCAGAGATTCACAGGAAAGATCCGAGGCCAAGGGTCGCCATTTTATGCGAGGTGCCGGGGCTAGAAGTGTATTTAACACTAAATTCTTCTAGAATCCACATATGTAAATGATGCTCTAAGCCCCCCCTATTCTAACTCCGACTTTTGCTGTTGCACAAGGATAAAAAAAATACGCGAACTGACTCTAATCAACCATGCCAGTGGAGTAGAAGAGAGTTTGGCACCTGCAATAATTTAATTTGATAAATAAGTTAAATAAACGAAGGTTTCATTAACATAGTGAGGAATGATAGGGTTGCTCTACCGATTAACAGAATGAAAGTTTTGTCCAAAATAACAATATGATTTATTAAGACTAAACGCAAAATAATAAACAGAAACACATGAAACCTTTAGAATACATCAAATTGACTCAAATTGGATACTCAAACAAACGCTGTGAATGTGAATTTGTACCTAAACTAGATTGTGAGGATTGTGACGAAGTGGTATGTGGAGCCAATTCCTTGCAACTCAAATCTTAAGAGAAAACACACAGCCAACCCAACATTAATTGCTGCTACTCAAGACAGAACAAAGTTAGAAAAAGACGAACAGGCGTGCTCTGCTGAGCTCTGATTATCACCTAGGAAAATCCCTATCTGCCGGTGCTGCGGACATACATTACCAAACTGTCTTCTTAACTGCAAGAACACGATCTGGCGTACCGCAGGCGATGGCTGGTTGCTTCGACGTCCTCGACCGAAAGGCGAGAGCCGACTACCCAGAGCACCCGCACAATGCCGAACACCGAACATTCCCGCCCCCACCACAGTGGCCGTGGTTAAACGTTCCAATCAGCAACTCGAAAACCGGCGGAAAATTCCACCCCATTGCCAGAGCACTACCATTCCACCAATGGAGATTCTTGGCGCCAATTTCTGCGCTGATTTTGCTACGTCACAGAGCTATGCCCTGAGCAAGCCAATGACAGTTACTATTTTGCAGAAAGCGCGGGAATTTTCCCGCCACAACTGCCTGGGTACACAAGTCATTCCCACGCCTCGCTGGTAGCCCGCCAGAAAGTGTTTTCGCTAAGATTCTGCGAAGTAACGGAACCTCTAGCCCAGCCGCTACTTCAGACCCCTCCAGGCGTGTCTTTTAACAATGTCGGCGTCTGCAAAGCATTCACTCGACTTCCTCACACCCGTCGGCTTAGCAGAGCCCGCCTGTCACTGGACCACCCGGGTGACGAGAGATGCTGCGTGGGAAGTCCGCGTGTGAAGGAATAGCAACTTTTCACCGCATGCAATTAGAGAGGAGAATCGTAAGATAGAAATATGAGAGGGGGCTCATGCCACCTCTCAAGCGAACCACCGAAGCGGACGACACAACATGAACGGACGTGGCTTGGGTGCTTAAGACACCACTCAACTTTGACGTCCTGGGTCAGTGAGCCACGAAGCTCGTAGCGATCAGACAGCTCCACACACGCTCCGACAATGCGCAGGGGCCGCCAGCGGACTCATTCGGCTACGCCGCATGGAGATATCCTCCCTGGTCTTCATTAACCGACCGAGTACGCTCAGAAAGCCGACAACATCTGAAATAGTCGTCAGTGGAAATAATGCCCACTACACACACGTCCTGACAAACACTTGGACGAAGACCTAAACGGTACCCAACAGTACCTAAGCATGCACGAAGACAAATCGGGAGTCGATGTACACACACACAGCCGACTCATGAACGATCAGCGAACCAAAACCCGTCGTCCGGTAGGACCAACGACCAACGATCCACCAAGACCGTGGCCCAGAAGTGATGCGTGGCGGCAATAGTCGGGCGAGCCATGTCGACGCAGACCTCACTGCTCCAACCAAAAAATGGTTCAAATGGCTCTGAGCACTATGGGACTATGGTCATCAGTCCCCTAGAACTTAGAACTACTTAAACCTAACTAAAGTAAATACATCACAGAACACCCAGTCATCACGAGGCAGAGAAAATCCCTGACCCCGCCGGGAATCGAACCCGGGAACCCGGGCGCGGGAAGCGATAACGCTACCGCACGACCACGAGCTGCGGACGTGCTCCAACCCGACTGCACTATTACCCCATTACAACTCCCCGACTGGCAGGTCCGGACTGCGCTCCAGACGCGTTCCAACTGACTGGCAGCCCGAACTCGCCACCCGGACTGGTTTACGACAGATAACGACCGGGAGGTAATAGCAGTCGAGCAAAGATACTACGAAAGGGGACATATCGTTACGCGCTGCTAGCGCCGCTAACGGTCAGGCAAAGTAGCAACTCAGTCACAGTAGTAATTTAAATTAACGTAGTGAGGTGAAAGTACGTTAAAAACAGGGTGTAAAACACATGATGGCGGGAACACGAGCCACGCACGGCTCATAAATGATATACCTGTTAAGTCAAGAGTGATTAGATTTCAGTATCAGAAGCGAATTATATTACATTTACATTGTCGCTGCGCCGCAGAAATCTATCGTGACCAAATATAAAATTTTAGTTGTCTCTACCCAGGGAGTGTTGAGCCAAGCCAAGGCAGGCTATTGTGTAACGTCTACATCAGAATGTCAAACAGGCAGAAGGGTCATTCCTGCAAATTACATGGTACACAACCAAGGCCATTACTACCCATCATTCGAGTGAGGTGTCTGAATCGCCAAATCAGCATAATGATCTCACTGTGATGGGGGCATAACGTCGTTCTGCCTATCAAGCACAGTGCTATAACAACACCTAAATCATAGCAAGAATGACTTTCAGTACATTAAGAAGAATGCTAATCGTGAAAGTAGGCTGTTTAGGTTTATATGTTGGTAACGCCACGTAGCGCTCTGTATGAAAATCACTGACTGTGCTGTGTGAAGCCTGTGGTTGGTTTGCATTGTTGGAGTATATGCTATTGTAGTGTTGGGCAGTTGGCTGTTAACAGCGCGTAGCGTTGCGCAGTTGGAGGTGAGCCTCCATCAGTGGTGGATGTGGGGCGAGAGATGGCGGAATTTTGAGAGCGGACGATCTGGATGTGTGTCCATCAGAAAGAGTAAATTTGTAGTATTGGATATCAGGGACTGATATATATATATATATATATATATATATATATATATATATATATATATATAGGTTGAGTCACCTAACTTTACCGCTGGATATATTTCGTAAACCACATCAAATACTGACGAATCGGTTCCACAGACCGAACGTGAGGAGAGGGGCTAGTGTAATTGGTTAATACAAACCATACAAAAATGCACGGAAGTATTTTTTTAACACAAACCTACGTTTTTTAAATGGAACCCCGTTAGTTTTGTTAGCACATCTGAACATATAAACAAATACGTAATCAGTGCCGTTTGTTGCATTGTAAAATGTTAATTACATTCGGAGATATTGTAACCTAAAATTGACGCTTCCGTACCACTCCTCCGCTGTTCGATCGTGTGTATCGGAGAGCACCGAATTACGTAGGGATCCAAAGGGAACGGTGATGTACCTTAAGTACAAAAGAGACTGGAACAGCACATTACGTCCACATGCTAACACCTTTTTATTGGTCTTTTTCACTGACGCACACCACGTGTGTACGTGTACCTCACCCCTCACGGTAATGTAATAATGTGTAATAAATGTGTAAACCGCTAATGATCTTTCATTAGCGGCACAAGGCATGCGATAGGCCCATACCACCGCACTCGATGTTTCGTCATCCTGCAACTGAAGGGATCATATCCCACTGACCCCTACAACATGTTGCTTGAAACGACCATAAAGCTCCAACATGAAGCTTATCTCGGCTATCTTAAGAACGTGAAAGAAGAAAATCTTCAGATTTATAAACAGAACTATGTTTAAAATAGTGGCAAAAGATGCTGGTCTTGAATATTGAGAACGGTTTGTAAGTATAATAGAAGATGATATTCACAGAGGACTAGCCCATAGCACGTTGAAAATTCTTAACTAGGCAGACAGAGAAACAATACAGACCAATAGCATTGTGTCGAACAGTATGAATCCGTTTATTATCCAGGTGGGCAGACAGAAAATGAGGAAATGGAATGTATAGTCTCGGGAGGTGTGGACGGGTTATGCACAATCTACCTGATGGAGTGTAAGCACCAACAACGAACTCCTTAAAGTACGGTGGCATCTCCCTCCTCGTGAGACGGTCAAATCTATTCAGTATGTGTTGTATAGGAAGTGTCGTTTCAAGAACATTACAGAAGCAAAAGTTATAACGTTCTTCAAAAAGGAGCCGAAATACTTCGAAGACTTATAGAGCGCTTAGGTTGCTGGACGCCCCCTATAAGGCCTACGCTAGTATTCTGGATTTCAGATTAAAAATATTTTTACAGTGCTTATTAATTAAAGAACAAATGTGTTTCTGAAGAGGAAGGTCGGTATCAGAGGCAGTACTTGTGATGGATCACATCAGCAAAAACATACAAAACTTAATCGAGAGAAAATCTTAGCATCTGTTGGCCTAGAAAAATTCTTTGATGGACATAAGGAGAAAAACAGTGGAGCATAATGAAGAAATGGGAGTACCCACTCCATTCAATAAACACTTCACGAAGCCTACACGAAAATACAACAATCACGCAAGATACGAATGGAATGCTGGCAGCACCTTTAACCATTAACAGGCGAGTCAGATAAAGGTACAACATTTCGCCTACTACAATGTGATTAAAACCAGAAAGGAAACTGAAGCAGCAGCTTTTATAGGAGGGCACTCTATAAGAACTATTGCAGCGGTGAACATTGCAGTTGTAAAGCAGGTAATACATGTTAATTATCTGGAATGTGATTCACGTACGAGAATGAAAAAGATGTAGGCAAGAAAGAAGAAAATTTGGAAACATGCGGTAAAAAACACAAGTACTTTAGAAACAACACAACAGTAATGAGTTTTATGAAGTAATGGCCGACCCCACATCATTCTGCATAAGTGAATCCTGGGTCATTGCGAAAGACTAGAAAGTACGACCGAACAGCTGGAATGAGGTTTCTTAGAATGACGTAATCATATAAGACCTAGAAAAAAGAATATTGAAGCTAACAGGAGACAATTGAGTTAAAATCCTGACATATTATAGTACAGTAAGTCATGCTGTAAAACTGTCGCATGACTTTTCAGTTTATCTCCACTTTAGTATAAACTGCATTCGCGACACATTTTTGCAGACAGTATTCAACTGTATTAGTGAATGTACCAGCAAAAGTATATCATTGCATGACTCATTGTTGAAGAGACGTGAATTGATAAACGTTGAGATGATGGAAAATGAAACTGCAGGGCGAATTTTGCTTGAGATACAGGTGAAACAAGTGCGCAAATTCGTGTGAAATATGTTTCAATGTGACATGTGAGTATGCAGGCAAGTCACAAGTAAGAAAGTCTTCTTAGTATCCTGGATCAGTTTCAACCAATTTGTTGCACGTATTACTTACTGATGCAAAAAGAAGGGCAGAGTTGGGAGAAAAAATACATGTATTATTCAGTAGGTTTGATTCTTACTTTCGAAGCAACTTATGTACAAACACTCGATATTACAATTTTGTGAATGGAAACATAGTCCAAGTACACTGCATTCTGTTTGTTATCATTGCGATCGGCCATTTTCAACCTTGGTTGTCTTCAAGCACTTATCATAAGCTTCCAGCTTCATTTTACAGCGTAATACGTAATTGGTATATGTATCGCCTTTGTGCCACATACAAACACAGAAATAAGACGTATTCCTGTCGTCTTAAACCAGCGATGTATTGCAATGTTAAGTGAAGCTGGGAGCTTAAGATACGCGTTTGAAAAGGTTGAAATTGGCCGATCACACAGATAAAAAAAAATTCTATTTGGACAATGTTTTCATTCACAAAACACGATGAGGCTGTGAACCCCCACAAAACTAAAATTACAAAATTACGATATTTCGAAACGTATGTTTACATTAAGTACGAGTGCAAAACATAATATATGTAGGTCTTATTTACTGCCATTTGGAAGTAAATTTAACATTATAAGCCGGGGTAAGTACCGTTTGAGATACGAATGCACTTATAGTTTGCACTCGTACATACTGTAAACATGTGTTTTGATGTATTGTAATTTTGAAAGTTTGTACAGAGGCTTGTTCGAAAATGATTATGAACTCGAAACTGGTCACCTACTTAATAAACATCTGCTATATTCGCAACTCTAGTTGCCTTTTTGTATCATAATTCAACAGGACTTGATGTCCTATAACAACTAGCGTACTGCAGATATAACTATCATTACTTACTACCTGGAAAGAAATACTGTTGGCATAAGAACCATCAACCTCCATCAGGGATGCAGCTGATAACGTGTAGTGAGAAGGGGGGAGGAGAACGATACACAGGGTGTTACAAAAAGGTACGGCCAAACCAGGAAACATTCCTCACACACAAATAAAGAAAAGATGTGGACATGTGTCTGGAAACGCTTAATTTCCATGTTAGAGCTCATTTTAGTTTCGTCAGTATGTACTGTACTTCCTCGATTCACCGCCAGTTGGCCAAATTGAAGGAAGGTAATGTTGACTTCGGTGCTTGTGTTGACATGCGACTCATTGCTCTACAGTACTACAGATTTACTGTGAACGTTTGGGCAGGCATTGTTGGTGATGTCTTGATTGGGCCCCATGTTCTTCCACCTACGCTCAATGGAGCACGTTATCATGATTTCATACGGGATACTCTACCTGTGCTGCTAGAACATGTGCCTTTACAAGTACGACATGTGGTTCATGCACGATGGAGCTCCTGCACATTTCAGTCGAAGTGTTCGTACGCTTCTCAACAACAGATTCGGTGACCGATGGATTGGTACAGACGGACCAATTCCATGGCCTCCACACTCTCCTGACCTCAACCCTCTTGACTTTCATTTATGGGGGCATTTGAAAGCTCTAGTCTACGCAACCCCGGTACCAAATGTAGAGACTCTTCGTGCTCGTATTGTGGACGGCTGTGATACAATACGCCATTCTCGAGTGCTGCATCAGCGCATCAGGGATTCCATGCGACGGAGGGTGGATGCATATATCCTCGCTAACGGAGGACATTTTGAACATTTCCTGTAACAAAGTGTTTGAAGTCACGCTGGTACGTTCTGTTGCTATGTGTTTCCATTCCATGATTAATGTAATTTGAAGAGAAGTAGTAAAATGAGCTCTAACATGGAAAGTAAGCGTTTCCGGAAACATGTCCACATAACATATTTTCTTTCTTTGTGTGTGAGGAATGTTTCCTGAAAGTTTGGCCGTACCTTTTTGTAACACCCTGTAGACAGTGACACTGGGAAGGAGGTGACGGGCAGAGAGAGAGGGGAGAGGAGGAGATGAACAAAGAAAAGAAGAGGAGGTAGACATAGAGAGGATGGAGATGAATAACAAGTGGGAGCAGGAGAAACTGACGTATGTGGAGGAGGAGATGGACTTAGAGGGTGAGATGAAGAAGAGGGACGGAGAGCATGGAGCAGATAGACAGATTGGGGGGGGGGGGGGGGCAGATAGTCTGAGAAAGGGGTTAGAAGCAGATGGACTGAGAGACGAGCAGGAGGAGATAGATAGAGAGGGGAAAAAGTAGATGCACAGGTGTAAGGAGGACATGGACTGATATGAGACTGCAATAAATACTTACCTGGGCTACGCCGGGTACTCAGCAAGTATATCTTTGTCGTTTCACCAAGCACTTTTCTGAGCTAAATTTGTCTCTCATTATGGACAGATGTCGACTTAATTTCTCACACAAGGAAATAGGAATCTGCGGTAAACAAAATGTATACCAAACAGTGTTGTGATCACGATAACTACAGATAGTGTGTGTATGGTGTTGCTTCCGCCGTAGCACTAGCTCATTACACAATGAAAGAACTTCTTTTCAGTACTGCATAAACAAAAGAGTAATGTACACTATCAGTAAACTGAACGAGTTTGCACTCTTCTTTACAGGCTGGAGAGACAGAAGCTTTAATTTACATGTGGCCACGGCGACTGAAGTTTTCGTGTTTTCCTAAAATTTCTTCAGGCAAATGCTGGGAGGCTGGCAGCCCGTACTACGTCGAACTCAATCCTGAGTGACGGAAATGGTATTACTAATAGGCGTTTCTTGGCATGTATGAAACTGAACATTCTCGAAAAGTGAAGCAATGTTTGGATATCTGACAATGACCATTTATTCAGATGGAAAGGGAGCGTGGCACGGTTGTTTGTGCAATAGCTTCCGTCAAGACAATGAATAGGACCTACGCCATGTGTGGTTGATTCCCTTCGCACCCCTCCCAATTTCATTCCTTCTTCAATAAGGGAACGTGTCAGCAGCGGCACAAAATCTGACGGATGATTTCTATCCACGCCCAGTAGCGTGTCGCCATCGAATAGAAGTGGAGTCATGATTACTAACTCCTCCTGTGATCAAACACTAGCGCCGTACACAAGATATATTATAACTCAATAAACAAGTAAAAGAGATGCTAGCCAGTGACTAAATATCACAATGTATGTAACCAGTGCAAATCAGTGTACTCATGTTTTAATAGTAGTGACATGACCAGAAGCGAGTAAGTTTAAGTTTAAGCTACTAAGTTTAAGTTACGGTATTAACTGAAGGGCGCATTGAAATAACGATCAAAGGAAAGGCACGTACCTCCATAAAATCATTCACAACTTCTTGGCATTCCTAAAGCAAAATTAACGATCTGCTAAGTATGAACCAGTTTTGTGGCCTAGAAGCTCAAAGTATTTCTGTTCATTCTCATGGAGATGAGTATGATATCGTTTCATAAAATTACAATGTAACTGTCTTCTTCGACTTTTTTCGTCCATTTATACACTGGTATTAACTAACATTGCATTTTTGTATTAGTGAGTAATAACTTGTGCGTCACAAATAAATTTAAATAATTTTGAAAAATGCTGGCTCATTATAACAAAACTTTAACAACAGTTTCTATGCTTTTAAATTCATTTCGAATAGTGTAAGGACTTTGATAACAATATTTATCCAGCAAAATTAATACTGTGTATTGTTGTATTACTAGATTAGTGCGAGTAGACCTACTATTATGTCAAGATAAAAGATTGCTTTACTGAATGTATCTTGTGTGTCAAGAATAAAAGTGATAAAGTGGTAAAACATTTAGAAAACAAGCGTATTCTTTAAGCTTTCAAGTTCATTTATGAATGGACTTAGATCATTTGTACCCTGCAAATTTTGTGTATTATTTTATTGAGATATTTCTTCATTATTGTACTCCGCTATTGTAAGTGGTTCTCATACCATGATATAACATAGAAAGTAGACAAAAATTTTGGGGGGAATCTACAAATTATTTCCAGTTAAGACTTGATAGCATCACAAAGTTGAAAATTTTATTTTCTCAAAATATTCCTAATTGGACTTGCATCGTTTTCCCGTGCGCACTTCAACAGTTATATGAGAAAGTTGTTGAAAGTGAACATTAATACGTATTTTGCTTTCACACCGCGTTCTCCTGACACACAGAGATGCTAACAAAGATCGCAGCTGGCCTACTATTGTCACATATATACCTGAGTGCTTGTACAATTGATAAATCATCGTCTTTTAGCTAATACGAAGGCGTGACGAAAAGTAATTCCTCCGAATATTTTATGTGAAAATTCTTAGAAGTTCTTACTGTACATAAAACAAATGTTATAAACTTATTTAATCTTAACTTTTACATTTTTATTTCTCAAAGTAGTCACCCTATTGACAAATACATTTCTTCCAACGAGAGACCAATTCGTTGATACCGTCACTATAAAATATTTGGTTTTGTTGACGGAGTCAAAACGTCACCTCTGCTTGCACCGTTCCAACATTGTCAAAGTGAAGTCCTCGAAGGAGTTCTTTAAGTTTTGGAAGCAGATGAAAATAGAAAGGGGCCACTTTGAGACTGTATGGAGGATGATGGATGACTGTTATCTCAAAGCGCTGGACTCTTCCAGATGTCGCAGCCATTGTGTGTAGTCTGGCGTTGTCGTACTCAAGGACAGTGTGCCCGTGTGAGGACACCCTTCGAAGTCGAGCTTCCAGTATTCTGAGGGATGACAGCACGATGTTTCTCATCTAACCGAAATAGTAACGCTGCACACTGCTACGTTACACGCTATAATTCGGAGCCCTCTAACAACAGGGGGCTGCAAATTTGTTGATACCAAGAACCAAGATGAACACTGAAGCAACAAATTGGTATGGGCATGCGTATTCAAATACAGAGATACGTAAAAAGACAGAATACTGCGCTGCTGTGGGCAACGCGTATATAAGACAAGTGTCCGGCGCAGTTGTTAGATCGGTTACTGCTGCTACAATGGCAGATTATCAACACTTGAGTCTGAACGTGGTGTTATAATCGGCGCACGAGCGATGGGACACATTATGTCCAGGTAGCGATGATGTGGAGATTTTGCCGCACGATCATTTCACGAGTGTACCGAGTATATCCGGTAAAACATCAAATGTCCTACATCGCTGCGGCCGGAACGAGATCCTGCAAGAACGGGACCAAGGACGACTGAACAGAATCGTTCAGCGTGATGGAAGTGCAACTCTTCCGCAATTTGCTGCAGATTTCAATGCTGGGCCATCAACAATTGTCAACTACGAACCATTCAGCGAAACATCATCGATGTGGGCTGTCGGTGCCAAAGTCCCACTCGTGTACCCTTGATGACTGCACGACACAAAGCTTTACGCCTCGCCTAGGCCCGTTAACATCGACATTGGACTGTTAATGATTGACAACATGTTGCCTGGTCGGGTAAGTCTCGTTTCAAATTGTATCGAGCGGATGGTCGTGTAAGGGTATGGAACAACCTCATGAATCCATGGATCCTGCATGTCAGCAGGGCACTGTCCAAGCTGGTGGAGGGTTTGTAATGGTGTGGAGCGTTTGCAGTTGGATTGATTTGGGACCCCTGATACGTCTAGATACGACTCTGACAGGTGACACGTACGTAAGCATCTTCTCTGATCACCTACTCTACACGATACTAGGCAGTTCTACTAGTTTCTTTGGCCCTTCAGTGTAGAATGGTAATAGCGTTCTTCTTATTAAAAAAAAAAACTTAAGTTATCACACAAAAATTTCGAGGATATTACTTTTCAGCAACCCTTCGTCTATAAACTCTACGATCCCCAAAAGTAAGAAAAATAGAAGAAAGTAGGAAAATAAAACTATTTTTCATGTGAAAATATTGATTTACCACACCCAAGGACAAGTTCTGTCTTTAGTGACATTTTCTAGTTTATTCAGAAGAATAACGCCATCTCCACATTGATGTTATTCTGTGTAACAATGAACTGATTGCTGCTCCGTACTGCATTTAAGATGCTAATGAACTTTTCTGTACATTGCAACAAAGGGGTTCCATTCACAGATTCATTGATTCGTCTGTCAATGATATTTTCTTTCAACAGTATAGCTATGAATTTGTAACTGTAAGTTAGTTAGTGCGACGCCTAAAGAAAGCGGGGCTCCTATTGCCAGAATTTCGAGGACTGAAGAGCGGACTGCGGAAGCATGAGGTGTCAGCAAGAGAGCTGTACATTGAATTATAAATGGAAGTTTCAGAGCTCTAGAAACATAAAAAAGTCGCTTTAGTGTCACCTGGAAAGCATCGAAATAGCTAGAACCCTTTAACACAACTGGATGGTTTTGAAAAGGCGTTCTGTTTCTGAAATGTTAGGATTGCAATGGAAATATCAGTCGCAGCTGAAGCAGGTAGCTGAATCCGGTCTATTCATAGAACAGTAGGAAATGAAATCAGTCGGCAAAAAAAAAAAAAAAAAAAAAAAAAAAAAAAAGTTACAAATCGCTCATGCGACACGTCATGGTATACTGCTCAGGTGTGTGGGGCTTGTACCACATTGAACTAACACGGGATGTAGAATGTGTACGGAGAAAGGCAGCAAGAATTATCACTAATTTGTTTGACCCATTGGAGAGCGTCACAGGATGCCGAAGAAACCGATATGGCAGATACTTGAAGATGGACGCAAAGTATCCGGTGAAAGTCTACTGACAAAGTTTCTAGGAATATAATAAAACCCATTATGAATCGGTCCCATAGGTACCTCCCCCTCTTGGTAGTAGAATATATGGAAAATACGTTAGCAGCGCTAGGGCTAATTACAGCGCGCACGGATGTAAAGAGCCTTTCCTCTCTCTCGCCATACGTGAATGGAACGGTAAGCAGCCCCAATAAACTGTAAGTGGGACTGAACCCTCCGCCATGCACATCACATGGTTTGCAGCGTATGGATGTAAATGTAGACATGGATATAGAAGACGGTCATTGTAATGGACAGTGGTAGTTGTCAGCCGACAGTTACGGAAAGATCTCCAAGTAAAAAAATTATGAAAGTGAATATTGTAATCAAGGTTAAAAATAAAAATATTGCACTGTATAACCCAGATCACGTCGAATTCCTGCAGCTCGTGAGAAAACGTCCGCACTTGACTTACTTGAACATGAATGTAGTGCCCAGAGAGTTTTACTTAAATGTTTACATGTTATATGAATGCCCTTTGAGGGCTTCGAGGGTATTATATTGCAATAGTCACTTGCAGCGTGCTGCCGTCGTTAGATGGATTTGCATTTACTTTTACATTGTAACATTGTAACTAATACGAAGTAAGATTAATTACCTTTGCTGTGTGCGCCCGTAATGTGACGTGTCAAAAAAGACGTCTGTTCAGGAAGATAAATATGTTATAGTTTGCACATTATGTGATAAACCTGATTAATCAATTTTTGAGTGCATTTACTTACATTTTTGTTGATAATTTCGTTGTCTGGCACACAGAACACATTAACAAGTACATCACAACTTAACACTTCCAGAATTACTTGTTTAAATCAATCTAGAGAATCTTAAAAGTTACGATAAGCTAGTTTCCGTTGCTAAAACAGTTGTATGCAGTGAAGATGAAACATTTATATCCAGATGTATTTACTTCATGGAAAATATTAGGTGAGTAGTTTCCAAAGAGCATTTTTTTTCAGTTAAATAGGCATTCAACATTGGAGAAGTTTTGAAAGAAGTTAATATTAGTGCTCTGAAGTTAACCATCTAGTAACATGTCTCCATGTACTGTGCCCTTAATGAATATTTCCAATTCCTCATATAAGTCCGTTTGGTGTCCCTCGTCCATTTTATGTAGTGTATGAAGATCATGCGCAATGTCACCAAATGGGTGGACTGTGTTTTTTTTTATGTGGGTGGCGCTTGCTGGTTTATTATAGTCTTTTTTTTGGATGTTTCGCCTGGTTTTGTATACATAGAGGGCATTTCAAGTGCTACACACTATTTTAAAAATGACTGGTTGTAAGTGTTTATCGGTATGTCTGCTAATATTGTGTCTCAGTGTGTGTTGCAGTTTGTTACGTGTTGTGAAGGCAATGTTTTATTTCATAAAAGTTTCTCAGAGTTTTAGTTTACCACTGACAGTGCAAATTGATTGAATTAACTTAGACTCAGGCTAAGGAATATGTGGCAGAAAGCAACTAAAAGTTAAAGGGAGCAGACACTGAATCAATTGTCCATGAAACAGTGAACAACATCTACCTTTCATCACGGGCACATTGAAAAGCTTCAGGATGAGGACGCGATGCCGAAATCAATATGGATATTAGCCTTGAATTTGGTCGCAAATTTACAACCAAATTGTTCGCACAGTCTCAAATACCAGTGAAGATGGTATAACGATGTAGTCTCTGGAACAAAGTAAGGGAATGACATTTCTTGGTTTTAAAAACTCATGATTTAAAAAAGATTTGTTTGTCAAAATATCAGGTGCGTAAATACACTCCTGGAAATTGAAATAAGAACACCGTGAATTCATTGTCCCAGGAAGGGGAAACTTTATTGACACATTCCTGGGGTCAGATACATCACATGATCACACTGACAGAACCACAGGCACATAGACACAGGCAACAGAGCATGCACAATGTCGGCACTAGTACAGTGTATGTCCACCTTTCGCAGCAATGCAGGCTGCTATTCTCCCATGGAGACGATCGTAGAGATGCTGGATGTAGTCCTGTGGAACGGCTTGCCATTCCATTTCCACCTGGCGCCTCAGTTGGACCAGCGTTCGTGCTGGACGTGCAGACCGCGTGAGACGACGCTTCATCCAGTCCCAAACATGCTCAATGGGGGACAGATCCAGAGATCTTGCTGGCCAGGGTAGTTGACTTACACCTTCTAGAGCACGTTGGGTGGCACGGGATACATGCGGACGAGCATTGTCCTGTTGGAACAGCAAGTTCCCTTGCCGGTCTAGGAATGGTAGAACGATGGGTTCGATGACGGTTTGGATGTACCGTGCACTATTCAGTGTCCCCTCGACGATCACCAGTGGTGTACGGCCAGTGTAGGAGATCGCTCCCCACACCATGATGCCGGGTGTTGGCCCTGTGTGCCTCGGTCGTATGCAGTCCTGATTGTGGCGCCAAACACGCATACGACCATCATTGGCGCCAAGGGAGAAGCGACTCTCATCGCTGAAGACGACACGTCTCCATTCGTCCCTCCATTCACGCCTGTCGCGACACCACTGGAGGCGGGCTGCACGATGTTGGGCGTGAGCGGAAGACGGCCTAACGGTGTGCGGGACCGTAGCCCAGCTTCATGGAGACGGTTGCGAATGGTCCTCGCCGATGCCCCAGGAGCAACAGTGTCCCTAATTTGCTGGGAAGTGGCGGTGCGGTCCCCTACGGCACTGCGTAGGATCCTACGGTCTTGGCGTGCATCCGTGCGTCGCTGCGGTCCGGTCCCAGGTCGACGGGCACGTGCACCTTCCGCCGACCACTGGCGACAACATCGATGTACTGTGGAGACCTCACGCCCCACGTGTTGAGCAATTAGGCGGTACGTCCACCCGGCCTCCCGCATGCCCACTATACGGCCTCGCTCAAAGTCCGTCAACTGCACATACGGTTCACGTCCACGCTGTCGCGGCATGCTACCAGTGTTAAAGACTGCGATGGAGCTCCGTATGCCACGGCAAACTGGCTGACACTGACGGCGGCGGTGCACAAATGCTGCGCAGCTAGCGCCATTCGACGGCCAACACCGCGGTTCCTGGTGTGTCCGCTGTGCCGTGCGTGTGATCATTGCTTGTACAGCCCTCTCGCAGTGTCCGGAGCAAGTATGGTGGGTCTGACACACCGGTGTCAATGTGTTCTTTTTTCCATTTCCAGGAGTGTAGTTAGTGAGAACATTGTAGCCTTTATTGAACGGATTTTTTTGTGTCCTAAAAGTGGGGCATTGCACATGCATGTTGAAACGGCGTGAGTATCGCTCGCTACCCGGTACTGGCTGTGCATGTGTTGCGGAATCACACACGCGACGGTTTCCTCACACTGTAACACACGGTTTCATTGGATATCGTGCAGCGCTGACTGAGTGCAGGCAACAGGCGCGTGGCCCTGGCGCACGTGGATTGCACACAGCTTCGTCACGACATAGCGGCAGTAATGAGCTCTGCAAGTGCTGGAATGCGTTTAGGATTACAATTTACTTTTAGCTGTCGATTTTCCATTTTTCTATGGAGAAACTGAATGCTGTACTATACCTTTGAGGTTCTTCAATTATTACCACAACGGCTGAGGCTGATTGTGACAGTCAAATATTGAATGTTATTGAAGATGAGTGATTTAGCTGTGGAATGAAAGGTTATAAAATAATCCTTGCATTAAGTCTGCAGTTGAAATCGCACTGATATTGAGACAAATTTTGGACAGGAAAGGTAAATAATATCTACGTTAACGAACATGACAACTGATTATAATTAACAAAAAGCTTAATCCAGCTACACTGTAGGCTCCCATGAATAAATCGAGCAAATCAACTACCAGTGCTCGTTAGAGTTGATAATAATATTAACTGCAATGACTCAGGGAGGAAGAATGCGCAAGATATAGTGGTAAGCATTGTATGTACTGTGTTTATCTCTGGTGCAGAATTCTACACCCAGTGTTTATTTACTTGGTTCAGTGCAGTTTCTGTCCGATAAAGAACTTATATAAGTTATTAACTTATAAATTACTTATTTGTACAGAAATGTGCTTCAGTGGTTCAGTGGGTTTAGTTAAAGACTATAACTCTAAAGATTTAGTGTTCGAACCCCCCCCTAGTCCAAGGATTTTCTGTGTCAGTTATCGCTTCTTTCTCCTGTTACAATGGCAAAAACCCTAAGTCAAGCTGCACTGGATTTCGGAGTGCATACTGAAATTTAGGTCCTTCTATAACTGGCTGTAGAAGTAGGTTTCTGAGATGAGAGAAGTTCAAGGCACACTATCAAAGCCCTGTTCTAAACAAACTTTCAGCTTCAGCACAGCTTTATTGCATTACAGCGTAACAATATTGGTGCCTTCTTCATACAACTACACAATACTTTTGTCTTTGTAATGCTACAAAATGAGTGAACCGGCCAAGAACTCAGTGACTGCTAGCAACAAAATCAATAGACTCTTAATGTAAAAAGGCGTAAAACTTTTATGGATGCTGCTGAAAGTCTAAAGCCATTCGAAAATGTTATAAGATTATCTCTGAGTACGATTACCGCTAGAAGGTTAATAGTTTTTCGATGTGACATGCTTTGAAATTGAACAACTGGTTGCATAGAAGAATTCATAATACAGCAGCACACTGAAAAAGTTTTTAATCTTGCAAGTGTCAAGAGACTATTGGAAAACTTTATTCAGCTTTTATTTAGAACATGATGTCCGAGGTGAAGCCAACATGGAGGTACAATGAATTATTTGCAAATTCCTACAGTGGAATGGACGATTTCCCTGATTTTGCTGAAGACGATTTCGGGAGACATAACACCAATATGCTCTTTACATGTGTATAACGTATTTTCCTTAGTGTATCAGAATGGAAACTCGTCGCAAATCAAATAAACTTTCTTAGTAAGTATTTCAAAGAAGACTTTTTGAAAAATAATTAAGAACAACAAATAGTACAAAGTTTTAATAAACAACAAAGAATTGGGGCAATAAATGTAGCTGGACCTCACATTTTTCTGTTATTCGTAATATGTTTGTTCACAGATAGCGAATAAATGTTTTGTTAGTGTAAATGAATAAATTTTTGATAAATATTTCATTTATTAATCACAAATAACGAACATTAATTTCTAAAATCTTGAACAATGCTGGTAAACAGCAACTGGAATGTGACAGTGTTGCAGATGAATAAAGAATGAGCCAACTAGTGGCATAACACAGGTTTGTTAAAATCCTTGACCTAGGTTTCGATAGTTATAAAATTATCTTATTCAGAAGGAGATTGTAGCACCTAGAAATTAGACACTGGTTAGAAAAGGTTTAGGTCAAACAGAAATAGCAAATGCACGATATAGGATCCAAGTGTACACACTTACCTGTTATATATTATGTTGAACGATACACTCGAATAAGGTCGTTTGGCTCTTGTCAGGTAAACATTCACTGAAAAAAAATAAAAAATAAAAAAATTACAAGTCACAGTCGTCAAATAAAAACAGTGTAAACTTCACAGATTAAACATGCCGGCTTACCAACGTAAGACGGTTTCTGTACAGAGGGCATAAAGTGCATACCGCGCAAGCAGTGCTCAAATAAGCACTTTGAGTTGCTAACATAAATTAAACTGGCAAACAGAAATTGAGCGCTATCGAGGCCGTATAATCATGCTGACTAGCTATAGGTTTCAGTCTTTCATAGTTTGAATAAATATTGCCGAACTCTTTTGGTAAGCGGAGCGCCTGGCGCATGCGTACGCTACAAATTAGCAGCCTATGTACAAGTGAGTGCGAGCGCGTGACATCCGCATGACTGTGGAAGAGCGTGATAACCGCGTGGCAGCAACCACCTACATACTAGCTGGTGTTATTAGGTGATGAAGCATCGCTCATATTTGGCAATGTCCACCAACGTTCATGTAGCGTGTTCTTAGACTCCCTAGCACATCATAGGTGTGTGCAGAACGCGTGGATAACCGTGCAACTCAAGGGGTCTCGTAAGAAGTAGGAGACATTCACTTGTTATGAACGACGTAAATATAATTTTCGACACATCGTCCAAGGAGAAACAGCTTCAAGGTATCCTCAGCGTATAACGACAGGGAGGGTTATTCCATCGAGTTTTCGAAGAAGATGGGTAGTTATTATCTTGTCCCATGGACCACAAATACGATTTCTACCGACGATGTGAGACGACCTAGTATATAGTCATAATGCCTTTTTCCAGCGAAAAATATAAAAACATACAGTCCACTCACACGATAGCCTGTTGCACTGATGTCTGATGCATGTAATTCTTTCTTATGTAGACTGATTTACACTTAATTAGATTAAAACGCATCCAGACACCCACTATAAAATTGCACATTTTAAAAGAGATGTGTGGAATAGTATGGGTTTGAAACTAATTTTATTACCAATTAGATTCTTCATTTCAATGGGTAAGTCGTCTCAGTTTCTTTTTTTTTTTTTTTTTTTTTTTTTTTTGAGTGGCACGTTATGGATGATTTCTGATTAAAGTATTTTTCTTTCTATTGTTGTTTTCAAATTGCTATTTACACTGTCGTAAATGTGCTGCGAAAGTGTTGTCAGTAAGCTTAACTGTTTAATGCTTTGTCTTCAAAAGGTTCTAGTGTGGACATCACATATTGTCATTATTGCACACTTCAGTATGACAAACACTTCCTTCCTTTAAGGAGAGTTACCAAAGAATATCATGCCATAACAAATTAGCAAATGAACGTAGAAAAAGTAAGTCACCTTTATGGCATTTTACTCTCGAAAATTCTGCTACCATCCGTATCTGAAAAGTTGCAGAGCAACTTCTAATTAGATTCTTATCAATTTCCGACTGCGTACAACATTTTAAGTTATAACACTTAAAATTGTACTCAAATGGCAAACACTTTAGCTGGTTTCGACGACATTTTAGCCATCAGGGAGCTGTGAGAGCATTTCTCTGTACCAACTCAACTCGGGTTGAGGCTCTGGAGCTGCCGACGCACCACAGCCAAGACGTATCATGTAGATGATTTGCCGAAATCGGTAAACTCATATGCTATTCTTCTGAGAGATCTGAACGTACAGTACGATGTACAGTAGCCAAATGAAGCACGGTTGGGAGCATGGACTTCTGCCGCCTCTCTGCCTCCACGTTTGGGCAATTCTTACCTCCACGTCGACCCCCTCTCTGCGTGAAACGGCCTTCCAACTTGATGAGAACCATTTATAAAGCAGAGCATCCTTTGTCAGAGCGGCAGAATCCCTCTGGCTTCCTCTACTGCAAGAGACCTGCAAAACACAAATTCGAAAAATCTAAGACGCAAGTTTTCTGTTGACATTTCTTATTTACAGCCACAGGTTAGTTGCGTATTGTGAAACACTTCTTAATTATGATATTTACTAAAATGAAATGTAGCTATTCATAACGTACTTTTCCTTTTTTTGTGGACTGATGCATGAATAATACCCACGGAGAAAATACCTTACGTGGTTCACGAAAGAATGCTTGAAGATAATACTTAGTATTTTAGCTACAGGTTTATCCTTCATGGTTTCGTTGAAGGCGCAGTTGGGTATCAATTTTTGTGCTTGTAATAATATAAAAATGAGCAGGCATTTTATGATAGAACTCATGATGGGCATTCGCTTAGAATATTTAGCAATATCTACAACTTATATCCTACGTGTCTTTTTTTTTTTTTTTGTACTGTATGTGATGTATGTATCAGATAAATGTTCACTGAATTTATAACATTTAAGTATGAGTAAAATCACTCTGTTTAGTTTTATGACATGTAGTTCGTATAAAATAAAGCATCTCATATGTCTATCTGCGAAACATTACTCATTGAGGTGCACGACTTAAATCATATTCTACAGTGTTCAAAGCTTACAATAGCTTCCGTATTGTCAATGTTATACTGGAAAATAAGTTTTTAACCCGAACATAGCCTGGATAATGAACGTATTGTATGTGTTTACTTTTGGCGTGAACGTTAGAAAAACGGACTGCACTGCGATCATCATAGTCTTTCAGAAAATGTTGCTACTGTAGTGAGCTGTAAGGGTATTTAACAAATGAACTAAAGTGCTTACTTTATGGAGCATCACATTTCGATTTAAGTGAGACTAATATAATCACTGGCAAGATCAGCAGCTACACTACAATCATTACTCCAATACCTGTTGAGGACTGGCCGTTACTTGTCACGAGTAACGTGAAGTATTCGGTGTTGTAGGTCGTCATACTATTGCAGTTCATTGCCCATGTTTCAGTAGCTGTAGTTTTCAGGACTCGGATGGTGGCATTGATACCACTCATATCAGTGCAACAATCTGCTACATCACTCAGTTGACATTGTGCTCCGTCCCTCCGAAGGATAAGAAACAAAGCGAGCTAGAATCGATTTACACTAATTGTGGTTCATTTAGCAACGTACTCACATTATTGCTCGTGAAATTTGAAGGAATCATCAGAACCTGATTAAATGTAGTGTATATCTGATCTTCACGAAGAAGTGATGAAATTTAAGGATCACTGAAGCAATATTGTGCTCCTGAAATTATCACAAAATGATGCCCCGTGGAAGTGGTATAAAACCTTTTACACGTCGTGGTATCAAATTAAACTGACTCTGAATGTGGCCTTGAGGAACAGCATACCACACAGGTTGTCTGAGATTAGAGGTTGGGCCCCATGAGCCACGAGCCAGCCACGTGTGGTATGGTCATAAAGTCTCCATCCATTTGTACAGAGTAGTGAATGCTTTTACATAATATATGTATGTTTATTGTCAGTCTGTGTGCACAATGTCATAGCACTTCAACATGGCCGGCGTCCATTTCGTAGAACTGTTCCCGTCGTTAAAGAGAAGACATGAATGCATTCTGAAGCATCTCCTGTAAATCGAGCTTTTAGGTACGCGAGATCCACTCTCTTTGTTTTGTACACCCTTGACTCTAGTAACCCCGAGCGAGGAAATTCACGGATGTCACATCAGGTGACCGCGGTAGTCACAGCCTTGCTGACCTCTGCCTATCCATCTTTTGGCGAATCTTCGAGTTAGATACTCGCTTCCTATGAGAGCAAGATGACGGCGTGCCGGAACGCAACAGTGTTTGCAATGTCTTCTTGCTGAAGCTGTTGTTTCAGGAATTGCTCCAGCATATCAAAGTAAATGGTTCAAATTGCTCTGAGCACTATGGGAGTTAACTTCTGAGGTCATCAGTACCCTAGAACTTAGAACTATTTAAACCTAACTAACCTAAGGATATCACACACATCCATGCCGAAGGCAGGATTCTAACCTGCGACTGTAGCGGTCGCGCGGTTCCAGACTGAAGCGCCTAGAACCGCTCGGCCACACTGGCCGGCAAAGTAAATGTCCAGCATGGCAGTTTTCTGTAATTGTTGCTTCTGGAAAAATGAAGGACCCATAAACTGTGTCTCTTTGCCATTCAACAGTAGCGTGATGTGGTTTGTTATCCAATAAGCGACAGTTATGTTCTTTAACTTGTCCGTAGGTGTGAAATGTTGCCTCATCAGTAAACCGAATGTGATCCATTGGGTGTTCGTTGTGCGCAGCTGTTATCCGTAATCTAATTTGCGAAGCATCTGAATGTGGCAAGCTTTTATCTTTTGCGTAAAGTGTAGGCTGTTCAAAGTCGTTAATTTTCGCGCTTCTAACTCGTAACTTAAACGATGAGTTGATGCAACTGCTCCCTTGATTCTCTAAAGAGTCTCTTGCCGTACTGGAGTTCTCCCGGATTGTGATTCATCGACAACTTTTCCAGCTCTTTGGAAGTAATTGACAAGTTACCAGGATGTTTGTTCTCACTGGCTTGAGAACTTTCCACGTGAAAAGCTATTGCACGTTCAGATAAGATAAAGCATGTAGCCGCTCTCTAACGACAGACACGTTCTTGTGACATTCGCAGTTTTCTTAATTATCCTGCAAGAGACAGGTAGGCCCCCGTTACCACAGAAATGGGTTATAATTACGTTATATCTAAACGAATCGTTAGTTCTTACTAATGGCTCGAGACTTAATAATCAGTTTGTATGTGAGGCTTAAGTCCACATCCGTAACGGCACTCTGATGCCGTACCCACAGTCGACACGACATTCAGTGCTCCATCACTGATAAGATAATGACACGTAATTGCTACTGATACAGTAGAAGTCTTTCACGGCCACGTGTTTCATATCTAATAGTATAAGGTTGTTCTATTATCAGACTTAAAAAATAGCCACAGTGTAATGACCTGGAGACGACGACAGGAGAAGTCGTCCAAAGATAAGAGTTTTCATTGGAACTTGAGGGGCACAAGAAAACTGAGAAATTTTCCCCCAAGAACGTCATCGAGGAAAACCATGTACACGGAGTTGGAGATTACATTAGATTACAAGTAATTTTTATTCCACAGATCCGTAGGGGGAGGTCCTCACTTGTGCAGAAAATGTGATAAAACAAAAGCACACTTTATGCATGTATAAAGAGATATGCTAATCTCCGTCTCACGAATCCTATGTGAAATGGTTTTAACGTGGAACAAGCCAAAGGAAACCTTAACAGATTTCATTGAAGAGGTAATAACAATCTTGTTACAAACCATGTGAATGTACTGTATACAGACGTTCATACGATCAGTCTTAGGCTATTACATCCAGGCGTCATCAAAGACAATATAAATTTACAATCCTTATTTACATTGATTATATTACTGCACTGCACTGAAGATGCGTAGAACTTAAACTTTATCATATTATCAGGTATGATTAATAACCTGTACACATCGGTTCTACTAAGAAATTCCTCAATGGAGTGGAAGGAGTTGGCCACAAAAAAACCTCTTAGGCTCCTCACAAACTGAACTTCTATGATACAGTAGCACTCAAAGGACTGTGACTGACGCCCGAACTACAGGGAACTGACATGTATCGGGACTAGAGAATAGTGCATTGATAATGGCTAGGCACTAGCTGAAATCTGGATGGTGGGAATTGTGAGAGGTGCCCAAACAGTAGGCACGTGTGGGTTTTTCTGTGGTTCGGACCTTGCTGTCCTCTGATGCATGTTAGCCAACACACTTGACACACAGAACAGGCAATGAGAAGTAATTGCTTGTGTGTCACAAACGTTGACACCTACGGCAGATGGAGAGGCCTTAGTGGCTTTCATACGATTCATTATGCGCCTTGGTACACAGGAGATAACTGATTTAGTAAATGCATTTGACGTCCTCCCAACCTAATAAGGGAGACAACATAAGTGGGCATAGGGATTAATTTCTGGGTCTCAGGTCCGCCGTTGTTGTATTGGTGGACCAAAGGACCCAGGAACTTGAGATGAAGTAGTTCATCCCTGAAGTCTGTTTCTGTAACTTCGCTGGGAAGCCTGATGAGTGTAGTATTCTGTAGCCCTAGGCTTCACAAAGTTGATGACTTGGAGGTAATTATCCTTTGTGTCAAGCAGTACTTGATGTGGTCTTTCTGGTAAACTGTCAGTAGTTGGCCTGCAATAAAGTGTTGCATTTCAGTGTTCAGTTTAGTTCGTGGGATAAGATGGATCTTCTCTTTCTTTTGTGGTGGTGGCGGTGGATTCTGAGAAGTGGCGTTGGGAGGGCACCCACGTCCTGATCCATAACACAAACAGGCACGGCTGCTCCACGTGTGGAGGCATATGAAATCTAATCACAGCCGCTGCGATGGGCTCAAGAGGAAGACCATTTAGATTTTCGACCATGGCGGTTACTTTCAGGATCATCAGAAGGCCCATTGGCCTGACGAGATGGTGCAGGCAAAAGAGCACCCAGTGGGGCTTCCACATGGTGTTCAGCTGTATCAGTGCTGGGGGCCGACATGGCTTGACCGTCATTGGGTGACAGGTCTATCAGAAGGTGGCCAAGGGAATCCTTGGATGAAGAAGAGGAAGATCAGACCCTCACACGAGGCTGTGGACAGCGTTCAAGTGAATCGGTATCACTGCCAATGGGTGTCGGTCACTTGTAGTGGGAGGTACGATGCACTCCATCCTCAGACCATTGGGTGGTGTCAGTATCGGCGCTTCCGGAGGCTTACCGGGACGGCCGTCGAGCGGCCATTGTCACATTGCGGCGCGAAGGCGAGGCGAAACGTCGCCCATAGGCGGATTCCTGTCCTTGGCCCTATTCATGCTGTGCCTCGGCCCGACTGACGTTGTCAGGGCGCTGTCAGGCAAAATACACTAAAGCCTTCCGCCTAGAAACGCCCGGTACAACAGCAAGTTTTGCATACTCCCCCAAATCAGAGATGTTGGGTTTCTACTAAACATTCACTAATGTGCACAATCTCTGGATCTATTATGAAACTGCCTGTAAGGCAGATTGCAGGTGAATGTGGCAATGTCGGGCAATGTGGTTTCACTGTATCATTCCATACAGCCAAGATTTTACCAGTAGAAGACCATGCATTCTGGAATTTCACTGTTAGATGACATTGATGTCTAAGTGTAGGTTCCACTTTTCTGTTTAACGACAGCCCACTGACATGACAGTCAAATGCTTTCTTGGGTGAGATTATCACTCTGCAGCGGATTGTGCGCTGATATGTAATTTCCTGGCAGATTAAAACTGTGTGCCGGACCAAGACTCGAACTCGGAACCTTTGCCTTTTGTGGGCAAGTGCTCTACCAACTTCGCAAAAGAGTTTCTGTGAAGTTTGGAAGGTAGGACACAAGGTACTGGCAGAATTGAAGCTATGAGGAGGGTCGTGAGTCGTGCTTGGGTAGCTCAGATGGTAGAGCGAAAGGCAAAAGTCCCAAGTGCGAGTCTCGGTTTGGCACACAGTTTTAATCTGCCAGAAATTTTCAAATGATTTCTTGTATAATGCATAATTCTCCTGCAAGTTTCTCCTGGACATATTGGTGCGATAAATCTCATCAACAAGCCTTGGACGTCGCAACAGCTTAGGTTTATCCACCACGCATGAACCGAAATGGCTGACATTAGGAACATATGTGCACACAACCTGGTGTGCCGCCGCATATGGTACATGCCACTCAGCGAACGGGATGTGGGAGGCAGTGGAATTGGCCTCACAGTGTGTCACAGGAGCGAGGAGGCTCTCGAAGGTAGCCTACACTACAAAAGGATAGTGCACCTCATGATGGTCGTTCTTAAACCTCAAGAACTTGACTCTCTCAGCTGGGATTTCCGCATGTACCAGTCCATGGCAAAAGCATTCTATCAAATGCTTTGCTACATACCTGCTCGTAGTAAATGGGTCGAGATGTCTAGGGCAATAATGCTTTCCACAATTATGTTCACCCAATTGCAATGACCCATACATAGTGTTGACAGAAAAGCAACAAATGCACATGTTACTGATACTGACTAGCTGCTTGGGACATATAGATGTGCACACCGACTTCATGCATTAATCATTTCTCTTTCGCTGCGTAATGTTCTTCTTCTGGCTTACTTTCTTCCTTGTTCTGGATGTAAACATGAACTGAAAAATCAGGATTCTGCCTCTCAAATTTTGGTATATCCTGAAGTTTAAAAGGAAAATCGATGCCATCAAAGCTATAATATCAACAAATATTAATACTGACACTGTGCTTAAATCGTACGCTAAGTAGATTTTGGTATTTCGGCTGCAAGCTAGGAGTGACCAAGCAAAGCAAAATGTATGGTTTTTACTTTCAACATTAACACAGACTTGTTTGTAGCTATATCTTCTGGAAGAGAAAATTACCTAGACTCCTTTTTAATGGATGGAAAGCAGATGAGTGGACTTCCAAATGATAATATAGCTGAGAACCTTGGGAGGCCACTTTACTGAATATCGGAAAATGGACCAGTATAACACTTGCGGGCTTCAAAAAAGTTGAAATGATGGTGGGGTGGTGGTGGTCCTCAACTACATACCCTCTGACTCAAAGTTGAAATATTAAAAGTTTTGGCTGGTTCGTTGTCACGTTACAAGCCAAATACTGCTGAGTCTACACTACACAATATGAACATACGCATGAGTCGAATGGTCGAAGGATCCTGTCACTCAGCAATTGAGAATTTTGAACATAATGTAGACGTTTATAAATGAAAATTGCAGTTAAATAAAATATGCAGGTACTATCTTAACGACTTTAAATGATAAGTATGACAGTAGAAGTACTTCTGAGAATGCGGTATATTTCTGCAAAACACTTATTGGTGTCGATGGCCCAGCAATTAAACAAATTATAAGTTGAATAACAAGGAAACATTAGAGTCATACTGTAGTTGTGAACAACAACATAGCGCATGAGATATTTGCTTCTAAATGCACACTACGTCTTCACTGTAGAAGCCACGGAAATCTCACAAATGCACAAGTTGGCACTCGGAAGTATTTCAATCTGCTGCGACCACACACAAACTGCTCCACACTCTCCAAGTTTCTGCCTCGACCGTGCTTCCGGTCATTCACGTCCAGCCCTCCCCGTATTCTGTGCCGTACTGCCCAGAACTCTTCTCCCGCTTTCATCCAGTCTCCCCATTCACGAGCGCTGTGATTGGCTAGAGTGCTCGAGCCATGTCTTCAAGCCAACGCACCCACGCACACATAATGAAACACATTCGAAATATTGGATTTACATTTAAATAACTTGAAATTAAATAAATATTCTTACGGCTGGACCATAAACAAGCTCTAACACACATTATTAGATACATAAACAAATTAAATAAACATACATGAAAGGAATAGGCCAAAAGGTAGGCCAGTAGCCTAATGTCTCTGTGCTTTCTAAAACACAGTAAATATTTAACCAATTTCTTAATGAATAATATACATCGGATATTTACGAAGACATAGATGAATAAATATATTTATAAGCATGATGCTACCATTTTTTTGTGTCACTATGGAAATTGTATACATGGAAGAAGCCTGAAGACACTGACAGGATTCAGATAGATTGTATAATGGTAAGACAGAGATTCAGCAACCAGGTTTAAAATTGTAAGACTTTTGCAGGGGCAGATGTGGCCTCTGACCACAATCTATTGGTTATGAACTGTAGATTAAAACTGAAGAAACTGCAAAAAGGTGGGAATTTAAGGAGATGGAACCTGGATAAACTGAAAGAACCAGAGGTTGTAGAGAGCTTCAGGGAGAGCATTAGGAAACGATTGACTAGAATGGGGGAAAGAAATACACTAGAAGAAAAATGGATAGCTTTGAAAGACGAAATAGTGAAGGTAGCAGAGGATCAAGTAGGTAAAAAGACGAGGGCTAAGATAAATCCTTGGGTAAAAGAAGAGATATTGAATTTAATCGATGAAAGGAGAAAATAGAAAAATGCAATAAATGAAGCACGCAAAAAGGAATACAAACGTCTCAAAAATGAGATCGATAGGAAGTGCAAAATGGCTAAGCAGGGATGGCTAGAGGACAAGTGTAAGGATGAAGAGGCTTATCTCACTAGGGGTAAGATAGATACTGCCTACAGGAAAATTGAAGAACCTTTGGAGATAAGAGAACCACTTGTATGAATATCAAGAGCTAAGATGGAATGCCAGTTCTAAGCAAAGAAGGGAAAGCAGAAAGGTGGAAGGAGTATATAGATGGTCTATACAAGGGCGATGTTCTTAAGGACAATATGATAGAAATGGAAGAGAATGTAGATGAAGATGAAATGGGAGATATGATACTGCGTGACGAGTTTGACAGAGCACTGAAAGACCTAAGTCGAAACAAGGCCCCGGGAGTAGACAACATTCCATTAGAACTACTGACAGCCTTGGGAGAGCTAGTCCTGACAAAACTCTACCATCTGGCGAGCGAGATGTATGAGACAGGCGAAATACACTCAGACTTCTGGAAGAATATAATAATTCCAATCCCAAAGAAAGCAGGTGTTGACAGATGTGAAAATTACCGAACTTTCAGTTTAATAAGCCACTGCTGCAAAATACTAACGCGAATTCCTTACAGACGAATGGATAAACTGGTAGTAGCCGACCTCAGGGAAGATCAATTTGGATTCCGTAGAAATGTTGGAACACGTGAAGCAATACTGACCCTACTACGTATCTTAGAAAATAGATTAAGGAAAGGCAAACCTACGTTTCTAGCGTTTGTATACATAGAGAAAGCTTTTGACAATGTTAACTGGAATACTGTCTTTCAAATTCTGAAGGTGGCAGGGGTAAAATACAGGGAGCGAAAGCCGATTTACTGTTTGTACAGCAACCAGATGGCAGTTATAAGAGTCGAGAGGCATGAAAGGGAAGCAGTGGTTGGGAAGGGAGTGAGACAGGGTTGTAGCCTCTCCCCGATGTTATTCAATCTGTAAAGGAAACAAAAGAAAAATTAGGAGTAGGAATTAAAATCCACGGAGAAGGAATAAAAACTTGGAGGTTCACCGATGACATTGTAATTCCGTCAGAGACAGCAAAGGACCTGGAAGAGCAGCTGAATGGAATGGACAGTGTCTTGAAAGGAGGATGTAAGATGAACATCAACAAAAGCAAAACGAGAATAATGGTACGTAGTCGAATTAAATCGGGTGATACTGCGGGAATTAGATTATGAAATGAGACGTTTAAAGTAGTAAATGAGTATTGCTATTTGGGGAGCAAAATAACTGATGATGGTCGAAGTAGAGAGGATATAAAATGTAGACTGGCAATGGCAAAGAAAGCATTTGTGAAGAAGAGAAATTTGTTAACATCGAGTATAGATTTAAGTGTCAGGAAGTCATTTCTGACAGTATTTGTATGGAGTGTAGCCATGTATGGAAGTGAAACGTGGACGATAAATAGTTTGGACTAAAAGATAATAGAAACTTTCGAAATGTGGTGCTACAGAAGAATGCTGAAAGTTAAATGGGTAGATCACGTAACTAATGAGAAGGTATTGAATAGAATTGGAGATAAGAGAAATTTGTGGCACAACTTGACCAGAAGAATGGATCGGTTGGTAGGGCATATTCTGAGGCATCAAGGGATCACCAGTTTAGTATTGGAGGGCAGCGTGCAGGGTAAAAATCGCAGAGGTAGACCAAGAGATGAATACACTAAACAGATTCAGAAGGATGTAGGTTGCAGTAGCTACTGGGAGGTGAAGAACCTTGCACAGGATAAAGTAGCATGGAGAGCTGCATCAAACCAGTCTCTGGACTGAAGACGACAACAACAATAACAATGGAGTACTTATGGCCTGACGCGATCAGTAGTAATTAGCCACTTTGAACTCCAATAACTCATGTACTAGTCAAGTTACGTGCCTGTAATTCATACTAATTTAGGTTTAAACTAATAGCTTTCTAAAGACACGTCGATCGACAAAATCGGATGAACAGTTTAGATTTTGGAAATTAGTTACTGTGTGTTATTTGTATCATTTATCGTGAGATACTAAATTTTAAACTAATAAAGATATCGAATCGTCGGGGAAATATTGGTAATGTATATGTTTCTTTTTGACGTATCATGATTCGTGTGGATGCTTTTAATTTCCATACGAACTGTGAAATGACGGCCATTAATGTTTCACAAAGTCCGCCATCTTTGGCAATCCTGACATGTCTCCTTCATTGACACAGCATCACCATGGAATTCCCAGCCATGCGCTGCCTGGACCCCGGCTAACATTCAGCACCACGTGGCCGCTGGCGAGCCGCGGCCGGCCGAGGGGCCCCAGCGTGGCCACGCCAACTCCGAACTCAGAATATAATCAGGGCGCCGCAACTCGCCCTTTATCTCGCACACCTCCACTTATTAATATTCTGGCTTGCCAGACTGTTCAGAAGTAGCACTCTTCAGTTCATACACGTACATATAAAATAAATTTCAAAGAACAGAAGTAAGTGATTAAAACGCCGGGCCAATAGTGTTTACAAGATTTTTGTAGTGTTGTGGGAGCAGCACGAATTACGAAATAAACTTAAAACTAACACAAATTATCAATGTGATGGCTCACTAAATAAACGCTAGGATTTCAGTTATACATAAAAAAGCATGAATTTCGAAATAAATTTAACTAAAACAAATTATGAACAAAATGGCATGTTAAATAAATACCTGCATTTCAATTACGCATAAATAATTTTTTGGACAAAAAATAAAAATTTTTAAATGCACTTTTACTGATGTGCGATTTTGTAAGCACTTCTTGTGCCACTCACTCAGCGCTAAGCCTCCTTCATGCACTAATTTTTTCTGTCGCACTACACACGCTCACATGGATTTTAGCACGAGGTATTCATCAATTCACATAAATCTTTTGACCAAGTGCCTCCCAGAAATCGTGTCTGCCTCTGAATTCCGAGTTTCACCGTTTATCGTGACAAATCTGTCTACAACGAAACCAAAAGACGAAACCCCTCAACAAACCATTTCCCAAAACCAATCAGGATCCTCGCTAAAGATTTCCTCCAGCGGAAACGATAATTTAGGAACATAGTCACAAGGCAACCGACTGAATTACTGTAAGGTCAAATTCCCATAACTTCTATTTAATTGACTTTACTCAATCTTTCCTACCTCCATGTACCAAAATTGCGTGTACATACAATTACAATTTTAATACCCTTCTAATTGACCACTAAATTCGTTGCCACACTCTTATAAAAAGCATAAATAAATACATATTTTACTTCAATCCACAAGGTAACTGACCTCCACGCACCCTCAGTACCATAAACTTCCCATTTTTGCACATGTACAGTGCCACAATAAACTAACAAATTATTAATCAATCCCCAGATGAACATATAAATTATCCCTCCAAAATTACTACCACTAATTACAGATTAGAACAGCTTTCCACTTCTGCCCTTTCTCTATACACCCTTAGCAATTTTAAACTTCTCACGTTTCCACAGAAGCGGTAGGAACGACCTTAATGTTTTACTGTACCAACGCCAATCAGACTCACTAGAATCATACTCTCTCCTTCAGATACCAATTTGTACGAGCTTGCCGTCCGAGGTGGCCGAGCGGTTCTAGGCGCTACACTCTGGAACCGCGCGAGCGCTACGGTCGCAGGTTCGAATCCTGCCTCGGGCATGGGTGTGTGTGATGTCCTTAGGTTAGTTGCGTTTAAGTAGTTCTAAGTTCTAGGGTACTGATGACCTTAGAAATTAAGTCCCATAGTGCTCAGAGCCATTTTGTACGAGCTTCATTACATTAACTATCCCCATCCACACTATTTACTTCAGCACTGTCTCTAAATTTTCTGTTAGTTCTTCCACGCATTTCGCCGATGCACTACCCCCAGCATGCACAACTCTAATGTTTTTCCCCTCCAAAATATCGACACTTGCAGCTTTAACAATATTACACATCAATTCACTGTTAAACACTTTATCTTCCTGAAATAATACATCGATGCCTAAGCCATCATCACCATAAACATTCATCTCAGCAACATCATCTGTTGAGACACCATTTAAATCACTACAAAAATTCAAGTCTGAAACCGTTCTTTCTTCCGCCAAGTTAACTTTCCATGAATCGTATACAACTTTATCCCCCGCTGCTGCATTACACAAATTGCTGCTACCTTTGTGTACAATTCTGGGACTTCCAGACTTGCTACATTCCGCTGTGATCGGACAAAATCAGCACCCTCTGCCATTTCTACACACCTTTCATCCAGATTAACCCCGGATCCTACGTTACATACATTCTCACATTCTTACTCTGACGAACGTTTTAGATTCACACATTCGTGACTAGAAACGCTTAAATTTCTTGCTCTGAAGTATCAATACCAGTAGCTTATACTTCATTCCATAAATTACCATTATTCTGTTCCTTTAAACAGAAATCATCTACTTCCACCGAAGCATTTTTGACTTCAGTTGCTGGCGAGACCAATGCTAAGCCTTCCTTAGTAACACTGACGCTTTCCCCCGAAACACAGTCACCCTGACTTGCAGCTGGCGAGACCAAAGCTACGCCGCCTTCACTAATATCAACGCATTTCGCCGATTCCCAAATACTTGCTACTGCGACACCTTCCTAACTGCAATTGCTACTATTTGCTAATACCTCTTCAGAACTCTCCACACGATTTGCTTTCATAAAATTAATCTCCTTTTTTACTTCATTTTGAACCACTGAATCTTTCTATGCATCACCATTCACACACTCATTCATTACACATCCATAACTTACATCATTCTTCGCAAATTTATTCCCATTACTTTTTCTTAAATCTCTCACAAATCTCTGCTTCCCCCGTTCGGGCCTGCTTTTATTGAAAGAGTCACTTGTATAGCCTTCCTCTTTAACATATTCCGTATTAGATATCTGTTGCCTTTCTCCAAACCTATCAACATTTCTACCATTACCATTATCTCCAGTCCTTTTCATTACCTGTTCAGATCCCCATCCCAGAACCTGAGATGTGGCGAACATCAGTTTCCCAACCGGTTGTTACGCGATTCCACTTTACGCGAATTTCCCTCGTCAGATCTGCGTTCTTTACTTGGATCCCGTTCACGGAAGTTACCACTCCTGTTCGTTCTCCGACCATTCTCCACATTCCAGCTACTATCTTCCTGAGAATTCCTTTGATTTCCCTCACAATTATTATTTTGGTGGTGATTATTTGGATTCCCATTTTGATAATTACCACCCAGTTTGCTTTGAGGTTTACACTTCAAAGCCCTGTCTAATTTTTCTACAAATTCTAGAAATTCGTCCACGGAATCACATGGACTATGGACAAGATCCCACTGTAAATATTCAGGTAATCGCCTTTTCAATGTGGTGATTTCCGTTAAAACCCCCAACTGATGTTTCACATGCATAAGCTTGCCAAGTTCGCACTTGCAAAAATCGTTCATTGTCCCATTTTCATACCTGTAGCTGGGCCCGTTTAAAAATTCAGTTTGGATCTGCATCTGCTTTGCCTCGCTCCAAAATTTATTCAAAAAACACTTTTCCAACTCTTCGTACGATTCGCACGAACAACATTTAACATTTGTCCAAGACTGTGGGTCTCCCGTTTTCGCCACAGTCAAACGGTGCCGCTGAACGATTGGTCCGGACTTTCAAGTCCCAGATGTTGAAGTTGAACGAGTCACATTCTCGGGAGGACGCGTTGTTGCTCTTTTTGTCCTCGTATTGCTCTCAGCCCCGAGATGGTCGCTCGCCGGCTGAGTTGCTCCACAGTCGTCCTCATCGAACCTTGATGTCTTTGCTCCATCCGCCGCATCAGGTTCCTGTGCAGCGGTAGACGCCTGCTTTTTCCCCAGGCGACGTTGTATACTATCGCAAGTATCGAGGTTCACGGCGTTGGCTCGAAGGGCGCATTCTTCGCTGCCTCGGCCGCGCGATGTATTTGGTTTTGGGGGCCTCTGATGAGGTGCGTCGGCATCTCAATCAGCTGCGCCTCTGTCGTCGCATGGGTTCTGCCGCTCCCCGTCTGCTTTCAACGACGGTGCCGTCCGGTCAGCGCCCTGAGCACCCATCTACTGGCTCGCCTCATTCCCAGGTGTTACCGACGATGCCTTCCATTTTGCCCCATGGCGACACGCCGCCGCCGCCGCCGCCGCCACCTGTTCTCCCGCCGGCGACGCCCGCAGTGGGCGCGTCGCTGCAGCCGCCGGGCGCCTCCCTGGGTCACGCGCCGCCGACCGCTTCCCGTGACCCGTTGTCCTCCGCCATGGACTTCTTGCCCACTCCGGACCACACGGCGTCTTCGCCCGTCGGGTGCCCCGACCAGATGGAGGTCGACCCTTCGGCCCCTCCTGTCTCTCTACGGTCGCATACACCGCATGTTGGCGTGCACCCTGGAGTAGGTTTTCAGGCGTTTTCTAGCTCCCCTCGGACCGAATGGCCGGGTGCGGGAGGCACAGACTCGCCTGTTGTTAGGCTCCCCACCTCGTCGCATACGTCAACATGGGGTCCTCCCCACGGTGGGCGGAAGCCTTATAACACCACCGTACGCCGATTTGCGGGGGAGGAATGTGGTGTCACCGCCAGACACAACACTTGCTAGGTGGTAGCCTTTAAATCGGCCGCGGTCCGTTAGTAGACGTCGGACCCGCGTGTCGCCACTGTCAGTGATAGCAGACCGAGCGCCGCCACAGGTCTAGAGAGACTTCCTAGCACTCGCCAGTTGGACAGCCGACTTTGGTAGTGAGGGTTCACTGACAAACTACGCTCTCATTTGCCGAGACGATAGTTAGCATAGCCTTCAGCTACGTCATTTGCTACGACCTAGCAAGGCGCCATTATCCTTTGCTGTATATATATTGATTGTAATACATGTACCTACAAGAGCGATGTTCACCAATTATGGATTAAAGGTAAGTATTACACCATTTGCGTCCGTTTTTCTAAGTTCTAATTTCCTTGTAATGTTCCAGACGTCGCGCCAGCCTGCGTGAGTTTAAACGTGTGCATTTCGGCCTCCTCTAGCAACACGGTGTTGGCTCTTCTGGCAACACATCAATGACAATTTAGAAAACAGTCATGATTGGTGACAACAGTCTTGCAGTAAATTTACTAATGAATGGGAATTTGTTTTCAAAAATCCAATCTAGTTTGAAATAATAGTAAGTTACGTCATTACAATAATACGAGTAGCAAGAAATTAACTTCAAAAATTGACTTAAATAATTGTATTTACTTATAAGCTTCTACTTCATATTTTTTTAAGTGTATGTTTTTCATATTATGTATCGCTGGTTGTATTGTTAAGCGTAAAAAAGAATTACAGGTGTTGTGTTGGCAGAAGAGAAAACACCGTGTTACTAGAGGAGGCCGAAATGCACGCGTTTAGCTCACACAGGCTGGCGTGAAGAGGGAAGAACTACTGACGTGAGGTCTGGAACATGACAAGGAATGAGAATTCAGAAAGCGGACGTAATTAGTTTCATACTTAACTTCAATCCATTAATGATGAACGTCGCTCTTGACGGTACGTGATTCACAATATTATCTGTTCAGAATAGTAACTGAATATGGCGCCTTGCTAGGTCGTAGCAAATGACGTAGCTGAAGGCTATGCTAAACTGTCGTCTCGGCAAATGAGAGCGTTTGTAGTCAGTGAACCATCGCTAGCAAAGTCAGCTGTTCAATTGGGGCGACTGCTAGGGAGTCTCTCTAGACCTGCCGTGTGGCGGCGCTCGATCTGCAATCACTGATAGTGGCGACACGAGGGTCCGACGTGTACTAACGGACCGCGGCCGATTTAAAGGCTACCACCTAGCAAGTGTGGTGTCTGGCGGTGACGCCACAACAGGTATCAAACGTCAGTACAAAATGCTATCATGTAAACGACCAGTATGTTTTCATGTTTTTCACAGACAAGGGGCATTATGACTGTAAACTAACTCGTTCGACATCACAGTGAGAGACCGCATTTGCCGATGACCTCAGATGTTAACTCCCACAGTGCTCAAAGCCATTTGAAACATTTGATGACCACATTTAAGATCGATGGAACTGGCAAATAGTTAATCATGTTGTTCGAATAACCCGAACGAACACTTTCAGATAAGTTCGCAGGAAAAGCACGGACACAGTATCTGGAAAGATAGAGATAACCCACCCTGACATTTTATGGTGTTTTCAAATTTGTGCCTTGTTATCTGTCGAAGTATCGTGGTTTTCATTCGGTTGCATTACTGCGAGTTGTTAGAGGATACCACACGGTGGAAAAAGCGTGGACTCCGTAATTAACTAACTAGCTGCCGGCTTTTTCTTCTCCGATATATCAAAAATAATGCATAAGTCACTCATAACAAGCCCTCCTATATCTCAGAATACAAAAATTCTCATATACTAGAGGGCGGGCCACGGGGCATTCTATATTTTCAGTCGGCCCCCTTGTTAACATGTGAATGTGCTCGCGCCATGTACCGTATTTGATGTGACCAACATATTATGCCATTGACTTCTGCATGGAACAAGACCAGTACTTGCACGCCTGAGCTTGTAATTACCAAGTGAAAATTCGCTGTTTCCTTTGCGACACCCTGTAACATGTGAAAATTATACTTGACAAGCAACAACATTTTTCAACACGTGGTTCTTTAAAATCAAGAGCTATTGTTACCCTATATTGTTCGAGAGTCTACCTCACATTAGCATCGTCACTGCTATGTGAGTGCGTCCAGACAATGAGACTTGGTACTTCTCCAGAGGCGGGCTGCCTGCTAGCCTACACCGCAAAGCCCAGAATCAGCCCCCGGGGCAGTAGAAGGAGATCAGTAAAGTGCAACCACCTACCCTTCGTTCCGATATGCTCACTTAGGCACTATACACCATCACTCGCAAGAAATTGATCTACCACCAGATGCAGAAATCCCTTTCAAGCGACCCGGAATTCTTCAGCGCCGCTGCCTCAATCCATGTTCCGGTAACTGGGTCGCAAGTCGCAGTGTAAGCATCTGGAGGTATCATTCCTGGTTGACTACATCACGACTCAGTGGCTCTTAGCTCGCCGCCGATAAGACTGACCTCGCCACGTCCTGTGAGGGCGTGTGGCTACCATCTAGACATAGGTGCTACAAATGTAGACAAAGGAGTCCTGATATTACGGTCCACCACACTGACCCGACGCTGCTCAAAAGTGGCCTTACACCCTGAGACCACACCACTGCAGTCGTAGGTAGGAGGGTTGGAACTTTGATAGTGACATCTATTTTTTTACAGCCCGTACAAAATAGATACTTCTTTCAAAGCTTTACTGACCATCAAAGTAGCCACCAGCATTGTGTATAACACGTTGCCAGCTATGTGGAAGTCGTAGTGTACTCTTAGCAGTGCCAGTTGCGTTGACAGTTCGAGCGATGCGGTCTATTGCTTGACGAATTGGTAGCACTTCTAAAGCGAATGCCGTGAAGTGTTTCTTTCGTTTTAGAAATCGAGTTGAGCTCACGAGGGCTTAAGTCAGGGGAGTGCAGTAGGTGGTATAGCACGTAGCAGCCCCATCAGTCAAACAAATCAGCAACAGCTTGCACTGTACGTCCTTGAGCATTGTTCTGCAAAATGATGGTCAGGTTCTGCAGAAAGTGCCATTACTTCTGTCTCTCAGCTTGTCGTAGGCTGTGTTCCAAAAATGAACAGCATAGAGACAGAAGTGATGACACTTTTTGCAGGACCTGACCATCATTTTGCAGAACAATACTCTAGCATGCACAGTGGAAGCTGTTACTGATTTGTTTGACTGACGGGGCTGCTCAGTGCTATGCCACCTGCTGCACTCCCCTGACGTAAGCCCTCGTAAGTTCTACTCAGATTCTGAACTGAAGAAAACACTTCACGGCATTCGCTTCAAAACTACTACAAATTTGGAGGGCAGTAGACCGCACTACTCGAACTGTCAACACAACCGGCACTGTTAAGAGTATCCTACGACTTCCACATCACTGGCAACGAGTCATAAACAATGCTGGTGACTACTTTGAAGGTCAGTAAAACTTTCAAAGACGTATCTGTTTTGTACGAGCTGTAGATAAATAGTTGCCACTATTAAAGTTGCAACCCTCGTATAATGAGCACCATTCTGACCGTCATGTAGGGTTTCAGCAGCCCTGCATAACTACCACGAGATCTGGAAAGGAAAGCGTCTTTTCATCTGTGCCACTCCATATAGCGATTAATTATACCTTGCGCCGGGAAACGAGTTTGTTGCCCAGAATAAAAATATCCTCATTCGCAGTGTGGTCATTTTTGGAGAACCGCAGGCAGTCAACTCGGCGATCGTTAGTGCACTTTCCATTGACGTAAAACCAGAAGTCGGTACGCCTACAGTGGCACACCTAACAATAGTAATGTACACAAGAATAACTTCATGTCATCTTTTCAGACGAGTCAGAGTCATGTGTACAGCAATATAACTACCGTATCCACATGGAGAGGCTCTGAGGAGAACGAAGATTGCAAGTGAAATTCATCATTTTCAGACGAGTCCAGTATCTAATGTGATGGTATCGGTGCAGTTTGGAACACACAAGCCAGCCGCTGTGGCCGAGCGGTTCTAGGCGCTACACTCTGGAACCGCGCGAGCGCTACGGTCGCAGGTTCGAATCCTGCCTTGGGCATGGATGTGTGTGATGTTCTAAGGTTAGTTAGGTTTAAGTAGTTCTAAGTCCAGGGGACTGATGGCCTCAGATGTTAAGTCCCATAGTGCTCAGAGCCATTTGAACCTTCATCCCCTCTGGTTTGCGTAGCCAATAATTCGTATGTTCCCGCTAACTCTCACCCAATGAAGACGTGTCGTCATTAGTCACCGAGAGACAGGCACACCAACACTTACCAGCCACTGTGATTAACGAAATCAGGTGCAGAGTTGTCACTGCATTGAATGACGTGCCCACAGCTATCGTCCAAACAGAGACTGACTCAGTGACCAGGTAAGTTAAATCTGTTGATACTACCAGAGTTAGCAGCTCTGTATACTGCTTTCGTAAGCTACGTACCTCCATATCACTAACAAATTTAACCATGCATTCTTCCCACTATATTCTATAAGAAAAAATAGCATCTTGCTATTTTCTGACCTTCCTGGTATTGCAGATTTGATGGCCATCAGTATAGGTGGAGAAGAAAATTCAGAATAACCATCTGTGATCGACATTGGATGCATCGATTAAATTTTAAATTAAATTTAGTATGCTTGCTTACGAAAAACGTTTTAATGGCCAACATATATTCACTTCAAAATGGGTAAGCACTTGTACAAAGAACATCATAGAAAACACAAACATAAAAAAAGTTTTGCAACACCCCAGTTCCGAAAACTCCTGAAGATGGACGTTCCCTGTGGATATTGCACCACAGACTCAGTCCCTTTGACTGTTCAGAGATGTCACTAAACCCGCCCAAAGATGTAAACAACCATGCATGAGCAGCTATTAGACGTAGGGGTCCGACAGCTAATCAGTCCCAGTCATTCCACTCGGAAGAAGGCACACAGCTCGTGTTGTCTGTAGTTCAAACATACCTAGACGATCAATACCGCGGCGAGGTCCATCTTTGCAACTACGACACCATGCAGTGCGATAGAGATGGGGCGAACAACATGCCGGATGAACCGCTCAAGACGTCACGTACTCTTCACCGATGAGTGTCGCATATGCCTTCAACCAGACAATCGTCAGAGACGTGTTTGGGGGCAGCCCGGCCAGACTGAACGCCTTAGACACACTGTCCAGCGAGTGCAGCAATGTTCCCTGTTTTTTGGGGTGGCATTATTTGGGACCGACGTATGTCACTGGCGGTCACAGAATGCGCCCTAACGGCTGTACAATACGTGAATGCCTTTCTCCGTCTGATATTACAACCATATCGGCAGCATATTGGCAAGGCATTCGTCTTCATGGGCGACAAGTCACGCTTGCATCATGCACATCTTGTAAATTACTTCCTCCAGAATAACGACATCGCTCGACTAGAGTGGCCAACATGTTCTCCAGAGAGATTGAAAAGGGCTGTTTAAGGACGACGTGACCCATAAACCACTCTGAGAGATCTACGCCGAATCGCCGTTGAGGAGTGGGACAATCTTGACTAACAGTGCCTTGATGAACTTGTGGACAGTATGCCACGACGATTACAGGCATGCATCAGGGCTCTTGCTACTAGGTATTCGAGGTACCGCTGTGCACAGAAGTTTGGACTTCCACCTCTGGAGGTCTCGCTGTAGTGTGGTACAACATGCAATGTGTGGTTCTAATGAGCAACAAAAAGGGTGGAATTGATGTTTATCCTGATCTCGGAACCGAGGTGATGCCATACTTATTTCTTATGCGTAAAAGCAGAACCCTTGAAATAGTCAAGTTTACTATTTCAGCAGTTATTTTGATTACCAGTTCTAGGAAACTAAAGTGCCCTCTTCGGTTCCACACAGCGTTGCTTGTAAGTGTGGGCACAGCAGGTTCATGTGCTATGGAGTGTGATGCACTTTTACATAACAAAGATATACATGACAAATATTCATGAATCTCTGCCACGTGCATGTTATACCATTAGACATCATAATAAGAGACTTCAAGATCAAGACGCTGTCCCAGGTGTCTCCAGACATTTCGATGGTCACTGGGGTTCAGTTCGATGCGATATTCCAGTCAATAAGGTTCCAGGTCGAAGGCGTGTCTGGAGAAGCCCAGACAGCAGGGGGATGCAAACCTGACTGTCGTCTGCCATACCGCCAGACAGCCAGGAGTGATGGTCTGGGTATCATGTCTTTTCGTAGCATGACCCCATTAGTTGTAAGCAGCACCCTTACAGCACAGCGGTGCGACCAACTCGTCCACTGACTCATACGTGCAAGTACTAGCCTTGTTCCATACAGAAGTCAATGGCATAATATGTTGGTCACATCAGATACGGTACATGGCGCGAGCACATTCACATGTTAACAAGGGGGCCGACTGAAAATGTGGAATGCCCCGTGGCGCACCCTCTAGTATATGAGAATTTCTGTATTCTGAGATGTAGGAGAACTTGTTATGAGCGACTTAAGCATTATTTTTGACATATCGGAGAAGAAAAAGCAGGCAGCTAATAACTTAGTTACGAAGTCCACGCTTTTTCCAGCGTGCGGTATTCTCTAACAACTAGCAGTAATGCAACCGAATGAAAACTAGGATACTTCGACAGATAACAAACTGTCATTTCCAAGACACAAATTTGAAAACACCATAAAATGTCAGGAAGTGTTATCTTTCCAGATACTGTACCCGTGCTTTCCCTGCGAACTTATCTGAAAGTGTTCGTTCGGGTTATTCGAACAACATGATTAACTATTAGCTAGTCCCATCGATCTTAAATGCGGTCTTCAAATGGTTCAAACGGCTCTGAGCACTATGGGAATTAACATCTAAGGTCATCAGTCCCCGTAGACTTAGAACTACTTAAATCTAACTAACCTAAGGACATCACACACATCCATGTCCGAGACAGGATTCGAACCTCCGACCGTAGCAGCAGCGCGGTTCCGGACTGAAGCGCCTAGAACCGCTCGGCCAAAGAGACCGGCAAATGCGGTCTCTCACTGTGATGTCGAACGAGTTAGATTACACGCATAATGCCCCTTGTCTGTGAAAAACATGAAAACATACTGGTCATTTATACAATAGCATTTTGCACTGACGTTTGATACCTGCAACTCTTTTTTACACTTAACAATACAACCAGCGGTACTTAAAATGAAAAACATACACTTAAAAAATATGAAGTAGAAGCTTTTAAGTATAATGATTTATGTTAATGTTTCAAGTAAATTCTTGCCAGTCGTGCTATTGTAATGACATAAGTTACTATTATTTTCGAATTAGAATACCTTTTTGAAAACAAACTCCTATTCATTAGTAAATGCGCTGCAAGGCTGTTGTCACCAAGCATAACTGTTCTCTAGATTGTCATCAAGAGGTTGTAGGGTGAACATCACGTATTATTCTTACTACATGCTTCTGTGCGATAAGCACTTTCTTCGACTACGAAGGATTGTCAAAATGTACGATGCTGTAACAAATTAATAAATGAAAGTTTTTTTTTTTTTTGACATTTTCATCTCCAAGATTTTATGTTGTCCGTAAGGGTGTAGTTGCTGAAGTTGAACTTGTCATCTGTAACATTTGAACTGAAATAAGCGTTCTTATCAACAGATGATTCTGTATTGCAGGTGTACCTACAATGCAGGCCTAATCGTATTGAACTGATAAACTGTGTAACCTCCTTTTGCTGACCTTGTCGTCAGACAGTCGGCTGCCTGAGAAAAATAATACTTGGTGTCCTCGAAAAAGCTATATCAGCTGTTCTCGCCCTCTGACATCACGTGGGCTGTATCAGTAGAGCAGCTGACCCAACGTAGCGGAGTATGATTTCTCCCATGCACACGATTGATCACAATCACTTACAGCATTTGTTATTCTCCTCATATATTTCAATGAATAGGACGCTGCACCCTAGCTAACTGAACCTAAGTTTTCTGCAGCCTAATGGTTTTGCTACACTACCTCGTTTGCGGTCCCCCTGCCTCCAAGCTACGAGAACCTTATCCCCTCCACACTTCCCTATCACTACCGCTCTCACTCCAGATCCGCTATCAACGTGAAGAGTGCCTTTTGTAAAGCAGAACGTGCTTTATCAGTTAATCAGAATCCCACTGGCCACCTCTAGAGCGACAGACCTCCTGCAGAACTCAGGGTGCAAATAAATTGGAAACTCAAATCTGCTGCTGACATTTCTTACCTACAGGTAAAGGTTAGTGACGTATGATAAAGCACTTCTTAGTTATTAGAGTTACCAACAATCAAACATAGCATTTCCTTGTGTGCAGTTTTTTTCTGGGCTGATGCGTGTGTAACACGATCGGAAAAACTTCCGTATATGGATCGTGAAAGAACGTTCCAAGAAATGCATAGTATTTTAGCCACAGCTCTATCCTTGAGATAAAATTGAAAACTCAGTGGAGAAATAATTTTCGTGCCACTAATCACTCGAACATGGCCAGACACATAGTGAGAGAACTTGTGATGCGAATAAGCATCTAAATTATATAAAAATGTCGTTTTAAATTCGAAAAAAAAGAATGGTTCAAATGGCTCTGACCACTATGGGATTTAACATCTGAGGTCATCATTCCCCTAGAACTTAGAACTACTTAAACCTAACTAACCTAACGACGTAACACACATCCATGCCCAAGGCAGGATTCGAACCTGCGACCGTAGTGTTTGGCCGCTTACAGACTGAAGCGCCTAGAACCGCTCGGCCACAACGCCCGTCTTTTAAATTCGATTGATGTTATAAATATTCTCTGCATCAGACACATGTTCGATGAATTCGGTATGTTTTTATCATATTTATCTTTGTTTTAAGTCGACGTATTCCATTTTATAAAAACAGCTCGTCTAAAATACAGAATTTTAGATATATTATCTGCGAATGATTTACTCAGTGACATGCACGATTTAAATATTGTGCACTATCCAACTATTGCAGTAGCATCTTTGCTGCCAACGTTATACTTCAAACAAGATCTATAACTCGAACTTTGGCTGAATGACGATTATACGGTTTGTGTTTACTTTTTCAATAATCATTAGAAAAATGGAGTACACTTTAATCATCACACTGTTTAATGTGAAGTCAGAGGGATAGGTATTTGACAATAAGCATTTGACTGATTTATTGCGCATCATATTCGGATTTAAATGAAACTAGTATGTTTGGAACAGTCATTGACGAGAGCAGTATCTGGATTTGAATCGTTATTTGAGACGCAGCTGACAATTCCCAGTGATGAAACAAAGGAGTTTAGATATTTTATATGTTCGCATCTTTACATTTATTACTAGATTATTTTTCAAAGAAGCGTTTAGTTATGTCGTCCTGGGACATAGGTTTTGGGATTGAATTGCAATAAGGGCCAGTATCGTTGCTTACAGTGATTTCCACCATTCGACACGTGAAACTTTGTTTTGTTTCGTAATCACGTTAAATCTGTGTTATAGATTACCATAATGTGTAGGCTTTCACGGCCGTCTTCATTAGTTAGAATTTCCGAGTTGAGAGGCCGTGGTCGATCTGTAAAACTTCTTCTTCCCGACGTTTCGTTGCCAACTGCGGGCATCATCTTCCGATGTGAGTCAACGACCGGCTGCCAGGGTGTTTAACAATGTGTCACATATTTTTTTATACACCGTGTACAATTATTGCAGCACTTTTTTAAGGTACTGTGCGTTTCGTGTTTTTGCAAAGGTTCCCAAAAGCACTGGGTTGTAAGTCTACATAGATATAGTGATGTTCGATTATTATTCTCCATTCACAGTGATGTATTGTTCAAGTGTGGCTTACTGAACGAGAAGGAGTTAGAAAGCCTGTACTACGTCTTTTAACAGCAAAGTGTACCTGTCTAGCAATTGTATCGATATGTATCTGGCTATATTCAAACACTTGTAAACTCACACCAGTACATATACTGCACAACGGTAGAATCTGTCATTATTCTGAAGATAACATATTGCGGCTCAACCAGTAAAGATCGTATGTATGCTACTAACGGACAGTTTCTAACCTTATATATGGGACAAAGAAACTGAATTAAGGCTACGTTTATTCTACCAGAGACTGAAAATGCCATACCACCTCAAAAGAGTACAATAAGAGCTCGGGTGGCGTAGTTTGTCGTTCTGCTGCTTGACTTACCAGACATTTACAAATCTGACGCTGTGACTCCTCATAGACACTTTACACAGGCAGAAATGAGTCAATAATCCGGACTAGCATTAATCACAAATTGTTTATTTGTTATTACTTCAGAAAGGCATGACATGCGAACATTAGTCAGACTACGGTTATGAAAAAGAATTTAAATAAACCTTTTTTAGACAAATGGAAATGAGCGTTTGGCGTCATTGGCCTGGGCAGGTCCGGGCCGCCTTGGTGAATGTCTTATTACATTCGACGCCACATCGATCTGCGCGCCGGATGGGGATGAAATGATGATGAAGACAACACAACACCCAGTCCCTTAGTCGACAAAATCCCCGACCTAGCTGCGAATCGAACCCCGGGCCCCTCAGGATGGCAGGCCGTCACGCTGACCATTTATTTTAACCCCATTTTGTTAGTTTTCGTTCGTTGCATCTGCTCGTGGCGGACGTCGCAAGACACCCCTTTCAGTTCGTCGTTGATCCATTAACTCTTTTTTTATTATTATTATTATTACAGAGGGCAGCTAACCCTCTGACCGAACACGCTGAGTTACTGTGCCGGCTACTCAGCTACCGGGGCGGACTGTTTATTAGAACAACTGCTATGACAAACCGTCGCACAGATTAGTGCAGCATGAAGGAAATGTTACACTTAATTCAGCCATATTCTGGTTGATTCCTGAATTGGTAATATTAAAAAAGAGACACAGAAAATTTCCCAATCTATCTGGTGAATGAACAATGACTTACTAAAATGCGTTCGCACTGCTACTAGATTCGTAGGAAAACGAAGGTTGTCACACTCTTTCTACATAACACACCAAATTGCGAGGAAAACAGTAACAATTACCGCGTACAGCTGAGCGGGACCAAAATTAAAGAGCGACATGTGCTCGTCGTTGAACGCCATACACACACACACACACACACACACACACACGAATTCTTCTCCTGTCCCAGGCTTTTCAGCTCAGAGTAGCTATTGCAACCTAAGTCCTCAATTTAAAAACTGAGGATACTGGACATATTACAATCTCGGCCTCGCCCTACAGTTTTAACCTTCTACAGCTCCCTCTTACACCATGGATATTATTCCCTGAGGTCTTAACACATGTCTAATCATCCTTTCGCTACTCCATCATAGTGTTTTCCATATATTTGTTTCCTTATCGATTTTTAGAAAGCCTCCTCATTCATTTACTTATTAGTTCGTCTAATTTTCTACTTTCCTCTCTGGCACTACATTTCCAATGCTTCGCCACTCTTGTGTTCCCGTTTTCCCACAGCCCATGTTTCCCTACCATGCAATGCTGTGCGCCAAACTTACACTCTCAGAAATTTCTTCCTCAAATTAAGACGTGTGTTTGATATTAGTAGATTTCTCTTGGCCAGGAATGCACTTAATTCTATGTTATACTGCTTTTCATGCCCTCCTTTCTCTTTCCGTTGTGGGTTACTTTGCTGCATACGTAGCAGAATACTTTGCGATTCCCAGTTCCGGTGTTCTCATTTCTTCTCGTTGCTTTTGTCTTTCTACGATCTACTGTCAGTCCAGATTCAGTAATTATTATGCTGTTCATTCCACTCGACAGATCCTGTAAATGGTCTCACACAGGACAAGTATCACAGTAACAAACTGTGTGTTTACTTCCAGGCAGCGTTATTGTCGGCGCTCAGATTCCCAGATCATATTCGTCCAGTACGTGAGAATGAGAGCAAATAGCGACTTCCAACAAATTTAAAGCATAATTTGAAACATTTCCAAACATTTTTCTCCCTTGCGTGCTTAATGTCAAATGTTTAAAACATTAAATCGTTTGTAAACTAATCAGACGTTTGAAGCTGTTTCTACATGTGAGCTCGAAAAGTATCGGAGTATAACTGGTTAACTATAGAAGACAAGGCCATGAAACATATAGAAAGTATCATAAAAAAAGGTTCAAATGGCTCTGAGCACTATGCGACTTAACTTCTTAGGTCATCAGTCGCCTAGAACTTAGAACTATCTAAACATAACTAACCTAAGGACATCACACACTTCCATGCCCGAGGCAGGATTCGAACCTGCGACCGTAGCAGTCGCTCGGCTCCAGACTGTAGCGCCTAGAACCGCACGGCCACTCCGGCCGGCAAAGTATCATAATCATTGTTAGTTGTACTTCAACAGCTCATCTGTAACGGAACATAGAATTTCGTATCGGGTACTAATATAACATCAGAGAATTGTTACATATGTATGGATGTGTTCTTCAGCATGTATATTAGCGACCCATGGTAGCAGTTGAACGTGTATGGTTCGTGAATCGCCCTGAAGTCTCTCGTTCAGGCTTTATGGTACGCTGTTCCTGAAGAACACAGTCACAGGCTGTTCATTTCGACTCCATGACGTGCAGAAGCTGTTATCTCGCTTCAAGCCGGTTTCACCTTACACGTGTTGAGTTGAGGCGAGGAATACTGTTTTAGTGCTCTACACATTTAAACGCTTCTAAGTGAATTTCACATTTATACCAAATTTAATTGTGTCCTGATGATTCCACAGTAATACTGAAATATTCACGAGCAATAATGAATGTACAGACATCAAAATAAGTTTGGGATCACCCCGGTTCCCAGAACTCCTGAAGATAGACTTTGACTGTGGACTTAGTATCACAGACACAGTCCCTTTGACTGTTCAGAGATGTCACTAAACCCGTCCAAAGATGTAAACAAACTTGCATGAGCCGCGCCTAATAGACGGAGGGGGCCGATAGCTCATCAGTTCCAGCCATTCCACCAGGAAGGAGGTACACGGCTCGTGTTGTCTGCAGTTCTACCACGCCTGGACGGTCAATACCGCGGTTCGACTGCGTCCGCAATGTTACTTTGTGAAAGGAAGGGCTTTTAACAAGGGAAGGGTCCAGGCGTCTCGGAGTGTACCAAAGCGATTTTGTTCGGACATGGAGGAGTTACAGTAACTGTCGATGACATGCCTCGCTTAGGCCGCCCAAGGGCTACTACTGCAGTGGATGACCGTTACTTACGGATTACGGCTAGTAGAAAACATGACAGCAACGCCACCAAGTTGAGTAGTTCTTTTCGTGCAGCCACGGGATGTCGTTTTACGACTCAAACTGAACATGGCGAATGGACCGGTCAGGGTTGGCATCACGATGAGTATCGCATATGACTTCATCCAGACAATCATCGGAGACGTGTTTGGAGGTAGCCCGATCAGGCTGAACGCCTTAAATACACTGTCCAGCGAGTGCAGCAAGGTGAAGGTTCCCTGTTGTTTGGAGTGGCATTATGTGGGGCCGACCTACACCGCTAGTGGTGATGGAAAGCGTCATAACGGCTGAACGATACTTGAATGCCATCCTCCGACCGATAGCGCATCAATATCGGCAGCATACTGGCGAGGCATTCGTCTTCATGGACGAAAATTCGCGCCCCCATCGTGTACATCTTCTGAATGACTGCGTTCAGGATATCGAAACAGGCGCGACTAGAGTGGCCAGTATGTTCTCCAGACATAAACCCTATCGTACATGCCTCGGATAGATTGAAAAGGGCTGTTTAAGTACGACGTGACCCACCAGCATCTCGGAGGGATCTACGCCGGATCGCCGTTGAGGAGTGGGACAACCTGTACCAACTGTGCGTTGATGAACTTGTGGATAGCATGCCACGACGAGTACAGGCATGCATCAGGGCTCTTGCTACCAGGTATTCGAGTACCGTTGTGCGCAGCAGTTTGCACCAACACCCCTGGAGGTCTCGCTGTATCGCTGTATGGTGGTACAACATGCAATGTGTGGTTTTCATCAGCAATAAAAAGGGTGGAAATGATGTTTATGTTGATCTCTATTCCAATTTTGTGTACAGGTTCCGGAACCCTCGGAGCCGAGTTAATGCAAAATTGTTTTTGATGTGTGTGTATTGCCGAAAATACCAATGTCCAGTATAAATAGGTAAGAAGAGTAAATAAAGTTGAGTGCACGTTAGTATCATTATGTTTGTTTCTCTTTCTAGAGACGTGATAGAATCGAATAAATATTCTTCAGTTTCAATCCTCGTGTGTTCCTAAAACTTATAAACGGTAGATGCCATTGTAAAGACTCCCCTTTTTTTTTTGGTCATCAGTCTTATGACTGGACCTGTGTTAACCTCTTCATCTCAGAGTAGCACATGCAACCTACGTTCTCAGTTATTTGTTGGATGTATTCCAAACTCTGTCTTCCTCTACAGTTTTTGTCCTCTACAGCTCCCCTCTAGTACCATGGAAGTCGTTCCTTCATGTCTTAACAGATGTACTGTCATCTTGTCTCTTCTCCTTATCAGTGTTTTCCACATATTCTTGCCTCTTATGTGTAGAACCTCCTCATTCCTTATCTTATCAGTCCACCTAATTTTCAACATTCGTCTGTAGCACCACATCTCAAATGCTGCGATTCTTTTCTGTTCCGGTTTTCCCACAGCCGAAGTTTCACTACCATACAATGTTGTACTCCAGACGTACATTCTCAGAAATTTCTTCCTCAAATCAAGGTCGAAGTTTGATATTAGTAGACTTGTCTTGGCTGGGAATGCCCTTTGTGCCATTGCTAGTCTGTTTTTGATGTCCTCCTTGCTCTGTCTGTCTAGGTTATATTACTGCCTAGGTAGCAGAATTACTTAACTTTATGCACTTCGTGACCATCAATCCTGATGTTAGTTTTCTCGCAGTTCTCATTTCTACTACTTCCCATTACCTTTGTCTTTTTTCGATTTACTCTCAATCCATACTCTGTACTCATTAGACTGTTCATTTCGTTCAGCAGATCAGGCAGTTCTTCTTCACTTTCACTCAGGATAGCAAAGTCATCAGTGAATCGTTTCATTGACATCCTTTCACCTTGAATTTTAATTCCACTCCTGAACCTTTCTTTTATTTCTATCATTGCTTCCTCGATGTACAGATTGAACAGCAGAGACGAAAGGTTACATCCTTGTCTTACACTCTTTTTAATATGAGCACTTCGTTCTTAGTCGTCCACTCTGATTATTCCCTCTTGGTTGTTGTATATGATGTATATGCTTACCCCTACTTTTTGCAGAATTTAGAACATCTTGCACCATTTTACATTGTCGAACGCTTTCTCCAGGTCGACAAATCCTGTGAACATGTCGTGATTTTTCTTTATTCTTGCTTCCATTACTAACCGCAATGCCCTAATTACCTCTCCCGTGCCTTTACTTTTAATAAAGCCAAACTGATCGTCAGCTAGCGCATCCTCAATTTTCACATCCATTCTTCTGTTTATTATTCTTGTAAGAAACTTGAGTGTATGAGCTGTTAAGTTGATTGTACCATAATTCTCGCACTTGTCAGCTCTTTACGTCTTCGGAATTGTGTGGATGATGCTTTTCCGAAAGTCAGATGGTATGTCGCCAGACTCATACATTCTACACACCAACGTGAATAGTCGCTTTGTTGCCACTTCTCCCAATGCCTTTAGAAACTCTGATGGAATGTTATCCATCCCTTCTGCCTTATTTGACCTTAAGCCCTCCAAGGCTCTTTTAAATTCCGAGTCTAATACTGGATCCCCTATCTCTTCTAAACCGACTCCTTTTGTTCTTATATCACATCATACAAATCTTCCCCCTCATAGAGGCTTTCAATGTATTCTTTCCACCTATCCGCTCTCTCCTTTGCATTTATCAGTGGAATTCCCGCTGCGCTCTTAATGTTACCACCCTTGCTTTTTATGTCACGGAAGGTTGTTTTGAGTTTCCTGGAGGCTGAGTCTGTCCTTCCGACAATCCTTTCTTTTTCGATGTCTTCACATTTTTCCTGCAACCATTTCGTCTTAGCTTCACTGGAATTCCTATTTATTTCATTCCTCAGCGACTTGTATTTCTGTATTCTTGAGTTTCCCGGAACATTTTTGTACTTCCTCCTTTTATCAATCAACTGAAATATTTCTTCTGTTACCACGGTTTCTTTGCAGTTTCCTTCTTTGCACCCATGTTTCCTTTCCCATCTGCTGTGATGGCCCTTTTTAGAGATGTCCTTTCCTCTTCAACTGTACTGCCTACTGAGCTATTCCTTATTGCTGTCTCTATAGCCTTAGAGAACTTCATGCGTATTTCGTCATTCTTTAGTACTTCCGCATCCCACTTCTTTGCGTATTGCTTCTTCCTGAATAATGTCTTAAACTTCAGCCTACTCTTCATCACTACTATATTGTGAGCTGAGTCTGTATCTGCTCCTAGGTACGCATTACAATCCAGTATCTGATTTCGAAATCTCTGTCTGACCATGATGTAATGTAACTGAAATCTTCCCGTACCACCTGGCCTTTTCCAAGCATACCTCCTCCTCTTGTGATTCTAGAACAGGGTATTCACTATTACTAGCTGAAACTTGTTACAGAGCTGAATTAGCCTTTCTCCTATCTAATTCCTTGTCCCAAGCGCATATTCTCCTGTAACCTTCTCTTCTACTCCTTCCCCTACAACTGCATTCCAGTCCCCCATGACTATTAAATTTTCATCCCGTTTTACATACTGTATTACCCTTTCAATACCCTAATAAACTTTCTCTATCTCTTCGTCTTCAGCTTGCGAGTCGGCATGTATACCTGAACTATCGTTGTCGGTGATGGTTTGGTGTCGATTCTGATAAGAACGACCCTATCACTGAACTGTTCACAGAAACACACTCTCTGCCTTACTTTCCTATTCATAACGAATCCTACTCCTGTTATAACATTTTTTGATGCTGTTGATATTACCCCATACTTATCTGACCAGAAGTGCTTGTCTTCTTTATATTTCACTCACCCCTGCTGTATCTTGATTGAGCCTCTGCATTTCCCTTTTCAGATTTTCTAGTTTCCCTACCACGTTCAAGCTTCTGACATTCCACACCGACTCGTAGAACATTATCCTTCCATTTATTATTCAACCTTTTTCTCACGGTAACCCCCCACTTGGCAGTACCCTCCCAGAGATCTGAAGGGGGATTATTCCGGAATCTTTTGCCAATGGAGAGGTCATCATGACACTTCTTCAGTTACAGGCCACATGTCCCATGGATACACGTTATACGTCTTTAATGCGGCGGTTTCCATTGCCTTCTGCATCCTCATGCCGTTGATTATTGCTGATTCTTCCATCTTTACAGGCAGTTTCCCAACCCTAGGACAAGAGAGTGCCCTGAACCTCTGTTCCCTCCTCTTCCCTCTTTGACAAACCGTCGGCAGAATCACTTCCTATGTCGGACGTTTTCCGTCACCAATGCTGATTATTAATCAAAATCCAAGTAGTGGCGGGATTCGAACCCAGGATCGACGACGTTTTAATTACAAGCTGCAGACACTACCCCGTGACCACAGGTGCAACTGAACCGCTTACACCACTTATATTTCAATGGTTTACAGCGTCCACTCTGCAACAAAGATAAAAAAAAGTAAATATAACTGAGTTGTAGCTGGCTCATGCTATGTGTTGGATTAAATCGTGGTTGCTATTCTCCGTCTCCCACGGTTATCGTGATTATGCTGTTATCCCAACTTTCTGCGGGTGGCAGCAGCGGAGTGTATCGATATTCGCACCTTGGACTATCTTTGGCCTGGCGCTTATAGTTTCTGGCTGGGCTGTATGCGGGAAGTTGGTCGGTTGGCTTAGAGCAGTGAGGAAATCTCCGTGGCGCATGTTTGGCCGGGCCTGCCGGTGGCCTCTATGCAGTGTTGGAGTGTGTGGTTCTGTTACCATTGCTACGAGGTTCGTGGTTCACCGATCCTGGACATGAAAGCTGAGTTTTGACTTAATCTACCAGCAAGACGCAACTGCTCACATTGTGTCGTTTGGTGTTCGTTGTCAGCTGTTGGGATATTCTCTCGCGCAACAACATGTGTTTTCAAGTGGCAAATTTTAGCCACCCTAAGGTGGAGTTTAACTGCACGTGGGATTTGAACTGAAGTGCACCAGTGGAATCTTCAGCCTTGTTTAATGTTTTGGTTACCTACCATGGCTGTTGACGTAAATTCTGGCAGTGTATTTTCCTCATCGTGTTGTCACTGTCCAGCAAGGTGTGTAGCTTGACAGCTCAATGTATAATTGGTTGTGGGCGCCAATACCGTGTACGTTGTTTCATTGAAATCCCTGTTGTGTGCTGGCCGGGTGAACCGGAAGTTATCTTGTCGGTGGGTCCGTTGACTGTCTGTCGGTTGTGGTGTCGTCGGATCGACAAAGGTTGGGCCGACTGCCTGTCTCACCTAAGCGAGCATTAGTGTTTGAATTCCAGGCCAACCCTCGGAACTTCTGAGTGCCCCTGGGTGTACTGACTTTTCTTGTTTGTTCCTGTTGTTTGTACTTGTATGGCTTCTAGCAGATCTTTAGACTAAGGTTCTTTGGAACCTTAAGGCGTTGGATGGTTTGGGCCTTTGGCCTTATTTAAGGACTGTTTTATGTAAAGCCATTGGCATTTTTAAAATTAATGTTATTGAGTCTTAAATGTTGGGCCTTCAGCCGATTTTGAATTAAAGCTGTTCTGCTCTTAAGCTGTTAAATGGTTTGGGCCTTCAGCGTAATTTAAGAACTGTTTTTCATAATGCTTTTGAAACTTTTAAAATTAGTGTTATTGAGTCTTAAGTGTTGGCTCTTTGGCCGATTTTGAATTTAAGTTGTTTGCTCTTAAAGTGTCAGGTTCTTTGGGCCTTCAACCTAATTAAGGAACTGTTTTAAGATAAGGCTTTGCCTTTTAAATTTATGATTTTGCTTGAGCTTTAAGTTACTGGCTTTCAGCCGTTTTTAAATTAAAGTGGTCTTGCCCTTAAGGCAAGAGATTGTACGGGGCATTCAGCCGTTAATTAAGTTCCACAACTAAAGCTGTGTGTTTTTTTTTTAATTTCTTGGCACTTCTAATGTTTAATCAAATACAGTGTTGTATGTTCGAGGGTAACTAACAGCTGCTTGCTTTGGCCCCTTTACACAACTTAAACTACCTGTCCTGTACTGCGAGTTTAGCAGGGCGTATCACTGGTAGCAGAGCGTAGTTGCGCTTGTGCTTGCCATTCTAGTTGCTGTCAGTTTCACTCTTGTTTCGTTGTTTTGGCTGTTACTTGTTTCAGGTGCTTATCGTCATGGCAGTCAGATAGTTTCCAGGGATAGGCCTGCTGAGAAAGGAACACCTTGTTTATGTGTAGGCAAGCCGGCCGATGTGGCCGAGCGGTTCTAGGCGCTTCAGTCTCGAACCGCGCGAGCGCTACGGTCGCAGGTTCGAATCCTGCCTCGGGCATGGATGTGTGTGATGTCCTTAGGTTAGTCAGGTTTAAGTAGTTCTAAGTTCTAGGGGACTGATGACCTTAGATGTTAAGTCCCAAAGTGCTCATAGCCATTTGAACCATTTTTCGAGTTGGCAATATGGCGCCAAGCGGTTGAGGGCAGTGTTCCAGAATTGGTAAACCATTTGCTAGTTGCCGTTCTTCAGCCTGTTGACGTCACGCCAGCAGTGGTGGGTGAGACAGGAGCGGCAACTGAATTTTTGTTTGAGGCTATTAAAGGCCTTGAGGACACTATTTATCTTTTGGAGGGAACCCAACCTAGTGACAGTAAGTTGGATAGGGCGTGAGCGCAGGTAATGCATTTAATTAATCGGATAGCCGATTTAAGCACGTTAGATTTGGGAGATCATCACAAAAAATTAACCATTCAGTTGGGAACTTTGGTGAGCGCATTACAGTTTAAGCTTACGTGTTTGGAGTTGGATGGGAGGAAGGTTCAAGACAGGGTTGGTTCAAATGGCTCTGAGCACTATGGGACTCAACATCTGAGGTCATCAGTCCCATAGAACTTAGAACTACTTAAACCTAACTAACCTAAGGACATCACACACATCCATGCCCGAGGCAGGATTCGAACCTGCGACCGTAACAGTCACTCGGTTCCGGACTGAAGTGCCTAGAACCGCACGGCCACCACGGCCGGCTTCAAGATAGCGACTTGCGCTGTCAGGGACACAGTGAGAGCCAGCGTGGGGGTGGTACTGTTGCATCCTCTGTCAAGTTAGAGGCTGTGTTTGCCAAGTTTCCTAATCCTCTAGCCTATTTTTTCCGTGATATTACTGAATTGGTTGTGGAGCGACTTGATGATGTAAAAAAATTATTGTTGTTAGAACAACACGCGGCCGCCTTTCGTGTTCCGCACCAAGTAATTTCGTCGTTGTCTTAACCGTTAGCTAGACGCGAGTTGCAGAAACTCCTCTCGCGAGCCATGGCGGAAGGGTTCTCCTATCAGCAATTAAGGGAGTTAGTAATTAGGCAAAAGTTGACCACCAAGGTTCAGAAACAGCTTGAGTGTCGTTACATTTGGGAAGTGCAGCGGTGTGAGGAGCAGTTACATCAGTATGACGATAGAGTTCAGACAGCCTCTTTGGCCTTGCTAATTGATTTACCTGAAGAAGAATTGGTATCTATCGTCCTTAGGGGAATGCGTGCGGCGGTTAAGTCGCATTTTGTCTTCCATAAGCAGCCTTCAACCTGGGAAGAGCTCCGTGACGTGGTCGTAGCAGCATCCGCATTACTACTTGAGAACCATGTACGGCACGGGGTTAAGGGGCAGGACGTCGGCGCTGATTTCGCAGTCTATACATCAGCTGAAGTTATCAAAAGGGAACCCCGGCGTTGTTTCAGGTGCGGCAGCAAAGCTCATTTGGTGCGCTCTTGTGTTCAGCCTGGTGCACAAAAGCCAATAGATAACGCAGGGTTGGGCCGCGAACTCGGGTTCGAGGTTTGAGACATTGGCGTACTTGGGTGGTCGCTCCCTCATCACCACCCTTGCCTTACGTTTGTTCTCGGGTAGGTGGCGAGCCGGTTTGTGCTCTGTTGGATTCTGGTAGTCCCTTTCATTATTGAGCTTCGGGTGGTTTTTGGAATTTGGGCATCTCACGAAACTTCGGTCGGTCCCTTCGCCGGTGCAGAGATGTCGGTTGGCCAATGGCCAGCTGTTGCCTCTGTTTGGTTGGGTCCGGGGAGCATATTGGTCGGAGATTTTTCCTGGATTATGTCTTTAGTCTTGGTTAAGGAACTGCACGTTAATCTAATTTTGGGGTGTGATTTCATTAATAAAACCATGTTGGTCTTGGATTATTCCGGAAACACCCTTTTCTTTAAATTCGCTCCTGGAGAGAAGTTTGGCCTTTGCGAATGCACTAAACCTAGTGTTCATCGAACTGTTGGGGCGTTGGCCGTTGAGGCCGTAGCTAACAAGTTTGATCTGGCCAATCTCTTGCCCCATCAGGCTTCTCAGTTACGCGATTTGTTGCACAGTTTTCCCCATCTCCTTAGTGATAATCTTGGTGTTAGTAACGTTCTTGATTATCATATCCGTCTGTCCGACAATATTCCGTTTAGGCAGTCCCCACACCGCCTCTCACCACGGTGAAGATGCTCATGGCTAAGATAGATGCTCCAACAAGGAGTGATTAGGCCTTCAACATCTGCTTATGCTTCCCCAATATTTCTTGTACGTAAAGATCAGGGTCGTGATTTCAGACCTGTGGTTGACTACCGCCGTTGTCCCTGAATCGGTATCCCTACATGATCTGCATAATTCTTTTACTTCGTTTGCCGGCGCTAATTGGCTTACGGTTCTTGATTTGATCAGGCCTATTACCACATTCCGTTGACTGAAGAAAGTAAACATGTTACCGCATTTTGTCCTGTTTGGAACTTGTTTGAGATCAACGGAGTTCCTTTTGGATTAGCAACTGGAGCGGCTGTGCTTACTCGTTTGTTCGATAATATCCATGGCGACTTAAGGTTATTCTGTGTGTTTAAATATTTGGACGACTTGGTTATCTAAAGCCGTTCGTTTGAGGATCATTTGGAGCGTATTCAGCAAGTTCTTTTGAGATTACAGGGAGCTGGGCTGACGGTTAAGCCCAGTTTGATGACGCTAGCCAAGCAGCAGGTATCTTTCTTAGGTCATATAGTGTCGGGTCAGAGTATTCGCATTGACAAAGAGCGAACTAAAGCTTTACGGACTTTGCCTCCACCTACTGATAATAGGCAAATTATTTTAGGCGTTTCGTTCCCAGTTTTGGTCAGTTTGCGGCACCCTTAAATCAGTTACGCCGGAAGGGCGAGCATTTTGGATGGGGACCCGCCCTGGAGGCTGCCTTTGAGCATATTAAAGCGGCGAAAGTCAGTCCTCCGGTTCTTGGGGTACCCGGTTTTAATAAAAGATTTGTTGTTGAAACTGATGCTTCTAATGCTGGTATTTCAGCTGTTCTCCTCCAGGAGTTTGAGGGGCAGAGACAGCCCTTAGCCTACGCGTCTCGCCGGTTAACTGATGCCGAACTCAAGTACTCCATCTACGAGTGCTGGGCTTTGGCCGTTTTATTTGCATTGGAGAAGTACCACTTCTACCTTGAACATCGGGTTTTCCAATTAGAAACCAACAATCAGGCTTTCAGATGGGTGTTGGCTAGGCCGCGTAAAACTGGCCGTATTGCCAGGTGGGCAGTACGGATTTTGGCATTTCAGTTTGAAGTTAAACATGTGAGGGGCTCTGAAAATATCTTTGCGGATGCCCTCAGCCGGATGTTCACCGAAACTACACCTACTAAGAAAAACCAGCAGGTAGAGGGAGACAGTCTTAATTGTATGGTATTGGGTGAAATTCCCCTCTTGTTTGAAGATGTGGCTCAGCACCAGGATCAGGATCCTGTTTGTGCCCCCATTAAGCAACGTGTGTTGGTAGCAGAGCTGTTGGATGATTTTGTTGTTAAGAGTGTTAATCTCTGCAAGAGGGTGGGCGAGGCTAAGCAGTGCAAGATATGCTTGCCTGCAACTTTGGTGCGTCTGGTTTTTCGTTATTTTCATGATTCGTTGGTGGGTAGCCATTTGGGTACTTATAAGACTCTCCAAAAAATCAAGGAGCATTTAACTTGGCCCTCGATGAAACAGGATTTGAGGGAGATGATATCCCAATGCCGCTTTTGTAATGTAACCAAGAGTCCTGTCCTATGCACAAGCTCTATAATGATTATTTAGGACCGTTACCTCGTACAAAGAAGGGTCATCGATATGTTCTAGTTATTATCGATGCGTTCTCCATATTTACTTGGCTCCTCCCGAGCCATAACATTACCGCTGCCACCACTATTTATCATTTAACTGATGTCTTCAGTGTTTTTGGCCTACCCAAGCAGCTTGTCAGCGATAATGCTCCTGCTTTTCTTTCGGCTCCTTTCAAGGCCTTCTGTTTTCAGAACGGTATCAGGCATATCACGACCACCCCGTACTATCCCCAGGTGTCATTTGCGGGGGGAGTTAACCGAAATCTTAAGTCCCTGTTGATTATTTATGATCAGAAAACCTCTAGTAAATGAGACTCCAGTCTTCCCTGGTTTAGTTTCGCCTTTAATACCGCTAGTCACGAAGCCTTGCTAGCTACGCTCGCCTCCTTGAACCTTTCCTATCCGGTTAATTCCCCTCTTTCGAACTTGTGGGGAATTCAAGATCTTATTCCAGACGATATTAGTCCTCTTGTTATCAAGGAAAACTGGAACCGGGCCAGGCGTAATATACTCAGAGCACATAACAATCAAGATGAGTTTACAATCATTGTCGAGAAACCTTTAAAGGCAGGCCAGGGGATCAAGTTTATGGCCGCAGTTTCCCGCGGGGGCAGGTGCGTGGCGGGAATCTTAGTAAATTTACTCCTCGGTTTCTGGGGCCTTGTACTATCGTCGTATTTTAGGTCCGGTAAATCTGTTGGTCAAGGAGAACAGTTCAGGTAAGCAGTATCGGGTTCACCTAGGCCAAGTTCAGGAAGCTCAGGGGTTGAATCACCCTCTCCCTTTGTTGAGGGGGCAGACTGAGCCCTTGGCTGGCTCAAGCTATGCGTTGGATTAAACCTTGGTTGCTATTCTGTGTTTAGTCTCTCGTGGTTATCGCGATTATGCTGTTATCTCTTTCCGCGGGTGGCAACAGCTGTGTGTATCGATATTCGTACCTTGGACTATCTTTGGCCTGGCTCTTATAGTTTCCAGCTGGGCTGTGTGCGGGCAGTTGGTCGGTTGGCGTGGAGCAGCGAGGAAATCTCCTTGGCGCATAGTTTGGCCGGGCCCTCTGGCGGCATCTATGCGGTGTCGGAGTGTGTGGTGCTCTTCCCATTGCTACAAGGTTTGTGGCTCACCGATCCTACCAGCAAGTTACGAGTGTTCACATTGTGTCGTTTGGAGTTCGTTGTCGGCTATTGGGATATTTCCGCGAGCAACAACGTGTGTTTTCAAGTTGGCAAATTTTAGCCACCCTCCGGTGGAGTTTAACTGCACTTGTTACTTTATGTTGATAATACCAGTCAAATGAGCTGTAACATTGTGAATTATGAAACATGCAACAGCAGTTGAGCTGTACTCATTTCGACTGCTTAAGTTTTTAACCGAAATTATGTAAATTAATTTCATAATTAGTTAATTATTTTCTTCGAAGTCAGGAAGCTCATAAATACAGACACAATGCAAGAAAATAGTTACGTTTTCTGCACGATTTTTCTTTCTCAACCTCTGTGTAATCCTTACAATTTCTGTGCCTGGTGTTTTGCACTTCATTGTAGGTATCATTCATATTCACTGCGCCACTTTAGGTATCTGATGATTAATCATCCGTTCATTTGATTCGTGTATTTTTCGGATCGACTGGGGGAGAGAACCATGCCTGCATTTTCGGACCGCACGTTGCTCGATTTCGATATTTATCTCTTTTAAAAGGGAAGTACTTAACTATTAATTGTGGTCTTTGGAGTCGGAAGATCGGACAATGATTCGCTACAGCACGACCTGACGATTATGGGCTAATATCAACAGCAACAGAAAATGGTATAACAGGAGTAGGACTCGTTATGAATGGGAAGGTAGGACCGAGAGTTTGTTACTGTGAACAGCTGCGCTATAGGGTTGTTCTCATCGAATTCGACAGCAAACAAACATCGATAACAGTAGTTTTCCAGCGGCGTAGTAAGCAGAGGACGAACATATAGAGAAAGACTGAAAGAGAAGATTGAACGGGTACTTCAGTACACAAAGGGAGACGAAAACCTGATAGCCACGGGGGTTGGAATGTGGCAGTATGGGAGAGAATAGAAGAAAGCGTTACGGGACAATATGGACTTGGTAGTAGGAATGAGAAAGGAGAAACACTAATTGAATTCTGCAACAAGCATCAGTTATATTTTCGAAAACATTTTAGGAACTACAGCGATTAACAATTGCACTTACAAAAACAGTCTAGATCGCACAAATCACATTTATTGTTGATGAGTTTCAGTCCATAGTAAGACTAGCTTCGGACCGTAAATTAGAACGTACTCCGAACTGTGGCGACATCTTTCGAGCATTAACCGCAGAAGCATCTGGTCACCAATAAATTTGCTTTTTGCAATTTATTGTTTCTCGGAGTACAGATATCAATTAACAATAACAAATGTTCAGTTCAGGGCTCCCAAGAAAGTGTGGCATACTTGGAAAAGGCAGGAAGATACGGGAAGATTCCACTTACATTGAACCATGTTCAGGAAGATGTCCCGTAATCAGATTCTGTATTTTAAGGTGCATCCAGGAGCAGATTTAGCCTCAGATCACAGTTCAGTAATGATGAAGAGTGGGATGAAGTTTCTGAGACCAATTAGGTACAATCAATGCCTAAAGAAGTGTGTTACGGAAGTACTTAGAAATGACGACATAGTCCTGAAGTTCTCTGAGGCCCTAGATACTGCGATAATGAATAGCTCAGTAGGAATTTCAGCCGAAGAGGAATGGACATCTCCAGAAAGGACAATCACAGAAGATGGGGAAAAGAACAAAGCTACAAGGTAGGTAACTATGAAGAAACCATGAATCACAGAGTAAATACAACAGTTGATCGACGGAAGAAAGAAAATGAAAAAACGTGCACGGAAATTCAGTAATACCGAGGTACGGGTCACTTAAGAAAGAAATACACAAGATAGGCTCGTAAGTCAGGCGCAATGAGTGCATGAAAAGTGTGAAGACATCGAAACAGCAATGATTTTCGGAAGGACAGACTCAGCATACAGAAAAGCCAAAAGAACCTTCGGTGAGATTAACATCAAGGTCGGTAACATTAGGAGTGCAACAGGAACTGCACCGTTAAACGCAGAGGAGAGAGTTAATAGCTGGAAAGAGTATATTGAAGTCCTCTATGAGGGAAAGGGCTTCTCAGATGATGTAATACAAGTAGAAAGATGAGTCGATATAAATGAGATAGGGAATCATGCATTACAATTTAAAAGAGCTTTGGTATTAGATGACCATCAGTTTGGCTTTAGGAAAGGTAAAGCCGACAAGGAGACAGTTCTGAAGATGCGGTTGACCACGGAAGCGTTCGACAATGTGAAGTTGTGCAATGCGTTCGGAATTCCGAGACAAATAGTAGGTAACTTCGTGGAAGTACTTATAATTTACAGTATGAACAAGAACTAAGGGGAACAATAAGATTGGAAGAAATGTCTGGATTGAAAAGTGTGTAATACAGTGATGTAGCATTCCGCCCCTGCTGTTCGATATATACATCGAAGCAACGACAGAAATAAAATGAATACGAAGGGTAGTATTCGTTGATGACATTGCTGTCCGTAGTGAATATGAAGAACTACAGGGTCTGTTGAAGAGAATGAACAGTCTAATGAGTACATAATGTGGACTGAGAGTAAATCGAAGAAAGACAAAAGTAATGAGAAGTAGCAGAAATGAGAACAGCGAGAAACTAAATATCAGCACTGACGATCAAAAGTATCTGAAGGTAAGGAATTCTGCTATCTATGCGGCAAAACAAGCCATGACGGACGGAGCAAGGAGGACATTAAAAACCGACTAGTACTGTCGAAAAGGGCATGCTGGCCGAGGCAAGTCTATTACTATCAAACATAAGTCTTAGTTTGAGGAAGAAATTTCTCGGAAAGTGCATTTGGAAAGTACATTTCTCGGAAAGTGCGTAGAACCTCCTCATTCCTAACCTTATCAGTCCACCTAATTTTCAACATTCGTCTGTAGCACCACATCTCAAATGCTTCGATTCTCTTCTGTTACGGTTTTACCACAGTCCATGTTTCACTACCATACAATGCTGTACTCCAGACGTACATCCTCAGAAATTTCTTCCTCAAATTAAGGACGCTATTTGATATTAGTAGACTTCTCTTGGCCAGAAATGCCTTTTTTACCATAGCGAGTCTGCTTTTGATGTCCTCCTTGCTCCGTCCGTCATTGGTTATTTTACTGCCTAGGTAGCAGAATTCCTTAACTTCATTGACTTCGTGACCATCAATCCTGATGTTAAGTTTCTCGCTGTTCTCATTTCTACTACTTCTCATTACCTTCGTCTTTTTCCGATTTACTCTCAAATCATACTGTGTACTCATTAGACTGTCCATTCCGTTCAGCAGATCATTTAATTCTTCTTCACTTTCACTCAGGATAGCAATGTCATCAGCGAATCGTATCATTGATATCCTTTCACCTTGTATTTTAATTCCACTCCTGAACCTTTCTTTTATTTCCATCATTGCTTCCTCGATGTACAGATTGAAGAGTAGGGCCGAAAGGCTACAGCCTTGTCTTACACCCTTCTTAATACGAGCACTTCGTTCTTGATCGTCCACTCTTATTATTCCCTCTTGGTTGTTGTACATATTGTATATGACCCGTCTCTCCCTATAGCTTACCCCTACTTTTTTCAGAATCTCGAACATCTTGCACCATTTTATATTGTCGAACGCTTTTTCCAGGTCGACAAATCCTATGAAAGTGTCTTGATTTTTCTTTAGCCTTGCTTCCATTATTAGCCGTAACGTCAGAATTGCCTCTCTCGTCCCTTTACTTTTCCTAAAGCCAAACTGATCATCACGTAGCGCATTCTCAATTTTCTTTTCCATTCTTCTGTATATTATTCTTGTAAGCAGCTTCGATTCATGAGCTGTCAAGCTGATTGTGCGATAATTCTCGCACTTGTCAGCTCTTACCGTCTTCGGAATTGTGTGGATGATGCTTTTCCGAAAGTCAGATGGTATATCGCCAGACTCATACAGGGTGTTTCAAAAATGACCGGTATATATGAAACGGCAATAAAAACTAAACGAGCAGCGATGGAAATACACAGTTTGTTGCAATATGCTTGGGACAACAGTACATTTTCAGGCAGACAAACTTTCGAAATTACAGTAGTTACAATTTTCAACAACAGATGGCGCTGCGGTCTGGGAAACTCTATAGTACGATATTTTTTACATATCCACCATGAGTAGCAATAATATGGCGTAGCCTCTGACAACGTGTCTGGCGGAATGGCTTCACATGCAGATGAGATGTACTGCTTCAGCTGTTCAATTGTTTCTGGATTCTGGCGGTACACCTGGTCTTTCAAGTGTCCCCACAGAAAGAAGTCACAGGGGTTCATGTCTGGCGAATAGGGAGGCCAATCCACGCCGCCTCCTGTATGTTTCGGATAGCCAAAAGCAATCACACGATCATCGAAATATTCATTCAGGAAATTAAAGACGTCGGCCGTGCGATGTGGCCGGGCAACATCTTGCATAAACCACGAGGTGTTCGCAGTGTCGTCTAAGGCAGTTTGTACCGCCACAAATTCACGAAGAATGTCCAGATAGCGTGATGCAGTAATCGTTTCGGATCTGAAAAATGGGCCAATGATTCCTTTGGAAGAAATGGCGGCTCAGACCAGTACTTTTTGAGGATGCAGGGACGATGGGACTGCAACATGGGGCTTTTCGGTTCCCCATATGCGCCAGTTCTGTTTATTGACGAAGCCGTCCAGGTAAAAATAAGCTTCGTCAGTAAACCAAACGCATATCGCCGTCATCAATCCTGTGCACTATATCGTTAGCGAATGTCTCTCGTGCAGCAATGGTAGCGGCGCTGAGGGGTTGCCGCGTTTGAATTTTGTATGGATAGAGGTGTAAACTCTGGCGCATGAGACGATACGTGGACGTTGGCGTCATTTGGACCGCAGCTGCAACACGGCGAACGGAAACCCGAGGCCGCTGTTGATCACCTGCTGCACTAGCTGCACGTTGCCCTCTGTGGTTGCCGTACGCGGTCGCCCTACCTTTCCAGCACGTTCATCCGTCACGTTCCCAGTCCGTTGAAATTTTTCAAACAGATCCTTTATTGTATCGCTTTTCGGTCCTTTGGTTACATTAAACCTCCGTTGAAAACTTCGTCTTGTTGCAACAACACTGTGTTCTAGGCGGTGGAATTCCAACACCAGAAAAATCCTCTGTTCTAAGGAATAAACCATGTTGTCTACAGCACACTTGCACGTTGTGAACAGCACACGCTTACAGCAGAAAGACGACGTACAGAATGGCGCACCCACAGACTGCGTTGTCTTCTATATCTTTCACATCACTTGCAGCGCCATCTGTTGTTGAAAATTGTAACTACTATAATTTCGAAAGTTTGTCCGCCTGAAAATGTACTGTTGTCCCAAGCATATTGCAACAAACGGTGTATTTCTATCGCTGCTCGTTTAGTTTTTATTGCCGTTTCAAATATACCGGTCATTTTTGAAACACCCTGTATATTCCACACACCAACGTGAATAGTCGTTTTGTTGCCACTTCCCCATATGATTTTAGAAATTCTGATGGAATGTTATCTATCCCTTCTGCCTTATTTGACCGTAAGTCCTCCAAAGCACTTTTAAATTCCGATTCTAATACTGGATCCCCTATCTCTTCAAATCGACTCCTGTTTCTTCTTCTATCACATCAGACAAATCTTCACTCTCATAGAGGCTTTCAATGTATTCTTTCCACCTATCTGCTCTCTCCTCTGCATTTAACAGTGGAATTCCCGTTGCAGTCTTAACGTTACCACCGTTGCGTTTAATGTCACCAAAGTTTGTTTTGACTTTCCTGTATGCTGAGTCTGTCCTTCCGACAATCATATCTTTTTCGATGTCTTCACATTTTTCCTGCAGCCATTTCGTCTTAGCTTCCCTGCACTTCCTATTTATTTCATTCCTCAGCTACTTGTATTTCTGTATTCCTGATTTTCCCGGAACATGTTTGTACTTCCTCCTTTCATCAATCAACTGAAGTATTTCTTCTGTTACCCATGGTTTCTTCGCAGCTACCTTCTTTGTACCCATGTTTTCCTTCCCAACTTCTGTGATGGCCATTTTTAGAGATGTCCATTCCTCTTCAACTGTACTGCCTACTGCGCTATTCCTTATTGCTGTATCTATAGCGTTAGAGAACTTCAAACGTATCTCGTCATTCCTTAGTACTTCCGTATCCCACTTCTTTGCGTATTGATTTTTCCTAACTAATGTCTTGAACATCAACCTACTCTTCATCACTACTATATTGTGATCTGAGTCTATATCTGCTCCTGGGTATGTCTTACAATCCAGTATCTGATTTCGGAATCTCTGTCTGACCATGATGTAATCTAATTGAAATCTTTCCCTATCTCCCGGCCTTTCCCAAGTATACCTCCTCCTCTTGTGATTCTTGAACAGGGTATTCGCTATAACTAGCTGAAACTTGTTACAGAACTCAATTAGTGTTTCTCCTCTTCCATTCCTTGTCCCAAGCCCTTATTCTCCCGTAACCTTTTCTTCTACTCCTTCCCCTACAACTGCATTCCAGTCGCTTATGACTATTAGATTTTCGTCCCCCTTTACACACTGCATTACCCTTTCAATATCCTCATACACTTTCTCTATCTGTTCAGCTTGCGACGTCGGCATGTATACCTGAACTATCGTTGTCGGTGTTGGTCTGCTGTCGATTCTGATTAGAACAACCCGGTCACTGAACTGTTCACAGTAACACACCCTCTGCCCTACCTTCCTATTCATAACGAATCCTACACCAGTTATACCATTTTCTGCTGCTGTTGATATTACCCGATACTCATCTGACCAGAAATCCTTGTCTTCCTTCCACTTCACTTCACTGACCCCTTCTATATCTAGATTGAGCCTATGCATTTCCCTTTTCAGATTTTCTATATTCCCTACCACGTTCAAGCTTCTGACATTCCACGCCCCGACTCATAGAACGTTATCCTTTCGTTGATTATTCAATCTTTTTCTCATGGTTACCTCCCCCTTGGCAGTCCCCTCCTGGAGATCCGAATGGGGGACTATTCCGGAATCTTTTGCCAATGGAGAGATCATCATGACACTTCTTCAATTACAGGCCACATGTCCTGTGGATACACGTTACGTGTCCTTAGGGTAATTTAGGTTAAGTAGTGTGTAAGCTTAGGGACTGATGACCTTAGCAGTTAAGTCCCATAAGATTTCACACACTTTTAAACATATGAAAACAGTGACAAGAAGAAGGGATGGGACACGTTGGTAGGACATCTGTTGAAACATCACAAAGTAACCTCCATAGTATCAGAGTGCGGTTAAATGAATTGGACTGTGGAAGAAGACAAAGATCGGAATACAGCCAGGAAAGACTGAGGACATAGACTGCAAGTGCTTCGCTGTATTGAAGAGGTTGGCACAGCAGAGGAATCCGAGTCGGGCCGCAGAAAACAAGTCAGAAGACTGATGATTAAAAAAAAAAATGACAAATGTAATAATTTGTTTATTCATAATCTTTACAAAATACGTCTGCCTGATGAACAACAAAGATTCTGAATGTACTTGAAAAACCTTACCTTTGTACGAGTAACAACAGTCAGAGTTTATATGGAAGAATGTGTGTATAGCGGTCATAGCTACTGAATCTTCTGGCGTTGCATTTTATAATGAAAGCAAGGCTGAAAAAAAAAAATCAAGGCACGTTGATAGGATTTGTCAACATAGAAACATCATTGAAACTTGCGAAATGGTGGAAGATATTCGAAGTCCTGAGGCAAATAGGGAAAGACGGTATAAGAAGCAAGAGGGAGCAATAAGTGTGGAAGACCAACAACGAAGATCTCGAATCAAAATGGGTGTAAGATATAGATTTAGGTCTTCAGCCATACTGTCCAATTTACATATAGAGAAGCAATGACGAGTGTAAGAAAGTTTCAAGAAGGGGATTAAAATTCAAGATGAAAGGATTCACTGATGACATTCCTATCGTCAGTGAACGTGAAGAATAAGTATAGGATCTGTTGAACTAAAGAACAATCTAATGCGTACAGAATATGAATTGATAGTAAATCGGAGAAAGACGAAAGTGATGAGAAGTAGCAGAAATGAGGAGATTAAGAAACATAACCTCACTACTGGTGATCACGAAGTACTTGACGTTAAGGAATTCTGCTACCCAGTCAGCAACATAACCCATGACGGACGAAGCAAGGAAGACGAAAATCAAACTAGCACAGGCAAAAATGGCATTTCTGGCCAAGAGAAACCTTATAGTATCAAGCATAGGTCTTACACTAAAGACAATGTTTCTGAAAATGTGAGTTTGGAGAAGGGAATCGGAGCATTTGCGATGTGATGCTTCAGAAGAGTGTTGAAAATTAGGTAGACTCTTAAGGTAAGGAATAAGGCGGTTCTCTGCAGGGTCAGAGGAGCGGGAATGTATGGAAAATGCTGAGAAGCGGAAGGGACAGGATGGTAGGACATTTGTTAAGACATGACGGAATAGCTTCCGTGGTTCTTGGCTGAGCTGTGAGGTTAAAAACTGTAGAAGAAGGCTGAGACTGGAATTCATCCAGCAGATAATTGAGCACGTAGTTTGCAAGTACTATTCTGAGATGAAATGATCGGCTCTGGAGTGGAGTTCATGTCGTATCCCATCAAACTAGTCAGAAGACGATAACTGCTCGCCTGTGATGACACATCTCAAAACAATTTAGTCTTCTCCCACTCTCCCATGCAAGAGTCCTATCTTCACACCCATATGCTGCCACATTCTAAACATTTGCTTCCAGAAATCTTTTCTCGTTGTGCCATAACGTTTTCGGTTCCACTTAAAAACACGGACAACTGTCGTAATATATATATTATTACATTTATCTGAGATATATAACAGTTAGAAAGTTAAAAACGTAAAACTTTTGAGGTATTGAGCTGTGCTTTCACTACTCACCAGTTCGTCTGATCTACAATGCTGAAAATGCACTAAGCATACTTGGCATATGCATTGCTTCAACAAAATTTTTTGTAAATGTTCCAAAGGGTTCACTGCACTGTTTGCAAACGCCTGTTTATTATTTTAGCACAGATTTGGGACATTAAACTATATTAATACATTTACAGTACATTATTTATTTATATGTCAAATGTGTAATATGTTAAGATTCAGTGAATATGGGGATGGCGCAATGTGAGTTGTGGGTGGATAGATATGACTGATGCACACGCTTTTATAGGTACAGTTTTTCACTGATAATCTCTGATAGGGCTGTGTTTGTCATCCTTGTCGTTTGGGTGCACAAACATGATGATATCTACCTTTCTATGGATACAGGTAGTCATAAATAATCTATGGTAGCGCCATATTTAATGTCGCCCTTGACATCTGGTGCATCTCACGTGTTACATCTCCAGAAACTTACTGTACACTGTTACTATACCAACATGGAGCCACAAGAGACTTCATTATTCTCCATAATGAGTTGTATAGCGTCGTAAGGTCCAGGCTTAATGGTGACCATTTTAATGGTATTGAAAAGCTGCAGAACCATACCGAATCCTGGTGTGTTGAAACTGTTCATAAGGAACAAGACACTTAACTACCTTATATTCGAGCTGAGCTATTAACAACAGCTACAACATGTCCAAATAGGAATTTCTATTCACATATCTCAGTCCTAACAGATATAGTCCTGCTATCACTGTGGAAATCACAAGGTGAGGCAGGTGTCTTTTATAGTCTTACATATAATGAGTACTTTTGAATGAGAAGTCGTCCGTTGCGGCCGAGCGGTTCTAGGTCGTTCAGTCTGGAACCGCACTGCTGCTACGGTAGCAGGTTCGAGGACACACAAGTTACTTTCCCCCTGTATGATCTGTCATGTGTCGCGGACCCATCAGAGAGTAACAGACACACTTGAAGCATGGTACCTGTAAATAATGAGTACTATCATGGCAGGCTTCAACTCGCTGCTCCAGGTCGCTGCAACGTATTTCACTCACATACATCAATACATAACACTAGTTTTAGAAATATCATCAAGTGAACATGCTCTCTCATTAATGTATGCTGACTCATAGAAGTGGTGATAAAATAATTTATTAGACCCATATCGGTTTTCATTATAATATTACTTTCTGGCTCTGTACACAATACCTCTTTCTGTGTCCAACTGACATATGCACGTCACTAACTGCTCATCAGCAGTATAATTGCGTTAGTTCACCATCGCCATCAGCCATAGCATCATAAAGAAATAATTATAATACTCAGTCAAAGCAATACTAACAACAACGATTTTTGCTAGTTCCATTGAGTGGTATCAATAAAACAACTATACGTTTTCCTAATTCAAGCTAGCTATATGATGTACGTGGGGGAAAATGTGTTTTTCGTTTGTGTGTGTGTATGTTTTTGTTTGTGTGTGTGTGTCTGAAGAGAGAAAGACACACACACACACACACACACACACACACACACACACACACACACACACACACACACACACACACACACACAGAGAGAGAGAGAGAGAGAGAGAGAGAGAGAGAGAGAGAGAGAGAGAGAGAGAGGGAGGGCAGACGATTAAAGAAGATAATATGTATCATTCATCGGCTCTGTTTTCAGAATCTGTGAGCTATAGTGTCATTAGCCTGTTTATGTTACGATGTGACTATTTTCTCTCTCCACAGGTTTTGAGGCAAATTAGCGTCATGGAATTATCGACTGATACACGAGTTCCGCCACCTTCATGGATAAATCACGCTTTCATAGAATCTGCTTTGAAGACTGCAGAACGTAAGAAAATTACTGTGGATTCCTTAAGTGTCCACTATGCAAATGCTGAAGGGCTTGGCTATTTAAGCTTAATTTTCAGAGTGACTGCCTGTCTGAGATATGAAGGCAATGAAGAGACACACAAGAAAACCCTAATAGTGAAAACCACTCTTGGGTCTGGCGAACTTAATGCTGTGGCAGAAAAGTCAGATGCGTTCAAGACTGAGGCAGAGATGCTGTACGATGTGATGCCACAACTCTATGAGCAGTTGGCAGCACTGGAAGGTGACGAGTTCCGGCAGTTGGCAGCCAAGTGCTACCAATGGGGGCGGCAGCCCGCGACTTTCCTCGTGATGGAGGACCTGTCAATGGCTGGCTTCAGGCTGGCTCAGGCTGGCCAACCGCTAGACCTCAAACACTGTGCAGTCGCGCTACAGGCATACGCTCGGCTGCACGCCGCTTCAGTCTATCTGCTCAGCAAACAGCCCCACTACAAGGACAACTTTTGTATGCACATATTCACAGAGAAAAACTTTCGGCAGCTAATGGCATCTGCATGCACACAGTTCTCCGAAGCACTAGCGAATGAGTTAGACAAATGTCCTGGCTATGAAGAATATTCAGAAAGATACAGGACATTGGCTGAATGCTTTCACGATGTTTCATATGAAAGGATGGAACAGATCAAGACGCAAACAAAGCTTCCGGTATTGACTCATGGTGATTGCTGGAAGAACAACATGATGTTTAAATATATGAATGGAGAAGTTTCAGAAGTCCGGCTAGTTGATTTTCAGGTAAGGATTAACTTTACTTTTCCAGCAGTATCAATATTCATTCTACTAACCCCATATTGTACTTTATTCCTTCAAGTATGAGGGTAGAACATATCATAAAATATTTGACTTGAAATTGTAGTGAAAATACATGTTCTCTGCAGTAAGTGGGTGAATTTATTCTTTTTCTACATGGGTAGAGTGGATTCAGTAGTTTTAGCTATTCGAAAAGGTTCTAATTCAGTATCATGCCAACTATGGCTATTGTAAATTTATCCACATGGGAAAGTTGTCAAGGTATTCGACTGATTACAAATTCCTGAGGGGCAGAATCATTATGTCACCTTGGTGGAGACTCACTGTGTGTGTAAAATTAATTTCAGGAGTTCCCTAGAGCAGAACGATAGAGAGACTGCTGTACATGTTAAATATTGATGAGTTTGCTCTTAGTGTTACTTACATTCTCAGAACGTTTGTTGAAATGTCTTTTCAGATATCAAGAAAATACTAGCCCACTCTCTTAATCTAGACTAGTGTACTTCACGAAACGTAAAAATTTGATAGGTTTTGATTTCACGATTAATGAGATTCAACCCAATTGCACTTCTGAAGTGAACGTGATGACGACAACAAAAGGCTTAGTACTTAAAAGTCATGCAGATACTGGAAATATATGGATGGGACTGGAGGAGACATTAATTCGTTTTAGGACTGTAGCAAAGGATTGGCCATGTCCAATTATTTTCAAAAAGTAGCTGATAATATAATTATTATATAGCATATTCACCCTTTCAGGAATGGAAAATGATCAGCCACACACGATGTATTATTGCAGGGATAGTATCACACAAATTACCTCACAGTAATCCATATCAAAGGACTGTGTTATCCCGTTTGGTAGAAATTAATGCAGGAACCAACTAAAATTGGCACTTAGGCGCTGGCACCTACTTGTGTCTACATGAAAAAACAGTTTTGCGTAAGGGACAGACATTATATCCAACAATGTGTTACACATCTTTGAAAAAATGGGCAACATCGCTACACTCAGTAGCAACTGAATTACTGAAAGCTTGCCGGAGTGGCCGAGCGGTTCTAGGCGCTACAGTTGGAACCGCGCGACCGCTACGGTCGCAGGTTCGAATCCTGCCTTGGGAATTGATGTGTGTGATGTCCTTAGGTTAGTTAGGTTTAAGTAGTTCTAAGTTCTAGGGGACTGATGACCTCAGAAGTTAAGTCCTATAGTGCTCAGAGCCATTTGAATCATTTTTTGAATTACTTAAAACTTCATAGCGAAGAGGTGACGCCTCGATTAACACTGCTGAACGGAGACAATTCGTCGTGACGTAAACTCCACTAGGCACTGAGAGATATGGGATATCATCGAGCCACACAACCTAGCAACTGGGGCCAGAAAACCACTAATATGAGTCGCAACTGAGTCCAAAGCATTCACATCTAGTCTAATGGTCCCAAGTGAGTTCTGCAGAACAGAAATTCTCATCACTTCGGGCACAAGACAAGAATCCTCATGTTCAAGCCGTGTTTCTCAAACCAAACAGTGCCGGGGAGCAATGCTGTGGTGTATTGTTGTATTGTGATTGGAACAAAAATTTAAGCGTGCGATTGGACAGTGGGTGCCAACTTTGTTAACCTGTATGAAATGGTGGCAGAACTATCAAGGAACATTGCCACATGATGAACAATACCCCGTAAGATATAACTTTCAGTACCTCTCTGAAAAGTGGCTTGTTTGTAAGCAGTATGTTTTGCCACATGTAGTTTCCCACGCACTCTAACAGGCCTGCAGGCGTATACCAACATGTACCGCGACTGATCAATTCTGACAAACATTTTAGATATTTAGAGCGCTCAGCAGTGATATTCCTGCTCCCGTGCCTATCAATGTATTAGAGGTGCTTGTATTTGGTTTAGCAATTTCCCCCTACAGCCAATCTGTGGTTCTGGATGAATGTGTTAGTCTGGTTTGAGGAATACTACATTGAACAAAAGTGTGCTCATTTGGCTTCTCCAGTCACGTGACTATCCTTCTACACCACTGAAATGGCGATACATTGCTGCTTTGTAGCCTGTCTCTGCTGTATTTGCTGGCGATCTGTGTCAACTATAACTGACACAAGGGGTATGGGTTCCGTCGACATGTGGTTTTTGTGGTATATGCATGATATAGTCGCAAGTGAAAAGCTCAGTACTTGCACCGTTGCAAAGGTGTGCTCCATCTCTCGCCATCCAACGTTATGACCCGAATGAAAAGTGATGATAACACGCCGTACGGGGTGGCCGAGCGGCTCTAGGCGCTATAGTCTGGAACCGCGTTACCGCTACGCTCGCAGGTTCGAATCCTGCCTCGATCATGGATGTGTGTGATATCCTTAGGTTAGTTAGGTTTAAGTAGTTCTAAGTTCTAGGGGACTGATGACCTCAGATGTTAAATCCCATAGTTCTCAGAGCCATTTGAACCATTTTGAACCAAGTCGTACAAAAACAAAAAAGTAAAATTTGCAAAGGGAATCAAAGTTCAGAAGGAAAATACAATAACTGTGTGGTTTGCCAGTGACGTTATAGTTCTGTCAGAGCCAAGAAAGGATTTGCAACAGCGGTTGAAAGGGAGGTTTAAGGTGAACATTAACAAAAACAAAGCAAAAGTAAGGGATTGCTGTCGTATTTAATGCTCAAGAAATTAGGGTAGGAAATGAGCCACTAAAAGCAGTAGGGGTGTTTTGTTATCCGGGCTGGTACTACACATCTTGTACTGGTGACAAATCTGTGGATTGGCGATTGGATTATCTCCACTCAGACTGCTGATAGACACAATTGTCCTTTGTGGACGAGCGTTGTCCTGTTGAAGTATAGCACAACGATGCTGTCGTATGGGAGGTAACAAGTGAGGACGCAGAATGTCCGTGTCATAATGGCCCTCCACACCATGACACCAGGAGCACACACTGCTTTGCTTCTCCAGAACAATGGATGAATGAAATTTCACTCCAGGTCGCTGGCATACTCGTCGACCTCGGTCATCCAGGGTAGTGAAGAATGGTGATTAATCACTGAACACATTTCCCGACCACACCATCTTTCCAAAGCTTGATGGTCGTGCTGGACGGTAATCCCCTAGTCAGGCAGCTTCTAGTCTACGATCATTAGTTTATCATGACACAGAATGTTGCAAGGAATCCATCACATGTTCTCGGATGGCAGGGGCAGATGCGAAAGGGTAACAATATGCTTGGTGCTCAATACGGAGACCCTTTCTTGTGGAGGTCAGACCTGGTCGACCAGAACCTTAATACCGAATATGTCTGCCCTCACGTTCACATACAGTCCAATATTAGGTCACTGTCACACCTCAGATGTTCCACAAAATAATTCCACCGAACAAGCAATTGGAGACCTATAATGAAGCACTTTCCAAACCCTGGAATGTGCTGATAACGCTGTCTCGCAGTAGCACACAACATCTTCGTGTCCTTCTGTGATCACCCTTATACAGGGTGTTAAAAGAATGAACGGCACAAAAGGACACATTCCAAATAAGCAGACAGAGAAATTATGTTATATCAAAATTGGCTAGGAACAAACAAGAACTAGGCTTTGGAATCTTGGTGACGTCTGGTTGCGTTCTGAATCGCCAGTGTTTTGTTTTACTTGTCACTGTTGCCATGCGACGTACGTCATCGGTTGTTTAAGGTAACATCACCATTCCAGCGATCAGTACGACTGTTGCAAGCACACGCGTTACTACGTAGAATTAATCACAGACTTGGCTCTTGCAATGGCAGCTTGCACAAATGCACAGATGGTAGATTCTGACTCGGTGTGTGGATTAGTTGACGGCAATGGAGCTCGCGCTCAGCGTTTGTACCGGGAGAGATTTCCAGGATGAAGATGCCGGGCAGGAAAATGTTTGAAGGCACTGATAATCGACGTAGGGAGCATGGGGCATTTAAGCCTGATACTCGTGACCAGAGGCAGGCGGCAACTCTTCTTGCAGTTGACGACGACCCTAGTGTCAGTGCAAAAATTAATAGGTATAGCTGGACGAACTGTCTGGCCTCCACGTTCTCCGGACCTAAGGCCACTGGACTTTTAACTGTGGAGCCGCTTGAAAGCAGATGCGTATGAAGCACAGTAGAAGATGTTCAGAGTCTCCGTACCCGTGTTATGGAAGGCTGCGAAACCACAAGCAATAGCCCAGGCATACATCAGTGCATCCGAGATCACTAGGATGGCGTTTTGATGTATGTATCAAAGCCAGTGGATGACATATTGAACACCTTCTGTGGGAAACGATTGCATGGGGTATCATGGTACGTTCTGTTTGTGGTTGTTTCCGATTATTAATTAGTTATAGAAGCTGAGCTGTAACAAAGAAACAAAGCTTATCCAGACCAATGGCCATATAACATAACTGATTCGTCTACGTATGAGGAATGTGTCCTGACATTTGTGCCGACATTTTTGTTACATCCTGTATACCGTACCAGAACTGGTAAGAATACTGAACACGAAGGACCCTAACGCACTCTTGTGGCCGTTCTACCTGGCACCCAGAATGATAACTATAATCATTTACATATTTACAAACACGCCGATGGGGTGTACATATTGTTAGCTACACAGACATGTTTCTTGGTGCTTCAGTCTTATTTTGTCAGGCAGCGAGTTTTCTTCAAAAAGTGGTTCAAATGGCTCTGAGCACTATGGGACTCAACTTCTGAGGTCATCAGTCCCCTAGAACTTAGAACTACTTAAACCTAACTAACCTAAGGACATCACAAACATCCATGCCCGAGGCAGGATTCGAACCTGCGACCGTAGCGGTCTTGCGGTTCCAGACTGCAGCGCCTTTAACCGCACGGCCACTTCGGCCGGCTCGAGTTTTCTTCTATAAAAGATCGAACAGTAGGGGCGAAAGGCTACATCCTTGTCTTACACCATTTTTAAACCGACCACTTTGTTCTTAGTCTTTTAGTCTTAGTGCTCCCTCTTTCTTCTTGTTTTCCATGCCTTTCTCTTTCTTTGACTCATCAGTCTTCTGACTGGTTTGATGCTCCCCTTCCGCACTTCAACCTTTTCATGTCAGAGTAGCAGTTGTAACCTACGTCCTCAATTATTTGCTGAACGTATTCCAATCTCTTGTCTTCTTCAAGTTTTACCTTCTATAGCTACCGCTAGTACCATCTAAGTTATTCCCTGATGTATTAATAGATGTCCCTTCTTCTTATCACTATTACACATATGTTGTTTCCCTCGCCGATTCTGCGAAGAACCCCGTTATTCCATACCTTCTCAGTACATCTAAGTTTGAGCATTCTTCCATAGCACCACATCTCAAAGGCTTCGATTCTCTTCTGTTCTGGTGTTTTCATTGTCCATGTCTCACTGCCACTGAATAATGTGGTCCAAATGTACATTCTCAGAAATTCCTTTCTGAAATTAAGACCTATGTTTGATCCTAGCAGGCTTGTCTTGGCCACGAAAGACTATTTTGCCAATTTAAATATCTTCAACATTTCGCGGCCCTGTCAGCAACTGTGTAGATATTAATTTTAATTTTAATAGTTAACAGCCTCAGAAACCTAGGTTTCAGTCGGGATAACCCAACCTTCTTCAGAAGAAGGTTGGGTTATCCCGACTGAAACCTAGGTACATTCTAGGCAAACAGTGCAACTGAGGCTGTTGATTATTAAAATTAATATTTTGCCAATGCTTGCTCTGTCCGTATTGGGTTATTTTTCTGCCTAGGTAGTAGAACTCCTTTACTTCATCTACTTCGTCATCACCAATTATGATGTTAAGTTTCTCTCTTTTCTCGTTTCTCCCACTTCTTATTACTTTCGTCTTTCTTCGGTTTACTCTCAGTCCACATTCTGTAATCATTAGACTGTTCATCAATTCCATGTTGTAATTCTTCACTTTCACTGAGGATAACAATGTCATCAGCGAATCTTATCACTGACGTCCTTTCACCCTGAAGCCTTAACCGTTTCTTGTTCCTTCCTTTTGTTTCCGTCGTTCTGTCTTCGATGTATAGACTGAAAAAGTGTGGCGAAAGTATACCCCTGGCTTACATTCGTTTTAATCCAAGCACTTCGTTCGTCTTCCAGTCTTATTGTTACCTCTTGGGTCTTGCATATTACCCGTATTTCCCTACAGCTTATACCTAATTTTGTCAAGATTTGGAACATCTTGCATCGTTTTACAATGTAGAACGCATTTTTCTGCATTATTGCATCCAGTTTCACTCACAATGTTAGAACTGCCTCTCTGTTGCCTTTATCATTCCTAAAGCCAAACGTATCATTCAAGAGATTTTCTTTTCGATTCCTTTGTGTATTATTTTGGTCGGCAGCTTGTGTACATGAGCTGTGGAGCTAATTATAGGATAACTCTCGCACTTGTCGGATTTTGCTCTCTTCGGAATTATAAGGATAACGCAACATCCGAAATTTTTCCAGCGTATTTCCTCTTATAATAATTTTCGTGTGTGCAGCCTGATATCGTTGACATTCTGCGACAATATTTGGGCACAGAGACGTCCGGCCATCTTCAGATGAGTAGACAACTACTGAAGAGGCCAGGTGCATTCATTACACTTGTGCCAAATATCGCGCATGCAAAATGTGCTGGCGTCTTTCGGCATATGTTTCACGTGATGAAACGCGCGGGACAGCCGAGGTCTATTTGCTGTCCTCAGTGTTGGAAGTTAGAGATGATCTAATCCCTGAGTGTCGAATGACCCCGTAGAGTCCTCTGTGACAGGAAAATTGTAATTGTACGATTCCAATTTTTATCCACTAAAAAGCCGTTATCGCGATGTATAAGATAATCGACAAGACGTATTGCTACCGATTCTTTGATTACTGAATCCCAAAAGCTGGAAACTGGTGGTAAAATTTTTGTTCTGTAGTGTCCCGAGGAGTCTCCCATGGAAATACATTGTTCTGTTACTGTTGATTTTAACGGTTGACGAAGACGAGTGTATCTTGCAGCATGGCTACATGGACTTTTAAGGTGATTGTACGCAATGGTCTCCTGTTGTTGTTCTCTTCTGATAGTATACAGCCAGTTCCATTCATCCAACATACCAACGTGAACAGTCATTCTATTGCCAGTTGCCACAATGATGGAATGTTTGTATCCCTATAGGTTTATTTGATCTTAAGTCTTCCAAGCCTTCTTCAGACTCTGATTCTATTACTGCATCCCCTACATCTTCCCCGTCGATTCCTGTTTCTTCCTCTATTACGTCATCAGACAAGGCCTACCCGTCATAGAAGCCCTCAATTTACTCTTTCCACCAATGAGCTATATCCTCTGCATTTAAAAGTGGCATCCTCATTGCACTCTTAATGTTATCACCCTTGCTTTTTATTTCACCCAAGGCTGTTTTCAGTTTTGTATATCCTGAGTATCTCCATCCGGCAATCATTTATTTTTCAGTTTCTTCACATTTTTCATGTAGGCATTTCACAATGACTTCCTTACACTTCCTATTTATTTCAGTCCTAAGTGACTTGTATTTCTGTATTCTTGAATTTGATTGAGCATTTCTGTACTTTCTTCTTTCGTCGATGAGCTGAATTGATTCTTTCGTTATCCGTTGATTTATCTTCCGTTAAAAGTGTTGGTTATCTAGACCTTTTCTTGTCCAACATTGTTCCAGTTTCCTGAAACTTCTTATTTTAGCGGAAATTTAATTTGACAGTCTCTTCGAGAAAAATCAGTAACATAATCGAGATCCTTAATGAAATCTACACTAAAAGCTATCTTTTGTGCTATTACATGTTGATTTCAGTGACATGGCGATGGGCGTCCTTCGAGTAAAAGAAACGGTGCTACTGCAATGTCTGTGGGGGTCATAATCCCAGAGATTATCGCTGCCATGGCACTCTGCATTCTGCTACTCTAGGATATGTTAATTACACGTTGCTTTTCTTATTAACACACACATCAAAAAAAGTTTAGCATCACCTGGGTTCCGGGAGTTCCAGAACCTGTACAGAAAATTGGCATAGAGATCAACATAAACATCAGTTCCACCCATTTTACTACTTATTAAACCACACATTGCATGTTGTACGACCATACAGCGAGATCTTCAGAGGTGATGGTCCAGGTTACCGTACACAGCGGAACCTCCAGTACCCAGTAGCACGTCCTCTTGCATTTATGCATGCCTGTATTCGTCGTTTCATAATATCCACAAGTTCATCAAGGCTCTGTGTGTCTATATTGTCCCACTCCTCAACGGCCATTCGGCATAGATCCCTCAGAGTGGTTGGTGGGTCACGTCGTCCATAAACAGCTTTTCAGTCTACCCCAGGCATCTTCGATAGGGTTCATGTTTGGAGAACATGCTGGCCATTCTAGTCGCGCGATATCGTTATGCTGAAGGAAGTCATTCACAGTATGTGCTCGATGGGGGCGAGAATTGTCGTCCACGAAGACGAATGCCTCACCAATATGCTGCCGATATGGTTGCACTATCGGTCGGACGAAGGCATTCACGTATCGTACAGCCGTTACGGCCCATTCCGTGACCACCAGCGGCGTACGTCGGCCCCATGTAATGCCACCCCAAAAATCAGGGAACTTCCACCTTGCTGCACTCGCTGGGAAGTGTGTCTAAGGAGTTCAGCCTGACCCGGTTGCCTCCAAACACGTCTCCGCTGATTGTCTGGTTGAAGGAATAAGCGACACTCATCGGTGAAGAGAACGTCATGCCAATCCTGAGCGGTCCATTCGACATGTTGTTGGGCCCATCTGTACTGCGCTGCATGGTGTCGTGGTTGCAAAGATGGACCTCGCCATGTGCTCCGAGACTGAATTTGCGCTTCATGCAGCCTATTGCGCACAGTTTGAGTCGTAACACGACGTTCTGTGGCTGCACTAAAAGCATTATTCAACATGGTGGCGTTGCTGCCAGGGTTCCTCCGAGCCATAATGCGTTGGCAGCACTCAACCACTGCAGTAGTATCCCTTGGGCGGCTTGAGCGGATCACGTCATCGACAGTTCCTGTCTCTCTGTGTCTGCACCATGTCCGAACAACATCGCTTTGGTTCACTACGAAACACCTAAACACTTTCCTGGTTGAGAGTCCTCCTGGCACAAAGTAACGATGCGGACGCCATTGAACCGAGGTATTGATCGTCTAAGCATGGTTGAACTACAGACATCTACATCTACATCCATACTCCGCAAGCCACCTGACGGTGTGTGGCGGAGGGTACCCTGAGTACCTCTATCGGCTCTCCCTTCTATTCCAGTCTCGTATTGTTCGTGGAAAGAATAATTGTCGGTATGCTTCTGTGTGGGCTCTAATCTCTCTGATTTTATCCTCATCGTCTCTTCGCGAGATATACGTAGGAGGGAGCAATATACTGCTTGACTCTTCGGTGAAGGTATGTTCTCGAAACTTTAACAAAAGCCCGTACCGAGCTACTGAGCGTCTCTCCTGCAGAGTCTTCCACTGGAGTTTATCTATCATCTCCGCAACGCTTTCGCGATAACTAAACGATCCTGTAACGAAGCGCGCTGCTCTCCGTTGGATCTTCTCTATCTCTTCTATCAACCCTATCTGGTACGGATCCCAAACTGCTGAGCAGTATTCACTCAGTGGGCGAACAAGCGTACTGTAACCTACTTCCTTTGTTTCCTTAGGATTCTTCCAATGAATCTGTCTGGCATCTGCTTTACCGACGGTCAACTTTATATGATTATTCCGTTTTAAATCACTCCTAATGCGTACTCCCAGATAATTGTAGGAATTAGCTGCTTCCAGTTGCTGACCTGCTATTTTGTAGCTAAATGATAAGGGATCTATCTTTCTATGTATTCGCAGCACATCACACTTGTCTACATTGAGATACAATTGCCATTCCCTGCAGCACGCGTCAATTCGCTGCAGATCCTCCTGCATTTCAGTACAATTTTCCATTGTTACAACCTCTCGATACACCACAGCATCATCTGCAAAAAGCCTCAGTGAACTTCCGATGTCTTCCACAAGGTCATTTATGTATATTGTGAATAGCAAACGGTCCTATGACACTCCCCTGCGGCACACCTGAAATCACTGTTACTTCGGAAGAAATGGCTCTGAGCACTATGGGACTTAACAGCTGTGGTCATCAGTCTCCTAGAGCTTAGAACTACTTAAACCTAACTAACCTAAGGACATCACACACATCCATGCCCGAGGCAGGATTCGAACCTGCGACCGTAGCAGTCACGCGGTTTCGGACTGCGTGCCTAGAACCGCGAGACCACCGCGGCCGGCTTACTTCGGAAGACTTCTCTCCATTGAGAATAACATGCTGCGTTCTGTTATCTAGGAACTCTTCAATCCAATCACACAATTGGTCTGATAGTCGATATGCTCTTACTTTGTTCATTAAACGACTGTGGGGGAATGTATCAAACGCCTTGCGGAAGTCAAGAAACACGGCATCTACCTGTGAATCCATGTCTATGGCCCTCTGAATCTCGTGGACGAATAGCGCGAGCTGGGTTTCACACGACCGTCTTTTTCGAAACCCATGCTGATTCCTACAGAGTAGATTTCTAGTCTCCAGAAAAGTCATTATACTCGAACATAATACGTGTTCCAAAATTCTACAACTGATCGACGTTAGAGATATCGGTCTATAATTCTGCACATCTGTTCGACGTCCCTTCTTGAAAACGGGGTTGACCTGTGCCCCTTTCCAATCCTTTGGAACGCTACGCTCTTCTAGAGACCTACGGCACACCGCTGCAAGAAGCAGCCGTGTTTCTCCTTCCTGGTGCAAGGACTGGAACTGATCGGCTGTCGGACCCCATCCGTCTAATAGGCACTGCGCATGCATAGTGGTTGACATCTTTGAGAAGGTTAAGTGACATCTCTTAACAGTCAAAGGGACTCTGCAGAGTTCTGGGAACTGGGCTGATGCAAAACTTTTTTATGGTGTGTGTATATGAGCAGAGTTGCACATTGCTGCATTCGTTCATTCTTCACTTCAGATCGAGCTGTTGTCCAACTTTACTGTTGTTGAAGCGTTGAGCGTGATTAAGTTGTAAGGATTCTAACATTTACCCAGCGTTCTGAGCCGGTATTAGTTATTTTTTCCCCTACATCTGTGCATTTCGAATTTTTAGCTGCTGTATCGATATATTATTTGAATTTAGTCTTTCGATTTATCGATAGTTATTTAATTGTGTTGTTATGCACTCCATCGGTAACACCACCGTACGTGAATGACGTCATACATGTTGGTTGTGTAATTGTACGATACCAAGTTCTATATCGGCAGAAATTGCTCTTACAACTAAGAGCATTCTCAGGATTTCTGCAAGGGAAAGGGGATGCAAGTCATGTTAGTTTTGTGGTGAATGATGGAAAAGTTTTGAGATTTTATGACAAGCGGCTCTGGGTACATTTTTTGCTAGTCGGTACCAGTGACATGTTCTGGTGTTCTTTGTCCTGATTGATACGCATGTGTGTTTCTCAACTTCACACTCCACTTCAACTAATTCCACTGGCACCTGTTTACTTATAGAGCGGCCACACGCTGTTCAGTGGTTTTGCAGGGCCCATCATTTTAAACCAGCTGTGGACGTTTGACATTAATTTATTTTTATTTATTTATTTATTTATTGTTCCGTGGGACCACATTAAGGAGAAGTCTCCATGGTCATGGAACGAGTCAATACATGAAATTATAACACGATTGTAGAAACAGATAAAATGAAATATAAGAAACATATTCAGCTGACACGTCGTTAGTTTAAATAAAGAAAATCAAGAATGTAACACTGGAATTTGCTTAATTTTTTAGCTCTTCCAGGAGCTCCTCGACAGAATAGAAGGAGTGAGCCATGAGGAAACTCTTCAGTTTAGACTTAAAAGCGTTTGGGCTACTGCTAAGATTTTTGAGTTCTTGTGGTAGCTTATTGAAAATGGATGCAGCAGAATACTGCACTCCTTTCTGCACAAAAGTCAAGGAAGTGCATTCCACATGCAGATTTGGTTTCTGCCTAGTATTAACTGAGTGAAAGCTGCTAACTCTTGGGAATAAGCTAATATTGCTAACAACAAACGACATTAAAGAAAATATATACTGTGAGGGCAATGTCAAAATTCCCAGACTATTGAATAGGGATCGACAAGAGGTTCTCGAACTTACACCACACATAGCTCGAACAGCCCGTTTTTGAGCCAAAAATACCCTTTTTGAATCAGAAGAATTACCCCAAAAAATAATACCATATGACATAAGCGTATGAAAATATGCGAAGTAGACTACTTTTCGTGTTGAAATGTCACTTATTTCAGATACTGTTCTAATGATAAATAAAGCGGCATTTAGTTTCTGAACAAGATCCTAGACATGGGCTTTCCACAACAGCTTACTATCTATCCAAACACCTAGGAACTTGAACTGTTCCGTCTCGCTTATAACATGCCCATTCTGTCTGATTAAAATATCAGTTCTTGTTGAATTGTGATCTAGAAACTGTAAAAACTGAGTCTTACTGTGATTTAGCATCAAATTATTTTCCACAAGCCACGAACTTATTTCATGAACTACATTATTTGATAATGTTTCGATATTACACACAAGATCCTTCACTACCAAGCTGGTGTCATCAGCAAACAGAAATATTTTTGAATCACCTGTAATACCAGAAGGCATATCATTTATATAAATAAGAAACAGCAGTAGCCCCAACACCGATCCTTGGGGAACGCCCCATTTAACAGTGCCCCATTGGGACTGAACATCATTACCACTCTCAATATTGCGGAGAATTACCTTCTGCTTTCTGTTCTTAAAGTAAGAGGCGAACCAATTGTAAGCTACTCCCCTTACTCCATAATGTTCCAACTTCTGCAGTAATATTTTGTGGTCAACACAGTCAAAAGCTTTCGTCAAATCAAAGAAAACACCTAACGTTCGCAACCTTTTATTTAATCCGTCCAAAACCTCACAGAGAAAAGAGACTATAGCATTTTCAGTTGTTAAGCCATTTCTAAAACCAAACTATACATTTGACAGCAAATTATGAGAATTTAAATGCTGCAGTAACCTTGTGTATACAACCCTCTCGAAAACTTTAGCAAACACCGATGGCATAGAAATAAGTCTATAATTATCAACATTATCCCTTTCTCCCTTTTTATAAAGTGGCTTCACTACCGAGTACTTTAATCGGTCAGGAAACCGACCACTCCTAAAGGAAAAGTTACTGATATGGCTAATTACTGGGCTAACATACATGGAACAATACTTCAGTATTCTGCTTGATACCCCGTCATATCCATGAGAGTTCTTGGTCTTCAGTGATTTAATTATTAACTCAATCTCCCTCTTGTCAGTATCATGGAGGAGCATTTCAGGTAACAGTCTCGGAACACTTTTTTCTAAGAGCGCTATATGATTCCCTGTTGGGACTAGGTTTCTATTTAGTTCACCTGCTATATTCAGAAAGTGATTATTAAATACTGTACATATATGTGACTTATCAGTAACACGGACATTCCCACTACGCACTGATTCTATATCCTCGACCTGTGTCTGCAGACCAGCCACTTCCTTTACGACTAACCATATGGTTTTGATTTTATCCTGAGACTTAGCTATTCTATCTGCATACCACATACTTTTTGCCTTCCTAATAACTTTTTTAAGCACCTTACAATACTGTTTGTAATGGGCTACTGCGTTTAGATTGTGACTGTTTCTAACGTTTTGATATAATTGCCACTTTGTTCTACAAGATATTCTTATACCTTTAGTCAGCCACCCAGGCTGCCTGTTTGTGCTAGTACCCTGTTTTGAACGTTCTAACGGAAAGCAACTTTCAAAGAGCACGAGAAAAGTATTGAGGAAAGCATTATATTTATCATCTACTGTATCAGCGCTATAAACATCTTGCCACTCTTGTTCCTTGATAAGGTTTACAAAAGTCTCTACAGCAACTGGATCAGCTTTCCTAAAAAGTTGGTAACTATATTTAACATGTGTTGCAGCACAAAAATCTTTTAGACTTAAAATTTGTGCATCATGATCTGAAAGGACATTCACCATTTTGTTAACAGAATGCCATTCTAGTAATGACGAATGACCAAAAATATTGTCTATGGTTGTTCTACTGTTCCTTTGCACTCTCGTTGGAAAGAATACGGTTTGCATTAGATTATATGAATTAAGGAGGTCTACCAGCATCCTTTTCCTTGCACAATCACTTATACAATTTATATTGAAGTCACCACATATAACTAACTTTATGTATTTCCTATAAAGTGAACCAAGAACCTCCTCTAGCTTTAGCAAAAATGTTGTGAAATCGGAGTCTGGGGATCTATAAATAACAACAGTAAGAAGTTTAGTTCCACTAAATTTAACCACACCTGCACAACATTCAAACACCTTTTCAGTGCAGTACTTTGAAACATCAATTGAATCAAATGGGATACCGTTTTTCACATACATGGCTAATCCCCCACACCGCAAAGAGCTCCTAGAAAAGCTGCCAGCCAACCTGTATCCTGGTTAAGGAAGCCTCTGAATTATCTCCTTATTTAAGAAGTGTTCAGATATAACAATAATTTCAGAGTCAACATGTATAAGCAGTTCACTAACTTTATCTCTAATGCCTTCTATGTTTTGATGAAATATACTAATTCCCTCATTAATCGGATACCTAAGCTTTGTCGAAAGTGGTTTCTTTGTTAGAGAGACTTCCCGTAAGCAGGAATACCTGTCAGCTGACTTCAATCTAAAAAAGGTACAGCTCTAACACCCACAACTACCGGAATTTTCCCATGAGTGATCCCACCACCCCCACCTATGCTGTCACCTATAAGCTTTGCCAACCTCCCCTTTCCATACCTGTTGAGGTGCAGGCCATGTCTAGTGAAACCCGTCCTGCTGATCGACTCCACCGACACCACTGAAATGTGACTCATGCCTTCTGTCATCAGCGCACCCCCAAGTCTCATGTTATTACGCCTGACGGCTGTATTAAGATGAGGCCGATCGTGACGCTGAAACAGTTCCACGAAATGCACATTCGTGTTGCCAGTCTGAGTGGCTATCTTTTCCAGGTCACCATCTATGTCATACTCCCCATCCCTATCAATACTATTACCAGCCCCACCCACAATCACTACCTGATCCTCTTTTGTAAAATCCCTACATAACCCCCCTATATTAAGTCACCTGAGCCAATCCTGCATTAGGCTTCACAATGCTGGTGACCTGGTACTCACTCCCCAAAATTTCCTGCAACTGCTGGCCTACACCTCTACCATGAGAACTACCTAACAGCAGAACCTTCTTCTTTCTCTTAGACTTTGCAATTGTTCTAGCCACCGTAACTGCTGAAGTCTGCTGCATACTTCCTACATCTACAGCTAATAGAGATTTCTCTCCACTAGACTCTGACGGTTGGTCATATCTATTACAAACACCAATAGTAAAACTATCTGAAAATCTCCTTCTCCTAGCAAATCTCTTGCCAACAGCCAGCTCCCATTCCCCAACCCCCTTCTCCCTCCTCATCCTATCTAGCTCCTCCTGTGCGTTTTTCATCTGCACCTGAAGGGCACAGATCATACGCTCCTGCTCCTCTATCAACTTACTCTTGTTACATAACCTGCAGTTCCAGGAGAGGATCTCACCAGAATGCCCACCGGCTTCCCCACTGCATTCACCCCAGTGAAAATACTTCGAACAAGTCTCACACCGCAATCCACTACTCACGAACCTACGGCAAAGCCCACTCTTCTCACTCATGGTAAAATTTTACAGTTATTGAAACAAGAAAACAACTTTATCTAAGTTCCGCTACTACAATAAGAAGATGTTGAAAACTGATTACAGTAATCACAAACTTGCTCTACAAGGAAAGTAACTACTATTATTGACAGTATTAATCAACAACAAATGAGAATATAACAAAATACTATCACAAAAAGAAAATCAAACGTTTAATGACAGTAACGAAACTGAAAGCAGTTCGCAAAAATTTCTTCTGAAGTTATTTCACCGGAAAACACCAAGAACACCGGTTGAAGACTACTAAAGTTCCTAAATAAACTACTATACACAAACAATTAATTAGTACTTAGCTTTCGATGCGCCGCTACAGCTACAACTGGTCAGCGCGGAATGTAAACACGGCTAAGAGGTCAAGTTGCTGGATAAGAAACACTCACAAATATCAGGTCACAACACAAGAAAGGCAGAGGTGAATGAAGAAACCACTAATAAGTCACTTATATAGTAAATATTATCACAAAAACCGTTAAAATATATATCTGCATCCTAAAAATAGATGAAAACTGAGACAGCGATCTCACACACCGTCACGCGCTTATGACGTCACACCAAAGACTGACCAGATACGAACGTGAAATGTAGTTATGAAAGAAACAGAAAAATAACAAGAAAGATTAGGCCCCCTGTACATCTGAGAATCTCTCAATTTCTAGAAATTTTCCTAATAACTGACTGTTTGGTGGAATTACAGTGTTCATCAGTAACCAGCCCGGCCTCGGATCTCCTGTACTTCCTGTACGGGAACGCCAGCGAAGACGTCCATCGGCACCACGTGGAGGACCTGCTGCGCGAGTACCACAACACGCTGGTGGGCCTGCTGCGGCGTCTGGGCATGGAACACCAGGCAGAGGCCTACACCTTCGAGGAGCTCAAGAAGGACATGGACTACTGCTTAGTCATCGGTGTTTACTTCAGTATCATGAGCGGATTTGGCCTCACCTCCGAGGAACACGGCGCAGAGTATGCAAAAGCGGTCAATGATCCAGAGAAGTTTGACAAAATTGTCGTTAAGTCATTCAGGAATCCGTATTCATTGTCCTACATTAAATATCTGTCGCCAATTTTCGTTAGCAAAGGAATTCTATAATATTATGTATTCCTTCCGGTATATTTTTGAAAAAGCCGTAGGTGCCATTTATTTTTTTACCTGAAAGATATAAAGTTATATTGTAAGGACTAATCTTGGACTTGTTGACTTTAAAAGAGGCCAAGATTTAAATTCATCAGCCATTAAAAGATATTCACAAGCATATGTGAATGTAGTTGAAATATCATTCTGTTACTAAATTGCACAAATAAGTTTGAATGTTGTATCTTCTCTTGGTGTATTTTTGAGACAGAATCTTACTTGTAGCTTCATTTGATTGTGTCCCAGAGTTGGTAGAACAAAAATTGGACCAAGTAAACATCTTCACTTATTATTGATGAGTGATCCTTGCTATTTACAGTAAAGTTAAAATTATTCCATGTTTACTAACATAATTAAAGTGTAATACTAACATAATTAAAGTGTAATGTAGTAATAGATACAGTAATAATACATGTTATTTTTGTTCACGAGTAATTTGTCTTCACTTTTGAGCAGATTCCCAATGGAACTGAGCCTGTAAACCAAAAAATTACCTGCCTACATGGCGTATGGCAATGCTGCTGCCAAACCGTCACAGTTTGGTGTGGGGTGGTACGATACACTGAATTCGTGGTCTCCGTTAGTCAGCAACTATCTTACAGGAGAAACTGAAGAAGCCATTAACAAAGTTTTTCTTGAAGATACCCTTACGGTTTTTGTAGACCATAGACCGTAATAATTCGAATCCTTACGACACACCACAATTAGTAGGCATTGACGCACAATATCATCAATGCTTGAATGTCATTTGATATACAGTTTGGGCATTCGTGCACTAATCGTAATTTTCAAATTATAGAGACAATTCGGTCACACGATAAGAGCCCGAATCTAGTTTACGAAGATCTAGTGGAATCTTCTAAAGAACTGATTGCAGCCGTTGAATAAGTTAGGCAATAAAATGCGTTGTTGGAAAGTATGTTATAGTCCATCGTTCGTTGTCATGACGATGCGAGTCGACATTTTGAACAGCTGCTTTCTGCAAACACCTCCGCAGGGCAATACGACAGAAAATTAAGTATGTCTCCAAAAATATTGCAGTTCCATCGTGTGAACGTCACCTTGAATGTGGACTGATCTTAAACGTCTTTAGCCAGTTTGGTAACCCATTCCTCTGGCCTCGTCATTACAGAGGTCTGAATGCACACAATAACTGAGTCGTTTGTTTTTGTTGATAATTTTAATTTAACGCAGCCACGGAGAGAATAAATCACTTATCCTCACATAAAATTACTCCATAACAAGACAATGGACATCGTAGGTTTCTGATGTCACTGCACAGTAACAGCACCTGCCAGATACACCCGAAAATTTGTCTGTAGTATTGATACTAACCTTGTACATCTAAAAAGAGACAATGAATGGAATGAAACTTAATCTACTTCCTTCTGAAAAACACGGTGCTTGTTTGTTCCCAAAACGGTTGTTTTATCCATCAAGATGAATTAAACTAACATGGGTTGAGTTATAATTAATCTATGGAATATAATGACAAAAGTCTTTATACTTGGAATGGACCTGGATAGATTCTATAATGTTATCACAAAAAAACTAAACTCCCCCCGAACAGGCCATGAAAGCCCAACGTCACCGGCCGGCCGCCGTGTCATCGTCAGCTCACAGGCATAACTGGATGTGGATATGGAGAGGCTTGTGGTCAGCACACCGCTCTCCCGGCCGTATGTCAGTTTACGAGACCGGAGCCGCTACTTCTCAATCAAGTAGCTCCTCAGTTTGCCTCACAAGGGCTGAGTGCACCCCGCTTGACAACAGCGCTGGGCACCCATCCAAGTACAAGCCCAGTCCGACAGCGTTGACCTCGGTGATCTGACGGGAACCGGAGTTACCGTTGCGACAAGGCCGTTGGCATAATGTTAACACAGGATTTACGAAACCAGATCTTAAACAGTAATACATTTTCTGAGGCTGCTGTAGCCTCTGACAGTATTTTATTCGTTATGAATGTCAGATTAAAACTGAAGAAATGTCAGAAAGCTAAAAAATTAAGGGGATGAGATGTGGATAAATTGAAAGAACAAGTTTTTCAGATTACAAAAATAGTATCAGGCAACGTTTGATTGAAAAAGAGGAACGAATTGTATAGAGGGTGAATGGATAGCTTTGAGAGATGAGCTAGTGTAAAAAGACAAGGCCTGCAAGAAATCATTGGCCAACACGTATGTTGAATATATTTGACGAAAGGAGGAAATATAAAAATGCAATAAAGGAAGGCAACACAAAGGGAATACAGACAATCAAAACATGAAATTTACAGAAATTGTAAAATGTCTAAACAGAAACTGTAAGAACACAAATGCTACGCTGTGGAAACATCATTGACTAGGGGATATTTAGATGCCATCTGTAGGAAATTTAAAGGGAGCCTTTGAGAAAAGAGAAACAATGATAGGAGGAATATATACTGTGATAATGTCATGGGTCAGCGATATGCACATATACAGATGGTGGTAGTATCGCGTATAAAACGGTAGGGTATGGCGGACCTACCATTTCTACTTGATTAGTGTAAACAGTTTTTCTACGTGATTATGACCGAACGACATGAGTCAGTAGACACTGAACGCGGAATGGTAGTTTAACTAGAAGCATCGGGTATTCCATTTCGGAAATCGTTATGTAGTTTAATATTTAGAGATGCACAGTGTAAAGAGTTTGCCGAGAGCACCACACATTTCAGGCAATACTTGTCGCCACGGACAACGCCGTGGTCGACGGCGTTCACCTAGCGGCCGAGAGCAGTGGCGTTTACGTAGTGTTGTCAGTGCTAAGGGCCAACCAAGACGGCTTGAAATAACCACAAAAGTCAATGTATGAGTTAGAACGGTACATCGAAACTTGGCGTTAGTGGGCCATGACATCAGATGACTGAGAAGAGTGCGACATTGCCTGCAGCGCCTCTGTGGTCTCGTTACCATATTTGTAGAACCTTTACCGACTGGATGGTGGTGGTTAGTGTTGACCGTCCCGTCGACAACGAGGTCATTAGAGACGGAGCGCAAGCTCGGGTTAGGGAAGGATTGGGAAGGAAATCGGCCGTGCCCTTTCAAAGGAACCATCTCGGCATTTGCCTGAAACGATTTAGGGAAATCACGGAAAACCCAGATCAGGATGGCTGGAGACGGGATTGAACCGTCGTCCTCCCGAATGCGATTCCGGTGTGCTAACCACTGCGCCACCTCGCTCGGTCTTTACCGACTGGAAAACTGTGATCTGGCCCGACGAGTACCGACTTCCGGTGGTAAAACTGACTGTAGGGTTCGAGTGTGGTGCAGACCCCAAAGAAGCCACGGACCCACGTTGTCAACGAGGCACTGTGCAAGCTGGTGGTGGCTCCACAATGGTGTGGGCTGCGTTTATATCGACTGGACCCGATACTTTGGTCCATCTGAACCGATCACTGAATGGAAATATTTATATTCGCTACTTGGCGATCATTTGCCGCCATTCATGTGATTCATAATCCCAAACATGTCACCAAACCAAAATTGGTAGCGATTGGTTTGAAGAACATTCTGGACAGACCGATCGAATAATTTGGCCACACAAAATCCTGCACCAGCAACACTTAGGCAATTATGGACTGCTGTAGAGAAAGCATGGCTCAGTATTTTTGCAGGGGACTTCCAACGACCTGTTGAGTCCATGCGACGTCGAGTTGCTGCATTACGACGGTCAAAAGTAGGTCCGACGTGACATTAGTAAGTATCCTATGACTTCTGTCACTTCAGTATCTATAAGGTATACAAAGGTAACAATATCATAGAAAGCGAAGAGGAAGTAGATGATATGGGAGTGAGAGAGGAATTTGACAGAGTACTTGAGGACCTTAGTCGAAACAACGCCTCTGGAATTTCCATTTCGTGGGAATGACTGAGAACTTGAGTCAGCCCTGACGAAATTATTCCACCCGGTGTGCGAGGTGTACGAGATAGGTGAAATATCCTCTTACTTCAGGGAGAAAGTAATTTTCCCAATTTCAATAAGGGTCGGGTGCTAAAACCTGTCAAGAAGTATTTATAGAAAAATGGAAAAACTGATAAAAGCCTACTTCGGCGAAGATCAGTTTGTGTTGTAGATATGAGTAGAAAATCGCGAGGCAATACTGTCCATACTACGAACCATAAAAGAGAGACTGAGGAGTGGTAAACTTACCTCTACAACATTTGTAGATTTAGACAATGAAGGCGAAATGTACTGTTTCGGATGGTGGAGAGGAAGAGATGGAAAAACGTAGAGTTGCCAACAATATGTACAGAAAACAGATTGTAGTTTTAAGAGTCGAAGGGCATGAAACGGAAGCAGTAGTGGATAAGGAAATGAGAGAGGTTTCTCGTCTATCTGCTATGTTATCCAGCCTGTAGATTGAGCAGACTGTGTGGGAAGCGAAAGAGGAATGAGAGAAGTAATTACAACTGAATGTGAAAACATGTAAACTTTGAGGTTTGCCGATGACATTGTATTTTTCTATGTTTGTTTGTAAGACAAGATTTGAAGGTCTCAGTTTTTTAGTCATTTGATCCTGAGAGGGGCACTGCGCTAGTGTTCGGTTACCTAAGCTAGTCCACATGTTCATAGTCAGAACGTCCAACAAAGGTGTGGCTTCCGTACGCTATCTTATAGAAAACGTCTGGGAGACCCATCAGCCAAGATAAAAACTCGCGGAAAACATCATCAAGAAGTATTTATAGAAAAACGGAAAAACTGATAAAAGCCTACTTCGGCGAAGATCAGTTTGTGTTGCAGATATGAGTAGAAAATCGCGAGGCAATACTGTCTATACTACGAGCCATTCGTGGCATCACCTGGGGGAAGGGGTGCAGGGGAATTTCAGTTGTGACTTTGTGGACATCGGCTCTTGCAGTGGATTTTTCGGACGCAGAGTAATGTGCTCCGCTGTGGTATAATAGTTGTCATACCATCCTCATCGATGAGCAGCTCAACAAGAGGATGCGCATGACTACTGGTACAAACAGACTAACTTCTATCTACTGACTTCCTCTGCTAAGCAGGATCTACCCACCACAGATTCTCAGAACTAAGACCTTGTTAGAGATTACCACAATATAGAAGAGAATAAGGAAATATCCATTCATCACGACATAATTGTCTCGTATGAAAAGAGGAAATAGGCCATACTGTGTGCTGAACATGTAGCTTCCAGTAATTCGAAAGTATGATATCATTGTAGCAATAGCTAGTGACACACTAGAAATGAAAAAGAACTGGAATGGTTCGAGAAATACAATTGTAATGTTATCGCTAAAGAACTTTACAGGAAAGTGTGTATCAAATGAACTAGAATCCACTCTTGATTTAATCGGTGCTCTTACGCACTCTATAAATGCGATATTGTGAATCTCCGAGTTGTGACTGTGATACATTGTTTCTGCGAGACATACAAGAGAGGAATATTGAGAGTATTCAGCCCAGTTGAAAGTCATGTGATTATTGCCACATCATGTTTCGGGGCAACACTATCTCATTTTCAAGTGCTACAAACAAGAATACCAGATAAAATATCCTTCTTATTCCGGCAGACGTGTGAGAATTACAGACGTCCTGATTTAAAACCCACCTTAAAATATTTTTATGCCATTAAGCCTCGTCACAATTTTAAAAGAAGCTGCACACGTGCAATGTCAAATCAAACCATAAAACATAAATGATAAGCTGGTGCATCCATTACGTAAGAGAGGATTGCCTCCTCCGATGCTGTAAGGGCAAGTGGTATGATTTTATAAAAGCCAATGCCACAGCGGTGGAATGAATTAGAAACATTGGTATTATTTAGTAGATATATTTTTGTTTTATACAATGACAGTCATTACGTATTACACGCTGAGGAGCCAAAGAAACTGGTACATCTGCCTAATATCGTGTATGGGACCCGTGAGCACCCAGAAGTGTAGCAACACGGCGCGGCATGGAGTCGACTAATGTCTGAAGTAGTGCCGGAGGGAAGTGACACCACGAATTCTGCAGGGCTGTCCACAAATCCTTAAGAGTATGAGGGGGCAACAGCATGTTGCAAGGCATCCCTGATATGCTCAATAATGTTCCCGTCTGGGGAGTCTGGTGGCCAGCGGAAGTGTTTAAAATCAGAATAGTGTTCCTGGACCCACTCTGTAGCAATTATGAAGTGTTGGGTTTCATTGTTCTGCTGGAATTGCCCAAGTCCGTCGGAATGCACAATCGACATGAACCAATGCAGGTGATCAGAGAGGATGCTTATGTATGTGTCACCTGTCAGAGTCGTACCTAGATCTATCAGAGGTCCCATATCACTCCAACTGCACACGCCCCGCAACTTTACATTGCCTCCACCAGCTTCAACAGGCCCCTGCCTACATGCTGGTTCCATGGATTCGTAAGGTTGTCTCCATACCCGTACACGTCCATCCACTCGATACAATTTCAAACGAGACTCGTCCAACCAGGCAACATGTTTCTAATCATCAACAGCCAACAAAGTCGGTGTTGACGGACCCAGGCGAGGCGTAAAGCTTTGTGTCATGCAGTCATCAATGGTACACGAGTGGGCCTTCGGCTCTGAAAGCTCGTATCGAGAATGTTTCGTTGAAATGTTCGCAAGCCGACACTTGTTGATAGCCCAGCATTGAAATCTGCAGTAATCTGCGGAAGGGTTACACTCCTGGCACGTTGAACGATTCTCTTCAATCGATGTTTGTTTCCTTCTTGCAGGATCTTTTTCCTGCCGTAGTAATGTCGGAGACTTGATGTTTTATCCGGTTCCTGATATTCACAGAACACTAGTGAAATGGTCTACGGGAAATTCCCCACTTTATCGGAACCTTGAAGATATTGTTCCCATCGCTCGTGCGACGACTATAACATCAGGTTCAAAATCCCTTAAATCTTGATAACCTGCCATTGTAGCAGCAGTAACCAATCTAACAACTGCGCCAGACACTTGTTGCCATATGTAGGCGACGGCGACCACAGCTCCGTACACTGCCTGCCCGCATATCTCTGTACTTGAATACGCATGCCTATACCAGTTTCTTTGGCCCTTTTTTGTGAATATACTGCACGTGTGCGCCATTCTGATGACGATGATGGTTGTAATTTTGTCAGAGAAGACAATAAACTTGGAGGATCAACTGAATGGAATCGATATTAGCTTCAAAAGGTTATGAAATGAAGAGAGAATAACTGAAAATTTTTTTGTTAAAGCTGAATATAAATTTAGTGTTAGACAGTATTTTTAAAGATTTTTTTCTGGAATGTGGTCTTCCACTGAAGAGAAGAGTGGACCATCAAAAGTTCAACAAGAAGAGAACAGGAGCTTGCTAAATGTAGTGTTACAGATGGATGTTGAAGGTTAGATGTGGCGCCTGGTTAACTAATTAAAATTAGTTAATCAGAATACCACAACATGATACGTAAAAAGGGAGGAATCAGTTGATAGAAAACTTTCCGAGGCGCTGAGGAAACCTCAATTTGGTAATACAGAGATGTGTGAGGGCAAAATGGTTCAAATGGCTCTGAGCACTATGGGACTCAACTTCTGAGGTCATTAGTTCCCTAGAACTTAGAACTAGTTAAACCTAACTAACCTAAGGACATCACACACATCCGTGCCCGAGGCAGGATTCGAACCTGCGACCGTAGCAGTCTCGCGGTTCCAAACTGCAGCGCCCAGAACCGCACGGCCACTTCGGCCGGCATGAGGGCAAAAATTACAGAGAGAGACTAAGGATTGAGTACAGTAAACTCATTCAAATGAATGTAGGCTGCAGTAGTTACTCAGAGATGAAGTTGCCTTCGTATTAGAGACTAGACTGGTTTGTTGCATAAAACTAAAGCGAAGATTGAAGACCGCAGCAGCAACATTAGACACCTTAAACAGGAAACGAATTTAGCGAAATCTGTTATTACGTTGTCAGAATGAAAGCGATATCTACACCAAAGGGAAAAAAGATTCGAAAATAGAAGTTTCATGTCCCAGATTGCAGTTGGTTTCGTCAAAGTTATATTACCATCTTCAGACCGTCGGATACTTGAATTATAAAGCCAGTCCGTGTGCACATTGCCATCTGGAGATTGAAAGCATGGAGGCAAATTTACAGGAAAGATACTCCCACGTAACACTTAGTACACTCAAGTAAAAGGCATAACTATATCAGTAAGGCATGGTGCCTGTTTTTGACATACACACATCTGACAGCAGTGTGTTATGCTCTATCTGATGTACTTGAGATCTCTTTGCATTGCTGATAGGCCTTTGTTTTAGTGTACTAAGTGTTGCACTGGAGCATCTTTTCTGTGAGTTTAGCTCCATATTTTCAATGGCCAGACGGCAGTGTGCCACACAAGCTGGCTTTATAATTCAGATATCCGATAATCTGAAGGTGGCAGTATATCATTGCGGAAACTAATTATCAGGATATGAATCAACTGTAGTCTGGGCAATAAAACTTCAATTTGGAGCTCTTTTACTTAGGTAAATTTACTGGAACGTAATAACCTGGTCTACTACAATACCATATCACTTAATTACTGTTAGAGACTCAACATCATCCAAAACTTTTTCTGAATTTAACACACGTTACACCTTTTATAAATCAGTTGCTTCTTCGAAGCCTTATTTTGACAAGTTGTTTATTTTACACGCTCGTGCTTTTGCCATCCGAAAACTGCTCCAGATCAGTCGCATCTGTCGACGAATCCTGTTGGGCAGCACATGCTGAGAAAATAGCCTGGTCCCCTTCCTGGTGCACTACAGCCATATTGTGTTGCAGCCGAAGTAAACAGTTTTACAAGGTCTGCGCTCATTGGTGCCGTCATCATCAAGGCTGCTGACGTCAGCCGCACCTCTCACTTGCGCTGCCACGAATTGCAGTGTTTATGCGTCATTCTATTTACTGCTCACGCCAGCATTCACAGCTTCACTACACAACTAAGATACATCGTGAAATACGATTGTTTAGGAACATCGGGTGCGTGGACAAGTGTTGTTGACGCTGTAACGATCACCAGGTTTCCGCGCAGTGGATTAACGTCACGCTACCACCAGAATTTTAACAGTTTTGGTTTTTGCCTTATGTCAAATGTGCACCCGCGTAAAGCTACATACTATTAAATGTATATACCCCTTCAAATTAAATATTATGTGCTTGAAGATGGTACTACAAAATTAGAAATTATAGAATTGGGCTTTCTGGAGGATTACTATTAATGTCGGGTGAGTACTCGCGTGGAGTTCTTTGTCTGACAAGGTGAAAGGAGTCTATTGGGGCACACTTGTATCTAGCACCCGTATACTATAGTAATATTAATGTAAATTAAACTGAAATTATGATATTATAAACGATGTATTTCTCTCATAGGCTTTATAAATCGGATTACTGACTGTGTACGACCGTAGAGCCAAATATACTGTTTCTCGTCTGAGATAATTAGTGCTGCAGTAAGAGAGCGGTGGGCGAATAGTTGTAGGTAGCTGCCTGTGAGCGAAAGAGGACGGAGCAGGCAGTTTTTGTGGTGTGCTGCGTGAAGTCACCAAGTGTTAGATTAATGTAGGTGTGTCAATAATGTTGAACATGCAAGAAAAAGTCTTCATGCAAGTAAGGTAAATATCTTAAATAATTATGATTTCTGTTTTGCCAGCGCGTTAATATACATGAACTGACTGATAATTTGTAGTTGCTGAGGAACCCCAGAATGTACGTATACTGATTTGATAAAAAGGCTAGTTAGATTTTTCACTTTTGTAATGTTTCTAAGATGTGTTAACAGAGCTATATGTAATTTGATGATATGCATTTATACTGGTTTAGTGAGGGTAAATAATACTAGCTGTATAAATCTCATTGTTCATGAATCAGTCAGTAAATATGACGTGTTGTTTTGTCCAAATTCAGTTGTCAAAAGACAAACTTAACTTGTAATATAATTTTTTTTAAAGAAAAACCAGTGTTAGTAATTCACCACAATCAGTACAGTCTCCCTGTCCAGGTTATATGCCTTCTAAAGAGATGGATTTTTCTCAGATGTTTTCATTTATCAGCCAAAAGAATTTCATGTACATTTCAAAGTGTTACGGCCAGCATTGTGCACCGCTGAGCCTGTAGCTAGCATATTTTGTTCATGAGAGACCATAATATATCGCGTTCCACCGTTATTGCTTTAGGGGTAAGAGAATTTAAGCTGTTTGTTATGTGTACAGGGACCAAAGTTATCAGTTTATAACAGGGCCAGAGGACTCAGTGCCCAAGGGGATAAATATATTGTGAAGTGACTGTATTTCTTTATTGGTATTGGGAGTTGTATTGCCCAATCAATTCGTTTTATGTTTTTGCTAACAGTAATACAGATAGGCACACCACTTGCATTTACAAAACGCTATACGATAATTCGATTTTAGCATCCATTGTACAGTTCAGATATTCATTCAATGTAATAGTAAAGTTTTTTTCTTATTTAATTAAAGAATGTTGCAGAAGTGTTCATCGGTTCCTGATAAACTTAACGGACGTTACTTTACCCTTCTTCGCCTTAGTGTTACAAATCCAGAAAACTTGAGAACAGGTGATGTTCTCTGTTGGAAAAACCGATTTACCCTTTTGTTGCTCAAGACATGTATGTTCAATCACTCTTGCTTTAAACAGCTTTCTCCGGACGCCCAGATTGTACAATGCTGCACGTCAGATATTTGTTGTGGGACTCTTATTCTATGACTGTGCCTCGTCATGAAATTCCTTTGTCTGCATTGTGATATGAATTCCCTGTAAATTGAGGTGTTTGGCCCAGCAGGAAAAGACAATCTAATGCGATGCGGATTACTAGCCACCACTCTCCTTGTGGGAACCTTTGTTAAAATCTAAAGCACAAGTCCTGCCTGCTGTAAACTGTGTGAATACTGAGCTATTCCAATACGCAGTGAAAGTAAAGCCCTGAAGCTGTAAGCCATGCTGTAAGTATGAATCCCTATACTTCAGAAAATAATTTCGCAAAGTCAGTCTGGCCTAGCATGTTTAACAGACTAAACACAGACATACACAGTCTTATGTAAGAAAGATAATAATGAGTTTTGTGTAGCTTCTATTCAAAAACATCAATTGAAAACTGATTAATCAGGAAACTGTCCAAGAACTGAATAACGTGTTTCCTTTCAGCCTCCAGGACGACCGCTTAGGCATGTAACCATTGAGCCTAAAACGGAAAGATCATTACACATGCTACGAACATGATTTCCACGTGATTTCCATTGCCGGATCACTCGACAGTACGTTGAGAAAGTAGAGATAGTCTATGACGGAGGACGTCGACTTTCGCATTGGAAAGCTACTTTCATGTAAAGAGAGAATGCTTAATTCAGTGAACTGTCTCTGATACATCACGACCGACAGTTGGCATCAACGAATTACAGCAATATGCCGGCGTGGCAGCATGTTGCTGCATCACGCTCAAATGAAAAAAATACTTCGTTTGGAAGGACATAATCCAGAAAAGAATCTTTTTAATAGACAGATATACTGTAACCAAAAGAATGCAGTTAATTTACAAGCCAACATGGAACTTCTCAGCGGTAAGAAAAGAAGCATATCTCACAAAGTACGAGGGGTGAAGTAATGCAACACTTCTTTTTCTGGCCAATTTCTTTTGAAAGAAAGCGACATTTATTGTGAGACATCGTGGAATATTCCTGCTCCAGGCTGTACAGTTTCATGAAGTTCCGCTGGGTGAACGGCGCTATCCGGTACCCATCAACGTGACGTCTGTAACGGAAATACATTCCAAGCAGAGGGATGTCATCGGGTATCTTTTGGCTGAAAACCAAAGTATCGCAGACATTCATAGGCACCTGCAGAATGTACACGAAGACCTGGCAATGAACAAAAGCTCACTGAGTCGTTGGGTGAATCGTCTGTCATCGTCGCAAAAAGGTGGTGCAAACCTGTCCTACCTCCCGCGAGCCAGCGAGCCATATACGGATGTGACTCCTGTAATACTGGAACGTGCGGACACTATCATTCGAGGTGGTCGACAGATAACAATCAACTAAATCACTGCTCAACTCGACGTCCGTGCTGGTAGAGCTGACGCCCTTGTCCACCAGTTGGGGTACACAAAAGTTGTGTGCCCTGTGGACTCATCGCTGCCTCACAGAAGACCATAAAGAGTAACGAAGTACCATCTGTGTGGAGTTGAATGCGGGAGGCGGTACTTGGATGACGCTTCCAGAAAAATGTGTCGTATTAATAACAGAACGCCCTTCATACACTACCATTCATTAAAATTGCTACACCATGAAGATGAGGTGCTACGGACGCGAAATTCAACCGACAGGAAGAACATGCTGTGATATGCAAATGATTTGCTTTTCAGAGCATTCACACCAGCTTGGCGCCGGTGGCGACACCTACAACGAGCTGACATGAGGAAAGTTTCCTACCGATTACTCACACACAAACATCAGTTGACCGGCGTTGCCTGGTGAAACGTTCTTGTGATGCCTCGTGTAAGGAGGAGAAATGCGTAGCAACACGTTTCCGACTTCGATAAAGGTCGGATTGTAGTCTATCGCGATTGCGGTTTATCGTATCGCGACATTGCTGTTCGCGTTGGTCGAGATCCAATGACTGTTAGTAGAATATGGAATCGGTGGGTTCAGGAGGGTAATACGAAACGCCGTGCTGGATTTCAATGGCCTCGTATCACTAGCAGTCGAGATGACAGGCATCTTATCCGCATGGCTGTAACGGATCGTGCAGCCACGTCTTGCTCCCCGAGTCAACAGATGGGGACGTTTGCAAGACAACAACCATCTGCACGAACAGTTCGACGATGTTTGCAGCAGCATGGACTACCAGCTCGGAGACCATAGCTGCGGTTACCCTTGACGCTGCATCACATACATGAGCGCCTGCGATGGTGTACTCAACGACGAACCTGGGTGCACGAATGGCAAAACGTCATTATTTGGGATCAATCCAGGTTCTGTTTACAGTATTATGATGGTCGCATCCGTGTTTGGCGACATTGCGGTGAACGCACATTGGAAGCGTGTATTCGTCATCGCCATACTGGCGTATCACCCGGCGTATTGGTATGGGGTGCCAATGGTTACGCGTCTCGGTCACCTCTTGTTCGCATTGACGGCACTTTGAACAATGGATACTACATTTCAGATGTGTTACGACCCGTGACTTTAGCCTTCATTCGATCCCTGCGAAACCCTACATTTCAGCAGGATAATGCACGACTGCATGTTGCAGGTCCTTTACGGGCCTTTCTGGATACAGAAAATGTTCGACTTCTGCCCTGGCCAGTACATTCTCCAGATCTTTAACCAATTGGAAACGTGTGGTCAATGGTGGCCGAGCAACTGGCTCGTCACAATACGCCAGCACTACTCTTGATGAACTGTGGTATCGTGTTGAAGCTGCATGGGCAGCTGTACCTGTACACGCCATCCAAGCTCTGTCTGACTCAATGCCCAGGCGTATCAAGGCCGTTATTACGGCCAGAAGTGGTTGTTCTGGGTACTGATTTCTCAGGATCTATGCACCCAAATTGCGTGAAAATGTAATCACATGTCTGTATATATATATATTTGTCCAATGAATACCCATTTGTTATCTGCATTTCTTCTTGGTGTAGCAATTTTAATGGCCAGTAGTGTATAATCGGTAGTAAATGTTCTCATCACAAAACTGTAAACAAGGCAAGAGAGGAAGAAAACTTTTAACCTACAGCACGACGGATTGAGGAGCTATGATTTTTTCCCATAATCGGCTTCCACTCCATAAAAATGCGCCACCTCAAAGGTTGCATTTTGTCGTTCGTAATAATTTTCCACAAGCCTGAAAGCGGTGTAATCGCGAATTAACCCGTGCTGAAATTTAAACTGCACTCCAGAAATATGTCACCAGTTGCTGAATGTCCACCAAAGCAAATAACTGAAATAATCTCAGCCGATTTCGTCATCATTGTAGATACTCCGATGCAGCTCACACCAACCAAACAAAGCCCGACCTCATTCTGACACAAACAGAACTGTACTTAACGACAAGTACGACCAGAATGGCGAATACCCCTTGAAACAAAGAACACGTCGTTTCTTACAAACCGCGAAAGTTTCACAGTGGCGCTGACAGACAAATCCGTTTTCGAAAGGTGCGAAAACGCCTCACAAGGGAAGTCCAACCAATTCATCTCATATTTGACAGCGACTGGAATACACCCAGCAAATAATTGGGGACGTAGGTTGCAAGTGCTACTCTGAGATGAAGAGATTAGCACAGGAGAGAAATTCGTGGCGGGCCGCATCAAACCAGTCAGAAGACTGATAAAAAAGTGTACAATCTAAAATGATAAGGTCCATGATATTTTGACTCACCGGCCACCCTGTTTTGAGAAAACCACCCCCAGAGTGGTAGCCGAGGCCACGGACGCTCGCTGATATAACGGTACGTGGTGGGCAGGACGGCGTTCGAGCTCTGATTGTGGGACAAAAGCTCTTCACCAGTTAAGCTACAAAGTATAGGAGAAGTAATAGCTGAAATATCCGAGGATCAGACTGCAGTAATGTCTGGAGTTAAGTGGTAGTTAACACAAAGACCTCAAGGTGCCACTAAAGAACACTGCACTGACTCCAAACACGAAAATTTCATTCCACATTCATCTATAACCATACAAAAAGGTTATACAGCACAGCACTCATCAAACCGAGTGCGATGCATATTCGCTCTTGGCACACTCAGCAAAGGAAACTCAAAGAACATTATTTGGGTATTTCCACAGGTCATGAAAACTCGTGAAACTCTTTTCAACATTCCCAGTTCAGAATAATGATTACTCAGGAAAGTTGAAACCTGATCCAGTTACTGAAGCCACAATCTTTCGAAAGCTTGGTTAATGTTTTAATAAAATTAGTCGATTCTACGCCTCAAAACAACTGCAGCGTATCCTCCGGATATTAAAGAATGCTGCTTGTCACCGTATTACCACCTAACATTTTTCGTTGCTTATGAATACAGAGAAAAGACGATATGAACCATTTACTTTGGTCATTAATGAGAAAATAACGAAAAATATACTTCCACCCTTTTGTTTAGTCTCCTCTGAGTAACGTAAACAATTCAGGCTGAGTACCGGAGAACGTGTATGTTCCTCTTCGTTGTTACGTACTGATGTTTGTGAAAATTGCAGCGTCACTAATGAATCATCAAAGACGTATGGAACGTAATTCAGTCATCAAGTAAATGCGAACAAAAAGTTGTGAATGTCTGTATACCCAAAATTAACTGAAAAAACTTTTCTACATCGGCAGTCCTTCAACATATCACCTAAATATTTAGATTCTAAAATGAAAACTCATGTTGACTTTAAGGCAAGCATCGATTTTCACCGCAGCCAGCCCGAATGAATCAGGTAGGAATGAAACATAGTTCCGTCTTCACGTGGAAGATTGGTCTGTGGACAGCCGAGAACGAAGAAACTGTGAATCTCTACAGGTTCAAACGTACACTGTATGCTGTTAAGCCAATATTCATGCAAATTACCTGAGATGTTTTTGTGATTATGAAACTTACGTTAACTGCGCGGCTAGCAACAATGTCAACTGAAAACCGGTATGAGACTTGCAGCACGTAGATGAGTATAGTTCTAGAAGAACTTTTCACTCATCAGCGGAATGTGGTCCAATTTGAAACTATCTTTTCGATGTAATTCTGTGCTCGCTAAAAGCTGAAGTCGCAGGTTCGAGTCCCGGTCCGGCACTGTTTTAATATGCTTGGAGATTCCAACTGTATACTTGTCTCACAAGTGCATTCTTCCAGTTTAAGATGAAACCCTTCGATCTGGGTCACATTTTAATCAGTTGCACGTTAGTAAGAAACTGGTGTTCTAGTCTCACAAAGATTGTAGGAAACATAGCTCTTCTCTCTCTGCAAACCGTATGCGACAGCTTTACAAGCACTGAGGCCATTAGCATTACGAAAACATTATCATTAACTAACATCCAGCTAGTGTCCACCTTTTTGAAGTTGCTTTGCCTACATATATGTAAATTACTTGAATTTGTTTCAGGTTCGTCCGACAAAAGAGCTTTGAGTGCTTACTTAAAGCGTTTGACATCCGAATAGTTCCCCGACATATAGAGATATATCTGTTCCTTGTAATAGGTCAAAATGGATATCAAGAACATAATGGATGCAGCTGAATCACAAAATATTGGTCTTTTAACATTTAACAGGCTGCTCTTCTTTGGATCTTACCTGTTACCTCTGTCGCCCTATCTGGCAAGAAGCCTAAATTGAAGAGCAATCATTCGGATTAGTGTTTTGATGCTATCTTTTTCGTGGACAGATTACACTTCCTGAGGATCCTGTTTATCTAATTCTGTGGACTGCCTTTTCTGCGACCGTCTTCATGTAATGCCCCCACATTACTCGTAACACCCAATTAGAGATATTTAGTGGATGTGTCTGCTTTTAAAGATGACTCGTCAATCGTTTAGTCATATAATAAAGGGCATTTCCGCTTACTTGCACGTAAAACGTCACATTAACTATAGTGAGGGTCAACTTCCAGCCCTGCACTAAGTCCTGTTGGTCTTCATGCGTCTCGCTACGGTTTTGTGGTGTTCCTACTTCTCTACACAGTACAGCATTTTCATCCGAGTCGACGAGATCAAAACGCTGTGACGAAACCCAGTATAATCTAACGCTGGGAAATTTCGAGTATCCTGTAATTATATGAAGATCTAGGAAAGCCTTAACGGCTGCGGTATTTTATATGCCCGATATTCTTCACATATAGGAACGAACGAGATTAATATGAAAATAGAAGTAAAAAACTTCAAACAGCCCAGATCGCTATTTCTCAACAATTATTTAATTACCGCCAGCGGCCTCGCTGCAGTGGTAACACCGCTTCTCGTCAGATCGTCTGGATGGGTCACCGTCCTGGTCTTCCGAGTGCTGGTGCCAAGCAGGCTGCACTCAGCCCTTGTGAGGCCGATGGAGGAGCTACTTGGTGGAGTAGCAGCGGCTCTGGTCACGGAAACAGGTAGTGACGGGGAGAGCGGCGTGCTGACCACATGAACCTCCATATCGGCTTCTAGTGAGACCTGTCGGCTGAACATGGCACAGAGGTCGGTCGGTACCGTTCGTCCTTCCGAGGCTCCTTCAGATGAAATCCTTAGATTACCATTCTCAGCGATCGGAGTTGGCACATTCGGATCCGCAAAGCATAGAAAGAAGTTGCAAGCACAATAGCCGCTTATATTACGGGATCTGACACATCATACTTCACACAATACATTTCAGTGAATCTCGATCAAATGCACATGATGCCGCGTCACATTACAAAAAGATATTTCAAGAACGTGAAGACTACGGTATATGGGCTTGTTAAGCACAAAACAAACAATTTATAAAATACCATGCACATTGCACGTACTGCACGTGCCCATCCTCGCGTAATAGCTGAATGAAGACTCACTGGGAGATTCTAAAGTAAACAGCACAACCACCAGGTGACACTGTAGAAGTGACAAATAGAAAAAAATAGTATCATATAATGCATCAGTATAAAATAACATCCTCGAGCTATAAATTGAATTTACACAGTTTGACTGTATATCTGACACGAAGTTTGTTCCTTATATCTTTGCTATACAACATGTAGGACACAAAATTATACGAGCACCTAGACTTAATGCAACATGGTTGATGTCTCCGAATATTGTGAAGTGTGTACAGAATGCTAATTCATATCATTTAGTACCACATACAATGTGAGAGGTATTTAATTCATGCTTTTAGTACTGTATTACCTGAATATCGAATGAACTTTATTGAACATGCTCGCTGGCGATATTTTCTACATGCCCACATGTAACTGTTTTCACTATAACAGTATAAAATATCCGTGATGGTTAAGAGCAGGAAAATTGATTGTTCCTTTTGGCGTCTACAACTCCACTTAAACCACATTTGGACGTCGCGCAACAATTTACGTTTTACCTAGATTTTGCGCCGTACTATCGATGGGTATATACACCCTAAGAAAAAAAAAAAAAAACGACGCACGATGAAATAATTAATCGAATGGGACGAAAATCATTGGATGTACATGTATAGACAAACAAATGATTACGATTTAGGAAAAATTGGACGACTTATTCAAAAGAAAGAGGTTTACAAATCGAGCAAGCCAATAACGTATTTGCCGGCCGATGTGGCCATGCGGTTCTAGGCGCTTCAGTCGGGAACCGCGTGACCGCTACGGTCGCAGGTTCGAATCCTGCCTCGGGCATGGATGTGTGTGATGCCCTTAGGTTAGTTAGGTTTAAGTAGTTCTAAGTTCTAGGGGACTGATGACCTCAGAAGTTAAGTCCCATAGTGCTCAGAGCCATTTGAGCCAATAAAGTATTGGTCCACCTCCGGTCCTAGGTGAGCAATGTTTTCGGCTTGGTATTGATTAGCAGAGTTGTTGAATGTCCTCCTGAGGGATACCGTGCCATATTATGCCCAGCTGTTACATTACATCGTCAGAATTCCGTGATACTTGGAGGACACTTCCAATAGTGCTCCATATGTTCTCATCTGTGGAGACGTCTAGCGATCTTGCTGCTCAAGGTAGGCTTTAGCAAGCATGAAGAACACAAGCCGTAGAAACACTCACTGTATGCAGGCGGGCATTGTCTTGCTGAAATACAACAGTAGGTTGTCTTGTCACGAGGGCAACAAAACGGGGTGTAGAATATCGCCCACGTACTGCTGTGCTGTAAGGGTGCTGCGTATGACAATCAACGCGGTCACGCTAGGAAAAGACATGGCACCCCAGACTATCATTGCTGGTTGTCGGGCGGTATGGCAGACGACAGTCAGGTTGGTGTGCTCCCCTCTGCCTGGGGCTTCTCCACACACGTCAATGACCTGGAATCTTAATTTGTGGACTGTAACTGTCTTCAGTGATAAGACTCGCTTCGAAATGAGCCCCGATAACCAGCGCAGTGTCTGAAGACGCCTGTTACAGCGTCTCGTTATTGAAGTTTCTTTTTGTAATGTGACATGGTATAATGTGCAGCACGTGGTCGAGATTCATGAATCCTCGTCATGTATATATCTTTGTTATGTAAAAATGCATCACACTCCATTGCGCATGAACCAATTGTGCCTACACTTTCGAGCTACGGTGTACTGGTGTACTGGTAATTTAAATATCTGCTGAAAAACATCTTAGCTGTTTGAAGATTTTTGCTTCTATTTTCGTTGATGTTGGTTGTCTAAATGCTTACCCATCTTAAAGTGGATACATGTTGGCTATGAAAACATATTTTGTAATCACGCATACTACACTTATTGTAAAATTTATTCAGTGCGACTAATGATAATCACAGATGATTATACAGAGTTCTGTTCTCCACCTATGATGAGAGCCATCAAATCTGCTATACCAAGAAGGGTAGAAAAATAGCAAGATGATGTGTTTTCTTATATAATGTAGCAGGAAGAATACATGATTAAATAGTTTTAAACATGACTGCGTGGCCAGCGACCGTTTACAAATTAAAGTTGAAGCAATTACAGCCTACGGTTCCAAAAATTAAGTCTTTTGACCTGGTTTCGGCACTTCTATGAATGCATTGATCAGAAATTAAACATCCAAATTGGCCTATAACATAAGTACAAAAATTATGGGAAATTCTTTTTATAAAAGTGTAAGTACTGACTAACAGGACAAGAAAGAAACAGTACTTACATGTCATGTATAAAATAAATATCAAGCGATAAAGCTTTAGACACTAAGTTATTTAAAAAATATATGGAAGGCGAGCCACTGCTCACACATAATTTTGTGACTAAAGCTTTATCGCTTGATATTTATTTTATACGGGACAGCTAAGTACTGTTACTTTTTTGTCCTGTTAGTCAGTACTTACACATTTATAAAAAAAAACCCCTAGTTTTTGTACTTACGTTATAGGCCAATTTCAATGTTTAATTTCTGATGAAAAGACTCATAGAAGTGCCGAAACCAGGTCAAAAGACTTAATTTTTGCTACTGATGGCTGTAATTGCTTTAACTTTAACATGATTAAATTTGTTGGTGATATGGAGATACACAGCATACGAAGACCAGTACACCTCCAGCTGCTAACTTTGGCAGCATCAAAGGCTTTAACCAGTCTGATCACCGATTCAGTCTCTGTTAGGAGGAAGGATGTAGGTCTGTCATTCCATGCAGCGGCAGCTCCGTACCAGATTTCATTGCTCATAGTGGCTGGCTGGCTGGTGAGTATTGGCGTGCCAGTCTCTCGGCGACAGATGACGAGATGTTTTCAGTGGCTGAGAGATCTGGAGAACATGCTGGCCAGGGCAACACTCAAACACTCACTGCATCAAGGCAAAATGAAGTCTTGCGTAAAGTGGCTGAAAGTAATATGATGAATGTTTTGAAGATAGGGCACAGCTACCGACATTAACAAGACTGAAAAATGAGGTTATCGGGCTGTGCTCCCGACATCACCCATACCATTACACCAGATACTAGACGTCTCTGACGATGATGAAGTCCACATGGAAACTTCATTCTACTTAGAGCCTCTGCAAGTGGATACGTCCGTCATAATGCTGTACACGTGACTAGGAATTGTCTGAAAGGAAGACGTAATGGGATTCTTGTGTACGTTGCTGTTGTTAGGTGCGCCACTGTGGGCGCGCTGCTCGTGCTGTAACATCTGTTCTGCCAAAACATGCCTTTATTAGGTTTTATGAGCTGGACTGGGGATAGGAACAGATTTGCTTTCAAGATGTTATTGAGATAGCTCAAATGTTGTGTTGGGAATGCTGCCTCTGGATTCTCCGGCCAGTACGACTGTGACTGTGTTGTATTCAGTCTGATGATCCCATAACAGTGGCTGACGGGTAGGATGCTAGTCCCATTGTGACACTAGCTCCTGATCGGTAAATAACCCTTTGCCGTGAAGTTCCATTATCTTCACCCCTGCGAGCCTCCGCCGCTCATACGAATTCACTATGCCACCATTATGACGCCACACACGAGGTAAGTAGAAATTCTGCCCTGGCCTGCAAATCAAAATACTCCGTGAAGTATAAGCCACACTCATGCCGAACTCCAGTAGCTCGTTAATTAAAACAACTTCTTTAACAACAGATGTGAATTTGCACCCGATTATGACAAATGGTTCTGCGTTTGCCTGTGTGCAATTGCCACTATAGTCTAATAGAATTAATTATGGCAAAGTTTAATGACATGTGGCAGAGAAGATCATTACATTGACATTAGCAGACTCGAGTAGTTTGTATATGAACCAGTAGCCAATGTCTCCCCTTCAGAGTGGGCCAACTATACAGCATTCTGAAGTACTTCATGAAGACGACTTCGATAAGTTCACGTTGAAGGTTAGAGACGCTGAATCACTTAAAATTCGCAGCTTGATTTTCTGGACACACTCATACAGCAGTGACGATGGTATTGTGATGCAGACTCTCGAACAATGTAAGGTAACAACAGCTCTTGGTCTTAAAGGATCAAGGGTTGAAACTTTTTGTTTGTTTGGAAGATATCAGTTACACACAGTGCACACATTCCATTGATTATTACGAGGTATGGAGTGTATTTATATCGACAGAACTTATAGACAGCTGTTGTACTTACATTTCCATTGTTGGAAAGTGAAACATGAGTTCATTTCTTGTCGTTAGACAATCGGCTTCCGCAGTAGCAGCTGACTCAACATAGTAGAAAAAGATTTCTCTCATGCAGACGATTGATCAGAATCGCGTACAACATTTCTTATTCTCCTCTTCTGTTTCAACGTACAGGGCAATATATCGAAGCCAACTGTACCTAAATTATTTGCAACATCACGTTTCACAACATCGCAGCTCTCTGCCTCCACGCTTACGCGAACCTCATCCCCTCCACAGTTCCCTATCATTCCCGGTCTCAGTCCAGATCCGGCTGGAAACATGACGAGCGCCGCTTATAAAGCTGAACGTGCTTTATCAGTTCATCAGAACTCCACTCTCTCCCTCTAGAGCAACAGACCTGTAGAACTCAGGGTGCAAAAAATAGAAACTTATTTTACTGAGCATTATATTCCTATTTAAGTGATACATCTTTGACATAGTCATTGACGAGAGCAGTATCTAGATTAAAACCTTTATTTGAGAAATTGTTGACAATTCCCCGTGGAAAAACGAATGGTTTTATAGATTTGAGATGTTCGTAGCTTTACATAAATGAGATTCAGATACATTTAATACTAGATTATTTTTCAAAGAAGTTTCTAGTTATGTCACGCCGGGAAATAGGTTTTGGGACTGAAATGCTTAGTGTGCTTTTCACCATTTGACACTTGCAATTTTATTTTGTTTCAAAATCAAGTAATAAGTATATGTAGATTTGCAATAATCAAGGTGCTTAACAAGTGTCAAATATTCCAACATGAGGTAGTAGAAGATTACTGCAACCATACGCTTGGAAAACAATCGCAGTTGAGATATGGGCCGACTTTTGGCAAGTAATGTTTAGCATTTTGTGGTGTCGATCGTCTTCATGTAGCGGTTCATTTCACATGTTCGAATAGTTGTTATTTCCAGGGCACTGATGGTGGCTCTGTCGTGAGTCTTAGCAGTGCAACAATCAGCTCTATCAGTCAGCTGAGAGTGTGCTGTCTATGCATCAAGTTAGCTGAACGAGATTAGTGACTCTGTGCAGTGAGAAGAAACTGTACAGTAAGCAGCACCATGGTGGCCTTTTACTTCACGAGGGAAATGGCAGGCATGGTATTTTGTTATGGATTGACTGATGGCAGTAATCGTCAGGGCCCTGAAATGTATGCCGTACATCCGCAGCACGCTGTTTCAACTGTAAGGATGTTCGGTAGGCTACTCCAACGACTTAGAGACACTGCAGTATTCGAGCAAGGACAACAGGCTTTGACAAGCCTCGCACAATGTGGACGCCGGAGATGGGGGAACAGGTGTTGTGGAGTGTAGAAGGTGACGCTGTTAAGAAGTATGCGAAGAACTGAAGCTGCCGTAACTGTCAGCCACACCCTTGCCAGGTCTTCTGTGCACGAACAGTTGCTTTATTCCCTACCATATGAATCGTGTGCAAGTTGTGCGAGAGGTAGACCACCATGCCCGATTACAGTTGAAACTTCCTGGCATATTAAAACTGCGTACCGGAACTTTGCCTTACGTGGGCAAGTGCTCTACATACTGAGTTGCCCAAGCACGACTCTCGCCCCGTCCTCACAGCTTTAATTCTGCCAGTACCTCGTCTCCTACCTTCCAAACTTTACAGAAGCTCTCCTGCACTCCTGCCTGAGTAGCTCAGTTGGTAGAGCACTTGCCCTTGAGAGGCAAAGGTCCCGAGTTCGAGTATCAGTCCGGCACAAAGTTTTAATCTGCCAGGAAGTTTCATATCAGCGCACAATCCGCTGCAGAGTAAAAATCTCATTCCGATTATAGTTATTCTAACGACTTCTGCAACAGATTGCCGAAGATCCACAGTTTACAGCCTGCGTTTTATTTGCAGATAAGGCAGCATTCACAAGAGAAAGTATAGCAAGTGGGCAATATGGGCAGATCCAAATCGTCGGGCGGTTATAGAAACGAGGCATAATCGTCACTTAGCTGTCAATATCGATGAAAGACTCATAGGACCATAAACATTACCGAACAGATACACAGGTTCTGCGTATCACCGATTTCTGCGCGATTATTTACCGGCAACGATGAAGAACGTTACGCTTGCACGTTAAGCTCCACTGAACACCATTCCAAATGTGTGGGTCGTGCGGGGGTACCTCATCACAACTGGTAGCGTGGCCTCCCCGTTGGCCGTGCCTGGTTTCGTCGGTTTCCTAGATGTAGGGACACCTAAAGGAAATGGTGAATGATCCCGTCGAAAATGTGCAGACGTTACAGGAACGTCTGACCATTGCGTGTGATATAATCCGAATGGAGCCAAGTACATTTGAAAGAATGAGTGATATCCTACTAAGAAGGGCTGAAGGATGAAACTTAGGATGCCTGGTGACCACATACAATACTGCTTATGGTGTCTAGATCTACGAAACAGACAGATTGGAATAAGAGAACAGTTTGGCCCATATCTCGTTTTAGTTTCCGTACACATCATTATACGAACTTTTCTTCTAGATTTCATCAATGGTGTATCATGCAGGAGTATGTGACGCTTTTTTTAAGCAGCTTGTATAACTATTGCAGCACGCGCTTTTTGGTACATGGTACGGTGTGCTTCAAGTATTAACAACCGTTCTCAACAACTGTTGGATGTAAGTCTGTATAAATATAGTAACGTTCGTGTATTATTGTGCATTTGCAGCGATGTACATGTGTGGCTTACTGAACGAGAAGACCTGTACGGTGTCTGTTAACATTAAAGTGTAATCGACTAGCAGCTGTATCGACATGCATCTGGGTGCATCGAAGCATGTGTAAACGTGCACCAATATATGTATTGCATACTGCTAAAATCTATCATATTTATGAAGACATTTTGGTGCAATAAACAGTTCTGCATGCTGATAATGGACAGTTCTTATCTTTATAATGTGATAAAGAAACAAAATCGCAAATACGTTTACTCCACCATAGACTGACAATGCCACAGAACCTGCAAAGAGTGAAATAAGAGGTCTGATGGCGTAATTTGTCGTTCTGCAGCGTGGCTTACCATACATTTACAAAACCGACCCTATTATGCAACAGTGACACCTCACAGACATTTTACACAGGCAGAAATAAGTTAAAAATCCGTACTACCATTAACGTGCTTATAGTAATCAGTTAAAAAAGTACCATAGCCTACTCTCAAGCTATAATATAATATCTGAGGGATGTAAATTCAACTAAATACTTAGGGATTAGAATTACAAATAACCTAAATTGGAACGATCACATAGATACTATTGTGGGTAGAGCAAACCAAAGACTGCGATTCATTGGCAGAAAACTTAGCAGGTGCAACAGGTCTACCAAAGAGACTGCTTACACTACGCTTGTCCGCCCTATTCTAGAGTACTGCTGTGTGGTGTGGGATACGCATCACGTGGATCTGACGGATGACATCGAAAAAGTACAAAGAAGGGCAGCTCGTTTTATATTATCGCGAAATAGGGGAGATAGTGTCACAGACATGATACGTGAACTGGAGTGGCAGTCATTAAAACAAAGGCGTTTTCCGTTGCGACGGGATCTTCTCATGAAATTTCAATCACCAGTTTTCTTCTCCGACTGTGAAAATATTCTGTTGGCACCCACCTGCATAGAGAGAAATGATTATCACGATAAAATAAGAGAAATCAGGGCTCGTACGGAAAATTTAAAAAAAAGGTTCAAATGTGTGTGAAATCTTATGGGACTTAACTGCTAAGGTCATCAGTCCCTAAGCTTACACACTATTTAACCTAAGTTATCCTAAGGACAAACACAGACACCCATGCCCGAAGGATGACTCGAACCTCCGCTAGGACCAGCCGCACAGTCCATGACTGCAGCGCCTGAGACCGCTCGGCTAATCCCGCGCGGCAGGAAAAATTTAAGTGCTCGTTTTCCCCGCGTGCCGTTCGAGAGTGGAATGGTACAGAGACAGCATGAAGGTGGTTCATTGAACCCTCTGCCAGGCACTTTATTGGGAATAGCAGAGCAATCACGTAGATTTAGACGTAGATGTAGAATATGGAATTCCCTCTAAATACCAATTCCAATATTATGCAATACTTCTCCTCAACTGAGTGACAGGTGAATTATCGGGTAGCTCTTCCGATGCAAATAACTTTCAGCCGCCTCCTGCTCAGCGCTGCCTGCCTGTACACACTCACAGTCCCAGGTACCTAATACGTCAAACTGCTCAACGCCGACTAACTCGAAATAACGTGCACTGCATTACGTGGTGAGACCAGTCTGGACTGCCGGCCGTGTGTGGCCGAGCAGTTCTAGGCGCTACAGTCTGGAACCGCGCGACCAGCTTCGAATCCTGCCTCGGACATGGATGTGTGGGATGTGCTTAGTTTATTTGAGTTTAAGTAGTTCTAAGTTCTAGGGGACTGATGACCTCAGAATTTAAGTCCCATGGTGCTTAGAGCCATAGTGCTCAGAGCCAGTGTGGACTGCGCACATTTGATCACAGCAGATCGGTTGTCCTCAGTACCGACGTTGAAATTACATGTGTTCAAATGGCACGACCATGATACTTCCCTCCACACACCCTTTTATTTTTTTTATTTTTTGAATCGTCTGTATTCTGGCTGGTTCGATGCATTCCACCACGCGTTCCTCACCTGTACCAGCCATTTCAGCTCGTAGCAGCTCATGCAGCCTAAGTCCTCAATTATGTACTGGGTATATTCCGATCTCTACCCTGCTGCATAGTTTTTATCCCTCCAGCTTCCTCTTACACCATGGACGTTATTCGTTGATGTCTTAACACATTTCCCATCATTCCGTCTCTTCTCTATTTCATTGCTTTCCATTTATTCGCTTCCTTACCGATTATGCGGAGGACCTCTTTATTCTCTACCTTTTCAGTCCCCCTACTTTTCTGCCTGCTTACGTACCACCACATCTCAAATGTTTCGATTCTCTTGTGCTCCCACAGTCCATGTTTCACTACTGTGCAATGATGAGCTCCAAACGTACAGTCTCAGAAATGTATCTCTGTAAATAAGGCCAACGTTAGATATTATACACTTCCATTGGCCATGAATGCCCTAATTGCTATGGTATACTGCTTTTTATGTCCTCCTTCCTCCTTCCTTCGTGGGTTAGTTTGCCGTTTACTTAGCAGACTACTCGTGATTCCCAGTTCGGGTGATCTCATTTCTGCTACGTCTCACCACTTTCGTCTTTCTTCGGTTTACTGCCAATCCGATTCTGTACTCATTAGGTTGTTCCTTCCATTCGAGAGATCCTTATACATCTTCTTCAGTTTCACGGTTTCACTCAGGACAAGTATTATAGTTAGAAACTGTGTGTTTGTCTTCCCAGACCATATTCGTACGGTTCATGAGAATAAGAGCAAATAGCAACTTCCAACAAACTTAATGCATACTTTCAAACATTTTTCTCCCTTGCATTATTAATGGCAAATGTTTTCTCCCATACTTTATTAATGCCAAATGTTTAAAACATTAAGTCATTTGGAAACTAATCAGATGTTCGAAGCTGTTTTGTACATGGGAGCTCGAATCTTTTAAGTATCCGGGGATGACTTTTTAAACATAAAAGACTTGAACATTAGAGATATAGGAAGTATCAGAATTGTTATTAATTGTTTACCATCAGCTCATCAGTAACGGAACACAGAATTTCGTGTCGGATACTGGTATAACATCAAAGCACTGTTATACATGTACAGTTGTCTACTTCAGCATGCGTATTATTCAGTCGTAGTGCCTGTTGATCAGTTGTCTCGTGAATCGACCTATGCCTCTGGAGCAGGCCGCGTGTTACGTCACAGTAAGAGTCTATGAGTTCGACACCTTGACGTATAGAGGCTGTTATCTCGCTGCAGGACGGATTCACCCTGTGCGGGCTGAGGCGCAAAATATTGCTTAGTGCTTTATACATTTTACCGCTTCTTCGTGAATATCACATTTATACTAAATTGAATTATGTTCAGGTGATTCATTCTAATATTGCAATTTTCACGAGCATTAATGTAAGTACGTTGCTGAAAATACCAAAGCTTGTTGTAATTCGATAATGAGAGAAACTAATGTTGAGTCAACATTAGCATCTTTTTCTTTTCTTAAACAGTCCAAATCGATGAGATTGTATATATTACTGTTTGCGGTTTATTTAATAAGCTTCAGACAAAGAGAAGAATAGAGTGAGCGCTGAATCTGAGTTACTTTGCACTGATAATACTAGTTAACTCAACTTTATCAAGATGAATTGTGAAGCATACTACACCCATTAAGTTTTACTGATTTCGATGGTTGAAATTTTTGAACGAAATTATGTAAATTTATTTCATAGGTCATTAATGATGTTCTTCGTAGTCAAGTCTTTTTGAAGACTTAAGATCAAATAAGGCAGAAGGGATAGATACCATTGCATCAGAATTTCTAAAATAATTGGGGAAAGTAGCAACAAAACGACTTTTCACGTTGGTGTTAGGAATATTTGAGTCTGGTGATACACCGTCAGACTTTCGGAAAAACAAATTACACAGTTTCTAAAATTGTAAGAACTGGGAAATGCAAGCATTATCGCACAATGAGCATAGCAACTCTAGCTTCCCAGTTGCTGACAGTAATAAGATACAAAATACTGCTAAAGAAAATTGGGGACGTATTAGATGACGATCAGTTTGGCTTTTGGTAAGGTAAAGGTACCAGAGAGACAGTTCAATGATGAGATTGAGTATGAAAGCAAACCTAAAGAAAAATAAATCCATGTTCATAGGATTTTTCAACCTGAAAAAAAGTTTGACAATGTCAAATGTTGTAAGATGTTTGAAATTCTGGAAAAAATAGGGGTAAGCTATAGGGAAAGACGGGTAATAGACCATATGTACAAGAGCCAAGAGGGACTAATGACAATGGGTCACCATGAACGAAGTGCTCGAATTGAAAAAGGTGTAAGACAGGGATGTGGCCTTTCGCTGCTTCTATTCAACCTGTATTTTAACTGAATATCGTAGGGCCACTTCCCGTTCATGTGAGATGTCCTATCTCGAATGCACTTTACTCAACAAAATCGTCTGTCACCTTCATCAACTACAGACGTCAGAACAGAACCCTTTTTATTAAATTATTTGTTTATCTTTTACCTTATTTTTCAGTGTATTATATTAACTCGCAATTCTAGCCAATGCACAGACTATTTGCTGGTATGATCACAGCTGAAGGTTATCATTTGCAGCGAATTAGCTGCGGGGCGTGAAAGCATACGTGCGTGTCTCGATTCTATGATTACATCGAGCTGCTCTTTTCAAACAGAGTCGTGCATTGCCCCAGTACCAAAAGTATGCGTAACCTCAGTTAAACATGCAGCTGGGTTGCTCCTATGGCATGCTGTTAGGGAAGTGCAACTACTCAGCGGTAACAGCTAGGTATTATCGCAATTGGGTGAAAGATGGCAGGCCTTCTGTTTCCTTTACAAACTGTTGGGAAGCCATAGAGTCCGGTCCACCTTCCATATTTATTGATGAGGAAATCTCTTTGCACATCGAACTTTGATTTGCATAACGCCAACCGGTCAGTCTGATAGGGTAACAGCAGTGAACGGAGGCTCCGAACTTGCATGTGAGGCATCTATAGCCACCTCCTGGCACAGAACGATGCAAAAAATGGTTCAAATGGCTCTGAGCACTATGCGACTTAATTTATGAGGTCATCAGTCGCCTAGAATTTAGAACTAATTAAACCTAACTAACCTAAGGACATCACACACATCCATGCCCGAGGCAGGAGTCGAACCTGCGACCGTAGCGGTCGCTCGGTTCCAGACTGTAGCGCCTAGAACCGCACGGCCACTCCGGCCAGCAGAATGATGCAGAAAAGCGTCCCGCGCCCGCTTCTGGCTCACGTCGGGATTGGCTATTTTGACTTACACTTCAGCACTAGAATCGGGCCACTAGCACGAAAGGCGGGAACATCTTCTATTGGAAGACAATTTGTTGCAGAGCAACGATTGGCTCATCTCTTGAAAAAACAGAGAAGCTGCTCGTTGTGCAGTGGAGGGAACATTTGGAGGAGATCTATGGTGGACGTGGCAGGAGACTGTCATTTTTGGTATTCTTGTGCAATTTGCATAAGGGTTTGAGTTCTCAGTTTTGTTTGCACGCATCTATGGACAGTTTTCGGTAAAGTCATCCCGCGAATCAGCAGGCGTCATCTACAGAACCGGCAGCACGCAGCAATTCACGTTGCCAACCACACCGCAGGACGTAGCTCCGTCTGAAAATGGTAATATACGCTGCGCCGTCTTGTAGACATTTCCATCGCGATGCCAACCTGCCGCCGTGTAGCTCACGCAATGCTGCAGACTTCAGTAGGAGCACCTTGTAATAAGAATAAACCGTAGAGGAGCGTTAGATCACTGCGCTATCGATGTCACTTGCAAACTGACCTTTCGAATTGATACTGTACGTGTGAGGCACCATACCGAGCACACATTATCTCAATCGCGCCCAGCTGGAAATATTGCTGTCACAAGATATCACTGAATAAATTCTCTTTCTGTAAATATTTGAATCATAACCAACTTAATTCGCAATTTATGGGAAAAGGTCACTGAGACAGTAAATCATTGTTTATTAATGAATTATAGCATTTCTCCAATCTGCATACACTTTCCACCTGCCGTCTTCTTTTTGCAGGGGACAATCAATTCGATAGGTAGGCAGTAGGCAAATTAAATTAATCATACTTGTTGTGATAAGTTATCCAGCTGACCCAGAGTTGTGCTGGGGGTTAGTTGTCAGTCCAGATCACTGTGCACATGTGAGGTGCACTCCGAGTGACTGTGGAAGGTGACCATCAGTAATTAGCTTACATAGGCAGTTGGCGCCAGACCCCAACTACAGGCTAACTTACGTGGGTGTCCATCCGGGATATGGATCTAATCCCTTTAGAAGTGCACCTGTAATTATAACGTTATTCTGTGACCCAGGTCCCAAATCTGTTGCATGATAGGCAGTTTGCATGGGGGCTCACAGCACAAGCTTTTGCAACAGTTACGTGTGTGAGAATCGGTAACAAAAGCGGAAGGCTACGCAGAGGCGTGCTGGGTTCGAGTCTGTAGCGGCTACCAGAAGCTGAGACCATTACAGCGTGAACAACCGGAGACGACTTCGAGTCATCAGCATCGACACATCGGGCAGCAGCAGTACAACGGCATGACCCATAAGATAATTACTGCCGCCGATAGCCTCAGTAGGTGTGAACCAGCAGGGTTACAGTCAGTAATGAAGGTTCCAATTATCAACCAATCACCAGATTGTGTGGTTAACATAACGTTAGTGGGCCAGGTAGTCCAAAATCTGCTCAGTAGGTGTGAACCAGCAGGGTTACAGTCAGTAATGAAGGTTCCAATTATCAACCAATCACCAGCTTGTGCGGTTAACATAACGTTAGTGGGCCAGGTAGTCCAAAATCTGAACGTGGTGATACGTACCTCGATAGGGATGATATTAGTGGAGTAGATAGTATTAAATCAGAGAAATGAGATGTAACTGCGGAAGATTCTGTGGCATCGTTAAGGAACATTCTGAGAAATTTGAACTCTAAAATGGCAGTATTTGGTAGAGGCATAGGTGCAATAAAAGCAGAGATAGGTTCGGTAGAGAAAATTGTAGTAGAAACAGTAAAAGCTAAGGTGAGGAAAATTATATACGACATGGAAGGGACGATAGATTCAAAATTAAAGCAATAAGGGCAGATGCATGCAAAATTTCTCAATAAGTGCTCCTGGTCAACACAACAGTCGACACAGTAGAAAAATATTTCAGAGACAAGTTGAAAAAGATACATTACGCACTGGATGGCGATATTAGGGATTGTGTGCTGAGGCAAAATGCACTTGAGGAAGTAACCACTAACTCTGTTATCATTTTTAAGGGTAGAGTGGTAGTGTGAGAAAGAGGTGCTTAAGAAATGAGAACATTTCGAACTAAGATTAAATAAAGAAGTTGTGCAGCATGAATAGCAGTTTAAAGACATGAGGAAAGAATTAAATACTTCAGTAGCAGCGAATCAGGCTGCTGCTACAGTAGATGATCTATAGGATTCAGAAACGACAAAATGTTTTGCAAATGACGGAAAATAAAATCCAGTTGATTTTCTTGCTGCTTGTAGAGCGAGTTTTGTGACAGGAATGTCACATTAGGCAATTTTACCAACGCTGCAATATTTGAGAGCGGTTTCCTGAACAAATTCTGGGATGAAGCGAATCAAACGCGACTTCAGAATAAGTTCGTAAAAGGGCCAAGCTTCAAATACGCATGTGGGTCCATTCGGGATTTTTTTGTGGATGAGCTGGCTAAGCTGACGCATATAAATCGTCCGCTGGGAGTGTTAACTAAGATTTCGACGCTCAAGACACGACGTTGAAATTCAAGCTACATAATGGGAACAGTAGACAAGGAAATGTGTTCCAGTACGGGAACAGCAGTAATATCGACAATAATTTTAATGATCGCAATACAAATAATTATCAACGTAATAATAATTTTCAAAGGCGAAATGGAAAACTGGAAGTGTCATAACGGAAATAAAAAGACCAGAAACAACATAATACGAGCACGGGAATTAGAGATCGCTACATCTCAGGTTCGGCGATGGAAAAATATATAGGCCTTGTAAAGGACTTGTTATTTTAAAAACTCTGTGGGTGTAGAAAATTCGGCAAGGAAGCCACGAATGTTGGAAATGGATGTTATAATAAGTGAGAATAACATGGGGAATAATTTTAAGCAGCACAACCGTAGAGAAAACGCAGGAAAGGTTGTAAAATATGTTAAGAAATTTGATAACGTGGATATAGGACTGAAAAATTTGTTCTGATAGTGGGAATTGAAAGATGGAATGAATGTATGTTTGTTGAAAAGTCTGTGATTAAAGAGGAGGCAGAGGTGTATCTGAATTTGTGGAGGTGGAATGTACGATGAATTAGAATGAGGTAATGGTCAATATCAACAACTATAGAAATATAGGTGAAAGTAATGTAGATGATTTTGTATCGACGGCAATATATTGGAAGATATGCAAAGGCAGCGAAGCTGTAATCACGTCTGCTGGAGATGAATTTTGTGGTGCTTCGACGGATGTATATAAAGGTATCTGTGAAGACGGGGTAGCAATAGTCTCGTCAGCTGATGATGAATTTTATTATATATCGGCGGAAGTGGGCGATTTATTATTAAAGGGAAGCAAAAGTGATGTTTTAGACGCCGAAGTTGTGAAAACTGAGGCTACTGATTTAGATATCTAAGAGAGAGGAGTTTGTGCATTTATTTCTGTCGATGAAAGTGAATCAATGGCTCTTGATGAAAGCATGAGTTATGAGAGGATGTGAAGGGATGAATGTGAAACAAATGCGTGTAGAAGTTGATTCGACTGCAAAGTGTCGGACAAATTTGAGAGGGGAGAAAATGTTACGTAGACAGTTATAGATCCGAATTTGGCGGGATTCGAGTGTACTTTGAATTCTGATGTGGTGCAATTCAGTAACGGCAATTTGAGTGGTGTATCGGATGAGGTTGACGAAGTTATTGGTGGTGATTTGTATAAAGTATCGAGGGGTCTAATGTATGTTTTAAGTAACAAATCTAATGAGTAATATACAGATGTCAATCGAGTTACCTGTGATTCGGCGGAAATAAGTGAGGTTTTGTGTAAGGGGTACGAAGTTTGAAGTTGTATAGTTAATCGTGAAAATGTTACAGGTACTGATATAGTTACTTGTTTTGAAAATAACGCAGATCATCAAATCGTAAGTAATTATTTTTTTTTACAAAAAATCGCGAAGTGAACTGTTTGATAATCTATAACTAACAAAACTGTATCGTTATAGATCCCACTGATGATGCCTTAGAACAGGAGAAGGCGAAACGCGTATGGGAAAAATAAAGTAACTAGCAGCAGGAAAAGGCAGTTTTATTTACAAAGCAAGTATTTGTATGCTTGCTGCGGAGGATGGCCACACAAACAAACTTGTTACTGGTATAGATACCTCAGAGGAAGAGGACAGTATATTTGGTGTTTGCGAGCACGATGAAACTAAGGATTTTGAGAATGCTTCAAATCCTACGGATGAGTTGGAGGAACATCAGGAAAATCTATCCATGGATAGTGAAACTGATGGTTGTCCTGAAATTATAATGGGTACCAGGAATATGGAAGACGAAGGAAGAGATACTGAAAATGATCTTTTGAGGGAACATTGCTTAGAGAGAGATGAAATTAAACATGGGCAGCCGCTTAGTGAAATAAACGATGTTGATGAAAAAAGACAGTGTACATTTCTCGAATCTAAAAACGGTTTTCCGGTGGTACTAACAAATTTTATCCGCAGACGCAAGAATCCGTTGGTGAACAAGGAGAGAGGGTTCGAATTTGAGAATTCAAAAAACGTAAAAGAGTGAGATTCGGAAAAATCTCACAGTGTTATAACAGGCAACGGTTGCAGACTTGCACCCTGTGAATGAAGACTGGAGTGTGTATAAATGTAGTATGTAGGAATTTTGGGGGTATTTTTGTTTTGGGTGAGGGGTTAGTTCTTGAATTTGAGATGTATGTAATAAAATATGGACGTGCAATTTATTGCAAAAAAAGAGTAAGTGTTGGCAGCACAAATCTTGGTGCGCAGAGGTTGGCAGACAGTAATTAGTTGCGGAAGATTGGAATACAATGTGTACTGTACGTAAGGTTTGGGGGTGAAATTTCAAGGTTATGTAAATGAATTTCTTGGAGTGTTTCCGGTGAATTTCTCATGTGACATATGTAATTTATTTGTAATTATTGTTAGTAAAAGTTTCTGTTCGTGGAGGTCATCAGACCTCATTAAAGTTTTGGGTACATGTGGGAACAGAACATGTAGTTACGTGGAAAGTACAAGCAAAGTTTTGGGGGTATATTTCGTTTAATAACTCTATACTATTCATTAGACTGGAAAGAATTTGAATATATTTATGTACTTTCATTCATGAGGACAACTTTGTGATATGTTTACTAGAGTAATTCAGCGGATGAATGTTTTCATTTGCAAATAGTATATTAATAAATCTAGCGTCCAGTTATTGTTTCGTTCAAAGGGAAGTTAAGTAAATGAATTCTGCATAAGTTAATAATAGTTCTTATTAGACTGGGTAAAATCGTAAAAAAATAGTAAATTGTTTGTTGTTTTATGGTGTCGAACAAATTTCATAGTACCAAAGACTTATTTTCTTGTGTGAACTAGGACAAAGTGTTTGAAATGTCGAGCTGAATCAAATGTTTTATCTACGTAGTAAGTCGGCCGGCGTGGCGCAGCGGTTCTAGGCGCTACAGTCTGGAACCGCGCGACGCCTACCGTCGCAGGTTCGAATACTGCCTCGGGCATGGATGTGTGTGATGTTCTTAGGTTAGTTAGGTTTAAGTAGTTCTAAGTTCTAGGGGATTGATGACCTCAGAAGTTAAATCCCATAGTGCTCAGAGCCACTTTTTTCCATCTAAGTTGTAAACCAGTTTTTCCTTCTTTTTTTCTATGCTGCTTATGAATGTATCGATTCCACTGGGGAGTGCGTTTAGTGCCTGATCTATGGGAATTCGGGAAATCATACTGTTATTGGTAACTAAACCACCGTCGTATTTCGACAGCTATCGTCCTCTAGCACTGACAGTGACTACGGTTTGACGCATGTTCGGCGCAGTACTTGGCCAAGGGCGTCATGAATTTCTTCAGTGGCGGATGAACTGCGAACGATCTGAACTCCGACGTCAGGAAACATACCACATGCTGTGTTTGTGCTAGTGACGTTGTACAATGTGGTCAAAGCAAAAGGTACTACCAAATGGGCGGAAAAGCGCAAAAATTTTTTCGAAAAGAACGAACTGACTCGAGAATTTATCTAAATTTAAGTGTTTATTTGAGCATTTAAATAATACTCCGCAATTTTTATAATTTGTGTTAGATTTAGAAAATGTACGGTGATAAAATGTTGTGACGTATTATAGGAGGTACATGTTGTTTCGTACACCACCACAAAGGTACTAACGCTATTGTCCTAACAAGTAAATAGGCTATTCTGTTTATTGTCTCATGTATGTATTTATTATGTTACCTACGTATCTCAAATTTGGTGCGACAAAAAGTTCCAAATTAACCAGCTAATGTGACACATTGAATGGAGCCGTGTAACGTTACGCTTATCTAGGCGAAATAATCGGCCGCCTAGAATCGGTATAAGATAATGTTAATTTGTTTACAAAGCTCTGGGGCCCCAGGCCCAATAGAAAGACACAGCCAGGCAGGCTGCCAGCCTTATGAAGTGCAGTAAAGTTACGTTGACAACGTTACGAGAATAGTAGCAAAATCCCCAAACTAAAACGTCATCAAAGATATGCGGAAGCTAAGTCCATTTCGCGATCACAGCACAACAAATATTCACCAGCTCGAAACAGTTCTGAGTTCAACATGATTAGTCACAAATTAACATATGCTATACAAAGAATAGTAACTCACAATGTGTCTCTTCTCAGTTGCGTAAATCAAGCAGCAAAAGCTAGAGTTCTACTCTGGAGCACATTAAAAACCTCTCGAAATCTTAAGTCCCTTCAGAAGCCAAAGTAGGTTAGCTGCCGTTCACCGCCCAGAATCAATCACCTCCACAATCGAATACCACTCGTTACCAGAGGCAGGTCTGCCCCCATCCAGAACTCGACATAAAGTGCACAGAATCGCTCCCTCGAGCACCTCACTCAGAAAGTCCAGGTCTCCACTTGACTCCAGCAGTGTTCCGCCACTGTCCAACTCTCATTAGCTGAAGGTCGTGCCCACCAGCAACATGTCGTTCTCAACCTCTACAGATGTGATTTGACTTACTTGACCACTTCTCCGCATTAAACTAATATATTATAGCTCTATTCAAATAAAACAATATTATAAACATTCGCATACATTCAGAGATTTTACAATAAATAAACGTAATAGAAGGTTCATAAATAAATAAGCTAGCATTCTTGTGCAAGTGCAGTGGCGTTAAATGACAACGCATTGTCGTACAATATAGTTTAAACAATTACTTAGGCCTTCTTGTCAGAAAAGCCTTCTGGAGTTCTTTTATAACGGCGGTGTCTGCTAACACTTACGATTGACCTCATTTAAATTAGCGTAATTTTTAATAGCACTCGGAATAAACTTTTGAATGAAGTTACTGGCAAACCAATAAACTATTCATGAAATAAAACCACAAGTACAACAAATTATGAGGTATTCATACTGCATTCATTTTCTGTGTAAATGTGGAGAGTATGAAGTTCTGACAAACATTTGCGAAATGAAAAAGATGTAAAAACACGTTGTAAATCAATAAATGAAATAGATACAGATACGTAGCTTTCAGGGATGGTAACTATAGTTCAATGCTATCATCTGAAGTACCGTTCGTGAAATAGCACTAAACGATTAAAAGTTGTTAATTCAAAGAAACATTGTGTAAATGTGAAATATTATCTTCTATGGTTTTAAAGATGTTGAGATATTGTTGTGTCTTTGGATGTGCCTTATTTTTCGAAGATCGGAGATGTATTCAGAACGCGAAAATATGTGACTTTGAGTTATTGTCGAATTTCAAAGAACTGTAACTTAGTCATCTTTAAGGTTTGTGGACACCCTGCCATTTCCTGGAGCATCTCCTGCACAAAGGACATGCGAGTAACAGCCGTCCAAATGCTCAGCTTCGGGATTTTTGCCACATCCTGTCCCTTATCAATGCACGTGGCTCGCCTAGTTCTATCTGCCCAGGGGCCGCACAGCTTCGCAAACAAAGGCGGACGATTTTTTCGCCTACATAGCCGTAACACCACAAAGGAAAGGAATTTATCGAAAATACTGACAAGAGGAAGGGGCAGGATAGTACGACATCTGGTAAGACACCACAGAATAGATTCCGTGTTGCTAGAGTGAGCTACGAATGCGAAAAGCTGTAGAGGATGGCAGACACTGATGTGATGATGTTTGATTTGTGGGGCTCTCAACTGAGAGGTCATCAGCGCTCGTTAAGTCTCAATTTTTACACAGTCCATTTTTTTCACATTCCAGTCTAATCACTGTCACAAATGATGAAGATGATGAGAAAATGATAAGGACAACACAAACACCCAGACCTCGGGCAGAGAAAATCCCCAACCCGGCCGGGAATCGAACTCGGGACTTCTTGATCGAGGTAGCAACGCTAGCCACTAGACCACGAGCTGTGGACAGGCAGAAACTGGAACGTATCCAGCAGATAATTTAAGTCTGCAAGTGCTACTGTGAGACGAAGAGGTCGGCGCAGGAGATGAATTCTTGTCGGGTCGCACTGCGCACTAAACCAGTCACAAAAGGACTATATAAAAAAAAAGAGGAACTGATGCGCCAGTAACACCACACCTCAAAATAATTTTGTGTTTTCCTACTCTCGCTTACAAGAGTCCTATCCTCACCATAGCGTTTTCGGTTCCACTTAAGAAACAGGAAAAGTTATCGTGATATAAATATTATTAACTTTATCTCAGTTACGTACCTGTTATAAAAGTTAAAATGTAAAACTTTTCACGTATTGAGACGTGCTTTCACTGTGCATCGTTTCTTCACAGCTACAGTGCTGAGAACACCCTTAACATATTTGACATACGCATTGTTTCCCCAAACATATATCTACAACTTTTGCAGTGTTCACTCGCCTGTTGCAAAGGTTCCTTATTATTTTTGCACAGGTTTGTGCCTGATGTATGTTCAGCGCAATAAACTATGTTAATACATTTACAGAACATGATTTTTGTATTCATCAAATATGAAATGTATTACAATTCAAGGAATATGGCGATGGTGCCATGTGTGACATGGATGCTCAAACGCGTTTGATATCTATGCTTTTATTGATGCAGGCCTTCGCAGATAATTTTTGATAGCGCTGTGTTTACTGTCTCCCTTGACATCTTGTGCAGTATATCATATGTTACATTTCGAAAGATATCCTTAATTCTGTCACGTAAATGTCCGTTAGTATTCTACTGACGTCGAGGCACATGGGACGTTCTTATTCTCGTTATTCTGACGTCGTAATGTCCAGGCCTCGTGGTGCCCATTTCAATGGTGCTGAAAACACTGCTGAACCATACCAAAACCAGGAGTCTTCAAATTGTGCATAAGGAACTGAGACACATTAAGGGCAAGTGTGCTGCAGCTCTGTCCTACTGTACACACAGAAGTCCAAACAGGAATTTCCATTCGCGTACGTTAGTCCAAAAAGGTATCATCGCGATATCCCGACGAAAATCGGAAAATGAGGTGGGTTCTTTTCCTACTTTTACATTTAATGGGCATTTTCCACAGACAAAAAAGGAATTGGTTTCCTCCTTTATGAACTTTCATATATCTTGAACTCTTCAGAGACTAATAGACATACCCGAGGCACTGTACTTGGAAACAGTGCCAACAAACAACGCCGGTTTCAACTCGCTGCTCCATCTCGTTGTCAGATATTTCGTTGGCAAACATCAACTAATAACAGTGCGTTCGTAAATGTTATGGAATGTTGAAAGCTGTCCTTGAGGTTCAGCTGCTCTTTTGGGAAAAAGTATTATGCAATTATTATCACATGAATAAATTATTATAGCCCTTCAACTGAACATTCTCTCTCATTAATGTAAAGAATTCACTCATCTTATAACTGGTGTTAAAATAACGTACTATGCACATTTCGATTCCCATTACAATATTGCTTTATGGAGTGAACACAACAGCTGTTTCTGTGTCCAGTTAATGCTGACTCATCACATCACTAATTGCCATGACTTCAAAACAGAATGACTATAACAGTCTGTCAAAACAATACTAACAAAAATGCCTTTTTCTAGCTTTAATGCACAGATACAATAAAACAAGTACACATTTTCCTAAATGCATAACGTGAAGGGGGTACGAGGACTTCTCGGAACTCACATACATGATGTGCATAGGGGATGATGTGTTTTGTGTAGATGTCTGTGTGTGTGAGTGTGAGTGTGTGCTTGTATGTGTGTGTGTGTGTGTGTGTGCGTCGTGACGAGAGATAGATAGATAGAGAGAGAGAGAGAGAGAGAGAGAGAGAGCAGATGATTACAGAAGATAGTATGTGTCATTCACTGCCCCATTTTCGTTATGCATACCTCTGGGTCCAGTGCCTCTTGCTCATGTATCTTACAATGAGGTGATTCATTCTGTCCACATATATGGATCTGAGGCAAATTAACAACATGGAATTATCAGCTGATACGCGAGTTCCGCCACCTTCATGGTTAAATCACGATTTCATAGAATCTGTTTTGAAGAAAGCAGAACGAAAGAAAATTACCGTTGACTCGATGAATGTCGAGTACGCAAATGCTGAAGGACTTGGCTATGGAAGTCTCAAGTTCAGACTCACTGTGTTCCTGAGCTATGAAGGCAATGAGAAGATTCAGAAGAAAACCCTGATAGTGAAAACAGTTCTTGAGTCTGGTCAGCTGAAGGATCTGACAGAAAAATGCGGTGTTTTCAAGGTCGAAGCAGAAATGTTGTTCGATGTCATGCCAAAGATCCATGAGCAGTTGGCGGTGCTGGAGGGTGAAGAGTTCCGGCCACTGGGAGCCAGTTGCTACCAATGGGGCCGGGAGCCCGCGACTTACATCGTGCTGGAGGACCTCTCACCTACTGGCTTCAGGCTGGCTCAGGCTGGCCAACCGCTAGACTTGAAACCCTGTGCAGTGACGCTGCGAGCATACGCTCGGCTGCACGCCGCTTCAGCCTACCTGCTCACTAAACAGCCCCGCTACAAGGAGAAGTTCTGTGTACACATGTTCACAGAGGAAAACTTTCTGCAGCATTTGGCACCTGGAGCCAAAATGTCATTGAAAGCACTAGCAAACGAGTTAGACAAATGTTCTGGCTACGAGCAATATTCAGAAAGATACAGGGCATTGGCTGAATGCTTTCTCGACGTTGCATGCGAAAGAATGGAGCAGATCAAGACGCAAACAAATCTTTCAGTTTTGACTCACGGTGACTGCTGGAAGAACAACATGATGTTTAAATATGTGAATGGAGAAGTTTCAGAAGTCTGCCTGGTTGATTTTCAGGTAAGACTGAACTTTTCTTTTTCAGCAGTATCACTATTCATCCTACTAATCTTATTTTGTGTAAGTCATAAAATATTTTGATTGATGTTGTGCAGAAAATACATGTCGTCTGCAGAACCTCGTAGAAGTGACATTTCCCCAAATGGGTACAAAAATGGTTCAAATGGTCTAAGCACTATGGGTCCTAACATCTGAAGTCATCAGGCCCTAGACTTAGAACTAACTAAACCTAACTAACCTTTGGACATCACACACATCCATGCCTGAGGCAGGATTCGAACCTGCGACCGTAGTAGCAGCGCGGTTCCGGACTGAAGCGCCTAGAACCGCTCGGCCAATCCCGCCGGCACATGGGTACAGTTACACAAGTAGATTCAGTTCTTCCAGCTTTTGAAGAAGATTGTGATTCATCAGTATCTGAGTGAAAGGTGAGGTGTTCTCCAGCAGTATTTTTTGCCACATGTTTTCCAAGCAATCGAAGACGGCTGTAGGCATGTACCAACGTAAAACACAACTAGACAGTTTTGACAAACATTTTCAATAGTTGGAGCGTTTAACAGCCATGTTGCAGCTCCAGTGTCAACTGGTATATCAGATTTGCTGATACAAGGTTTCAGCTATTTGTCCCTATAGCTAGTTCGTGGTTCCGGATGATATGTGTCAGATTGGTTTGAGGATCACTGCTTTTGACTTCATCGTGCTTATTTCGCTTCTTAAGCCACGTGACACTTTTCTAACACAATTGCAATTCGGATACAGTGCTGCTCGGTTACAGCTTCTTGCTCCGTTATAGTTGCTGCCGATCCGTGTCAGCTACAGCTGCCGCAAGAGGGTGCGTGTTTTGTCGACACGAGTTTTTTTCTGTTATATGCGGAATATAGCCTCAAGTGAAAAGCCCAATGCTTGCACCTGAATTGGAAAAGAAGTGTTCCATCTCTGGTCAACCCAAGATATGATCGCAATGAAATGTGATGACAGCGTACTTCTTATTCATCCGACGATATCACGTTCATGCGGCAACCTGAACTGTTTCATTTCCTGTAGTGGAATGTGCGTTATATCTCCAAAGCGGTACCTATTTCTACAGTCAGGAGAAACAATACTGACATTCTACGGGTCGGAGTGTGAAATGTTAGATCCCCTAAAAGAAAATGGATAGCTTGAAGTTGCATACAATGGGGATTAGTGAAGTTTGGTGGCAGGATGAACAGAATTTCTAGTCAGATGTATACAACGTTATAAATACGAAATAAAATATAGGTAATGCAGTAGTTGATCCAATAAAGAATAATAAAATAGGAGTGCAGGTAAGCAGAATTATCATAACCAAGAGAGACTAGCAGCCAACTCATAGTAGAAGCATTCAATGCACTCATACCATCTGTCACATCTCTTCTGAATTTGACAGTGGCACTCCCATTGCACTGTTATTAACGTTACCAAAAAATGTTCAAATGTGTGTGAAGTCTTATGGGACTTAACTGCTAAGGTCATCAGTCCCTAAACTTACACACTACTTAACCTAAATTACCCTAAGGACAAACACACACACCCATGCGTGAGGGAGGACTCGAACCTCCACCGTGACCAGCCGCACAGTCCACGACTGCAGCGCCTGAGACCGATCGGCTGATCCCGCGCGGCATTAACGTTACCATTCTTGCTTTTTACTTCAACGATTTTTTTTTTAATTTTCCATATAATGAATGAGTTCTTTCGACAATCATTTCCTTTTCATGTGGCCATTTTATTTCATTCCTAAGTGACATGTGTGGTGTCACCGCCAGACACCACACTTACTAGGTGGTAGCCTTTAAATCGGCCGCGGTCCGGTAGTATACGTCGGACCCGAGTGTCGCCACTATCAGTGATTGCACACCGAGCGCCGCCACACGGCAGGTCTAGAGAGACTTCCTAGCACTCGCCCCAGTTGTGCAGCCGACTTTGCTAGCGATGGTTCACTGACAAATTACGCTCTCAATTGCCGAGACGATAGTTAGCATAGCCTTCAGCTACGTCATTTGCTACGACCTAGCAAGGTGCCATTACCAGTTACTATTGATGCTGTAAAACATGTACCGTCAAGAGCGATGTTCACCAATTATGGATTAAAGTTAAGTATTCCAGCAGCTACGTACGTTTTTTGTTAGTCTCATTTCCTTGACCTGTTCCAGACCTCACACCAGCCTGCGTGAGCTAAAACGCGTGCCTTTCGGCTTTGTCTCATAGTGGGTTGGCTGTCTTGCCAATCCACAACAACATGTGTTTCTGTGTTCCTGAATTTCCCTGAGTCTTTCTGTCCTTCCTCCTTTCGTCGATCAGCTGAAATATTTCATCTCTTACCCAATGATTTATCTTCAGTTGAATGCGTTGGTTATCTAGACCTTTTCTTGTCTAACATGGATCCTGTCTCTTGAAATTCCTTATTGTAGTGAAATTTGTTGTGACAGTCTCTTCGAAAAAAAAAAATGAGTAAGAGGATAGAGGTGGAACCACACTGAAAGCTCCCTCTTCTAATGTTAGAGGATGATTATAACAACATGGCGATTTCTTCGAGTACAAACAAGATCTTTCAGCGGTCCTACTGCAGCGTCGGTGGGCGATTATCGCTGCAGAACACCCTGTATTCTGCTAGTGTAGGATATGTTTAGTTTCCGTCTGAATTACACGCTAGTCATGTTACTTCAGTGGTGAATGACGAAATAATTTTCAGATTTCATGACAAGTGACTTTGAGTACACTTACTGCTAGTTGGCACCAGTGGCATATTCTTTCTTCATCCTGAGTTGATACGTATGTCTGTCTTCCACTGCAGAAAACAAGGAACTCCCTACGCACGACCGCCTTTTCACTCGACTACAACTACTTCCATTACCCTCTGCTTACCTGTAGAGGGTCTACATGCTGTTCAGCGCTCTAGCACAGCCCTTCATTTTAAACCACCTTTGGCCTTCTGGTATTAATAATTTACCATGGAATAATTTGAAATCTAGCAATAAAGCAAACAGGAAAATAACAAGATAGACTATGTGCCCTTTACTTGTGAGAATCACGCTAATCTCTATAAATTTACCTAATTACTGACTGTTTGGTGGCATTACAGTGTTCATCAGTAACCGGACCACTGCTTAGTAATCGGCGTTTTCTTTAGCGCCATAAGTGGAATCATCCTCACTTCCGAGAAACACGGCGCGGACTACGCAGAAGCGATGAACGATCCAAAAATGTTTGACGAAGCTGTCGTTATGTCATCCAGGAATCGGTATTCATTGTCCTACTTGAAATACGTCTCGCCAGTCTTCGTTAGTAAAGGAATTTTATGAGCACATTTAAAGCTCTTGGTACCATTTGTTCTTACATCTGAAAGATATAAAGATATATTGTAAGGACTAATTGTCGTATAGTTGACACTTAAGTCATCAACGAAGAACAGTTATTCACAAACATATCCGAATGTTTTGTTACTAAACTAAACAAAGAAACGTGTGTGACGTTATTCCCTAAATGTATTTATGTGACAGAAATTTAGCTCTATTTCGTATCTACAAGTTCTCCCAATTATGTTTTGTTACTAAACTACACGAAGAAATGTGTGTGATCTGTATTCCCTATGTGTATTCATCTGACAGAATTTTAGCTGTATTTCGTATCTGACATGTTCTCCCAATTTTCTTATGACAAACTAAAACTAGTAAATACCTTTAATGTATTTTGACGAGATTTTTCTTTACTACTTGCAATACAATTAAGATTAATCAACGGTGAGTAATAGAAATACGCCTTACAAAAGTATTAGTAACGCTTGTCCTTTTCTTCACAGGTAATGTCATTTTAGTTTTAAGCAATTACCAGTGGTATTGAATGTATCAACCGAGCCATTACCTTCCTACATAGTGTATGCCTATTCTAGTGACAAACCTTCACAGTTTATTGAGGGGTGGTATGATATACAGAACTTGTGGTCTCGTTATCAGACGGAAGAAGGCATCAACAAATTATTTCCCCTTACGGTTTTTGTAGATCATGAGACATTAATAATTCATATCCCTATGTCAAACCACCGTTAACAGGCATTGACGAACGGTATCATCCATACTTGAGTGTCAGTTTGTACATTGCCTGGGCATAAGTGTACTGATGGTTACACAGGCAATCCAGTCACAAGATAAAAGGCTGAAGGATCATTTACATAAATCCAGTGAAAACGGCTAAAGAACTGGTTGTAGCCGGTGAACGACTAAAGCAAAAACATGCCTTGTTGGAACATATCTGATAGTCCATCGTTTCTTGTCATGGCCATGTAAGTCAACACTTTGAGCACCTGCTTTCTACAAAAACCTCTCTAGAACAACAGAACAGAAAATTCACTACGTCCCCAATAGTACTGCAGTGGGATCGTGTGAATGTCACCTGAGGGTTGCATTGATCTTAAATGTTTTTAATCAGTTGATTGCTTTCTCCTCTGGCCACGCCACTACAGACGTCTGAACATAAGAACGCCTGAGTCACCTGTTTTTGTTAATAGTGTTAATTCATCGCAATCCAAAAGAGAATACATGACTTACACTCTTATCAAATGACTCCGTAATTAGACAATGGAGATCGTAGGTTTCTGATGTCAAAGCACGTAAATAACACCTCCCAGATACGCCCGAAAATTTCTCTGTAGAGTTCATACTAACCTTGTGCATTGAATAAAAGTTTATCTATTTTATTCTGAAACACATGGTGAACATTTTTCTCCAAAAAGATTTTACTATACTTCAGGATGAATTAAAGTGATATGACATGAGCTATAATTAGTTTGGAGAACATCATGAGGCTAGGCTGATACTTGGAAGACACCTGGAATCACTCAAATATTTCATATAGATTCCATAATAGTAGCCCAGATTTTCCAAAACAAGACCTTAAACTGCAAAATATTTCCGGAGGCAACTGTGGCCTCTGACAGTTATTTATTCGTTATGAGTGAGAAATTAAAAAAGCGTATATATATATTCTCCCCATTGTTGTTTACTGGTAATAGAGGATCACAAATGAATCATCAAATACGAATGGATTGTAATTCAGTCATCAGACAAACGCGAAGCAAAAAGTTCGAAATTTCTACATATCCAAAATTAACTCAAAAAACGTTTCTACTTGGCCTCTCCTTCAACATACCACATAAATATCTAGATTTCATAACGAAAACTCAAGTTAACATTAAGGCAAGTAATAATTTTCGCCACAACCAGCTTGAATGAATCATCAGTTAGGAATGAAACGTTGCTCAGTCGTTGTGTGGAACATTTCTCTGTGGACAGAGAGATAGTGAATCCCTACAGCTTCTAACGCACACTGCTGATATGCCTGCTAAGCCATTCTTAATGCAAATCATCTAAGTACATTTTTGAGATTGTAAATCCTATGTTCACATCATGGCAAGAAACAATGTCAATTGAAAACGAAGATCTAGTCTTAACAGCACGTTGATATGTATGTACTTCTAGAAAGACTTTCAGCTCTGCAGTGGAATGTAAGCCAATTTGAAATTTCCTTGCAAAACAAAATCCTGCGCCCGAAAAAGGTTATAATTCGCAGATTCGAGTCTCTTTTCGGCACTGTTTTAATATGCCTGGGAATTTCAACTGTGTACTTGTCACACAAGTACATTTTGCCAGTTATAGATGAAACCGTCACAACTGTGTCACGTTTTAATCGAGTGCATGTTTCTAAGAAACTAAAATGCCACGCATATTGTTCCGATTATGCATACTCGTCTTCGCTTAATAGCTGAATGAAGACTTTGGAGACTAAAGTAAACAGGATAGATGTTATATCAACCCCTAGGTGACACTGTAGTAGTAATAATAGAATATATCGCACCATATAATGCATCAGGGTAAAATAACATCCTGTAATTATATGGTGCAATTATACTGTTTAACGGTATATATAAAAAGAATCTTATTCCTTACACTTTGCTATACAACATCTAAAGTACCAAGTTACACTAGCATCTAGACTTAATGTTACATGGTTGAACGCTCCGAATATTCTGAACTGTGTATACCGTGCTAATTGATCCCAGCTGTTACCACATACATTATGACATGTATTTAATTCGTGCTTTTAGTACCATATCACTTAAATCTCATAAGAATTTGTTAAACTTACTCGATGGCGATATTTTCTACCTTGTAGCCGCATGTAACTAGTTTTCAGTATAACGCTGTGATTTGTACATGATACTTAAGAGTAGGAAAGTACATTGTTCCTTTTCGCGTCTACAAATCCGTTTAAACTACAACTAGACATTGAGTAAGAATTGGGAGGGAGTGGACTATTATTCTCCTTTTTCTTCTTCTCATTCTTCTTCTTCTTCTTCTTCTTCTTGTGATTTCCAACATTTTTGCCAGACCATTCAGTTACTACAAAGTCCTTGTGATGAAGTTGTTTTATCAACTCAGCCTTGCTGGTGGCTATTTTTTACATTAGGATCCAAGGGATTTTACACTTTCATTTTATTTTCTTACATATGGTAGGATATAGAGACATACATAAATAGAACTATAGTCCAGCGTCCAAATCAGCGTGATTGGTTCATACATATTTCAATGTACTGATGCACAGAATGCGTAAATAGAGATGAGCAATGATTTCTTTTGATGTATTATGAGTTTTGGATACTAACTTCATCAACCTGGTTCACATCTGCTTTTGAATATGTATACAATTCGTTTCTAGCGACACATAGTCTGTGTCATACTGCTCAACGATGAAACTGGTTCACGTTTTCTCGTAGAATCTGTATATCTGTCGCTGCCAGCGTAACAACTTGTCTAGAGCGTGGCATACATTAAAATTTCAAACTTCGCCCGTATGTGAGTGTTCTGCTTTTCATTAAAACTTTTGATCATCCCAGGAAAGTCTCTTGAGGCTTTCATACCTTCACCTACTAGCGCTAAGGAGTTTGACTGATTTCACTTAATATGGCACGAATCCGCACTAAACTTTCACATAAAGGAACCCGCTCATCTTGACCCTGGGATCACTACATCGAGAATTTTTGAAAGCTACCACAGGGCAGAACTGAGACATTTGCTACTACTGATGTTTAAAAAGTAGGTTGAGCTACACAGCATTATTTTCACATCTCGTGCCTGAGGTTGATATACCTTTCCCGCAAGGAACTACTAACATAAAACCACTGCTACTAATACTGAAATGCCACCTGCATTGAGGAGCAGAAGAAGAGGTACTTCTATGCTGTGCGTTTCGACACATTCATCCTGTGAGAGATCTTACTCAGCTGAGACAACGGTACTTCCAACCACCGTTACTGTATAACATTCACTGTTAAAAACACAAAAAAATCACACGTAGAGCCCCACAGGTGGTTCATCACTATCACTCATGTAGATACTGCATGAAACAACGAATAAGTCTATGATGCTAGAAGTTAAATGGCATAAAAATAGGATAATAGTATTAGCAGTAAATTTAAGCACAGCCTGTGAGTGTATATTGTAAGTTCTGAGCAATGTAGCATCGTTCAACATTTTGAATGTGGTGTCACCGCCAGACACCACACTTGCTAGGTGGCAGCCTTTAAATCGGTCGCGGTCGGTTAGTATACGTCGGACCCGCGTATCGCCACTGTCAGTGATTGCAGACCGAGCGTCGCCACACGGCAGGTCTAGAGAGACTTCCTAGCACTCGCCCCAGTTGTACAGCCGACTTTGCTAGCGATGGTTCACTGACAAATTACGCTCTCATTTGCTGAGACGATAGTTAGCATAGCCTTCAGCTACGTTATTTGCTACGACCTAGCAAGGCGCCATTATCAATTGCTATTTATCTTGTGATGCATGTACCGTCAGACCGATGTTCACCAATTATGGATTAAAGTTAAGTATTCCAACAGCTACGTACTTTATTTGCTAGACTCAAATCCTTTAACTGTTCCAGACCTCACGCCAGCCTGCGTGAGCTTAAACGCGTGCCTTTCGGCTTCACCTCCTAGTGGCTTGGCTGTCTTGCCAAGTCACAACATTGAAGTCATTCATTAAGTCGCTGTTAATGGAGTATGTTGCTTGTAGGACTTACATGCATGCAGGGAATCTACTAAGTCCAGCCATACTAATTATCTTGGAACAAGTTATACCGGGATATATATAGCTAGAAGACTACGGATTCATTGAGATGGTGAGTGTTGATGCATATTACATGTTTGAGTGATGTAAATCTGAAAATGTGTGTAAAGTGATTACTGAGATTTATGAACACTTATGGAAGAGTTCTATAATTTGAAAGCAGTTGACTGCAATTTGTTTCATAAAGCAATGACGCCTGTGACAAGCTGTCATCAGTGATTCAGAGTGATGAGTTTACTTCCATGACTACTGTGATAAACATTTCAGTTTGTTGAAAAATGTCAATTTGAATGGACTACTTCCTATGAAACAGCACTGTACTACCCATGAAAAGGGAACATTAAAATAAATGGTTTTTATATGTGTTTTCCTTCTTTTTCCTTCGTAAACTGTATGTATTCAGCTGGGTGCAGTGCTTATGTGGAAGATGTAACGAAGTGCATATCTCTCCTATCTCAGTGTAGGAAAATTCCTGCCATTGTTTATAGTGTTGGGATAGCCAGAGTTTTTTAACAGTTAAAATAGCAAGAGCATATTTGGTGCAGTGGGATATACAGTTGCACTTTGACATCAGCTGTTAAACATTTACTTGTGCTTGCAGGCCATGCACTGTGGTGACATTGTTTTGAACATTTACACCCTTGTATTTACTTGTACCTTCTTGAAAAATGTGAGAAAATCTGTAAAATTTTAACAAGTTTCCCGAAAACTGTAAATAGCATCATACATTCATGTGCTTACTGAATTTGCACTTAAATTATGTATTCATGAAAAGCGTGGGAAAATTTTTCAGAGTCGTAACAAATAACTCCAAAACGGTAAACACCATCATAAACTGTAGGAAGTACCCTTTGACGCAATATTAAGCTGGAGGTTGTGAATATAATCAGAATTTGGTCTGCTGACGATGATGTTGATCGACCTATGTTCAGAGCATAAGTGCTAAGTCCCATCCGATGATTCTGGGTACCTAAGGAGTAATTAAGCAATGTGTGTGTGTGTGTGTGTGTGTGTGTGTGTGTGTGTGTGTGCGGCGAGGGGGGGGGGGTGAGGCTTGTAGTGTGAATCATTTGGAATAGTAACGTTTTACAAGAGACAAGGCTTGGGAAGGAGAGACTAACAATCTTGGAGCAAGCTTAAACTATTGTAAGCAAGATTAAGCTGACCACAGTTGGGCATCTGGGCAAACATGAATGAAAGTGCACTAGTTGGTGGCCATTTTGAGTCATAAATTATTGTAATGAAAATGACAACTATCGGCCATTAATTTAATCCTAAATAAATAAAACTAGGAGCGCAAGTGACTATGTTTCTTCAGACAAGATGAGCTGGGAGGGGTATGTGTTGGCGGTGATGGACAGGAGGGCCCAGTCGAACATTTGCTGACAATAAAGAAGGCTTTATTCAATCTCTGTGCAAGCTTCATCATAGCTCTGGGAGGAAAAATACACCTCACTCAGTTGACTCTGGCTGACGCTGATACATTGTAATCTCTGCCATAAATTTTGGAGGAAGTTATTAATCAAATTGTGGTTGACAGCATAATAGAAAAGAGTAGTAGCCTTTGTAGAGGGAGGGGGGCAGGAATTGTAATTCTACTGAAAAAGTATGTATATGAAATTACATTGAGATGAATACCCCTAGCTGCCTACAGGCGTTGATATAAGTCAACGGGGACTGTTGAAACTGTGTGCCCCGACTGGAACTCGAAACCAGGATCTCCTGCTTACATGGCAGACGCTCTATCCATCTGAGCGAACGAGGGCACTAAGGATAGTGCGCCTGCAAGGACTTATCCCTTGCACATTCCCGCCTGTTTGCAGCTAGGGCGTCGATTTAATTATCATTTCATTCTAGAGAAGCTGCACGGTCGTCAATAGTATCTGCTCTTTCAGGAACAGATACTACTTAGTATCCGTTCTTTCGGGAACAGATACTACTTTCATATATCGTTAAGGGTAAACGTAATTTCAATAGGAAACCACAGGCTCGTAGCCACAGTGTGGTTACACGGTAGGGGACTGCAAGAAAAATTGCTCACTCACAGCAGAAAACAGCACCATGCAGCAAGAATATTGTAGTGGGTGGATCAGTTTCACCACACAAGATCAAGTCTCTTTTTATTGGCAATATGACTAGGTTCCAGATTTAAATGAATCAAATGCGCCTTGGAGTGACGTAAATACGTTTCAACTTTGAAGCAGAGATATTCTCATTACTGAAGTCCAGCAGCAGCACCAAGATGTGAGGGCCACACGTCGAGCTCAAAAGTCATCCCAGGCGCACTGGCCGACGGAGCAGTTGCGCGTCACTGACGTCATTACCATGCATGGCCTACAGAGGCCCCTCACTGCCCATGGGCTTGGCGTTAGCATTTCTATGCAGCATCCTCTCACCAGGATGGAGGCCACTATCACAGTCACTGCCCTTACATCAGTGCCAGCCAGGGTCAAACGAGTTAGGCATGTTTTGCCTCGCCCAGCCATTACAGAGCATGTACAGATATTGAATAATGACTTCTCCATAGGTAGCACTGCTTCCACTGGGCTCATAGATAGTCCGTGGATTCTATAGGCCAGGGCGGTGACGCCAGCGATGGTGCTTGGGAAGGCCCCTTAGCTCCTCACATGGGCACCACAGTGATGTATGGAGACTGCTGCGTGTAGGATTCGACCCACTCCTCCCTGGAAGGAAACAGATGGCAGCTGGTGCTGTGGTACTAAGCTGCAGTAAGGAAACTCAGTGCTGCCAGGCAAGGTGCAGACTGCAGGTTGGCGGTGCTGTCAGTGCTGTCAGTGCTGACAGGCTCAGAGCAGTCTCGAACCTCTGGTTGCTACCGTGGCTGCTGCTGGAGACGTCCAGTTGTCCTGGCGTCTGGAATGTCCCAGGCTTGGATGTGGGGCCGCTGGACTTGGGCGACGAGACTGCCTCTGCCTCAAACTTAGGACACATTTGTAACACCTGGCACCTAGTCACATTGCCCGTTACAATAGATTCCGCTGTAGTAACATCGAACTGCCACCCACGGTTGCTATCGCTTTAGTACGCAGTTTACCACTGAGGGCTTTTAGCCTTGTCTGGCAATCCCCTTACATCCATTTTTATTCTGACCCATATGTCGCCATATTGTGGCTACCAGCTTGTCGCTGCTGAGGCTGTAGTTCACGGTGGCTTTCACACAATTTATTCTTACTTTTGCTGAAACGGTGTGCTGTGACACTGTAACACAATTAAGAAATGAACATTACTTGTAACTTTGAATCTTTAGTAAGGTTTGAATTTATCACCTACAGTAATTTGAGCCTTTAAGCATCGTGGCATGAGATTAAAGTTACCCTGCAATTGTTCCAGGTGAATTGCTCCTAGGTGGGTTTTATGCAAGATATCTAACGTACAAGTTGCCAAACTACAATATTCCAGTTATTAAATCGATGAAATTTCAGGTAAACATTTAACTAGCGGCATTATTAGTATATGATATTTATCAACTACGACATGTAATATCCTTATCCATGTGCAGCTGGGTGTCATCAAGTGTGTCGTATCATACCGAGATCGCATCTGCTATCAAATGGTGCCCAAGCCATCGCGTTTAATTATGATGTCCAACCTCAAACGCTGCAACCTGCTAGACTTAGATCACTACTGTTGGATATGCTGAAGAGGGGCTTATTCAAAAATATTTTGCAGGGGATGGCACTCCTCTGATCGTTACAATCACTGGCATATGTGGACAATGGGAATTGAAAAAAAGGTTTGTTTGCGATCAGTCCCACCTTTAAGGGACAGTGTGTCATAACAATATTATAAACTAAACCGTATCGTCTATTAAAGTCACGTGGGCAAGACAGCAATTCATCTTATGCACTGGTCACATTGTGATTCAATCACTGTATGTCACTGTATGTCACTCCATATCACTCTCGTTTGTACATGAATTCATCCTTTTTATCTCTCTCTGCTCAGCCACCATTGACCAGACGTTTTCAATTGGTGAGAGATCTGGAGAATGTACTGGCTAGGGCAGAAGTGAACATTTTCTGTATCCAGAAAGGTCCGTACAGGACCTGAAAACATGCGGTCGTGCATTATCCTGCTGAAATGTAGGGTTTCAAAAAATGGTTCAAATGGCTCTGAGCACTATGGGACTTAACATCTTAGGCCATCAGTCCCCTAGAACTTAGAACTACTTAAACCTAACCAACCTAAGGACATCACACACATCCATGCCCGAGGCAGGATTCGAACCTGCGACCGTAGCAGTCCCGCGGTTCCCGACTGTAGCGCCTAGAACCGCACGGCCACCGCGGCCGGCGAAATGTAGGGTTTCGCAGGGATCGAAAGAAGGGTAGAGTCACAGGTCGTAACACATCTAACATGTAACGTCCACTGTTCAAAGTGCCGTCAATGCGAATAAGAGGTGACCGAGACGTGGAACCAATGGCACCCCATACCATCACGCCGGGTGATACGCCAGTATGGCGATGACGAATACACGCTTCCAATGTGCGCTCATCACGATGTCGCCAAACACGGATGCGACCATCGTGATGCTGTAAACAGGACCTGGATTCATCCGAAAAAATTACGTTTTGCCATTCGTGCACCCAGGTTCGTCGTTGTGTACACAATCGCGGGCGCTCCTGTCTGTGATGCAGCGTCAATGGTAACCGCAGCCATAGTCTCCGAGCTGATAGTCCATGCTGCTGCAAACGTCGTCGAACTGTTGGATGGTTGTTGGTTGGTTGTTTTCTGTTGACTCAGGGATCGAGACGTGGCTGCACGATCCGTTACAGCCACGCGGGTAAGATACCTGTCATCTTGACTGCTAGTGATACGAGGCCGTTGGGATCCAACACGGCGTTCCGTATTACCCTCCTGAACCCACTGATTCTATATTTTCCTAACAGTCATTGGATCTCGACCAACGCGAGCAGCAATGTCGCGTTACGACAAACCGCAATCGCGATAGGCTACAATCCGACCTTTATCAAAGCCGGAAACGTGATGGTACGCATTTCTCCTCCTTACACGAGGCATCACAACAACGTTTCAGCAGGCAACGCCGGTCAACTGTTGTTTTTGTATGAGAAATCGTTTGGAAACATTCCTCATGTCAGCACGTTGTAGGTGTCGCCACCGGCGCCAGCCTCGTGTGAATGCTCTGAAAAGCTAATCATTTGCATATCACAGCATCTTCTTCCTGTCAGTTAAATTTCGCGTCTGTAGCACGTCATCTTCGTGGTGTAGTGTGCCTTCCTCATATTTGCAGATGGAGCGATGGAAAAATTACTGTTTTTTCGGCCCTGCGCGAGCCCCAAATTTTCTTACCTTGAGTTCAATGTCCTAACGGGGAATTTACTTTGGCGGCAGTAGAATCGATTCACAAGCAGATACAAATGTCGGTTATATAATTTTCCTATCTTAAATATACTCAATTATCTGAAGGATCTATTCCACTCTCGGTCTCGCTCTACTGTTTTTACCATCTACAGCTCCCTCTAGCACCGCGTAAGTTATTCCCTGACGTGTTAACAAATGTCCTATCATCCTCTGCTTTCTTCTTGTCAGTGTTTCTCGTATGTTCCTTTCCTCGGCGATTCTGCGGAGAACCTCCTCATTCCTCACCTTATCAGTCCACCAAATTTTCAGCATTCTTCTGTGTAACCATGACTCAGATACATCGATTCTCTTGAGTTTCGGTTTTCCCACAGTTCATGTTTCACTGCCCTACAATGCTGTACTCCAAACGTACATTCTCAGAAATGTATTCCTCAAATCAAGACCTATGACAGTAGCAGACTTTTGGCCAGGAATGTACAGTCTGTCAGTGGCAGTATGCTTTTTATGTTCTCCTTGCTCCGTCTGCCATGGGTTATTTTGCAGCCTAGGTGGCAGAATTCCCTAACTTCAGCTACTTCGTGCTCGTGTTAAGTTTCTCATTTCTGCTACGTCCCAATATCCATGTTAACAGAAACTAACGTATGGTTGTCAATCTGCACAGTTCTAATGAAACTGAAAGTAAAACAGGCCACAGTCTCTCCCTGAATAGACAATGAAGGAATTACAACGCCCAGCCCGCTAGGTCGAATACAATCTACTGCCCTTACGCAACAGACCACTTGCGTTATCAACAACGACGATACCAACGAGTTCCGACGACTGCTGACTGACTTGGCCTGTGGCTCGCGAGCGAAGCACTCCAACACATCCTGACGTCGAGTGGTAAGTTTTTCACCCAATGTTAAAGAGCTTTCATATGTCTTAGTGACGGCATTTCTCAATATATCTTCAGGTGGGTACGGCTGGCTCAAGGGAACGATAACAGTTCTTCCCTTGTTGATCTGTATCTGGTATTCATGCTTTCTAAGAATCAGTCGGCTGCTTTGGTGATAACAGTGAGTCTATTAGAAGTTTTAGAGGGAGGCTAACTGTCTAAGATGGTTAAGGAACTCGGCAAGCGTTTTACCTTCAGTTCCGTGTAGCCTACGACGAGCCGCTTTCACTTCTGCCTACTTCCAGGTCTGGGCTAGAAATTCAAAGTTCGACATGCTACCATACTTTTTCCAAGACATAAAGAACTAACAGATGACTAAACTGTTATTAGTGTAGTCTTGAGCCAGTGCTCCCTCTAAAGCATCTGTAAACAATTAAATAAGCAAAATTGTAGATGCAATCTAAAAATTGTTTAATTTTTTGGTTCTTATCATATGCCATTCTTCACGAAACCTATCAGATTTAAAAATGCGTAAATTTCGTAGAAAGTAGTAAAGGGTCATTTTTAATAAATTTCGAGCTATCAACACATTACATTTCACAAGAATCAACATATCACATTGAAAACTTTAAAATTAAAAAGGAATTACTATTAATATAATATCAGAAAAACACAGCTCATTATTTTTTGAACGTTTCTCTAAATTTTCAGAGAGACTGTGACTTATAGGCAATCTTAAATAAAAAAACACACTGATAATGAAACTGAAAATAATTGCCATGTTGAGTGAAATTACTTATTTGATAGATAAATTGCAACAATAAAAATAAATTTTTGTGTAACCATTTTTCTGCATTGGTATGATGTGAAAACTCTTAAAACTTCTGAATGAAACAAACGTTATTAACATTGAACACCAGCATTCATCGTGCCTACATATTGGCAGCCCTCTGATACAGGAGGGCCCCCAATTGTAGCGTGTAACCTGGCGGTGTGCTACGTAACTTGTCGGTGTCTGAGAAATATCGTGCTGTGATGGAGTTTCGAATTCGAAGTGTGCGTCCACAAATGGAGCACTCTCTCCTTCAGAATCACAATGTCAGACCATACGCGACCGGTGCGACATCTGCAACAATCACTGTCGTCGATCATCCTCCGTGCACTCCCAACTTGGCCGCATCGGATTTGGAACTTTTCCAAAATTTAAAGCCCATTTCGAGGTCTTCACTGCCACAGTGATGATCCGTCGTAAAGCAGTGGTGTGGTTGTGGCTTGATCAACAAACAGTCCGCAGTGACGATATCACCAGAGTGGTCTCTCATATGAGACGTGCGTTCGTCGCCACAGTGATTATGTTGAGCAATAAATATGTAGACATGAAGAATAAAGCTAGAGTGTTAATAAAGTTTGTTGTATTTGAAAAGTTTAAAAGTTTTCACACAAAAGAACTCAGAGCCGTTACATTTCAGCAGGCCCTCTAAAATGATTGCAAAACCAGCATTGTTATCACAGTGTTACAGTACACAAATTGTAGTTTAGTATTTGAGATTTCATTATCTTAATAAAACGAAACAAGTTTTCATTGTGCATGCCTGTATTGATTATTCAAGTTTTTGTAACCACAAAGCGATGAAATCAAATTTTCACAGTTATATACCTTTCATTACAGTTACAGCATGTAAGATCAGCCGTAGTTCCTTAATTTTGCTACCAGCCGTAGTTTGATAGTTACTAGATATTTCTGATGTACTGTTCCTTAGAACAGCGATCATCATAAACAGAAAGAAAATTATTTGGTTCTGTCGAGAGCCAAACTTTTATCAAGTGGCACACCTGCTTGGGAGTGCCATTTCGAAGACTGTACGGTAAAGAATAGAGTGATGAAGATACTTGGTACCGAAAGCAACATATATTTGACAAAATGGGAATGTCGACGTAAATAACCTTTCTTGCTGTAAGTTGTAACACTTCGCCGGCAGGCGGTCAGGTCGAAAGGGCTCGGTTCCGACTCTACCTGGGCGTGAGGCTGTCCCAAGAGCCAGGCAAGTAAAATTTAACGGAAGTGTTTGCTTCGTTCTGAAAAGCTTTCTGACAGCGGAGTATTATCACAGAGGCTCAAACGCCTAGAGACACTTGAGTGGAGAGCAGGCTCTCCCATTACAAACAAGCGGATTTGTTGATAGGTTGCAGCCTCCTTACCAACTGATGAAAGTACTTCAAGCAGTCGGCTAGAGAACCAGCAGCCAACAATGAAGTTCTCATGCTACATGACTTCCGCAGTGGCCACCAAGGGAATTTTCGATTTGCAGCAGTAGAAATTTGTCGCCGTGTACAAAGACGGGTAGCTATGATTAGCTGTGTCGATAATTCATTGGATGAAATAGCAAACTGAGCCCACCAACGACAAGATAAAAGAAGAAACTCAGAGCCCAGGAGAGTAGAATGTGGGACAACGAACAAAACTGCCGAGCAGTGGTGCCTGAGGGCTGGGCAGTAGACAGTTGGAAAAAGAAGAAATGAGTCAGTCCGTGTGAGATCATGTGGCCAATGGGAGATCAATTAGTGAAAGGATCCAGAAATGCCTGAGAAGCATGTTGCTTCGCATAAGGCTGTCTAACTTTACCTTCTGAAGACATGTCAGCCTGTTGCACGTTCTGTTAACTTACGGCTGCGTGATTCAAAATCGGAGGTGTGAAAATTGGACGCTGAATCTGAGAAACGTCAGTAAATCACCTTCCAAAATAATGAATTAGGAGTTAAATGATTACTAAATGAAACAAGAAGCACAACTCGGTTCATTCCTGAGCCGTTGCCTTTTTCTTTTTTTTTCTTTTCTCATTTTCTCACCTTTGAGTGGCACCTTATTGCTCCCTCAGTCACTACCTGAACGAGTTGCTCACTTCCCTCCGTCAGTGGCGGCAGCAGCGTATATCGATTCTAGTACTGCTGTACCATCTTTGGTGTGACCGCTGTATTTTCCGTGTGGTGGTGTGGGTCGGTAGTCGGTCGGTTGCGACAGAGCAGCGAGGAAGTCTCCACGACGCGTGGTCAGGCCAGGACCACTGGCGGCGTGCATGCACGGTCGGAGTTGTGAGGCTCTACCTGCCAGAGCTGCAAAGTTCGTTGCCCACTGAACCTGGATACTGGAGTTGAGTATTCAATTAACCTGTTACGAAACGTCAGCTGCTGTAACATCTCTTCGTTCATTGCCGGTTGTTACTTCCTGGGCCGTTCCCACAAGCAGTAACGTGTGGTATGCCGGAGTCGACATATTTTGCAGCCATCTTCCCGTATGGTGCTCAACTATTGAAATGATTGTAACTTATTAGTGAAGTGCACCAGCATTATCTTCTGCCTTGTGGCCAGTAACGTTCCGGTTACCTGCCCTGGTCGTTAGTGTAGTTTTCTTGCAGTGTGTTTTCCTCGCTGTGTTGATGCTTTCCAGCCTGGCGTGTAATTCGACAGCTTGATGTTGTTCTCTATTTTTGTTTCCTTGAGTGGTTATTGTACCTTGACTGTGTTTAGACGCCAATTATCAAGACGTAGTGCTGCTGCGATCTTCGTCCTCGCTGATATTTCCGGTTGTCGTGCAGCTGGTTGGGTGGAAGGGAATTGATTGTGTTGTTGGGTGGTTCTTCAGCTGTCCCTAGGTCGTGCTGTCACCCTAATATTTAGTGTTATACTTGGCTGCCTGTCTCACTTAACCTGTTCCTCCCAAAGCCGACCCTTGGAACACTTCTGAGCACCAATGTTCGGTTGTTTGGGATTGCGATTTTCTTTTGTCTCAAGTATTGTGTGAGGCCTTCAGCTGTGTATTAATTTAGTTTGTTTTAATGTTCAGTATGTGGCCTTCAGCCGAACCTTATGTGAAATATTTTAAGATTAAGGCCTTCAGCCTACTTAAATTAAAATTTGGAAGGTCTTCATCTAAGACCTTTTAAAATTTCCTTACTGGAGTTCTTGTTATCCAGGCCTTAAGCCCTCAATTCTTCTTTTGTAACTAAGGCCTTCAGCCACATGTATTCCTTAACGCAATTTTAATAATTTGTGTTCTGGCCTTCAGCAGCATTGTTTCTGAATTCTTTTAAGGGCATGTGTGATTAAGTGCTTTAGTTAATAAAGTTTGTATGTTTGTGCAACTAGCAGCAGCTGATTTGGGCCCCTTTCTACAACCTGATCCGCTCTGTCCTCTGAAACCAGATTTCAATTCCGTTAAAGAAAATATTCGGCGAGCAGTGATAACATCATTCTATTGACACCTTACCACATCTGATACAAGGGTCGGGGGTAAGATTCCGATAATCGTGTAAATGAAACAATTGCAATGGTAAAGTTGTACCATGACTGTCGTGACGTTAGCAGAAAAGACAGTACTAAAGAAGAGGACTGTATTGAACCCGTGGTCAGACCTGAGAGCAAGATGATCATTGAATCTGAATACAAGTCTCCAAGGTGGAGCTTGAAGTTATGATATTCTATAAAATGGCTTTAATGGCCCTACACATCGTCTTGTGGTTGTGTCTCGATCTCACCATGGTAGGTGGAGGTGGAAGTGGTTGCAGAACCAGACATTGGTGGCACACCGACGACCTTCACCAACGGCGAAGTGCGAACCAGTCTGAAATATCTCTAAGCCCCCGATACATCTGTTCTGGTGACGTGGAAGCCCAGCAGGCGTGGATTCAGGCGGTGCAAGTTCTCAGAGAAGAAGGCGTAGGAAGAGGTAATAAAGGTTCTCTCCGAAGAAATCATAAGGAGAAATAACTTTGTACCGAGTGTTCCCTAAAAAGAAAAACTCGCATTTCCGCATTTTTTCTTAGAAAACTCTGCTCACCACCCCTGGTCCGTTCTTAAATGTAGAAGGATAACCAGTAATGTGCGTCCTATCATTTAACATGAAACAAGACATCACACTCTCTTTCCATATCTCTGTCTGTTCAGCGAGATGAGTCCTTGTCGGTATAGTTGAGTTACTCTCTCTAACCTCTAGTTCATTCATATTTGCTAATTAAGGGATTTCTTATGTTCCTTAAACATTTGGTTTTGTAATGTCATCGTCCAGCACTGACACAAATCTTTACAGGATCCCAAAATTGTGGATTCTTATTCTATTTTCGAGATAGCGTCTATGGTATCTGACACTTTCTGGGGGAAGTACAGCTTTTTATGTTTCGTTCGCTTCTCCAAAAAAGCGTTTCTTCTCATCGAACTTCCGGAGTGTGCAAGCAATCGCGAATGGGTGCACTGGAGATCTTATCTGTGTTTGCTTACGATGCTTTGGGTGCGGAACAGTGGCACTGCAAAAGAGTGTCCAATGGCGTGTGAGCCATCGACTTACGTGACTCTTGGTGCTCCTGCTCGAGAACCGTTATAAGTGTGGTGACCTTTGTGGCTGCCTGGTCTATCGTCTCACCTCAAACTGCTTTCAGTGACCTCTTACTTGTACAGGGTGAACATTAATGAATCCGATCAACTGCACGGAAGGATTCCGGACTGGAAATGGAAGGAAAAAGGTGATTTGAACATGTGTCCAGAAATGCATTGTTGCCACGGTGGATGGCGCGGGCGAACGAGCCACTCTGACCACGTTCCATGTGTTCCTCGCGTGTTTTAGGCTAGATGATTGATGGAGCGTAATGTAAGCAGCAGAATGCTTCGTCGGTGAAGAGGACTGATGCCAGAAATTCCATAATTGTAATCGTCTGGTGCAAACCCATCGACAAAACCCTTCCTGTAGAGGGAAATCCGCTGCCAGTATTCCTTGTATTCGTTTCAGGCGATTGGGATAGTAGCGTCTCGCATACAGGACACACATAATCATACTTTGGCTAGCACCATGTTGGACGACCAATTGTCTGGAGACTATACTAGGGTTCATCTCAGAATCCTGTAGAACCTGCTCCTCCGGTTCTGTTGTACGCACAGTCGTGTGTCTGAAAGGACCCATCATCACACAAACGCACAAGAAAGGTCATGAAATGTTGTGTGATGTGGTTTGTGCCTCTGCTGCTTCTTGGCTATACACAAACACCGTCTCGACTTGTTGTCAGATCGGATACTGGACCATTCTGCCGCTTACAGTACGCTGCGTTAATCACGCACGCTGCAAGAAACACACGCCATGTGGTCAGAGGAACTTTCATTCGTCAGCGCCATCTACCATGGCAACGATGCATTTCCGGGCACATTTTCATAGGTCTGCCTTCCTCCATTTCCAGTCCTGTTTTTTGTCGGTTTTTTAAGGTTCACCCTGTATATTGTTTTTTATGCATTGTCTCCTGTTTCTATTCTGTCAGTAAATATAATTTCAATGATTGTGAGCAGATTCGAAAAAATCTCCCCTATCATCCAAATGAAATTACGAGACCATTCTCGATCTGGAAATCTATGTGATGAATTCGTTACTTCAGGGCGATGTCAATGCAACACAACCACCACACCCAAAACTGCAAGAACCCCTCACCTGCCCCCATTGTAAAGCCTCCCCCTTCCTTAAACAGTGTCCTATCCTCGCCTTTCCCCCTTTCTGCAACACCTGCAACAAATCCCACCCCACCTTCTCCTCCAAATGCAAAGCAAAACCCCCTCCCACCAACCCTGAGCTCACTGTCCCTGTTCGCCACAACGACCTGCCCATCCACCCGAACAATTCCCTCCACCCTCCCCCTGCAGCGCAAGACCTCATCCAGTATCTAACCATCGTCCTACAGAACATCCACCCCTTCCAGCGACCCCACACCCCCCAGCAGATTTCCCTCGCTGCCCACTCTGTTTTCCACTTAAATACCTATACCAACTACTCCCACAACCAGGCACACTTTGCCTTTACCCACCTCAATACCCTCTTTTAAGCCCCTCTCTCCTCACCCCGCTTCCTTCCCCCCTCCCACCTCCTGGAGCATCACCAGTACCATCTCCTCTACCTCAAGATTCACTCCCTCCCTGCCAACAAATACCTCTTCAAGCATACACTTTCCCAGCAACAGGTTGACTCCATCCTTAATGAAACATTCCTCCAACCTCACCATGCTGTCCACTCCTCTCCCTATTTCTTTCACCACTCCGAAAATCCCCTTCCCATTGCCCGAGGTGGGGTTGCTGTTGGCCAACTCAAGCATCTCCCTGTCCGGCCACAACCCCAGCTCCACGACCCAACTGAACACCTTCTCTTCAGCATCTTTTTTCCCTCCCTCACCATCACCTTTGCCACTATCTGTATTTGTCCCGCAGCTCCTCTCCCCTAGACTTCATTTCCCATGTTGACCATACCTTCTCCACCTATGTGATTGCTGCCGACCTCAACATCCATAGCCATGACCCTGCCACCATTTGGCAGTGGCATTAGTTCCCTTCCATCCTCCATGGTGACCTTGTTCCTCTCCAACAACACACCTGTCCTGAAAGTAACTCCAGCCCCAATGTTATCCTCACATCCCCTAACCTCCTTGTTCGCATCGCCATGGACATCCTTGATCCTGTTGGTTGTGACCACCTCCCCATCTTTCTCACTGTCTCCATGGCCCCACTGCAGCCCCCTGCCCAGCTGCTCCTCCAAATTCTGTCCATGACTACCGCTATGCTGACTGCGATGCCTGCTGGGTATCAGTCACCTCACAGGTCGAAAGACACCCCATCACCTTTCACCATCCTCCTGAAATCACCAATGTTTCTTCCTTCCTTCCTTCAGAAGACCATCACTGATGCTGTGAAGGCCCATGCCCCTACCAAACTCATCCACCCTGACCGTCCTCCGCTTCCTCCACAGGCTGTTCTTCTTCTTCGTGAATCCTGCAGGATCCTCCCTTCACCCCCGTGATCGGGATACATTCATCCGCCACCAGTAATTACAGCGATACATCCAGAACCTCCTTACAGCAAAGAAACGCTGGACTGGCACCAGACATGTACGCACCTCAACTCCACTCTCCCTGTCAACTCGTCCAAGTAGTGGTCAGCCTTCCACCACCTTACTGATAGCCACCCTACCCCGTATTACAATATACTCCCTTTCCTGATAACCTCAGTAAGGCTAACCATTTTGCTTCCCACTTCTCTGAGGTCATCTCCATTCCTGATTACTTCCTCTTCCCCACCACCCTTGACTGCTCTGATACCTCTATACGACCACTCACCCCTAGCTTCCAGTACTTGGATCAGTTACCCCCCAAAGACGTCAACACTCCCATCACTTCACATGACATCACATTTGTCCTCTCCTCAAAATGCAACACCGCCCCTGGTCATGATTTTGTCATCTACCTCCACCTGATGGAATCCCTCCAGTCCTCCCTGGCTGTCCTTACTACCCTAGACAATGTCCTCCTCTCCACTGGCTTTTACTCCAACCTGTGGAAGACTTCTCATGTCCTGCTGTTCCCTAAACCCAACAAACCCCCTCGGATACTGCTTCCTATCATCCCATCTGCCTCATCTCGTGCTCCTATCATATTCACTGCCACCTTAACCAGCACCACCTCCTTCCCATTACCCAGTGTGGCTTCCAGCCTTCCTTCTCAACCAATGACCAGCTCCTTAACTTACCAATCAGTTTTCCCTCCAATTTAACTCCCATTGCTCCACTATCTATGTTTCCCTTGACCTCCAGAACGTCTATGACTGTGTCTGGTATTCTGGGCTTCTCTTCAAACTCCAGACCTATGCTCTCCCTATCAGTTTCATCCGTCTCATTGCTTCTTTCCTCTCCTGTCTTCCATGCTGTGTCACTATCCTCAATTCCAACTCACATACTTTCTGTCCCTCTGCTGGCATGCCCTAAGGCTCCATCATTTCCTCTCTCCTCTATCTTATGTACACCGCTGATGTGCCCAAACCTCCCCTGCCTGTTCATCTCTTCCAATTGGCTGATGACACCGCCTTCCTAGCCCTTTATCGTACCCTTCAACATCCGAAACGTACCCTCCAAGCCCACCTTTCCCAGTTCACCACTTGGTGCAACAAGTGGTTCCTCTGTATCAACCCCTCCAAAACCCAAGCGATCATCATAGGCAGCATCACCCATTCCTTTCGCCTCCATGATTTCTACCTCTCCATTTATGGCTGTTCTATCCACCTCACCCCTAACCTCAAATTCCTTGGCCTCACCCTCGCCCGTGACCTCACCTGGACTCCCCATCTCCTTACAGGCCAACACAAAGCTCACTACAGACTCTGCCTCCTGAAACTCCTGTTCAGCTGGACATGGGGACTGCATCCTTCCACCATTCTTCACGCCTACAAATCCTTGATCTGCCCCACCCTTTGTTATGCTAGCGTTGTTGGATTTCCACCTCTCCCAGGTTCTACAAAGCCCTCCAAATCCTTGAACTCCATGCACTCCACCTCACCTTCCGCATCTACCTTCTGACCCCCACATGCATCCTCTATGACCCCATCCTCTTTCCCCACCTTCTCCTTTTGCTTGATCACATCCACATCCTGTATATTATCCACCAACTCGATCCCCGTCACCCCCTGGTGTCTCCCTGCCTCTCCACCCCCAGCCCATTGCCACGCCTTTACCATTGTGTCCCACCCTCTCTCCATCTTTACACCCCCCACCTCCTTTCCCAATGCAGCTTCCAGCATCTACCCTGCTGGCGTCTACCCTTCCTACCAACTCAAACCCCGCCATCCTCCTGCCTCCTCCTCAGGGCTCCTTCTCCTCGCCCTCCTTTGTCCGGAGTGGCTTTTCCCCTTCCACGCCCCTCCCTCTCCTGTGCTCCCCTTCAGCGTCTCTGCACTCCCTCCTGCCTTGTCTTCCCTCTTATTTCCTGCCTGGCCCATTTCCTGCGTCTTGGTGCGCCCCCTGTCCTCCCTTTCCCTCTTCCTCCCGCCCCCATCCCCCCTCCCCTCTTTTTTTCCTCCTACCTCTAGTCCTTCAGCAGTGCTCTACCAGCGGTTTTTATTGTATTTGAGTGTTTTGTCGTTTCCAATGGTTTTGTTTTTTAAGTGTATCGCTCTGTGTGATTTTTGTACTGTGGCTGACTCTTATGTTTGACTCCATCGATTTTAAGTACACAACGAATTGACAGCTGTGTTCTTTTAACTTTATGTCGACTTTTTAATTGTCCCCCAAGATCCCGTATTAGTGTATGTTTTAACTCCTATCATCTCCATTTACTGTATTTTATGTCCCCATTTTATCCCTATTTTTTATGTAAGAGTTCCCCTTGTATTTTTGTTAAAGCCATTTGGCTGAAGAGCAGTGGACTGTGCCGCTGGCAGCCCTCCCCTGCCCATATGGGCAGGGGAATGATATTACAATAAAGGAAAAAAAAAACCAATGCAACATCGGCGTGCTGCAAAGGGAATAGTTTCTTCAGAATACAATGCAAATCAGTATACAGTGGAGACCACGCACAAACGAATCCCAAAACACTATTTTTGGATTTTTAAGCGGAAAATAAAAGTAGTAAAAGGGATTTAAGTTTGCTTCATCAGCAAAAACAATTGTTTTAAACGAACTGAATGATTTGAAACTGCGCTTCCCGTGTGTCGTACTGTAGGAGCTGCGTGGACTGACCAGCACGCCCTGTTGCGTCGGGCAAAGCTGTACAGATATCTGCTTCCAATGGCTGCCGCCCTAGAGTACACGAGCTAACTTTCTCTGCCTCAGTGTGAACCGCTTCATGGGCTTTCACATGGATATGGTTCACGATTATGCCAAATATCGCCTAAATATGTCATAGGGACGTTTGAAAGTAAGTTATACGTTTCATCCCACGCTAAGCCCATTATGCAATGAGACTGGGGCATTGTCAGAAGAGAATACATGTTCTGGGTTTCCTGCAGACAGAGTTCTGCTGAGGTGCGAACAACAGGTGCAACACAGTGTGCGAGTGAAATGGCGCAGCAACTGAAAACGTACTCCAGTGCTGAAATACGTAGAACACCACGATTCCTGTGGGCAAAAGTTTAAATTGCACACAGACTGATCGTGAAGTTCTGATGGTATCTGGACCAAACGCAATATCGAGTTAAGCTGTAGTGAACTGGTGACAACAATTTGACTCACTCCTCTTAGACTTAGGTGTGGTGATTGGCGAAGTCCAGAATCCCCTCTTTTCTGCAAACTGAAAGAACATCTGGAGCGGGAGAGACATTTTGTAAAGATGAGCCCGATTACAGCAGTTCTTAAATGCTCGACCAAGGACCTAATTACTCTCGTCGAGGAATTTAAAGATTGGTAGAACATTCGGACTGTGGTTTACAGAAACTTATTGATTAATGTTGAAAAACAGTGTCACAATGATATGTGATGCCCCATTGAGTATAATTTACTTGGCCTGGAATGACAATGAATAACTCACTTTTCGAAGTCTAGACATAAAACAGTGGTGCGGTTGTATGCTGAAAGATATCCTGGTCGTGTCAAACAATGATGATTTGTCTTTATTCTGTCTTTGCGACAATTATAAAAAAAAGCTCAATGAACTGGAAGTGTGGAGAATAAAATAAACCAACGTAAAAGAATAGTAAGGGACGAAAGAAATGCTATTGATGTTTAAGCAGCGGTAATGTTTATTCGAAATGTCGCTTCGAAGAAGCTTGAACGTGCGACGTGGGATCCACAAAGGAAAGACATGCGAATACTACGGTAGAACAAACTTCATCCTTTCCACATTTTTCTGCATTAACAACTTCGTAACAGTGGCATTCACAGTTAGTTACAGTTCTGCGAATGATGTTAAAGAAAACTGCAAGGTGATGCGCCGTTTCTATGTAAAATTTTGTTTATGGATGACATTAACTACTCCAAGAAAACGACAGAACGCACCAGAAGACCGAGAAGTAGGGCGCTGCAACAGTGGCCGAAACGGTTTTTCTCCAGAACTAGTTTTATACAATATGATGCCGTACCACACACAGAAAACTTTTATGTTGACTGACTGGCCGAGGGAACTTACGAAGTTATACTTCAAGAAAGCCTACTCACAAAATTTCAAGACCCAACTGTAATTGATGACTCTAGAAATAGGCTACTATACCCTACATGTCGCTCTCGTAGCTATCGTCAGAAAATATTAGATTAACTATAGCTCGCACAGAGCCATTCAAACAATCATTCTTCCCACTCTCCATACGCGAATGGGAGGGGAAAGGGCCCTAATAAGTGATATAATGGGGTGCACACTCTGTTATGCAGTTAACGGTAGTTTGCAGAGTATAGATGTAGGTGCACATGTAAATGCAGCTGCAGAAGTGTCGTTTAAAAACGATGAGCAAACTGATCTTCGCATAACACACTGTTGGTCAGTTGGAAGTCCACGCTGGCTCAGACAAGAGGACGAACAACGTGAGATGCAAGCATTTCAAGAATCGCATCATTAATCTCTGTCTTATTGACAGGGCTTTTAATAACGACAGTTACAGTTCCCAACAGATACACTGCTGCAGTTATCAGTTATTGGAAGACATCCCAATTGACCTAAAGCAATCCCCGTTGTACCAACGTAACGGATTTTCCGCGCATTCAGCACAGATAAATGGAGACTGTCTTAACAGAACATTTGGAGATTCTTGGATTTTTTTGATTTGGGAAATATGAAATGGCCTGAATTCTGACCAGACTTAATCTATCTGTACACATATCTAGGGGAAAATAAAACAATGGGGCTACAAGAAAACACTGACTACTCCCGAAGACATGAAATGCCGTACAGCTCTAGACTGTGCTGCAGTAAGTTCAGCTGAAAGTCAAACTGCAGTACGGTCTGTATGGAATCGCTTTATAGCTCAAGGTCAACATTTTGAACGCTTGTTATCATTATCGCTAATAACTAATTAGTCACAAAAAAGTGCATCCAATTTTTCGACTTTCGTGTGCGTAACCGAAGTCTGAATATTTTTTCTTGGTTATCTGATCGCTACAGCACCAAAAGACCGAACGGCTTCCAGCGCACGTCAAATGTACCTGAGTTGCCTAAATTTAGTAAGTTAACTATATGTTTGAGGAACTTCATCTTGTGACGGCCGAACTACATAGCGGCGCTATTATCTTATTACTGTTTAAACAAGTTTCACACATTTCCAGAGTGAATTTTGACTTCGCAGCACAATGTGCACTGTTTTGAAACTTCGTGAATGATTAAAACTGCGTGCCATACCATGAATCGAGGCTGGAAACTTTGCTTTTCGTAAGCAAGTGCTTTGCCAAAGCACAAGTAACGACCCTCCTCACAGTTTTACTTCCGACAGTACCTCATCTTCTACATTCCAAATTTCAAAAAATTTCTCCATTATACCTTGTGGGATTAGCACTGCTGGAAGAAAGGATATTGTGGAGATACGGTTTCGCCACAGCCTGGGGGATTGTTTACAGAAGTAATTTCTACTCTACATGAGAGTATGCACTGATTTGAAACTACTTAGTATATCAATACGGTTCGAGCACTTGTGCAAAAACAGGGAATGCTCACAGATTCGCCTTCTGGTGGGCCACACAGTTTTAATCTGCCACGAAGTTTCTGATCAGCACATACTTCATTAAAGAGCGAGAATTCATTCTGAGAAATATCTCTCAGGTTGTGGCTAAGCAAGGTTTGCTCAATATTGCTTCTTCCAGAGGCACTAAATCCCAAACGTGTACAGTAGAACTACTGTTAAGACTGCTGGAAGCAAAACTGTGAGAAATATCCATTTAAATATATATAACGGAGTGCAAACTCGAAGCATCTTAGCAAAATCGACCGAAACTCGGGCTTCAGTACAAAGAAACAACAGACGGCCAACGCAAAAGATGCAGAACAAAGACAAATTCAAATAAAATGGACAAAGAGGATGAGGAATGTCACAGCGTCTCCAGCTGCAGTGCAACTAATACATCGCAGTAGGAGAACACAGAACCGATGGAGGTCAGCCAGTGTCGAACATCAGACCACATTTCTTGCGGTGATAACGAGGACTATCAGAGTCTCCAAATGCAAAGTTACAAATTTGCAACCTTAAATCTCAACCGAATAGCGTCTGATACAAATGTGTTAACTTTCCATCAATATTTTTATGCTGCTGGTCTAGACGTCACCTTTCTTCAGGAAGCCTCTAATAGCAAATTATCTGTTGCAGGAACTATGGTCACGCTCAAGCATCGAATCCCATGTACCCTGCAGACCCTACTCCCCTCTGAGAGAGGTACATTCATTCGGCTATACGACCTGAAGTTGAGGATATTTATGCTTGTTTGGAAACGAAAAAAAAAAAAAAGGTTCAAATGTCTCTGAGCATCGTGTGACTTAACATCTGAGGTCATCAGTCCCCTAGAACTTAGAACTACTTAAACCTAACTAACCTAAGGACATCACACACATCCATGCCCGAAGCAGGATCCGGAGCTGCGACCGTTGCGGTCGCGCGGTTCCAGACTGAAGCGCCTAGATCCTCTCGGCCACAAAGGCCGGCGTTTGGAAACGAACCACAAAGTGGAAATATGTGGTTTCTGCTACGGCTATACAGCACTGATTTTCACCCTTTGAGTGTAATTCTGGGAGGAGATTTCAGTTGTCATATCTAAAGACGAGCAAACATCATTTTACAATTATCCGGGACAACTTCACACATTAGTAATTCAAATATAGCCCAAAGATATTTGGCAGCGACTGAAACTGAATATCGTAGCCTACACATATGAGTACGTCACAATGACCTCAGTCAGCCGTTTCCACAGATTCTACGCATAAAGAGATCTACCACCAAATATCGTCGCGATGTGGCTTGTCAGTTTTTCAGATCGCACAGCTTTCCACACACCGGTATGAAACCTGCATCAGAAAATGTATGTGGACAGAGGATTCTGGCAACTGAGTTCTAGCCTTCTAGAGCACACAGACCAAACTTATCAACTGACGTTGGCTGTGCGATCAAAATTTCAGTGAGGCATATTTTGGTGGACCATACTTACTAAGATGAAACTGAGAGACTACTTAGAAACGTAAGCAGTTAAACGAGCCATGTGGAGTAAGACGACTAAAGAGTACTACTTCCTAACGCTGCAGCAAGAATATTCTGGCTTTGTGCGTTCTCCAAAAATCACGCAATCAAACGGATTGAAGTAGAGATCACGAGTACAGTACGTTAGACTTCTGTCAGTTCCAAAGTCAGTGTTAGGGACTATGCCGACCGTATGTATACCGCCTCATCCCTTTACCACGTAATTCAAGAGTGGCTGCGGGACCGCTGTCAGTTAATCACCAGAATGCACGATTATATGGGCGCACAATACAGTAGGCAATACATCCTAAACGAATCACGGACATCACAAACATCGAACCATATCGAGGCACACCTGATCAGTTCACAAAAACCACCGGATAACAAAAAAGAGACCTGAACTGTAATAGGAACAGTGGTGGAAGTGCATTCAGCTTTAAAAACTGCATCACAGTGCAAGTTTCTGGCGCGTATGGCCTTCCGATAAATTCTTCTGGGCGTTACTAGCGTCTTTTGGTTCAAATGGCTCTGAGCACTATGGGACTTAACTGCTGAGGTCATCAGTCCCCTAGAACTTAGAACTACTTAAACCTAACGAACTTAAGGACACCACACACATCCATGACCCAGGCAGGATTCGAACCTGCGACAGTAGCGGTCGCGCCGTTCCAGACTGTAGCGCCTAGAACCGCACGGCCACTCCGGCCGGCACTAGCGTCTTTTCGGCGACATCTTCACAGAAATAACGAACTGCTTTAAGCTGCGACCGTCCCGGCGGATTTCACTCAGGGAATCACAGTACTCAGTTCCAAATGACGAAAGCCGTGACCATCGAAGCTCGTTATTACACTCAACTTCCCGACGCACGCTCTTAACGACAATTTGGAACCTCTTTTATCGCCTATACCTGGATAGCACTAACACAGCACCACTGATAGCAGATCAATAATGATCCGATTTAAATGATCGCGTAAGCATCAACTGACATCGCATTTTTAGACCTCGAAAGACTGTGTTGCCGAACAGAATATGGTTATCAATTGCACACGATGTATGCTCTTGGTTCTCACTGTCATATGATCAACATTAAAAATAACTGAAAAGCGCCCGGAACCCATCTATTTGCAAAGACAACTTCGACAAGGTCTCCGTTTATCTGCTGGTTTGTTCTCGATCGCCAAAGAATCCTTCGTACAAATCCATCACACTCTATCGGCCATCAGTATATATGGACTTAAAGCAGTTGTCCGATCTACACAGACAGACACACCCTGATACTCCAAGATGACAGAGACACGCCACGCACCCAACAGATTGTGTCTGACTACAAACAGTACAGCGGGACACTCTTGAATATCCACAAATCTGGAATCTCACCCATTCTCAAGAACCACAACACCATAGTTTGCAAGTACACATCCAGAAAAATCTGGGGATGTTCTTTACTGCCTGCCCTAGTATATGATAATGATGAAGTGGCGCGTTAGGCGCAAAATATAAAAACCATATACGTAGGTAAAACGTGAGGTATAGGACCTCGATCTCTACCAAAATCTTTTCTACGTCAGTCGGTGCATTCTTACTCTCCTCTAGCTTGTAGCGACAGTGCTGTCCATGCCTAACTGCTGTCGCACAGGATATCCTGGCCTCAACATCTTGGTACGACTGGCATTACATTGTATTCGATGTACACCCAACAACTTGGAGGTTTTGTACTTAAAAAATCCAGGAATAAACTGAAAGGCTGTACTTCCCAACAGCAGTAGAAAATTTTCAGTAATACTGACGACAGCATAATCAAATGCCATTACGCATCCTTCCAGCAAGAAATCGATTCACCGCTGCTCCTAGATGTCGCTGCAACTGTTGTACCACAATACATTGCCTTCTAATTCCAGGCTCGAAACACGGTGAGGGAGGGAGTGCTTCAGAGCTCCAAATGTTGTTCAAATGTATGTGAAGTCTTATGGTACTAAACTGCTAAGGTCATCAGTCCCTAAGCTTATACACAACTTAACCTAAATTATCCTTAGGACAAACACACACACCTGTGCCCGAGGGAGGAACTTCCGCCGGGACCAACCGTCAGAGCTCCACAATATTCATATACTATTTGTGCTTTGACCTCTTCTGCCGCAACCCTTAGCAAACACGATCCCACAGCTCAGTCAGTCCATTACACCAAGGTCACTCAAAGTTGTGGATCTGCATAGTTAGTCACAACTCATACACACAGGCAATCCTTAGTAGTCCAGTCCCTAGCTTCTTCTAGATATTGTCTCAGGAGTAGGCTTCTCAGTGCTGTTACTCAGTAAAACAGACATTTGGTTTTTGGGTCACCCACCATACTCATTGCCAGCATGTGAGACGATACCTACATTCGTACCCGCAACTTGGTATGAAGTGGTCACCTATGCACGGCTATGCATGAGAAGATGAACAGAAGCGAGACTCGAAGCGGCGCCTTGTCAAACTAGAAATGGTTGGACCAGTATAAGTAACAGCACAATGCTTTCCTGAGCAGAGTAAATGCCGCCACCACCAAATGCCGCAATGTGTTTGCCGGTGTGGACAATGGTACCCATGGCAACCGAGGAACTTGCTCTTTACACCTACTGCCCAGCCAACCGTCCCGAAGCGACATCCTCACACATTGCTGGCTTTGCAATAATTTACCAAGAACTTCAACCTCACTTTGTATACTAGCATACGTTTGTAACTAATTCTACATTCATTCACAATGAATGGTCCCGGCGGAAGTTCCTCCCTCGGGCATGGGTGTGTGTGTGTGTGTGTGTGTGTTTGTCCTTAGGATAATTTAGGTTAAGTAGTGTGTAAGCTTAGGGACCGATTACCTTAGCAGTTAAGTCCCATAAGATTTCACACACATGTCATCATTTTTTTATCATTTGTATTTAAGATGGGAATAAATAAACACGATTTAGTTTCAAAGCATGATCGTCATTCACGACATGGAAAATATAAGCAATTGCACAGAAAAGATAAACTTGATAAAGCAAAACCACCAAATTAAATGACAATTGGATGTTAGAAGAAAACATGTCGGACCTGTTGTTGCGCCGGCTGGGGTGGCCGAGCGGTTCTAGGCGCTACAGTCTGCAACCGCGCGACCGCTACAGTCGCAGGTTCGAATCCTGCCTCGGGTATGGATGTGTGTGATGTCCTTAGGTTAGTTAGTTTTAAGTAGTTCTAAGTTCTAGGGGACTGATGACCTAAGATGTTAAGTCCCATAGTGCTCACAGCCATTTGAACCAAGCAAGCAGTTAAGTTCTGTTCTCAAATGCCTCTCCATCTAACTTCACAGTCACATTTGAACCTGTTGTTGCAATGTTGAGACGGGGTGAAACGGTTTTTACATATTTATGGTTTTCTTTCCCCAATCAATTCTGAGTGCTAGATCACAAGAGAAAAACATAAGCTTTCGTAGTTTCCACGAAAATTCGGTTCATTAATCTTCATCTGAAATATTGTTTACCCAACATTTCCCATTTTGACATATGACACTCCCTACCCTAAGAAGAACAAATGCGAGAGAGATGTTGATACAACCTACAGAAAAGGAAATTTGATACATTTGGATTACTCACGAAGCAAAGATAATTGAAAAAATATAGTATGCAACTGTGCCACTCAGCATGGATGAAAATAATACTAGGTGCACCAAAAGGCTTCGTCTCCCAAGGCTTGGTTATGTGTATGGTACATGAATGGTAGGAGTCGCAAAAAGTGTGACAGATCAAGCATAAATGTATCGAAAGAGTAACAAACCGGTACTTAAATTTGGTCCTCTATCAGACATAGTTATATAAATGCCCATTGACCTGACACAGAAAACCTAACATTAGATATGCTCCTCATGTGGACAGGTTTAAAGAAACAGCAAAAGACGGTACAAACACACACAAAGGAAAAACACACCCATACACATATGAATTACCTTGCAGTATATGGTCTATACATTTCACTGCTTCTTTCGACACACCAAGGATGGTGGGAGTTTTGGTGGAAAATAACAAGGTTCAGGCAAGACTGATTGTTTGTTCTTGCACTTAGTTGTCTAAATACTGGTTGACCTGAAATAGAAAACCTGACACGAGACATGCTCATCATGTGGACAAATTTAAGGAAACAACAAAAGAGTGTACTGACGTGCACAAAGAATAAAGCATACCCATTCACATATGAGTCACCACACAGCGAATTGTCTAAGCATTTCACTGGTTCTTTCGACATACATAGGGGTGGTGTGTCTTTTGGTGGGCAGTAACAGGGTTAATGAAGGACTGATTGTATGCTCTCATGGTGACATACATTCGCCAAGGTTGCAATGAGGGATAAATGGGGAGAGGGTGTCTACACAGTCCATCCTGCTGAGTAACTGACCCTACACTACTCGCAAAACATTACACCAAGGTCACTCAAAGTTGTGGATCTGCATAGTTAGTCACAACTCATACACACAGGCAATCCTTAGTAGTCCAGTCCCTAGCTTCTTCTAGATATTGTCTCAGGAGTAGGCTTCTCAGTGCTGTTACTCAGTAAAACAGACATTTGGTCTTTGGGTCACCCACCATACTCATTGCCAGCATGTGAGACGATGAAATATTCAGTGTTACCGCAACCTCTCACTCAGCATGACCTCCTGCTGTTGGGCTGTCTGTTTCTGTAGAGAAATGTTTAGGGCAGTCAGTCCCACACTGAGCGTCAGGCCTGGCAGCGATACCTGGGCAAAGGCTCATTCATGTTCAGAGTGGTGTCAGGCAGGATTGGGGGAGGAGTAGCCCATCTCCTGCCAGTTAAGTCGTTGTGAGGACTGTTTTTGGTTCATTGCAAGGCTGCTTGTAGATCGTCTGACACCAGCAAACAGAAAACGAGTAGCTGGAGACGGTAGAAGGGCAGAATCAGCCTCTCTCTTGCCACATGGACAGCCCCATGGAGCTATGCCTCAGCTCTGGCACTCACAGGCACTCCCTCCGGCACTCAGAGGCCGACCAGTCCGTCAACAGCCACCCTCCCCCACGCCTGCTGAGCAGGTCGCCGGCCCAGTTCACTTTGTGTGGGTACACTGCAACTGCGTGGCGAACCTCACCTGCAGCCAGTCATGTGGCACCCATCACCATGCCAAAACAGAAATTAGGGTCATGGAGCATGGGGTGGTACTTAGAGTTCAGCTCTAGCAGGTAGTGGTTTTCGGTTGGTGCAGACACACACAGGCTATGGATTTGTCACAAAGGCATATGTGTCAGGGGAGAATCGTTTGCCACAGGAGATGGGGGAATGGTTGGCCTGTGAATTGGTTCCTTTAGGGAGGCGAGTTGGCGTTTTCCGCTCACACATGCTGGCATGCGTCGGCTGTGACTCTCTCTGGCCACCCAGTTGATGACGGCGAATGCTGCCCCGTGACTGGTGCCCACGATCGCCTCATGTTCTTCTTATTCACTTTCTCCAGCGGTGTTTCGTGCCCCATAACATTTTTAATAGACACTTAGACCATTTATATCTATGGATCATATATAGGACGTCAATATTATGATAAGAATTTATATCACCAATAAGGTGATACAATTCCAGGGTTGTCCTATGTCGACAAATATTCGACATTCACAATAAAAGATAAAAATAGATAATCTATACAAATAAAATTATTGCTTAATCGAAAGAGTCATGACAGTTCAGAAAAAGGAATAGATTGTTAAAGTTTCTTACCACCTTACAACTCCGAGTTGTTTATAATGTATTCTACAGGCAGCAGCACATGCAGGATTATTTGGTCACATTATTGATGATGGACACGTATATGGAAAAAGAGTCGTCAGTCTCTGTCACCGTCCTATGAAACAATAAATTACATGCAAATTTTGTTATCACAGTCCATGCTTGCGTACATGCAACAAGGTCACATCATCATATACACTTTCTTGTCGAGTCCTCTTCCTGGACACTGTGAAGAGATGTGTTAGACAATACAAACGGTTATGCAAGACACAAAATATCATCAACACTGATACTGGCACGTAAATGGTAGTGACTAGATACATAGCTTCGACCAAAAGTCATTTGAATACCTGCTATTCGTTCTCTCTTACCCTACTCGGTGTTATACTTCTCTTTACAGCATAGGCACTGTGGTGGATACATTTTTGATCTGCACAAACCGTTACGAATATCAGCAAATAACACCGTCAATGTTAATGTATACATATTAATTCAGAGCCGACTGTTGTGGCCGAGCCGTTCTGGGCGCCTCTGTCCGGAACCGCGCTGCTGCTACGGTCGCAGTTTCGAATCCTGCTTCGGGCATGGATGTGTGTGATGTCCTTAAGTTAGTTAGGTTTAAGTAGTTCTAAGTTCTAGGGGACTGATGACCTCAGTTGTTACGTCCCATAAGGCTCAGAGCCATTTGAACCATTAATCTAGACCTGGTTTGAGATGGGTACAGGCCAGTTTGTTACTACCTAACAGGCGTTATCCGTCTTTCTAGTGTCGAATTCATCAGTCTGAATTTTTCAATTTGTATTTCCATCTCTTCTCCACTCCTGTTGTCGTTTTAAATATTTTTCTTATGGCTCAGTCACATACGGTCACCCCTAAAACTCGTTACAAGGAAATGAAAATGCCGAGTGGCTATGGCCTCCCGTCGGGTAGACCGTTCGCCTGCTGCAAGTCTTTCGATTTGACGCCACTTCGGCGATTTGCGTGTCGATGGGGATGTAATGATGATAAGAACAAAACAACACCCAGTCCCTCAGCGGAGAATATCTCCGACCCAGCCGGGAATCGAACCCGGGCGGTTAGGTATGACATTCCGTCGCACTGACCACTCAGCTGCCAGGGGCGGACAACACGTTGCAAGTAAAAAAGACAAGTAATCGATCATCTATATTTTCACAACTTACACACACAAAGGCAGACAAATACAGAAATTTTCTAAAAGATATTTCCGCTGTTTATTAGTTGTTCATGTATGTTACACAGTGTATCTTTGATAGGTACTCATATCCTGCAATACGACAAGTGGGCTATAAGACGAGAACTATGGTTTTCTCGATGATGAACATGAGTGGCAGGTCAGACATATTTTGACATTACAACGTGCACATTAGAAAGGCTGCAGAGCCTAAATCATGATTGTATAAAATAAATGAAAATTAACAGTCAAATGGCGGAAGTTTATTTCAAGAATTCGTTATGACTGTGGTACCACACAGAGGAGACATCAAACATAAGAAAAGCATTTCCTCTGCAATTTACTTGGAGATTCTAACCTCTTCATTCCCTTGCGGGTATTTTGCCTCGGCATTTCATTGTAGAGTTACTCCGACTCTCCCCCGAGTGTTCCCTGGCCTCTAGTATCCCCACCGTCCCCAACATTTATCATCACTGCAAAACGATAATTCATGGCCCTGGATCAGTTCACTTTCCTGAGTTTACGTCAAGACTCCGTCCGTCACTGCTCAATTCATAGCTCACGCAATGAGGTAATTTGTAAAAACTCTTTATCGACTGCTGTGCATTGGCAGGAGAGCCAACACCGGTTATGAGAGGAAGCCGAAAGGCACGCGTTTTAGCTCACGCAGGCTGGTGTGAGGTCTGGAACAGGTCAAGGAAAAAAGACTTTAGGAAAAAAGGGATGTAGCTGGTGGAATACTTAACTTTAATCCATAAATGATGAACATCGCTCTTGACGGTACATAATTCATAACCTCAATAGTAACTGCAACTGGCGCCTTGCTAGGTCGTAGCAAATGACGTAGCTGTAGGCTATGCTAACTATCGTCTCGGCAACTGAGAGCGTATTTTGTCAGTGAACCATCGCTAGCAAAGTCGGTTGTACAACTGGGGCGAGTGCTAGGAAGTCTCTCTAGACCTGCCGTGTGGCGGCGCTTGGTGTGTAATCATTGATAGTGGCGACACGCGGGTCCGACGTATAATAACGTACTGCGGCCGATTTAAAGGCTACCACCTAGCAAGTGTGGTGTCTGGCGGTGACACCACATTCCTCCCACGCAAATCGGCGTACGGTTGTGGCATAAGGCTTCCGCCCGCCGTGGGGAGGACCCCATGTTGACGTATGCGACGATGTGGGGAGTCTAATAACATGCGAGGCTGTACCACCCACACCCTGCCATTCGGACCGCGGGGAACTAGGAAACGCCTGAAAACCTGCTCCAGGGTGCACGCCAACATGTGGTGTATGCGTCCGTAGAGAGACAGGAGGGGCCGAAGGGTCGACCTCCATCGGGCCGGGGCACCCGACGGGCGAAGACGACATATGGGCCAGAGCGGGCAAGAGTGCCATGTCGGAGGACAACTGGTCATGGGAAGCGATCGGCGGCGCGTGACCCAGGGAGGCGCCCAGCGGTTACAGCGACGCGTCCATTGCAGGCGTCGCCGGCGGGAGAACAGGCGGCGGTGGCGGTGGCGGCGGCAGCGGCGCGTCGCCATGGGGAAAAATGGAAGGCAGCGTCGGTAACACCTGGGGCTGAGGCGAGCCAGTAGATGGGTCCCCAGGGAGCTGACCGGACGACACTGTCGCTGAAAGCAGATGGGGAGAGGCAGATCCTGTGCGACGACAGAGGCGCAGCTGATTGAGATGCCGACGCACCTCACCAGATGCCCCCAAAACCAGATACATAGCGCGGCGAGGCAGCGAAGAATGCGCCCTTCGAGCCAACGCCGTGATCCTCGATAGTTACGGTAGTAGACAACGTCGCCTGGGGCAGAAGCAGGTGTCTGCTGCTGCACAGGAACCTGATGCGGCGGATGTAGCAAAGACATCAAGGTTCGATGAGGGCGACCGTGGAGCAACTTAGCCGGCGAGCGACCATCTCAGGGCTGAGAGCGATACGATCACAAAAAGAGCAATAACGCGTCCTCCCGAGAATGCGACTCTTTCAACTTCAACATCTGTGACTTGAAAGTCCTGACCAATCGTTCAGCGGCACCATTTGACTGTGGCGAAAACGGCGCGGACGTCAGATGTTGAATACCATTGGCCTTGCAGAATGACTGAAATTCTGCAGACATGAATTGTGGGCCATTGTCGGAAACAATAGTCTGTGGAAGACCTTCAATGCAAAAGATAGCGGATAACGCTTGGATGGTGGCAGATGACGTCGTGGAAGACATCTGGACAACAAAAGGAAAATTACTGAATGAATCTACCACTACCAACCATCGAGCATTCCAGAATGGACCAGCAAAATCGATGTGTAAGCGTTGCCGAGTGGAAGTGGCTTATGGCCATGCAAAGAATTTCCGCGGTGGTGCTGATTGTTGTTCGGCACACACCCTGCAAGAAGAGCACATATTCGTAATCGCGGCATCGATTCAGAACCAAGTACAGTGCTGACGAGCAAGTTGTTTCGTTCTCACTATACCCCAATGTCCTTGGTGGAGAAGCCGTAAGACAGAGGACTGTAACGAACGTGGGACCACGACCCTGGACTGATCATTATCTGAACGCAACAGCAAAAAACCACGTCATACAAAAAGTCACTCCTTGTGAGCAAAAAATCGGCGAACCAACGGATCCCCGATCCGTGACTTTGACAAGGGCCACTGAGTAGCAACGAAACGCAGAACGCTAGCAATGACAGGGTCGGCAGCTGTGGCTGTAGCTACGCGACGAAAATCAATCGGAAACGATTCGACCACGTCATCGGTTTCCGAATCAATGAACATGCAAGCAAGTTCGGAGGAATCGAATGCTCTATCCTCAGCAACAGGCAAACGGGACAACGCATCGGCGTTTCCGTGCTTAGCATTGGACTGATACAAGATATCGTAGCGGTACTGCGAGAGGAAAATAGACCAGCGAATGAATTTCTGCGCTGTGCGTGGAGGTACAGGCTTGGTCGGATAAAAAAGCGATGTCAAAGGTTTGTGGTCTGTGATGATGGTAAAGTGACGACCATACAAGAAATCATGAAACTTAGTAACACCAAATACGAGAGCCAACGCTTCTTTCTCGATCTGTGAATAATGTCTTTGCGCAGACGAGAGCAATTTGGGCGCAAAGGCAATAGGGCGATCGTGCGAACCGCCTTTGTGCGCAAGCACAGCACTGATCCCGAAATCCGATGCATCCACCATCAACAAAAGGGGCTTCCGGGGATCGAATGGCGTAAGGCAAGTATTGGAAATTAACGTCGATTTCAACTGGCGAAAGGCGCGTTCGTATTCCGTCGTCCAGACGAACGGAACACCTTTACCGGGTAACCGATGAAGCGGAGCTGAAGTGGAAGAGGCGTGTGGGATATATTTATGATAATAGTTGATTTTTCCCAGCACACTCTGTTGCTGCTTCAAATTCTGCGGCGAAGGCAAGTCTTGTATGGCACGGAGGTGCTCTGGACTGGGATGTATGCCTTGGGCATTGAGTACATGTCCCAGATAGGGTAAGTCACGAGCAAAAAACACACATTTGTACTTCCGCAAGCGAAGACCATTTTGTCGCAAGACCTGAAATAATGTTCTGAGATTGGCTAAATGTTCTTCTTCCGTCTTTCCGGATATCACAATATCGTCCAGACAGTTTTCTGCAGTAGGGACCGACGCACAAACAGTTTGTAGATATTGCTGAAACAATGCAGGGGCGGATGCACATCCGAATGGCAGTCGTTTGAATCGCTACAAACCAAGATGCGTGTTAACCACCAAAACGCGCTGGGATTCTTCGTCCACCGGTATTTGCAAGTACGCATCTATTAGGTCCAACTTCGAAAAATATTTACCCATGCACAGTTTGTCAAAAAGATCTTCCGGGCAGGGTAAAGGAAAAGTTGCAGTCACTAGTTGTGGATTCATTGTTGCCTTGAAGTCCATACAAAGTCTCAATTTTCCCGAAGGTTTTGGCAAAATTACTAAGGGTGATGCCCAGAGAGAAGCCTGCACACGTTCAATTACACCTTGTGAATCCAAATCGTGTAATGTGTTTGCGACCTCATCACGCAATGCGTGGGGAACATTGTGCACTCTGAAAACTTCGGTTGCGCGTTTACTTTCAGTTCCAAATGTGCTTTATAGTTCTTAGCGCAACCGAGGCCCGGTGCAAGAATGTCTGCAAATTCTTCACATAAACGAGAAACACTGTCTGAAGGTACAGTCTGGTTCACCGATAGGACCTGATTTACTATAGACAAGTTAAGCAACTGAAATAAATCCAAACAAGTTCACCGCAGAAGAAGAATGAAGGACGTAAAATAACACAAGTTTTGTTTGTCCCTTGTATGTAGCAAGAAGGCTGCAATGTCCTAACACAGGGATCTCTTGACCTAAATAGGTACTTAACTTAACATTTGCAGCACGCAACGGAGGTGTGCCCAGCAGTTTGTGTCTTGATTGAGCAGTGAAACTGCAGCCCCCGTATCGAGCTGGAATGGTATCACTTTGCCGTTAATGTCCATGTCCACAAAAAGTTTATTGTCCTGCTGACGACAAGAGCGACTGTCCCGTGCAACGCGAACTGACACTGGTACAAAATCACTTGCGACTTGACGGGAGTTCTGGCGATGTCGACGCACACTATCTGTGGGACGAACACAGTCACTGTTAGAGAGAGAGGTACTGGGGGGATTGGCATGAACTATATAAATTGCCATTGGCGAAGTGTCGCGAGCCTGAGTATCCTTGGTTCGATTCCAATTCCTGAGCGAAGCAAAGGGCCTGGAATGGTTTTAAGCTTCTGTTCTGAGCTTTTTCTGGCAAACACTTTGAACATGTCCTTTTTTATTACAGTAAAAGCAAATAAATTGGCGTGACGGGCAATTCTCACACGAATGTCTAGTAGCACACTGCCAGCATGATTTTAGCACTGCATTTTCTTGCCAGCGCGGTACACGTGGCTGAGTGCCTGGCAGCAGCTGCGCGGCCGGGTGCGAGGACTGTTTACTGTTCCGTGCAGCTCGCCCAGCGGCCCGGTTAACCTGACACATGGGTGGCGAAGTTTCAAATGATTCCTGAGCAAAGTCAAGTGTGTCCTGCCGATCCAATATGTCCATCACTTGTTGAAGGAGGGATTGACTAGTTTCAAAATCTGTTCCCGTATACGAACATCAGAAACGTTTTGTGCAATTGCATCACATACCATAGTACCTGAATAAGGGAGTCCACATTGACACTCAAAAGCACAATCCCTAGTAAGGCCTTGCAAGGTTGCAACCCACTCCCGATTAGTCTGACCTGCCGTACGTTTTGTACGAAAGAAGGTATACCATTTGGCAACTACATTGACTGATTCTTTGAAATATGCATATAATGCAAACAAAATTTCGTCGTAGGACAGAGTTGCTACGTCGCGTCGGGGAAATAATTTGACAATCACATGGTACGTGTGCACCTCGACGGAGGACAATAAAAAAGGCTGCCGCTCGTTACCTTGAATTCTGTAGGCGGCGAGGTGGAATCCAAACTGGCGTGACCACTCCGTCCAGCTTTCCAGTGCAGCATGAAAAGGACGAAAAATTGGTGCAACTGTGTGTTGTGGCTGCGATAGTGGTGGAGCGGCGGCTGCCGCATACTGTTGCAGTGCACTTTGACCCTGGATGAGCTGTCCAAGGGCATCCAGTAAGGCCTGCGTCTGCTGATTCTGTAAGCGATAAAATTCGGACAGTACATCTGGAGATGGTGGCGAAGCCATTACACAAGTAAATCAGGGCAGTATAGTTACGAACGCGGTGTTGCCTCGTCGCCAATGTTGTGGGTTGGTAGGAGAGACAACACCGGTTATGAGAGGAAGCCAAAAGGCACGCGTTTTAGCTCACACTAGCTGGTGTGAGGTCTGGAACAGGTCAAGGAAATTCGACTTTAGGAAAAAAGGGACATAGCTGTTGGAATACTTAACTTTAATCCATAAATGGTGAACATCGCTCTTAACAGCACATAATTCATAATCTCAATAGTAACTGGTACTGGCGCCTTGCTAGGTCGTAGCAAATGACGTAGCTGAAGGCTATGCTAACTATCGCCTCGGCAACTGAGAGCGTATTTTGTCAGTGAATCATCGCTAGCAAAGTCGGTTGTACAACTGGCGCGAGTGCTAGGAAGTCTGTCTAGACCTGCCGTGTGGCGGCGCTCGGTGTGCAATCACTGATAGTGGCGACACGCGGGTCCGACGTATACTAACGGACTGCGGCCGATTTAAAGGCTACCACCTAGCAAGTGTGGTGTCTGGCGGTGACACCACATCGACCACAATGCACTAAAAACTCTCACTCTGAGCACAGATAACTAATTACTGACTCGCACTTATCCTCGTCCACGAGGCTGCCACATATAGATTTACTCTTTATCTGGATTATGTTTCAGTGCAAGACTCTGCGCATCTGAAACGAACCAGAGTAATAGGTCTAATAATTAACTGCATGATTTTTGCGTACCTTTTTCTCCCAGTGGTCGGAAAATCAACTACTTCGAAAGATCTTATTAACCAAAACTTCCCTAACATCATTACCAATCCACAAAAGACAAATTTAAAAACCAGACAAAATATATAAAACAAAACACAAACGTTTAAAAAATCAAACTTCACCTCTCAATATAAGACAGAAGCATCTCACAATAGTAACTGCATATACCATCCTACAAGTCATACACTGGTCAAAAAATAACCGAAGTTGATCACATCCCAAATTTGAAGATTCGTCGTACAGTGTGCAGATACTTTCAATACTACTACACCAAAATGTTCACAGCAGGCATGTGATGAAGCAACTGCGGCGTCTAAACACATATTTCTCAGAACAAACAACAGAAGAATTTTGCTTCATCCCTGAACGATGCACAAGACAGAAAATCACTGTACGCTCTGTTATCAACAATCGGCTGTAAGAAAACTGACTCCCTTACAATCAACAGCAAAAATTTTGGTACAACTGTTTAAACACCTCTCGGCTGCCTCATAAATACAAAATAAATCTTAAAAGGTAGAAACCACGTTACAAAGAGAAAACATAATCCATCAGACATATTGAAACATATAAAAAAATCTATTACAAAGAAATACACCTCCAAAAATCCTACGTAACAGGGACAAGGGACACTGCCAATCACAAGAAAATACACGGGGAACATATACACTACTGGCCATTAAAATTGTTATACCACGAAGATGACGTGCTACAGATGCGAAATTTAACCGCCAGGAAGAAGATGCTGTGATATGCAGATGATTAGATTTTCAGAGCATTCACACAAGGTTGGCGCCGGTGGCGACACCTACAACGTGCTGCCATGAGGAAAGTTTCCAACCGATTTCTCATACACAAACAGCAATTGACCGGCGTTGCCTGGTGAAACGTTGTTGTGATGCCTCGTGTAAGATGGAGAAATGGGTACCATCACGTTTCCGACTTTGATAAAGGTCGGATTGTAGCCTATCGTGATTGTGGTTTATCGTATCGCGACATTGCTGCTCACGTTGGTCGAGATCGAATGACTGTTAGCAGGATATGGAATCGGTGGGTTCAGGAGGGTAATACGGAACGCCTTGCTGGAGCCCATCGGCCTTGTATCACTAGCAGTCGAGATGACAGGCACTTTTTCCGCATGGCTGTAACGGATCGTGGAGCCACGTCTCGATCCCTGATTCAAAGTGTGGGGACGTTTGCAAGACAACAATCATCTGCACGAACAGTTCGACGACGTTTGCAGCAGCATGGACTATCAGCTCGGAGACCATGGCTGCGGTTACCCTTGACGCTGCATCACGGACAGGAGAGCCAGCGATGGTGTACTGGGTGCACGAATGTGCAAAACGTAATTTTTGTGATGCATCCAGGTTCTGTTTACAGCATCATGATGGTCGCATCCGTGTTTGACGATATCGCGGTGAACGCACATTGGAAGCGTGTATTCGTCATCACCATACTGGTGTATCACCCGGTGTGATGGTAGGGGGTGCCATTGGTTACACGTCTCGGTCACCTCTTGTTCGCACTGACGTCACTTTGAGCAGTGGACGTTACATTTCTGATGTTTTACGACCCGTGGCTCTATCCTTCATTCGATCCTTTTGAAAACCTACATTTCAGCAGGATAATACACGACCGCATGTTGCAAGTCCTGTACGGGCCTTTCTGGATACCGAAAATGTTCGACTGTTGCCCTGGCCAGCACATTCTCCAGATCTCTCACCAATTGAAAACGTCTGGTCAATGGTGGCCGAACAACTGGCTCGTCACAATACGCCAGTCCCTGCTCTTGACGAACTGTGGTATCGTGTTGAAGCTGCATGGGCAACAGTACCTGTGCACGCCATCCAAGCTCTGTTTGACTCAATGCCCAGGCGTATCAAGGCCGTTATTACGGCCAGAGGTGGTTTTTCTGTGTACTGAATTCTCAGGATCTATACACTCAAATTGCGTGAATATGTAATCACATGTCAGTTCTAGTATAATATATTTGTCCAATGAATACACGTTTATCATCTGCATTTCTTCTTGGTGTAGCAATTTTAATGGCCAGTTGTGTACCAATGATCGCCATATGAAAAATCTATTAAAATAACACAAACTGTCTAGCACATAGGAACATTACAATGTATGTCACCACCGTGCTTCCTGACCACACATAAAAACCCCGGTACCAAAAGGGGATTGCCAAACACATCGAACCATATTTAAAATACAATCAAATTAAAAATTGAAAATCGATGCACTAAATATCCTAATGGGATGGAAATCGGTAGACGTGATATACATGTGGAGGCAAACAAATTATTACAATCTCATAAAAATTGTATTACTTATTCAGGAGTAAGAGCTTCAGAAATTGAGCAAATCAATGATGAGTTGGTCCACCTGCAGCACTTATGAAAGCAATTATTCGGCTTGGTACTGAGTGACAGAGTTGTTTGACTTATCCTGAGAGAATATATCCTGAGAGCCATCGTTACGTCCAACTGACATGTTAGATCGTCAAAATCCCAAGCTTTTAGGAGGGCCCTGCCTATAATGCTCCAAACCTTCCCAGTTGGGGAGAGATCCGACGACCTGGCTGTACAAGGTAGGGTTATACAAGCATGAAGACAAGCAGTAGAAATACAGGCCGTGTGTAGAATGGCCTTATCTTGCTGAAATGTAATGGCTTGCCATGAAGGGCAACAAAATGGGGCGTAGAACATCGACGACGTACCGCTGTACCATTAGAGTGCCGCCAAAGACAAACAAAGGGGTTCTGCTATGAAATGAAATGGTGTCGCTCACCATTACTGCTGGTCATCCGTCCGTAAGGCGGACGACACTCAGCTTGAGTATCACCGCTGTCCGGGGCGTCTGCAGGCATGTCTTCGGCCAGGAATAGAATGAATCTCGCTTAAAACTGATCCCCAATGGACAGCGCGACGCTCGGACAGCAATGGAATACCAACCTGCCTGTCATCCGACATACAGCCCGACAGACAGGAGTGGTTGTCTGGGGTGCTATATCTTTTCTTATAAAGATCCCTTTGGTTTCATCCACTGTGCCATTACAGCCCTGCGGTACGTCGACCACATTCTACGCCCTTTTTTTTGTGCCCTTCTTGGCAAACTATTCAGGTCCTATACTTCTGTAAGATAATGCCCGTACACATTCGGCAACAGTTTCTACTGTGCGTTTGCGTACTTGCTAAATCCTTGTTTCACCAGCGAGGTCACCGGTTTTCTCCCTAAGGGAGAACGTTTGGACCAACATGGGCAGGGCCATCCAACAGCTTGGGATTTGACGATCTGACGCATAAGTTGGACATATTTTGTCACGATATCCATCATGAGTACGGCCAACGACCTTATTAATCAATAGCGAGATGAATAACTGCTTGTACAATGGCCAGAGGTGGGTCAACACTTGACCAATTTGTGTAGCCTTTTCTCTTTACTAAATTAATTAATTTTCCAGCTATTGTAATCACTTTTTTTCTCTACAAGTACATCATATCTACCGATTTTCGCCCCATATGGATTATTCCTTCGCGGTGCGTTGTCGTAGAGCGTATGTTCAACCAACACACAACTTACGTGGTACATTTCTGGTTAAACCGCCTAGCATATCACTACCAAATACTCGGCAGGCTACAACACAAAAGAGTCTATAGAAAAGAGGACTCGGTAAGTGTCTAGAAAAAAAGTCATAAAAATCTGTCTAAATAAGAGCATGCGAATTGCTTGGGGCATGAGAAAACTATTTGAACAGGAACTCACAAACTCACAAACAGATGAGAACACGTGACAGACTTCAAAAAATACGCACGTGTAAAGTACGTGGTACACAAAATTACACCGACACTGCCGTATTTTCAAGAGGATTAAGCTAGTACATATTTACTGGAACACACACTAAGTAACTTGTATTTCCAAGAACTATAAAGGCAAGGGTGACATATCAGACTGCAGCTCCCACAGGGGCATTTCTCTTCTCTCAGCTGCGAGAAAAGTCCCTGCCCACATAATTAACACCCGGTTAACACACTTTGCAGAAAAACTGCTACCTGGGACCCAGTGTGGCTTTCGCCCAGAGGCACAGTGGATGCCATATTTGTTGTCAAACAAATAGAAGAGAAAAGCTTAGAGCAACATCGGCCTTTGTTCATGTGCTTTGTAGACCTGGAAAAAGCTTTTGATCGTGTCCCACGGGAAGCTCTCTGGATCATGCTAAAGAAAACTGGGTGCCCTGACAAAATTGTCAGTTTGATTCGGCAGTTTCATGAAAACATGATGGCAAAAATCCGCCATGAGGACAAGCTCTCAGAATAGTTTCCCGTGACATGTGGTGTAAAACAAGGCTGTGTTCTGGCTCCCACACTCTTCTCACTTCGCTTCGCAGTTGTTATGAGAGACGCGACCAAAGCCTGTAGTAATCAAATTAGTCTCGACACAAGGACAGACAAAAGTGTCTTCAACATCTCTCGCCTCAGAACAAAAAGTCGCGTAACCAAACTATCCATCTTAGAGATTCTCTACGCGGATGATGTATGCATGATGGCTAATTCTTGCGAAACTCTTCAGACTTACATAAATCTGCTAAATGCCTCCTGCAGAAGATTTGGCTTAGCCATTAGCATCACTAAGACGCAAGTTCTCAAACAGCCACTTAGAGGTCTTAATGCAGATGACTCCAGTATTGAGATAAGTAACAAACCCTTGCAAAATGTGTCAAATTTCAAATACCTGAGAAGCCAAATTAGAAGCGACAACGGCCTGACAACGGTAATCGCAGCGCGTATAGCCAGCGCAGCCTCAGCCTTCGGTAAGCTTAATGACCGAGTATGGAAATCAAATGATCTCAAACTACAAACAAAAATTGCAGTCTACAAAGCAGTAGTATTATCCACCTTACTCTATGCCTCGGAAACCTGGTGCTGTTACAAAGCTGACATTAAGAAGCTAGATAAATTTCATCTTCGATGTCTGAGATCAATTCTGCGCATCAAATGGGAAGACCGTGTCCCAAACACGGAGATTTTGCGCCGCGTGAAACTGGCTGGTATTGAAGCTTTAATAATGAAACATCAACTGAGATGGAGTGGTCACATAGTACGCATGGATGACAGTAGGCTACCTAAAGCGGTGTTCTACTCGCAGCTCTCGTGCGGGAAGAGGAGGAAAGGTGGTCAACACCTGCGATATAAAGACACCATTAAACGCCACCTTGCAGCCTGTGGCATTCCAAACAACCGTTGGGAGGAGCTAGCATTGCGCCGATCGGAGTGACGATCAACTGTACATAAGAGCATCGAACAATTCGAGCAAAAGCGTCTAATGAACCTGGATGCTAAAAGAGAGCTCCGAAAATATCAGCTCGAGCCTGTCTACACGTATACTTACAACTCTGCTGGTCAACTTCACTGTGCTTCATGCAACAGGATATTCAAAGCGAAATTCGGATTCGCGAGCCACATCCGAGACTACCACAACAAGGACAGAGAAGACTGACGGAGTCGCAGTCGCCGGACACGGCGAGGAGGACATCAAGTAACTATTAGTGTATCCACGCCTACAGGAAGTGTGTCAGCTCCACATTTCCTGCTATTGAGCTCTGCAGTGGACTCAGTCTAGACTTCAGGTTCATATCTTCCTTTTCAATAACTGCGCACTAAATGTTCTACATGAAGTATCACATGAACCTAAGTGCGCTGCAGTACTTACAGGAAAAATCTCACAGCAAATTGACTTGTTCCTTTCCATTCAGAAATTTCCTTTCTCTTGTTATCGCCAGTATAACGCAGACTAACACTGTGCCACTCTCATCGGATTACAGAAATCAACACAGTGTAATCTCTAGAAATGACATGATACTTTTTGAAACCCATACTTCTTATCGGTACAGCATTCACAGAAGCAAATACAGTCTCGACACGAGAAACCACAGCAGTAGTGTGCTCATTCCTCATTGAGACATTATTCACTGCTTCCTCACTTATAAGAGTTACTGTGAGTCCAGTAGATTTCTCCGGGACAGCTGTTAACTCCTTCATATTACAAATACTTGTGGCCAAAGCCCCATCAGAGCTTGCTCACTTTTACTAGTCAGCTTTTCCTCGCTAGCGCTGAATTCAGCTCCTACATTACGCGTTTCTGGTATCTTTGTTGTGCGGGGAGTTCGATTACCCTCAATCATACACAAGTTTTCATGAGGTTCCAAGGTGTAGCGACCCCCTATGGGTCGGGACACTAAATTACGTGCCACGCTATCGCTTATCAAGCATGTACCAATTTCTTCTTATTTTCTTCAATATCCAGTTTAACATTAAGGACTTCAAACTTGTTACATAATTCAGTTTACAACCTGCGCGTCGATTTTTATTGCAAACTCAGTTCTGCGCTCTCTTATCATCTCACTTAATTCAGTGGTTTACACATCGATAAAGTCGCCTAATTCCATTTCTAACACAGCTCTTTGTGTCTGCGTGTCAGCTCTTAACAGAGTTCTGAATGCCTGGGATAGGCCATGAAATGTAGTGAGGACTAAACTAGGCAAACACTGTTGCAGTCACGGTATGTGTAATTACAGGCCCAGTGGTCATCGGTGTTATTTGAGTTCGCATTATCTTGGTAATAAATGCCTTTCCACTTTCTGTAGCTCTTAAAACGCTTGCCATGTCGGAGTCGCGTCCCTCCTGTTAGTTTTGAAACGTGGTCGAGTCATGTTATACGTGCGCGCTCCCCCACCCTGCGCGCTCCCCCACCCGGGGCGGCCGCAGTGGTCGAGCGGTTCTAGGCGCTACAGTCTGGAGCCGAGCGACCGCTACGATCGTAGGTTCGAATCCTGCCTCGGGCATGGATGTATGTGATGTCGTTAGGCTAGTTTGGTTTAATTAGTTCTAAGTTCTAGGAACTGATGACCTCAGAAGTTAAGTCGCATAGTGCTCAGAGCCATTTCAACACTTTTTTCCCCCACCCGACGGTATCGGTTTCTCCATTGACAGCTTTCGGGACAGCACCCTCTGCCTGTCGCTGTCCGTTCATGGCGGACTGACCCCCAGCCATTATTCTGTTCTTTCTCGAAATACTGATTATAAAACCAAGAGAAAAAAGAAACTCCTATTGATACTCGCTACGAATCTGAACGCTTGTTCAACACATTTCACACAGCACATATACAGGGAGGAATAAAAATGTACGGCACAAAGTGCAGGATACATTTCTAACACGTAGATGTAGAAATTATGTTATATGAACATGGGTTTGCAAACGATTTGTTTCCGTGTTACAACTCATTTTCTCACACATTTTCTGCATTTCATTAATCACGGGAAATGGACAAGAATGGAACGTTAGAATCATGGGGAGCATCCACTCTTGGTTACGTCTTGTTACGTTGTGCACCGCCACTGTTTTACACTACTGGCCATTAAAATTTCTACACTAAGAAGAAATGCAGATGCTAAACGGGTATCAGTTGGACAAATGTATTATACTAGAAATGGCATGTGATTACAGGTTCTCTCAATTTGGGTGCATAGATCCTGAGAATTCAGTACCCAGAACAACCACCTCTGGCCGTAATACCGGCCATGATACGCCTGGGCATTGAGTCAAACAGAGCTTGGATGGCGTGTACGGGTACACCTGCCCACGCAGCTTCAACACGATACCACAGTTCATCAAGAGTAGTGACTGGCGTATTGTGACGAGCCAGTTGCTCGGTCACCATAGACCACACGTTTTCAATTGGTGAGAGATCAGGAGAATGTGTTGGCCAGGGCAGCAGTCGAACATTTTCTGTATTCAGAAAGGCCCGTACAGGACCTGCAACATGCGATCGTGCATTATCCTACTGGAATGTTTCGCAGGGATCGAATGAAGAGTAGAGCCACTGGTCGTAACACATCTGAAATGTAATGTCCACTGTTCAAAGTGACGTCAATGCGAACAAGAGGTGAACGAGACGTGTAACCAATGGCACCCCATACCATCACGCTGAGTGATACGCCAGTATGGCATGTCGAATAGACGCTTCCAATGTGAGTTTACTGCGATGTCGCCAAATCCGGATGCGACCATCATGATGCTGTAAACAGAACCTCGATTCATCACAAAAATTACGTTTTGCCATTCGTGCACCCAGATTTGTGGTTGAATACACCATCGCAGGCGCTCCTGTTTGTGATGCAGCGTCAAGGGTAACCGCAGCCATGGTCTCCGAGCTGATAGTCTATGCTGCTGCAAACGTCGTCGAACTTTTCGTGCAGATGATTGTTGTCTTGGAAACGTCCGAATCTGTTGACTCAGGGATCGAGACATGGCTGCACGATCCGTTACAGCCATGCGGATAAGATGCCTGTCATCTCGACTGCTAGTGATACGAGGCCGTTGGGATCCAGCACGGCGTTCCGTATTACCCTTCTGAACCCACCGATTCCATATTCTGTTAACGGTCATTGGATCTCGACCAACGCGAGCAGAAATGTCGCGATACCATAACCCGCAATCGCGGTAGGCTACAATCCGAGCTTTATCAAAGTCGGAAAGGTGATGGTACGCATTTCTCCATCTTACACGAGGCATCACAACAACGTTTCACCAGGCAACGCCGGTCAATTGCTGTTTGTGTATGAGAAATCGGTTGGAAACTTTCTTCATGTCAGCACGTTGTAGGTGTCGCCACTGGCGCCAACCTTGTGTGAGTGCTCTGAAAAGCTAATCATTTGCATATCACAGCATCTCCTTCCTGTCGGTTAAATTTCGCATCTGTAGCACGTCACCTTCGTGGTGTAGCAATTATAATGGCCAGTAATGTATTTTACACATTCCTGTTGACATGCGACGTACGTCATTGTTTGTTTACAGGTAACATCAACTGTTCCTGCTATCAGCTCGACTGTTCCATCACAGGTAGTGTTGATCACCGACTTGGCCCGTGCAATTGCAATGTACATATGTGCCGAGGCAGCAGATGTGAATTTCATGTATGGATTAGTTGACGGCACTGGCGCTCGCGCTCAACTATTGTACGGGAGAGATTTCTTGGACGAAAGCATGCCGGCAGGAAAACGTTTGAAGCCGTTGATCATCGACTTAGGGAACATGGAGCACTTAAGCCTGATATTCGCGACTAGGGGAGGTCTAATAGGACGAGGAAATCGCAACGGGAGGCGGCAGTTTTGCATGCAGTTGACGACGACCCTAATGTCAGTCAAGACATGTAGCTGCAACACTGAATGTTCACCACGTGACTGGCGTGTGCTATACGAGGACCAGCTGTATCCATACTATTTTTAGCGCGTGCAGACACTATCAGCAGCTGATTTTCTTGCACGGGTACTCTTCTGCGAATGGTTTATTCAATAAAGTGTCGACCCTACATTTAGTGCAACGGTGCTGTTCACAGATAAGGAGTCGATTCGATGAGATCAGATCGTAAATTTTCACAACCAGCGTGTGTGGACGGAAGTAAATCCTCAAACAGTTGTTGAAACAATTCATCAACAAAGAATATCTGTTGGTGTATGGGCCGGCATTGTTGCTGACTGTTTGGTAGGCCCTCATTTTCTTCCACCCCGGCTCAACACACAATGTTATCACAATTTCGCAGAGAATGTTCTACCTGATATGTAAACAAACGTGCATTTAGCTGTGCGACAAAACATGTACAGCATGTAGTACGATGGAGCACCTCCTCATTTTCTTGTTAATGTCCGTTGGCTTCTAAATAACAGATTCGGTGGCAGATGAAGAGGTAGAGATGGACTAATTGCCTGGCCTCCACGCTCTCCGGACCTAAACCCAATGGACCTTTATTTGCGAGGGGATTTGAAATGTCTTGGTGTATGGAATACCGGTACAAGATATTCAGAGTTTCGGTGCCCGAATTATGGAAGGCTGCAAAACCATACGCAATACTCCAGGTATATATCAGCGCATCCGAGATTCACTAGGACGGCGGTTTGATGCTTGTATGAATGACCACGTATTGCGTACTGACCATCTATAGAGAGAATGAGTTGCATGTGGTCTGCTGTGGCGTTCTATTCGTGTGTGTTTCCCATGAATGATGAGTTGGTGAAAATGAGCTGTAAGACGGAAGCAAATCGTTTCCAGACACATGTTCATATAATATAATTTCTTCGTCTACGTGTGAGGAATGTATCTTGAAATCTGTGACGTACATTTTTGTCACACCCTGTGTTATTAACCTTTCCAAAAACACATTATTAAGTTTCAGGAAGATGACTCCCTTACGACACTGGAATTTTTCAAGCTGTACTCTCTTGGCAACACAGATATTGCAATATTTTTGAAAAAGAAAATTACATTCTACATATTTCACATATAACACATCCCAAAAAATCCTCGATATCTAAAATAAGCTTCCATGCATCACCATACTAAAGTATTCCTCTTTCTCTCCTGTTTTTATTGTCGTGAGACTGCCTTTTACCTTATTCCAAGCACTTTTGGTAGCTGCGAGCTGTCTGTTACACAAGTATCACGCTTAAGAAATATACCTGACGCTGTGTGCCAAATCGACTAAACTGACATGAGTATTAATTATTAGACCTAATTTCTACCCTAAGAAGAAAAATTGTGCTACAGAAATATAATTAGTGAACTCCAAAAAGAACGATCAGAGTATACGCTTTACTAAATAACTTAAGTAAATCCGTCTCACAAGGAATATGCGTAAAGATAGAGATTACAGGATGAGGGTAAGCTTGCCGGCATGCACGTTGAGTAAACAAACTAATTAGCAGCATAATGAACATTTACTCAGAAGATGGTGCACAATCCTGAAACTGCGTCTACATGGGACACGCATGAATATAGTAAGCATATGGTTTCTACCAGCAAATGATAATAACGTACTAATGATCATTTGCCAGCAAACACTAGTTGCATTAAGGAAATTCAACGTGGGCATGCAGTTACTCACAAACAAAAATTTAGTCCCACAGAATAACTGAAAGCGATGATCACCAGTTTCAATTATAAATGAATAGTCGAAGCCTTAATTCAAGACTTACAGGGAAAATAATCATGACAGTTAACTTGTCACACGATACATAAGTGAATTGTGACCGATTAAAGAGAGGATTCAGTTCCATTTGTATTTATGTAAAACAATGCTAAAATCATCAATCCTGAGAATCCCACTCTGCTTCTAGCGATTGAATCAAATCGTTACAGAGGATCTTACATCAAAATCGAACTAACTCCCATCCATAATTCACTTCTGAGTTGTGCTCAGAAACAGCACACCTTAATTACTTAATCAAGGAGCACCGAATGACCTGCGACTCGACTCCTGCGCATCCTGTGTCTAAACTCTAACCAGCATCACCTCTGCGTACCGACAGCAACAAACTTGGTGAGGCTGGACTGACCTATTACCAAGATGAGTTTGCCAGTAAGAGTGAGCATCTTCCCGTATCAGAAGATAGGAGAGGAACGCGTGGTACTTTCGACCCAAAAGTTTTCACTACGTTCAGTAGCTGAAATTATAAAGATGGCATCCTGACGCTTACGCTCAAAGTCCTAATCGTGGGGAGACTGCAGGAGTTTTCGGTGTCAGGGTGGGACCGTTGAGATTCTGCATGTTGGCGTAGGGCACGTCTCGCCACAGCCGATCGGTTTCATATTCGCATGACATTCTTCGGATCCAGACCAATGCATGCAGCACCGTTGCAGAACGACCAAACGCAATCCTATAGACCACTATTCTGGTGCTGCCGAATTCCGACTCTTGGCGGAGGGCGTCTGTGCTTCTTACACGAGGCATAACGCGATCCTCTCACAAAACGCGATTTCAGAATGAGAAAGTCGCTACGTAAAATTTCCTTACATGCAGAATGTAAGTGGTATTACTCCCACCTGCTCTGCATGCTTGCTTTGAAACGCTAATTGTTTGCATATCCAAGTATGTACCGGGGTGGCTATAGTTGAAGTGCATCTACTCATAGGGACCCATTGTGGGCTGTAATTATCGTATGGCAGCGAAATTTGGTAGATGTTCTAGTAAGTTAAAGGGGAACCGAGCTATGTCAGAAAAAGTTAATTCCAATTTTTGGCACCAGGTGCAAATTAGGCGCTGTGAATGCAAGAAAGACGTACAGAAATGTTTTTATATGTAATGGATTACAAGCTGGATGTGGGAAGTGAAGCTCAAACAACTGAGAAAAGCACTATACTGATGGTATTAGTAGCTGCCGCTTACACGTTCTCTGCCATATTAGCACCAGAGAGGACGACGAGATGCTTTACGGAGCCAGATTTTCACCTAGTGGCCAACATTTTCAGCGTAGATCGATTCCAGAGTAACACATTAGCGTCATACAATAATTACAGTCCACATCGGACGTCAGTGAGTAGCTGCACTTTAATTGCGACCACCCGGTGGCACACTTCGTGCCGGTTTGACGTTCATTGCATACCGCCTTTATGGTGGTGTAATTTTGATGTCCAACAGTGCACATTCACGCTGACGCAACAACGTAGTGTAACATGGTAATCAGTCATGTGTGGCATCTGATAAGCGGCCATTGCTGCGCACCCACTGCCATTCGTGGCTTGACAACAGTTACGAAACACAACAGCTGGCACTTTTCTCTGTCATTATCGCATCCGCCTCTGAAACTTACAAGGGCATGCCTACTTTTGTTTCTGTCGGTCATTGCGTGACTCTGTATCTTTCAGTTTTTAACGGATCAAGAGGCAAGGCTCGTGCCGTAACCCTGTAGTCGGCAATGGCGGGGTCAAAGGTCAAGCGATAAGAACTTTAACATGGAACATGTTGTTGCCTCCTTGTCCGGTTCTCAGCTACGCCACAGATCACTTTATTTATGGAAATACAAAGTACAATTGTTATTGCAGACTAACACTGACGAAAAAGTTTTGGGGAAATTCCGAGTTCAGATGCACAGTTTTACGCTAAGCCAACAGCGTATCAGGATCTGAGCTAGGAGGAGTGGGGGCAACTCGTCCGAATTTCCCTATGATGGCGAAATAATTCTCATGTCTCAGCGCTCTCCTTGCTTGGTATCCACCTATTGATAGATGAGTGCCGCCGTTGTACCACTGTGACGTAGATGTCCGGAATATCTGTCACTCGCACTGCGCAAATAAACGTCTCGGCATCACAGGAGACTCTGATATATCAACGTTACGATACTTCCTGATCTACATCCAACGCTGGTTTCGTAAGTCTGGGATTGATCTCGAGCTAATTTCGAGTTTTGTTTCCATCAAACAAATAGAAAAAGTTAAAAATTTCGTTGGCTACTACCAATACATGGAATAAAATGACATATATAACTAACCAATTTTCGCGCCTGTAGCACGTCTTATACAAACACTCTGTTTTATTTTAAGACCGAGTGTGAGAGTACAGGGTGACCTAAAAGTCCGTTAACATTTGAAAAAGCACTAATTCAGGAAAGACAGGTAGAGAGGTAAAAATAGACACACCTGCCGGAAATGACATGGGCTTTTATGTGCAAAAACTGTCAACAGACAGCGATGGACAACAACATGTCAGTGATGCTGCATGAGAATGGTGCATAAGAAGAGGTGTAGTGAGACAGTCACCCAGATGCCCCAGCAATGGCGGCGTGTTGACTTTACAAGAACAGGCACTGTTACCGATCGCCACTGGCGATATTAAAAATATTGATGGCCTTTTGGCTGCTGGTTGTAAGCAGATTTTGTATCATTTCACCTGACAGATGGCATTATCTCTGTGGAACTGATATCTCTAAATGTATTCTTGCTTTCTCTAAACGCAGAATTTCAAATTACCATGGAGTCATAGGAGGGAAGCTGCAGTCGCTACCAGGTCGCTGGGAGAACATGAGTTTGATGGCTGCTTTGGAAACGTTCTAAACAAACACACGTTTTCCTGTTAGTGGATTTCATTCTCTCTACCTCGTCAATGTCGTATTCAACAACACAAACATAACTATTTCCTTAATATTTGCTTATAAAAGTCATGTACATTAAACAGAAGGTGCAGTCATATGAAAACGAGACAGATGGAAGAGTAGTAAATAAATATTTTAGTCCGAAGCAGCTCTACGGCCACAAGTATCTTTCTCCAGGGTTCCAAACTAACAGATATCTTATGCGGAGCGATCGAGACTTTATGGAGAAAATTTATCTGCCCCTTAAAGTTGCAATAAGATCACACTACTAGCTTTTAACGAACAAAGCGTCCGAATGCTCTAAAATAACGGAAACTTTTTTTTGTAATCTATTAGGCAAATATACCACACTGCAGGCCGGAAACTTTATCTTGGCCCCTCTATGATCGGTAGAAGTTGTCTGATTTAGTGCAGTGTCTGGAATGTTTACGCTCTTTGCCACTTTTAGCTACGTACCAATATTGTTCGCAGCAGACACCGCCATTCTAGCACTGATGGGTGTGCCTTATTGTGGCTTCAAATGACTCTGAGCACTATGAAACGTAACTTCTGAGGTCATCCGTCCCCTAGAACTTAGAACTACTTAAACCTAAGGACATCACACACACTCATGCCCGAGGCAGGATTCGAACCTGCGACCGTAGCGGTCACTCGGTTCCAGACTGTAGCGCCTAGAACCGCTCGGCCACGCCGTATTGTGCCTAGTGATTGCTAACATATTTACAAAAATGAGCGAAGAAGTTTTACTCCCTCCTTCTAACGACTCTCCATCAAAAAAATGGTTCAAATGGCTCTGAGCACTATGGGACTCAACATCTTAGGTCATAAGTCCCCTAGAACTTAGAACTACGTAAACCTAACTAACCTAAGGACATCACAAACATCCATGCCCGAGGCAGGATTCGAACCTGCGACCGTAGCGGTCTTGCGGTTCCAGACTGCAGCGCCTTTAACCGCACGGCCACTTCGGCCGGCGTCTAACGTGTTGCGGGCCAACGAACCCTATGTTATACTCCAAAGGTTTGCCAGCACCCACAACAGCAGAATTTGGGCTACGGGAAATCTTAAAACTGTTATGGAAATCGCACTGCACGACTAGAAATTAACGGTGTGCTGGCGGATATATCACACCAATCGTGAATGGAGTTTTTTGTCTTCGAGGAAATACGGGTTACAGCTTTTCAAACTGTCAGCGTTATGGGTGCGAGGTACGTCGATATGGTTCACAATCGCGTCCTCCCTAGCCTGGTTGATAATCATGTGCTGGAAGGTGCGACTTTCACCCAGGGTGGTGCTCCACCCCTTATTATTAGATGCGTGACAGACCTCTTGGTCACACCTCTTGGTGAGAATCGCGTGCTGAGCCGCCACTTCCGTCAGACTTGACTTCCCAGGTCCACAGACCTCGATCCGGGTGATTATTGGTTGTGGGGTTACCTGAAGTCGCAAATCTGCCGCGATCGCCCGTTCTCATTAGGGGTGCTAAAAGGCAACATCCAACGGCAACTTCTCGCCGTAACTACTGATATGCTGTACAGTACTGTTGAAAACACTGTCCGACGACTACAGGTACTGATGATGAACGATGCCCGATATGCTGACCATTTGTTATAAAGAATATTGTCTAGGCCCTAAAAATAAAGTATTATGCTAATCATTGGTTCTGAATCATATGAAGCTCCATCTGTTGGTTGTTTTGTGCAGTTTTTTAGGTTTCAATAAAACCCCATGTTTTTCAAGCATGTGTGTCAAAATTTACCTCTCTAACTACTTTATTCCTTGATGCATTGAACTTTGAACTGTTAAGCGATTTTTACGTCACGCTATATATCGTCCTTGCAACGACCTTGCCGCAGTAGATACACCGGTTCTCGTGAGATCACCGAAGTCAAGAGCTGTCGGGCGTGGCCGGCACTTGTATGGGTGACCATCCGTGTCGCCATGCGCTGTTGCCGCTTTTCGGGGTGAACTGAGCTTCGTGATGCAAATTGAGTAGCTACACAACCGAATAGTAGCGGCTTCGGTCAAAGAAAACCATCGCAACGACCGGGAGAGCGGTGTGCTGACCACACGCCCCTCCTATCCGCATCCTCAGTTGAGGTTGACACGGCGGTCGGATGGTCCTGATGGGCCACTTGTGGCCTGAAGACGGAGTGCTATATTTTTTCCTAGTCGGTCAGTTAAGTCATTTGTAAACACGTAGGGTTGGATTTACGATTTAAATTGAGTAAACCGACACACATAAAGAGCATTCAAATATTTTACATTTTTATTCAGAAAATTATAATTACTTGTTTCTTCAAAATGGATATGTCCGCTCATATTAAAAGTCACCACAGAAGTTTTAATCATCCTGCTAATGTTTAACATTCCTGCTTATTGACGTTATCTAAAGTAAGTCCACCTACGGTCTTGCCAGTCCCCGTCAGACAACCGAAGTTAAGCGCTGGCGGGCTGGGCTAACGCTTGGATGGGTGACCATGCGATCTGCCGAGCGCTGTTGGCAAGCGAGATGCACTCAGCCTTTGTGAGGCAAAGTGAGGAGCTACTTGATTGTGACGTAGCGGCTCCGGTCTCGGAAACTGACTACGGCCGGGAGAGCGGTGTGCTGACCACATCCCCCTCCATTGACGCCTATGGGATGAGGATGACACGGCGGCCGGTCCGTGCCGTTGGGCCTTCATCGCTTGTTTGGGAGGAGTTAAAGTAGGTCCGCAGCACAGTAACAAATTAGCCAAGGAAAGTAGTCGATCTCAAGCTGAAAAACTAGCACAGAAAGAAGAGAAGGAAAGAAAAAATGCTATTAATATCGGGACTGTGGATGGATTTCGTTCCGTCTAAACCGAGGTAATCATGTGCCACAACGCATTTAAAATAAATGGTAACGATACCGCTTTTCCGGCGTAGGACCACTACTTCGATTTCTGTTTGAATTTCTGCCATTACTTGGAGGACCCGCGACTCGGTCATGACGAGAATACCTCGGCACAGTAACAGTGGAATTAATTTTGAAATGATCTTGGCATCGCTCAGAAATTTTTCATTTCATTTTCTTTCGATTTGCATTCCACAGATTTGCCATACATCTTTCCGATGTTTTCATTTAGTAATTTTTACGTGATATGTGCCTCCTTCTCCGCACTTCATTTTGTTTCCATCTAAGTCGCTGCAGTCATGGACTGTGCGGCTGGACCCGGCGGAGGTTCGAGTCCTCCCGCGGGCATGGATGTGTGTGTTTGTCCTTAGGATAATTTAGGTAAAGTAATGTGTAAGCTTAGGGACTGATGACCTTAGCAGTTAAGTCCCATAAGATTTCACACAGTTTTGAACATTTGATTTGTTTCCATCTGCGTTTGTAGGCGTGGGGCGTCTTTCAGGTGGGGCACCTTCAAATGGAACAGGTCTAGGTTTAAACTTAGTTATCCTTTCCTGAATAGCTGTAAACCTTCCAGAATTTTTGAAATTTTTTGTTGGCGATAACTCATCAATCAAAAATAATATTTGTACAGTATGCTAGAGTGTTCTAGTTTATTAATTTGAATGGAATGCACTATCACTATTCGCGGCAGCGCAGTGCGTTAAAGATGTGTAGTATTCACTCACCTCGTGGTGAACTTCTTCTAACAAGAACGCCTCTTTCAAGTTACTGATACGCAGTTATCAGCTGCAAAAAAAAAGCTAAATAAAAGTATTTACGTGCATAATATTTCACTCTATTACGACAAACATGCGTTCACCAGTTACTACCAAGCCTTACTCTAAGCTGTACAAAGTCTGAAAAGTTCACACGCACACCTCATTCATAACCGTCGTCAGATTACGGTAATAATGAACTACCCTTCGCAGAAAGTTCACAAACGGATTATTTTGCTCAGAATTGCTCGCTCAAATATTGCTAGTATCAGTCTCACGTAAAGAAAATGTTCACGGTCGCGAGCAAGCAAACACGCCACGTGGAACTTAGTTATTTAAAACGTTACTGTGAGTTCCGAATTTCATACTGCGCTTTAAATCTAACTGTCTTCCACACTTTGAGGCACTTCTCAAACACTTCTGTATCGAAATATGACAATATTAAAAAATTTCAAAGGAACACATATCAATAGGTCTGATCACTAAGAGGTCCAAGCCCCGACTCTACTCATCTTTCTACATAAAACGTATTTCTAATTTCCAAAATACATGTGAGCATGCTAATTTCTGAGACATCACAGCCAGTCGGAAATCAGCATCAAAACCACTAATATATACAGAACCAACCAAAATTTGTCACTGAATCAAAACAGTAAGTTGCCCTAAACAAATTTTGAAAACCCAAAAATATAAAACTAATCCCCCCTTAACAAAGGTACTTTACCGAAATCGTAATCTCATTTCCACAGTACCATAAACTGACGAAATAGTTTATAACAAATTCTCCAGTACGAATAACTAACACACACGTGATTCTCGAACATTCCTCATGTGCCCAGTTACTTCACTGTATAGTATAAAAACTTTACACAAAACAATATTTCGCATTCACACCTTCTTTCACTCTCATCATCATCATCGTTTTCCAACTGCAGTTTCCTGGATGTGGTGTGCATGCGCTCGCCATATCGTTCTGTCTGCATAGCTCTTCCGTTCCAGGACAGCTTCCCATTTGTGTCCTCTCTCCTCCACATCTGATGTTTCAGTTTCTATGCACCGTTTTCTTGGTCTTCCCTGTAGTCTTCTTCCTACGAGGCTCAGGTTGAAATACCTTTTGGCAGGTCTTTGGCTGTTCATTCTCATTATGTGCCTCCACTACTGAAGCCTGCGCTCTTTTATGGCACTGTTAATAGGAACCTCAATACCAGCTACTTTCCTATTCACCTCATTCCTGATTTAGTCCTTTCTCGTTGTTTGATTCATAGTTCTAATGAATCTCATTTCTGTTGCCTGAATTCTGCTGAGGTCTTTCTTTAGTAGGTACCATATGTTAGGACTGGTCCAAAATCGGTGTGGTAAATGGTCGCTTTTGCTTTTCGTGGCATTTTATTATCCGAGATAAGGTTTCTGATTTGACTGTAAAAATTGGATGCTTTCTCCGACCTGCTCAGTATTTTCTGCTTAATGGTGTTGTCCTTCGAGATCGTGCTTCCTAGGTACATGAAATGTGAAACAGATTCTTCTTTGACTACTTCTAGAAATATATTGCGCTCTCATAAGCAAACGTATCAGTAGTAGTTATTAATAAACCATTAGAAAATTAAACAAACATTCACGCTTTCTTTCACTAAACAAAACAAAATTGTAGTAATTAATAAAGAATTAGAAGATTAGAAAATCAGAAAATTAAACAAACGAGACCGGAAATAAAATTGAAAGTCTTTTGACTGCAGTTCAAACAGTGTCCGGCAGCTAGTGACCTCTATCATATCGCATAGAAATCACACACACTCGAGTTATCTGATGCTACCTGCCTTGCGCGTGGCTCATACTGCACGTATCATCACTACTCTCCCATCTACAGGGACGCACAAATAAAATAATTTCACTGCGCAAAATAAAATTTGGCTAACCAAAGATACTGATACATCCAGTGGTGAAAACATTGTAAGACAAGAGGCTGAAACGGAAGATGAGAGACTGAAGTAAAAGCGAAAACCAAGAACGTCATAAACTCAGGCTCTTGATATAATTCACAGCAACACATGTAAAGCGATTTCAATAAGAGAGCGAATTACAGATCTCACATTTTTACTTGGCTCATGATCGGAGGATGTTGCGAGCAAGAGCCTTCGACCGGTTCGTAGCCCATTGGCTGCTGAGACAACCTCCGTCCTCTTCTCCCAGACCGGCCCTTACATATTACAAAATAAACCAAGAAGTAAGCGATTAACGCGTCGTAGCAGTAACGAAAATGATGGAGAGTCGCCGGCCGCTGTGGCCGTGCGGTTCTGGCGCTGCAGTCCGGAACCGCGAGGCTACTACGGTCGCAGGTTCGAATCCTGCCTCGGGCATGGGTGTGTGTGATGTCCTTAGGTTAGTTAGGTTTACGTAGTTCTAAGTTCTAGGGGACTTATGACCTAAGATGTTGAGTCCCATAGTGCTCAGAGCCATTTGAACCATTTTTTTGATGGAGAGTCGTTAGAAGGAGGGAGTAAAACTTCTTCGCTCATTTTTGTAAATATGTTAGCAATCACTAGGCACAATACGGCGTGGCCGAGCGGTTCTAGGCGCTACAGTCTGGAACCGAGTGACCGCTACGGTCGCAGGTTCGAATCCTGCCTCGGGCATGAGTGTGTGTGATGTCCTTAGGTTTAAGTAGTTCTAAGTTCTAGGGGACGGATGACCTCAGAAGTTACGTTTCATAGTGCTCAGAGTCATTTGAAGCCACAATAAGGCACACCCATCAGTGCTAGAATGGCGGTGTCTGCTGCGAACAATATTGGTACGTAGCTAAAAGTGGCAAAGAGCGTAAACATTCCAGACACTGCACTAAATCAGACAACTTCTACCGATCATAGAGGGGCCAAGATAAAGTTTCCGGCCTGCAGTGTGGTATATTTGCCTAATAGATTACAAAAAAAAGTTTCCGTTATTTTAGAGCATTCGGACGCTTTGTTCGTTAAAAGCTAGTAGTGTGATCTTATTGCAACTTTAAGGGGCAGATAAATTTTCTCCATAAAGTCTCGATCGCTCCGCATAAGATATCTGTTAGTTTGGAACCCTGGAGAAAGATACTTGTGGCCGTAGAGCTGCTTCGGACTAAAATATTTATTTACTACTCTTCCATCTGTCTCGTTTTCATATGACTGCACCTTCTGTTTAATGTACATGACTTTTATAAGCAAATATTAAGGAAATAGTTATGTTTGTGTTGTTGAATACGACATTGACGAGGTAGAGAGAATGAAATCCACTAACAGGAAAACGTGTGTTTGTTTAGAACGTTTCCAAAGCAGCCATCAAACTCATGTTCTCCCAGCGACCTGGTAGCGACTGCAGCTTCCCTCCTATGACTCCATGGTAATTTGAAATTCTGCGTTTAGAGAAAGCAAGAATACATTTAGAGATATCAGTTCCACAGAGATAATGCCATCTGTCAGGTGAAATGATACAAAATCTGCTTACAACCAGCAGCCAAAAGGCCATCAATATTTTTAATATCGCCAGTGGCGATCGGTAACAGTGCCTGTTCTTGTAAAGTCAACACGCCGCCATTGCTGGGGCATCTGGGTGACTGTCTCACTACACCTCTTCTTATGCACCATTCTCATGCAGCATCACTGACATGTTGTTGTCCATCGCTGTCTGTTGACAGTTTTTGCACATAAAAGCCCATGTCATTTCCGGCAGGTGTGTCTATTTTTACCTCTCTACCTGTCTTTCCTGAATTAGTGCTTTTTCAAATGTTAACGGACTTTTAGGTCACCCTGTACTCTCACACTCGGTCTTAAAATAAAACAGAGTGTTTGTATAAGACGTGCTACAGGCGCGAAAATTGGTTAGTTATATATGTCATTTTATTCCTTGTATTGGTAGTAGCCAACGAAATTTTTAACTTTTTCTATTTGTTTGATGGAAACAAAACTCGAAATTAGCTCGAGATCAATCCCAGACTTACGAAATCAGCGTTGGATGTAGATCAGGAAGTATCGTAACGTTGATACTGTATATCAGAGTCTCTTGTGATGGCGAGACGTTTATTTGCGCAGTGCGAGTGACAGATATTCCGGACATCTACGTCACAGTGGTACAACGGCGGCACTCATCTATCAGTAGGTGGATACCAAGCAAGGAGAGCGCTGATACATGAGAATTATTTCGCCATCATAGGGAAATTCGGACGAGTTGCCCCCACTCCTCCTAGCTCAGATCCTGATACTCTGTTGGCTTAGCGTAAAACTGTGCATCTGAACTCGGAATTTCCCCAACACTTTTTCGTCAGTGTTAGTCTGCAATAACAGGAAGTCAGAATTTTAACGCGCACGAGCCTTGCCTCTTGATCCGTTAAAAACTGAAAGATACAGAGTCACGCAATGACCGACAGAAACAAAAGTAGGCATGCCCTTGTAAGTTTCAGAGGCGGATGCGATAATGACAGAGAAAAGTGCCAGCTGTTGTGTTTCGTAACTGTTGTCAAGCCACGAATGGCAGTGGGTGCGCAGCAATGGCCGCTTATCAGATGCCACACATGACTGATTACCATGTTACACTACGTTGTTGCGTCAGCGTGAATGTGCACTGTTGGACATCAAAATTACACCACCATAAAGGCGGTATGCAATGAACGTCAAACCGGCACGAAGTGTGCCACCGGGTGGTCGCAATTAAAGTGTAGCTACTCACTGACGTCCGATGTGGACTGTAATTATTGTATGACGCTAATGCGTTACTCTGGAATCGATCTACGCTGAAAATGTTGGCCACTAGGTGAAAATCTGGCTCTGTAAAGCATCTCGTCGTCCTCTCTGGTACTAATATGGCAGACAATGTGTAAGCGGCAGCTACTAATACAATCAGTATTGCGCTTTTCTCAGCTGTTTGAGCTTCACTTCCCACATACAGCTTGTAATCCATTACATATAAAAACATTTCTGTACGTCTTTCTTGCATTCACAGCGCCTAATTTGCACCTGGTGCCAAAAATTGGAATTAACTTTTTCTGACATAGCTCGGTTCCCCTTTAACTTACTAGAATATCTACCAAATTTCGCTGCCATACGATAATTACAGCCCACAATGGGTCCCTATGAGTAGATGCACTTCAACTATAGCCACCCGGTACATACTTGGATATGCAAACAATTAGCGTTTCAAAGCAAGCATGCAGAGCAGGTGGGAGTAATACCACTTACATTCTGTATGTAAGGAAAGTTTACGTAGCGACTTTCTCATTCTGAAATCGCGTTTTGTGAGAGGATCGCGTTATGCCTCGTGTAAGAAGCACAGACGCCCTCCGCCAAGAGTCGGAATTCGGCAGCACCAGAATAGTGGTCTATAGGATTGCGTTTGGTCGTTCTGCAACGGTGCTGCATGCATTGGTCGGAATCCGAGGAATGTCATGCGAATATGAAACCGATCGGCTGAGGCGAGACGTGCCCTACGCCATCATGCAGAATCTCAACGGTCCCACCCTGACACCGAAAACTCCTGCAGTCTCCCTTGATATATATATATATATATATATATATATATATATATATATATATATATATATATATATATATATATATATGGCGATGGCAGCTGATCCTAATCACCGATGTCTGGCTCTGCTGGCGACAGTCTGTCACGACACTCTGTCGCCACACTCGGCTGTTACCCAGAGACGTGCAGCCTCACGGTTAGGACTTTGAACCTAAGCGTCAGGATGCCATCTTTATAATTTCAGCTACTGAACGTAGTGAAAACTTTTGGGTCGAAAGTACCACGCGTTCCTCTCCTATCTTCTGATACGGGAAGATGCTCACTCTTACTGGCAAACTCATCTTGGTAATAGGTCAGTCCAGCCTCACCAAGTTTTTTGCTGTCGGTACGCAGAGGTGATGCTGGTTAGAGTTTAGACACAGGATGCGCAGGAGTCGAGTCGCAGGTCATTCGGTGCTCCTTGATTAAGTAATTAAGGTGTGCTGTTTCTGAGCACAACTGAGAAGTGAATTATGGATGGGAGTTAGTTCGATTTTGATGTAAGATCCTCTGTAACGATTTGATTCAATCGCTAGAAGCAGAGTGGGATTCTCAGGATTGATGATTTTAGCATTGTTTTACATAAATACAAATGGAACTGAATCCTCTCTTTAATCGGTCACAATTCACTTATGTATCGTGTGACAAGTTAACTGTCATGATTATTTTCCCTGTAAGTCTTGAATTAAGGCTTCGACTATTCATTTATAATTGAAACTGGTGATCATCGCTTTCAGTTATTCTGTGGGATTAAATTTTTGTTTGTGAGTAACTGCATGCCCACGTTGAATTTCCTTAATGCAACTAGTGTTTGCTGGCAAATGATCATTAGTACGTTATTATCATTTGCTGGTAGAAACCATATGCTTACTATATTCATGCGTGTCCCATGTAGACGCAGTTTCAGGATTGTGCACCATCTTCTGAGTAAATGTTCATTATGCTGCTAATTAGTTTGTTTACTCAACGTGCATGCCGGCAAGCTTACCCTCATCCTGTAATCTCTATCTTTACGCATATTCCTTGTGAGACGGATTTACTTAAGTTATTTAGTAAAGCGTATACTCTGATCGTTCTTTTTGGAGTTCACTAATTATATTTCTGTAGCACAATTTTTCTTCTTAGGGTAGAAATTAGGTCTAATAATTAATACTCATGTCAGTTTAGTCGATTTGGCACACAGCGTCAGGTATATTTCTTAAGCGTGATACTTGTGTAACAGACAGCTCGCAGCTACCAAAAGTGCTTGGAATAAGGTAAAAGGCAGTCTCACGACAATAAAAACAGGAGAGAAAGAGGAATACTTTAGTATGGTGATGCATGGAAGCTTATTTTAGATATCGAGGATTTTTTGGGATGTGTTATATGTGAAATATGTAGAATGTAATTTTCTTTTTCAAAAATATTGCAATATCTGTGTTGCCAAGAGAGTACAGCTTGAAAAATTCCAGTGTCGTAAGGGAGTCATCTTCCTGAAACTTAATAATGTGTTTTTGGAAAGGTTAATAACACAGGGTGTGACAAAAATGTACGTCACAGATTTCAAGATACATTCCTCACACGTAGACGAAGAAATTATATTATATGAACATGTGTCTGGAAACGATTTGCTTCCGTCTTACAGCTCATTTTCACCAACTCATCATTCATGGGAAACGCACACGAATAGAACGCCACAGCAGACCACATGCAACTCATTCTCTCTATAGATGGTCAGTACGCAATACGTGGTCATTCATACAAGCATCAAACCGCCGTCCTAGTGAATCTCGGATGCGCTGATATATACCTGGAGTATTGCGTATGGTTTTGCAGCCTTCCATAAATCGGGCACCGAAACTCTGAATATCTTGTACCGGTATTCCATACACCAAGACATTTCAAATCCCCTCTCAAATAAAGGTCCATTGGGTTTAGGTCCGGAGAGCGTGGAGGCCAGGCAATTAGTCCATCTCTACCTCTTCATCTGCCACCGAATCTGTTATTTAGAAGCCAACGGACATTAACAAGAAAATGAGGAGGTGCTCCATCGTACTACATGCTGTACATGTTTTGTCGCACAGCTAAATGCACGTTTGCTTACATATCAGGTAGAACATTCTCTGCGAAATTGTGATAACATTGTGTGTTGAGCCGGGGTGGAAGAAAATGAGGGCCTACCAAACAGTCAGCAACAATGCCGGCCCATACACCAACAGATATTCTTTGTTGATGAATTGTTTCAACAACTGTTTGAGGATTTACTTCCGTCCACACAAGCTGGTTGTGAAAATTTACGATCTGATCTCATCGAATCGACTCCTTATCTGTGAACAGCACCGTTGCACTAAATGTAGGGTCGACACTTTATTGAATAAACCATTCGCAGAAGAGTACCCGTGCAAGAAAATCAGCTGCTGATAGTGTCTGCACGCGCTAAAAATAGTATGGATACAGCTGGTCCTCGTATAGCACACGCCAGTCACGTGGTGAACATTCAGTGTTGCAGCTACATGTCTTGACTGACATTAGGGTCGTCGTCAACTGCATGCAAAACTGCCGCCTCCCGTTGCGATTTCCTCGTCCTATTAGACCTCCCCTAGTCGCGAATATCAGGCTTAAGTGCTCCATGTTCCCTAAGTCGATGATCAACGGCTTCAAACGTTTTCCTGCCGGCGTGCTTTCGTCCCAGAAATCTCTCCCGTACAATAGTTGAGCGCGAGCGCCAGTGCCGTCAACTAATCCATACATGAAATTCACATCTGCTGCCTCGGCATATATGTACATTGCAATTGCACGGGCCAAGTCGGTGATCAACACTACCTGTGATGGAACAGTCGAGCTGATAGCAGGAACAGTTGATGTTACCTGTAAACAAACAATGACGTACGTCGCATGTCAACAGGAATGTGTAAAATACATTACTGGCCATTAAAATTGCTACACCACGAAGGTGACGTGCTACAGATGCGAAATTTAACCGACAGGAAGGAGATGCTGTGATATGCAAATGATTAGCTTTTCAGATCACTCACACAAGGTTGGCGCCAGTGGCGACACCTACAACGTGCTGACATGAAGAAAGTTTCCAACCGATTTCTCATACACAAACAGCAATTGACCGGCGTTGCCTGGTGAAACGTTGTTGTGATGCCTCGTGTAAGATGGAGAAATGCGTACCATCACCTTTCCGACTTTGATAAAGCTCGGATTGTAGCCTACCGCGATTGCGGGTTATGGTATCGCGACATTTCTGCTCGCGTTGGTCGAGATCCAATGACCGTTAACAGAATATGGAATCGGTGGGTTCAGAAGGGTAATACGGAACGCCGTGCTGGATCCCAACGGCCTCGTATCACTAGCAGTCGAGATGACAGGCATCTTATCCGCATGGCTGTAACGGATCGTGCAGCCACGTCTCGATCCCTGAGTCAACAGATTCGGACGTTTCCAAGACAACAATCATCTGCACGAAAAGTTCGACGACGTTTGCAGCAGCATAGACTATCAGCTCGGAGACCATGGCTGCGGTTACCCTTGACGCTGCATCACAAACAGGAGCGCCTGCGATGGTGTATTCAACCACAAATCTGGGTGCACGAATGGCAAAACGTAATTTTTGTGATGAATCGAGGTTCTGTTTACAGCATCATGATGGTCGCATCCGGATTTGGCGACATCGCAGTAAACTCACATTGGAAGCGTCTATTCGACATGCCATACTGGCGTATCACTCAGCGTGATGGTATGGGGTGCCATTGGTTACACGTCTCGTTCACCTCTTGTTCGCATTGACGTCACTTTGAACAGTGGACATTACATTTCAGATGTGTTACGACCCGTGGCTCTACTCTTCATTCGATCCCTGCGAAACATTCCAGTAGGATAATGCACGACCGCATGTTGCAGGTCCTGTACGGGCCTTTCTGGATACAGAAAATGTTCGACTGCTGCCCTGGCCAACACATTCTCCTGATCTCTCACCAATTGAAAACGTCTGGTCTATGGTGACCGAGCAACTGGCTCGTCACAATACGCCAGTCACTACTCTTGATGAACTGTGGTATCGTGTTGAAGCTGCGTGGGCAGGTGTACCCGTACACGCCATCCAAGCTCTGTTTGACTCAATGCCCAGGCGTATCATGGCCGGTATTACGGCCAGAGGTGGTTGTTCTGGGTACTGAATTCTCAGGATCTATGCACCCAAATTGAGAGAACCTGTAATCACATGCCATTTCTAGTATAATACATTTGTCCAACTGATACCCGTTTAGCATCTGCATTTCTTCTTAGTGTAGAAATTTTAATGGCCAGTAGTGTAAAACAGTGGCGGTGCACAACGTAACAAGACGTAACCAAGAGTGGATGCTCCCCATGATTCTAACGTTCCATTCTTGTCTATTTCCCGTGATTAATGAAATGGAGAAAATGTGTGAGAAAATGAGTTGTAACACGGAAACAAATCGTTTGCAAACCCACGTTCATGTAACATAATTTCTACATCTACGTGTTAGAAATGTATCCTGCACTTTGTGCCGTACATTTTTATTCCTCCCTGTATATGTGCTGTGTGAAATGTGTTGAACAAGCGTTCAGATTCGTAGCGAGAATCAATAGGAGTTTCTTTTTTCTCTTGGTTTTATAATCAGTATTTCGAGAAAGAACAGAATAATGGCTGGGGGTCAGTCCGCGATGAACGGACAGCGACAGGCAGAGGGTGCTGTCCCGAAAGCTGTCAATGGAGAAACCGATACTGTCGGGTGGGGGAAAAAAGTGTTGAAATGGCTCTGAGCACTATGCGACTTAACTTCTGAGGTCATCAGTTCCTAGAACTTAGAACTAATTAAACCAAACTAGCCTATCGACATCACATACATCCATGCCCGAGGCAGGATTCGAACCTACGATCGTAGCGGTCGCTCGGCTCCAGACTGTAGCGCCTAGAACCGCTCGACCACTGCGGCCGCCCCGGGTGGGGGAGCGCGCAGGGTGGGGGAGCGCGCACGTATAACATGACTCGACCACGTTTCAAAACTAACAGGAGGGACGCGACTCCGACATGGCAAGCGTTTTAAGAGCTACAGAAAGTGGAAAGGCATTTATTACCAAGATAATGCGAACTCAAATAACACCGATGACCACTGGGCCTGTAATTACACATACCGTGACTGCAACAGTGTTTGCCTAGTTTAGTCCTCACTACATTTCATGGCCTATCCCAGGCATTCAGAACTCTGTTAAGAGCTGACACGCAGACACAAAGAGCTGTGTTAGAAATGGAATTAGGCGACTTTATCGATGTGTAAACCACTGAATTAAGTGAGATGATAAGAGAGCGCAGAACTGAGTTTGCAATAAAAATCGACGCGCAGGTTGTAAACTGAATTATGTAACAAGTTTGAAGTCCTTAATGTTAAACTGGATATTGAAGAAAATAAGAAGAAATTGGTACATGCTTGATAAGCGATAGCGTGGCACGTAATTTAGTGTCCCGACCCATAGGGGGTCGCTACACCTTGGAACCTCATGAAAACTTGTGTATGATTGAGGGTAATCGAACTCCCCGCACAACAAAGATACCAGAAACGCGTAATGTAGGAGCTGAATTCAGCGCTAGCGAGGAAAAGCTGACTAGTAAAAGTGAGCAAGCTCTGATGGGGCTTTGGCCACAAGTATTTGTAATATGAAGGAGTTAACAGCTGTCCCGGAGAAATCTACTGGACTCACAGTAACTCTTATAAGTGAGGAAGCAGTGAATAATGTCTCGATGAGGAATGAGCACACTACTGCTGTGGTTTCTCGTGTCGAGACTGTATTTGCTTCTGTGAATGCTGTACCGATAAGAAGTATGGGTTTCAAAAAGTATCATGTCATTTCTAGAGATTACACTGGGTTGATTTCTGTAATCCGATGAGAGTGGCACAGTGTTAGTCTGCGTTATACTGGCGATAACAAGAGAAAGGAAATTTCTGAATGGAAAGGAACAAGTCAATTTGCTGTGAGATTTTTCCTGTAAGTACTGCAGCGCACTTAGGTTCATGTGATACTTCATGTAGAACATTTAGTGCGCAGTTATTGAAAAGGAAGATATGAACCTGAAGTCTAGACTGAGTCCACTGCAGAGCTCAATAGCAGGAAATGTGCAGCTGATACACTTCCTGTAGGCGTGGATACACTAATAGTTACTTGATGTCCTCCTCGCCGTGTCCGGCGACTGCGACTCCGTCAGTTTTATCTGTCCTTGTTGTGGTAGTCTCGGATGTGGCTCGCGAATCCGAATTTCGCTTTGAATATCCTGTTGCATGAAGCACAGTGAAGTTGACCAGCAGAGTTGTAAGTATACGTGTAGACAGGCTCGAGCTGATATTTTCGGAGCTCTCTTTTAGCATCCAGGTTAATTAGACGCTATTGCTCGAATTGTTCGATGCTCTTATGTACAGTTGATCGTCACTCCGATCGGCGCAATGCTAGCTCCTCCCAACGGTTGTTTGGAATGCCACAGGCTGCAAGGTGGCGTATAATGGTGCCTTTATATCGCAGGTGTTGACCACTTTTCCTCCTCTTCCCGCACGAGAGCTGCGAGTAGAACACCGCTTTAGGTAGCCTACTGTCATCCATGCGTACTATGTGACCACTCCATCTCAGTTGATGTTTCATTATTAAAGCTTCAATACCAGCCAGTTTCACGCGGCGCAAAATCTCCGTGTTTGGGACACGGTCTTCCCATTTGATGCGCAGAATTGATCTCAGACATCGAAGATGAAATTTATCTAGCTTCTTAATGTCAGCTTTGTAACAGCACCAGGTTTCCGAGGCATAGAGTAAGGTGGATAATACTACTGCTTTGTAGACTGCAATTTTTGTTTGTAGTTTGAGATCATGTGATTTCCATACTCGGTCATTAAGCTTACCGAAGGCTGAGGCTGCGCTGGCTATACGCGCTGCGATTACCGTTGTCACTTCTAATTTGGCTTCTCAGGTATTTGAAATTTGACACATTTTGCAAGGGTTTGTTATTTATCTCAATACTGGAGTCATCTGCATTAAGACCTCTAAGTGGCTCTTTGAGAACTTGCGTCTTAGTGATGCTAATGGCTAAGCCAAATCTTCTGCAGGAGGCATTTAGCAGATTTATGTAAGTCTGAAGAGTTTCGCAAGAATTAGCCATCATGCATACATCATCCGCGTAGAGAATCTCTAAGATGGATAGTTTGGTTACGCGACTTTTTGTTCTGAGGCGAGAGATGTTGAAGACACTTTTGTCTGTCCTTGTGTCGAGACTAATTTGATTACTACAGGCTTTGGTCGCGTCTCTCATAACAACTGCGAAGCGAAGTGAGAAGAGTGTGGGAGCCAGAACACAGCCTTGTTTTACACCACATGTCACGGGAAACTATTCTGAGAGCTTGTCCTCATGGCGGATTTTTGCCATCATGTTTTCATGAAACTGCCGAATCAAACTGACAATTTTGTCAGGGCACCCAGTTTTCTTTAGCATGATCCAGAGAGCTTCCCGTGGGACACGATCAAAAGCTTTTTCCAGGTCTACAAAGCACATGAACAAAGGCCGATGTTGCTCTAAGCTTTTCTCTTCTATTTGTTTGACAACAAATATGGCATCCACTGTGCCTCTGGGCGAAAGCCACACTGGGTCCCAGGTAGCAGTTTTTCTGCAAAGTGTGTTAACCGGGTGTTAATTATGTGGGCAGGGACTTTTCCCGCAGCTGAGAGAAGAGAAATTCCCCTGTGGGAGCTGCAATCTGATATGTCACCCTTGCCTTTATAGTTCTTGGAAATACAAGTTACTTAGTGTGTGTTCCAGTAAATATGTACTAGCTTAATCCTCTTGAAAATACGGCAGTGTCGGTGTAATTTTGTGTACCACGTACTTTACACGTGCGTATTTTTTTAAGTCTGTCACGTGTTCTCATCTGTTTGTGAGTTTGTGAGTTCCTGTTCAAATAGTTTTCTCATGCCCCAAGCAATTCGCATGTTCTTATTTAGACAGATTTTTATGACTTTTTTTCTAGACACTTAGCGAGTCCTCTTTTCTATAGACTCTTTTGTGTTGTAGCCTGCCGAGTATTTGGTAGTGATATGCTAGGCGGTTTAACCAGAAATGTACCACGTAAGTTGTGTGTTGGTTGAACATACGCTCTACGACAACGCACCGCGAAGGAATAATCCATATGGGGCGAAAATCGGTAGATATGATGTACTTGTAGAGAAAAAAAGTGATTACAATAGCTGGAAAATTAATTAATTTAGTAAAGAGAAAAGGCTACACAAATTGGTCAAGTGTTGACCCACCTCTGGCCATTGTACAAGCAGTTATTCATCTCGCTATTGATTAATAAGGTCGTTGGCCGTACTCATGATGGATATCGTGACAAAATATGTCCAACTTATGCGTCAGATCGTCAAATCCCAAGCTGTTGGATGGCCCTGCCCATGTTGGTCCAAACGTTCTCCCTTAGGGAGAAAACCGGTGACCTCGCTGGTGAAACAAGGATTTAGCAAGTACGCAAACGCACAGTAGAAACTGTTGCCGAATGTGTACGGGCATTATCTTACAGAAGTATAGGACCTGAATAGTTTGCCAAGAGGGGCACAAAAAAAAGGGCGTAGAATGTGGTCGACGTACCGCAGGGCTGTAATGGCACAGTGGATGAAACCAAAGGGATCTTTATAAGAAAAGATATAGCACCCCAGACAACCACTCCTGTCTGTCGGGCTGTATGTCGGATGACAGGCAGGTTGGTATTCCATTGCTGTCCGAGCGTCGCGCTGTCCATTGGGGATCAGTTTTAAGCGAGATTCATTCTATTCCTGGCCGAAGACATGCCTGCAGACGCCCCGGACAGCGGTGATACTCAAGCTGAGTGTCGTCCGCCTTACGGACGGATGACCAGCAGTAATGGTGAGCGACACCATTTCATTTCATAGCAGAACCCCTTTGTTTGTCTTTGGCGGCACTCTAATGGTACAGCGGTACGTCGTCGATGTTCTACGCCCCATTTTGTTGCCCTTCATGGCAAGCCATTACATTTCAGCAAGATAAGGCCATTCTACACACGGCCTGTATTTCTACTGCTTGTCTTCATGCTTGTATAACCCTACCTTGTACAGCCAGGTCGTCGGATCTCTCCCCAACTGGGAAGGTTTGGAGCATTATAGGCAGGGCCCTCCTAAAAGCTTGGGATTTTGACGATCTAACATGTCAGTTGGACGTAACGATGGCTCTCAGGATATATTCTCTCAGGATAAGTCCAACAACTCTGTCACTCAGTACCAAGCCGAATATTTGCTTTCATAAGTGCTGCAGGTGGACCAACTCATTATTGATTTGCTCAATTTCTGAAGCTCTTACTCCTGAATAAGTAATACAATTTTTATGAGATTGTAATAATTTGTTTGCCTCCACATGTATATCACGTCTACCGATTTCCATCCCATTAGGATATTTAGTGCATCGATTTTCAATTTTTAATTTGATTGTATTTTAAATATGGTTCGATGTGTTTGGCAATCCCCTTTTGGTACCGGGGTTTTTATGTGTGGTCAGGAAGCACGGTGGTGACATACATTGTAATGTTCCTATGTGCTAGAGAGTTTGTGTGATTTTAATAGATTTTTCATATGGCGATCATTGGTACACAACTGGCCATTAAAATTGCTACACCAAGAAGAAATGCAGATGATAAACGTGTATTCATTGGACAAATATATTATACTAGAACTGACATGTGATTACATATTCACGCAATTTGAGTGTATAGATCCTGAGAATTCAGTACACAGAAAAACCACCTCTGGCCGTAATAACGGCCTTGATACGCCTGGGCATTGAGTCAAACAGAGCTTGGATGGCGTGCACAGGTACAGTTGCCCATGCAGCTTCAACACGATACCACAGTTCGTCAAGAGCAGGGACTGGCGTATTGTGACGAGCCAGTTGTTCGGCCACCATTGACCAGACGTTTTCAATTGGTGAGAGATCTGGAGAATGTGCTGGCCAGGGCATCATTCGAACATTTTTCGGTATCCAGAAAGGCCCGTAAAGGACTTGCAACATGCGGTCGTATATTATCCTGCTGAAATGTAGGTTTTCAGAGGGATCGAATGAAGGATAGAGCCACGGGTCGTAAAACATCAGAAATGTAACGTCCACTGCTCAATGTGCCGTCAGTGCGAACAAGAGGTGACCGAGACGTGTAACCAATGGCACCCCCTACGATCACACCGGGTCATACACCAGTATGGTGATGACGAATACACGCTTCCAATGTGCGTTCACCGCGATATCGTCAAACACGGATGCGACCATCATGATGCTGTAAACAGAACCTGGATTCATCCAAATAAATTACGTTTTGCACATTCGTGCACCCAGTACACCATCGCTGGCACTCTTGTCCGTGATGCAGCGTCAAGGGTAACCGCAGCCATGGTCTCCGAGCTGATAGTCCATGCTGCTGCAAACGTCGTCGAACTGTTCGTGCAGATGATTGTTGTCTTGCAAACGTCCCCATACTTTGAATCAGGGATCGAGACGTGGCTCCACGATCCGTTACAGCCATGCGGAAAAAGTGCCTGTCATCTCGACTGCTAGCGATACAAGGCCGATGGGCTCCAGCACGGCGTTCCGTATTACCCTCCTGAACCCACCGATTCCATATCCTGCTAACAGTCATTCGATCTCGACCAACGTGAGCAGCAATGTCGCAATACGATAAACCACAATCACGATAGGCTACAATCCGACCTTTATCAAAGTCGGAAACGTGATGGTACCCATTTCTCCATCTTACACGAGGCATCACAACAACGTTTCACCAGGCAACGCCGGTCAATTGGTGTTTGTGTATGAGAAATCGGTTGGAAACTTTCCTCATGGCAGCACGTTGTAGGTGTCGCCACCGGCGCCAACCTTGTGTGAATGCTCTGAAAAGCTAATCATCTGCATACCACAGCATCTTCTTCCTGGCGGTTAAATTTCGCATCTGTAGCACGTCATCTTCGTGGTATAACAATTTTAATGGCCAGTAGTGTATATGTTCCCCGTGTATTTTCATGTGCTTGGCAGTTTCCCTTGTCCCTGTTACGTAGGATTTATGGAGGTGTATTTCTTTGTAATAGATTTTTTTTATATGTTTCAATATGTCTGATGGATTATGTTTTCTCTTTGTAACGTGGTTTCTACCTTTTAAGATTTATTTTGTATTTATGAGGCAGCCGAGAGGTGTTTAAACAGTTGTACTAAAATTTTTGCTGTTGATTATAAGGGAGTCAGTTTTCTTACAGCCGATTGTTGATAACAGAGCGTACAGTGATTTTCTGTCTTGTGCATCGTTCAGGGATGAAGCAAAATTCTTCTGTTGTTTGTTCTGAGAAATATGTGTTTAGACGCCGCAGTTGCTTCATCACATGCCTGCTGTGAACATTTTGGTGTAGTAGTATTGAAAGTATCTGCACACTGTACGACGAATCTTCAAATTTGGGATGTGATCAACTTCGGTTATTTTTTGACCAGTGTATGACTTGTAGGATGGTATATGCAGTTACTATTGTGAGATGCTTCTGTCTTATATTGAGAGGTGAAGTTTGATTTTTTAAACGTTTGTGTTTTGTTTTATATATTTTGTCTAGTTTCTAAATTTGTCTTTTGTGGATTCGTAATGATGTTAGGGAAGTTTTGGTTAATAAGATCTTTCGAAGTAGTTGATTTTCCGACCACTGGGAGAAAAAGGTACGCAAAAATCATGCAGTTAATTATTAGACCTATTACTCTGGTTCGTTTCAGATGCGCAGAGTCTTGCACTGAAACATAATCCAGATAAAGAGTAAATCTATATGTGGCAGCCTCGTGGACGAGGATAAGTGCGAGTCAGTAATTAGTTATCTGTGCTCAGAGTGAGAGTTTTTAGTGCATTGTGGTCCATGTGGTGTCACTGCCAGACACCACACTTGCTAGGTGGTAGCCTTTAAATCGGCCGCAGTCCGTTAGTATACGTCGGACCCGCGTGTCGCCACTATCAGTGATTGCACACCGAGCGCCGCCACACGGCAGGTCTAGACAGACTTCCTAGCACTCGCGCCAGTTGTACAACCGACTTTGCTAGCGATGATTCACTGACAAAATACGCTCTCAGTTGCCGAGGCGATAGTTAGCATAGCCTTCAGCTACGTCATTTGCTACGACCTAGCAAGGCGCCAGTACCAGTTACTATTGAGATTATGAATTATGTGCTGTTAAGATCGATGTTCACCATTTATGGATTAAAGTTAAGTATTCCAACAGCTATGTCCCTTTTTTCCTAAAGTCGAATTTCCTTGACCTGTTCCAGACCTCACACCAGCTAGTGTGAGCTAAAACGCGTGCCTTTTGGCTTCCTCTCATAACCGGTGTTGTCTCTCCTACCAACCCACAACATTGGCGACGAGGCAACACCGCGTTCGTAACTATACTGCCCTGATTTACTTGTGTAATGGCTTCGCCACCATCTCCAGATGTACTGTCCGAATTTTATCGCTTACAGAATCAGCAGACGCAGGCCTTACTGGATGCCCTTGGACAGCTCATCCAGGGTCAAAGTGCACTGCAACAGTATGCGGCAGCCGCCGCTCCACCACTATCGCAGCCACAACACACAGTTGCACCAATTTTTCGTCCTTTTCATGCTGCACTGGAAAGCTGGACGGAGTGGTCACGCCAGTTTGGATTCCACCTCGCCGCCTACAGAATTCAAGGTAACGAGCGGCAGCCTTTTTTATTGTCCTCCGTCGAGGTGCACACGTACCATGTGATTGTCAAATTATTTCCCCGACGCGACGTAGCAACTCTGTCCTACGACGAAATTTTGTTTGCATTATATGCATATTTCAAAGAATCAGTCAATGTAGTTGCCAAATGGTATACCTTCTTTCGTACAAAACGTACGGCAGGTCAGACTAATCGGGAGTGGGTTGCAACCTTGCAAGGCCTTACTAGGGATTGTGCTTTTGAGTGTCAATGTGGACTCCCTTATTCAGGTACTATGGTATGTGATGCAATTACACAAAACCTTTCTGATGTTCGTATACGGGAACAGATTTTGAAACTAGTCAATCCCTCCTTCAACAAGTGATGGACATATTGGATCGGCAGGACACACTTGACTTTGCTCAGGAATCATTTGAAACTTCGCCACTCATGTGTCAGGTTAACCGGGCCGCCGGGCGAGCTGCACGGAACAGTAAACAGTCCTCGCACCCGGCCGCGCAGCTGCCGCCAGGCACTCAGCCACGTGTACCGCGCTGGCAAGAAAATGCAGTGCTAAAATCATGCCGGCAGTGTGCTACTAGACATTCGCGTGAGAATTGCCCATCACGCCAAGCTATTTGCTTTTACTGTAATAAAAAAGGACATGTTTAAAGTGTTTGCCAGAAAAAGCTCAGAACGGAAGCTCAAAACCAATCCAGGCCCTTTGCTTCGCTCAGGAATTGGAATCGAACCAAGGATACTCAGGCTCGCGACACTTCGCCAATGGCAATTTATATAGTTCATGCCAATCCCCCCAGTACCTCTCTCTCTAACAGGGACTGTGTTCGTCCCACAGATAGTGTGCGTCGACATCGCCAGAACTCCCGTCAAGTCGCAAGTGATTTTGTACCAGTGTCAGTTCGCGTTGCACGGGACAGTCGCTCTTGTCGTCAGCAGGACAATAAACTTTTTGTGGACATGGACATTAACGGCAAAGTAATACCATTCCAGCTCGATACGGGGGCTGCAGTTTCACTGCTCAATCAAGACACAAACTGCTGGGCACACCTCCGTTGCGTGCTGCAAATGTTAAGTTAAGTACCTATTTAGGTCAAGAGATCCCTGTGTTAGGACATTGCAGCCGTCTTGCAACATACAAGGGACAAACAAAACTTGTGTTATTTTACGTCCTTCATTCTTCTTCTGCGGTGAACTTGTTTGGATTTATTTCAGTTGCTTAACTTGTCTATAGTAAATCAGGTCCTATCGGTGAACCAGACTGTACCTTCAGACAGTGTTTCTCGTTTATGTGAAGAATTTGCAGACATTCTTGCACCGGGCCTCGGTTGCGCTAAGAAAAAGCACATTTGGAACTGAAAGTAAACGCGCAACCGAAGTTTTTCAGAGTGCGCAATGTTCCCCACGCATTGCGTGATGAGGTCGCAAACACATTACACGATTTGGATTCACAAGGTGTAATTGAACGTGTGCAGGCTTCTCTCTGGGCATCACCCTTAGTAATTTTGCCAAAACCTTCGGGAAAATTGAGACTTTGTATGGACTTCAAGGCAACAATGAATCCACAACTAGTGACTGCAACTTTTCCTTTACCCTGCCCGGAAGATCTTTTTGACAAACTGTGCATGGGTAAATAGTTTTCGAAGTTGGACCTAATAGATGCGTACTTGCAAATACCGGTGGACGAAGAATCCCAGCGCGTTTTGGTGGTTAACACGCATCTTGGTTTGTATCGATTCAAACGACTGCCATTCGGGTGTGCATCCGCCCCTGCATTGTTTCAGCAATATCTACAAACTGTTTGTGCGTCGGTCCCTACTGCAGAAAACTATCTGGACGATATTGTGATATCCGGAAAGACGGAAGAAGAACATTTAGCCAATCTCAGAACATTATTTCAGGTCTTGCGACAAAATGGTCTTCGCTTGCGGAAGGACAAATGTATGTTTTTTGCTCGTGACTTACCCTATCTGGGACATGTACTCAATGCCCAAGGCATACATCCCAGTCCAGAGCACCTCCGTGCCATACAAGACTTGCCTTCGCCGCAGAATTTGAAGCAGCAACAGAGTGTGCTGGGAAAAATCAACTATTATCATAAATATATCCCACACGCCTCTTCCACTTCAGCTCCGCTTCATCGGTTACCCGGTAAAGGTGTTCCGTTCGTCTGGACGACGGAATACGAACGCGCCTTTCGCCAGTTGAAATCGACGTTAATTTCCAATACTTGCCTTACGCCATTCGATCCCCGGAAGCCGCTTTTGTTGATGGTGGATGCATCGGATTTCGGGATCGGTGCTGTGCTTGCGCACAAAGATGGTTCGCACGATCGCCCTATTGCCTTTGCGCCCAAATTGCTCTCGTCTGCGCAAAGACATTATTCACAGATCGAGAAAGAAGCGTTGGCTCTCGTATTTGGTGTTACTAAGTTTCATGATTTCTTGTATGGTCGTCACTTTACCATCATCACAGACCACAAACCTTTGACATCGCTTTTTTATCCGACCAAGCCTGTACCTCCACGTACAGCGCAGAAATTTATTCGCTGGTCTATTTTCCTCTCGCAGTACCGCTACGATATCTTGTATCAGTCCAATGCTAAGCACGGAAACGCCGATGCGTTGTCCCGTTTGCCTGTTGCTGAGGATAGAGCATTCGATTCCTCCGAACTTGCTTGCATGTTCATTGATTCGGAAACCGATGACGTGGTCGAATCGTTTCCGATTGATTTTCGTCGCGTAGCTACAGCCACAGCTGCCGACCCTGTCATTGCTAGCGTTCTGCGTTTCGTTGCTACTCAGTGGCCCTTGTCAAAGTCACGGATCGGGGATCCGTTGGTTCGCCGATTTTTTGCTCACAAGGAGTGACTTTTTGTATGACGTGGTTTTTTGCTGTTGCGTTCAGATAATGATCAGTCCAGGGTCGTGGTCCCACGTTCGTTACAGTCCTCTGTCTTACGGCTTCTCCACCAAGGATATTGGGGTATAGTGAGAACGAAACAACTTGCTCGTCAGCACTGTACTTGGTTCTGAATCGATGCCGCGATTACGAATATGTGCTCTTCTTGCAGGGTGTGTGCCGAACAACAATCAGCACCACTGCGGAAATTCTTTGCATGGCCATAAGCCACTTCCCCTCGGCAACGCTTACACATCGATTTTGCTGGTCCATTCTGGAATGCTCGATGGTTGGTAGTGGTAGATTCATTCAGTAATTTTCCTTTTGTTGTCCAGATGTCTTCCACGACGTCATCTGCCACAATCCAAGCCTTATCCGCTATCTTTTGCACTGAAGGACTTCCACAGACTATTGTTTCCGACAATGGCCACAATTCATGTCCGCAGAATTTCAGTCATTCTGCAAGGCCAATGGTATTCAATATCTGACGTCCGCGCCGTTTTCGCCACAGTCAAATGGTGCCGCTGAACGATTGGTCAGGACTTTCAAGTCACAGATGTTGAAGTTGAAAGAGTCGCATTCTCGGGAGGACACGTTATTGCTCTTTTTGTGATCGTATCGCTCTCAGCCCCGAGATGGTCGCTCGCCGGCTAAGTTGCTCCACGGTCGCCCTCATCGAACCTTGATGTCTTTGCTACATCCGCCGCATCAGCTTCCTGTGCAGCAGCAGACACCTGCTTCTGCCCCAGGCGATGTTGTCTACTACCGCAACTATCGAGGTTCACGGCGTTGGCTCGAAGGGCGCATTCTTCGCTGCCTCGCCGCGCTATGTATCTGGTTTTGGGGGCCTCTGGTGAGGTGCGTCGGCATCTCAATCAGCTGTGCCTCTGTCGTCGCACGGGATCTGCCTCTCCCCGTCTGCTTTCAGCGACGGTGCCGTCCGGTCAGCTCCCTGGGGACCCATCTACTGGCTCGCCTCAGCCCCAGGTGTTACCGACGCTGCCTTCCATTTTTCCCCATGGCGACGCGCCGCTGCCGCCGCCACCGCCACCGCCGCCTGTTCTCCCGCCGGCGACGCCCGCAGTGGACGCGTCGCTGCAACCGCTGGGCGCCTCCCTCGGTCACGTGCCGCCGATCGCTTCCCGTGACCAGTTGTCCTCCGACATGGCACTCTTGCCCGCTCTGGCCCATATGTCGTCTTCGCCCGTCGGGTGCCCCGGCCCGATGGAGGTCGACCCTTCGGCCCCTCCTGTCTCTCTACGGACGCATACACCACACATTGGCATGCACCCTGGAGCAGGTTTTCAGGCGTTTCCTAGCTCCCCGCGGTTCGAATGGCAGGGTGCGGATGGCACAGCCTCGCATGTTGTTATACTCCCCACATCGTCGCATACGTCAACATGGGGTCCTCCCCACGGCGGGCGGAAGCCTTATGCCACAACCGTACGCCGATTTGCGTGGGAGGAATGTGGTGTCACCGCCAGACACCACACTTGCTAGGTGGTAGCCTTTAAACCGGCCGCAGTCCGTTAGTATACGTCGGACCCGCGTGTCGCCACTATCAATGATTGCACACCGAGCGCCGCCACACGGCAGGTCTAGAGAGACTTCCTAGCACTCGCCCCAGTTGTACAACCGACTTTGCTAACGATGGTTCACTGACAAAATACGCTCTCAGTTGCCGAGACGATAGTTAGCATAGCCTACAGCTACGTCATTTGCTACGACCTAGCAAGGCGCCAGTTGCAGTTACTATTGAGGTTATGAATTATGTACCGTCAAGAGCGATGTTCATCATTTATGGATTAAAGTTAAGTATTCCACCAGCTACATCCCTTTTTTCCTAAAGTCTAATTTCCCTTACCTGTTACAGACCTCACACCAGCCTGCGTGAGCTAAAACGCGTGCCTTTCGGCTTCCTCTCATAACCGGTGTTGGCTCTCCTGCCAACGCACAGCAGTCGATAAAGAGTTTTTACAAATTACCTCATTGTGTGAGCTATGAATTGAGCAGTGACGGACGGAGTCTTGACGTAAACTCAGGAAAGTGAACTGATCCAGGGCTATGAATTATCGTTTTGCAGTGATGATAAATGTTGGGGACAGTGGGGATACTAGAGGCCAGGGAACACTCGGGGGAGAGTCGGAGTAACTCTACAATGAAATGCCGAGGCAAAATACCCGCAAGGGAATGAAGAGGTTAGAATCTCCAAGTAAATTGCAGAGGAAATGCTTTTCTTATGTTTGATGTCTCCTCTGTGTGGTACCACAGTCATAACGAATTCTTGAAATAAACTTCCGCCATTTGACTGTTAATTTTCATTTATTTTATACAATCATGATTTAGGCTCTGCAGCCTTTCTAATGTGCACGTTGTAATGTCAAAATATGTCTGACCTGCCACTCATGTTCATCATCGAGAAAACCATAGTTCTCGTCTTATAGCCCACTTGTCGTATTGCAGGATATGAGTACCTATCAAAGATACACTGTGTAACATACATGAACAACTAATAAACAGCGGAAATATCTTTGGAAAATTTCTGTATTTGTCTGCCTTTGTGTGTGTAAGTTGTGAAACTATAGATGATCGATTACTTGTCTTTTTTACTTGCAACGTGTGGTCCGCCCCTGGCAGCTGAGTGGTCAGTGCGACTGAATGTCATACCTAACCGCCCGGGTTCGATTCCCGGCTGGGTCGGAGATATTCTCCGCTGAGGGACTGGGTGTTGTTTTGTTCTTATCATCATTACATCCCCATCGACACGCAAATCGCCGAAGTGGCGTCAAATCGAAAGACTTGCAGCAGGCGAAAGGTCTACCCGACGGGAGGCCATAGCCACTCGGCATTTTCATTTCCTTGTAACGAGTTTTAGGGGTGACCGTATGTGGCTGAGCCATAAGAAAAATATTTAAAACGATAACAGGAATGGAGAAGAGATGGAAATACAAATTGTAAAAATTCAGACTGATGAATTCGACACTAGAAAGACGGATAACGCCTGTTAGGTAGTAACAAACTGGCCTGTACCCATCTCAAACCAGGTCTAGATTAATGGTTCAAATGGCTCTGAGCCTTATGGGACGTAACAACTGAGGTCATCAGTCCCCTAGAACTTAGAACTACTTAAAACTAACTAACCTAAGGACATCACACACATCCATACCCGAGGCAGGATTCGAACCTGCGACTGTAGCGGTCGCGCGGTTGCAGACTGTAGCGCCTAGAACCGCTCGGCCACCCCAGCCGGCGCAACAACAGGTCCGACATGTTTTTTTCTAACATCCAATTGTCATTTAATTTGGTGGTTTTGCTTTATCAAGTTTATCTTTTCTGTGCAATTGCTTATATTTTCCATGTCGTGAATGACGATCATGCTTTGAAACTAAATCGTGTTTATTTATTCCCATCTTAAATACAAATGATAAAAAAATGATGACATGTGTGTGAAATCTTATGGGACTTAACTGCTAAGGTAATCGGTCCCTAAGCTTACACACTACTGAACCTAAATTATCCTAAGGACAAACACACACACACACACACACACACCCATGCCCGAGGGAGGAACTTCCGCCGGGACCATTCATTGTGAATGAATGTAGAATTAGTTACAAACGTATGCTAGTATACAAAGTGAGGTTGAAGTTCTTGGTAAATTATTGCAAAGCCAGCAATGTGTGAGGATGTCGCTTCGGGACGGTTGGCTGGGCAGTAGGTGTAAAGAGCAAGTTCCTCGGTTGCCATGGGTGCCATTGTCCACACCGGCAAACACATTGCGGCATTTAGTGGTGGCGGCATTTACTCTGCTCAGGAAAGCATTGTGCTGTTACTTATACTGGTCCAACCATTTCTAGTTTGACAAGGCGCCGCTTCGAGTCTCGCTTCTGTTCATCTTCTCATGCATAGCCGTGCATAGGTGACCACTTCATACCAAGTTGCGGGTACGAATGTAGGTATCGTCTCACATGCTGGCAATGAGTATGGTGGGTGACCCAAAGACCAAATGTCTGTTTTACTGAGTAACAGCACTGAGAAGCCTACTCCTGAGACAATATCTAGAAGAAGCTAGGGACTGGACTACTAAGGATTGCCTGTGTGTATGAGTTGTGACTAACTATGCAGATCCACAACTTTGAGTGACCTTGGTGTAATGGACTGACTGAGCTGTGGGATCGTGTTTGCTAAGGGTTGCGGCAGAAGAGGTCAAAGCACAAATAGTATATGAATATTGTGGAGCTCTGACGGTTGGTCCCGGCGGAAGTTCCTCCCTCGGGCACAGGTGTGTGTGTTTGTCCTAAGGATAATTTAGGTTAAGTTGTGTATAAGCTTAGGGACTGATGACCATAGCAGTTTAGTACCATAAGACTTCACATACATTTGAACAACATTTGGAGCTCTGAAGCACTCCCTCCCTCACCGTGTTTCGAGCCTGGAATTAGAAGGCAATGTATTGTGGTACAACAGTTGCAGCGACATCTAGGAGCAGCGGTGAATCGATTTCTTGCTGGAAGGATGCGTAATGGCATTTGATTATGCTGTCGTCAGTATTACTGAAAATTTTCTACTGCTGTTGGGAAGTACAGCCTTTCAGTTTATTCCTGGATTTTTTAAGTACAAAACCTCCAAGTTGTTGGGTGTACATCGAATAGAATGTAATGCCAGTCGTACAAAGATGTTGAGGCCAGGATATCCTGTGCGATAGCAGTTAGGCATGGACAGCACTGTCGCTACAAGCTAGAGGAGAGTAAGAATGCACCGACTGACGTAGAAAAGATTTTGGTAGAGATCGAGGTCCTATACCTCACGTTTTACCTACGTATATGGTTTTTGTATTTTGCACCTAACGCGCCACTTCATCATTATCATATACTAGGTCAGGCAGTAAAGAACATCCCCAGATTTTTCTGGATGTGTACTTGCAAACTATGGTGTTGTGGTTCTTGAGAATGGGTGAGATTCCAGATTTGTGGATATTCAAGAGTGTCCCGCTGTACTGTTTGTAGTCAGACTCAATCTGTTGGGTGCGTGGCGTGTCTCTGTCATCTTGGAGTATCAGGGTGTGTCTGTCTGTGTAGATCGGACAACTGCTTTCAGTCCATATATACTGATGGCCGATAGAGCGTGATGGATTTGTACGAAGGATTCTTTGGCGATCGAGAACAAACCAGCAGATAAACGGAGACCTTGTCGAAGTTGTCTTTGCAAATAGATGGGTTCCGGGCGCTTTTCAGTTATTTTTAATGTTGATCATATGACAGTGAGAACCAAGAGCATACATCGTGTGCAATTGATAACCATATTCTGTTCGGCAACACAGTCTTTCGAGGTCTAAAAATGCGATGTCAGTTGATGCTTACGCGATCATTTAAATCGGATGATTATTGATCTGCTATCAGTGGTGCTGTGTTAGTGCTATCCAGGGATAGGCGATAAAAGAGGTTCCAATCTGTCGTTAAGAGCGTGCGTCGGGAAGTAGAGTGTAATAACGAGCTTCGATGGTCACGGCTTTCGTCGTTTGGAACTGAGTACTGTGATTCCCTGAGTGAAATCCGCCGGGACGGTCGCAGCTTAAAGCAGTTCGTTATTTCTGTGAAGATGTCGCCGAAAAGACGCTAGTGCCGGCCGGAGTGGCCGTGCGGTTCTAGGCGCTACAGTCTGGAACGGCGCGACCGCTACTGTCGCAGGTTCGAATCCTGCCTGGGTCATGGATGTGTGTGGTGTCCTTAAGTTCGTTAGGTTTAAGTAGTTCTAAGTTCTAGGGGACTGATGACCTCAGCAGTTAAGTCCCATAGTGCTCAGAGCCATTTGAACCAAAAGACGCTAGTAACGCCCAGAAGAATTTATCGGAAGGCCATACGCGCCAGAAACTTGCACTGTGATGCAGTTTTTAAAGATGAATGCACTTCCACCACTGTTCCTATTACAGTTCAGGTCTCTTTTATTATCCGGTGGTTTTTGTGAACTGATCAGGTGTGCCTAGATATGGTTCGATGTTTGTGATGTCCGTGATTCCTTTAGGATGTATTGCCTACTGTATTGTGTGCCCATATAATCGTGTATTCTGGTGATTAACTGACAGCGGTCCCGCAGCCACTCTTGAATTACGTGGTAAAGGTATGAGGCGGTATACATACGGTCGGCATAGTCCATAACACTGACTTTGGAACTGACAGAAGTCTAACGTACTGTACTCGTGATCTCTACTTCAATCCGTTTGATTGCGTGATTTTTGGAGAACGCACAAAGCCAGAATATTCTTGCTGCAGCGTTAGGAAGTAGTACTCTTTAGTCGTCTTACTCCACATGGCTCGTTTAACTGCTTACGTTTCTAAATAGTCTCTCAGTTTCATCTTAGTAAGTATGGTCCACCAAAATATGCCTCACTGAAATTTTGATCGCACAGCCAACGTCAGTTGATAAGTTTGGTCTGTGTGCTCTAGAAGGCTAGAACTCAGTTGCCAGAATCCTCTGTCCACATACATTTTCTGATGCAGGTTTCATACCGGTGTGTGGAAAGCTGTGCGATCTGAAAAACTGACAAGCCACATCGCGACGATATTTGGTGGTAGATCTCTTTATGCGTAGAATCTGTGGAAACGGCTGACTGAGGTCATTGTGACGTACTCATATGTGTAGGCTACGATATTCAGTTTCAGTCGCTGCCAAATATCTTTGGGCTATATTTGAATTACTAATGTGTGAAGTTGTCCCGGATAATTGTAAAATGATGTTTGCTCGTCTTTAGATATGACAACTGAAATCTCCTCCCAGAATTACACTCAAAGGGTGAAAATCAGTGCTGTATAGCCGTAGCAGAAACCACATATTTCCACTTTGTGGTTCGTTTCCAAACGCCGGCCTTTGTGGCCGAGAGGATCTAGGCGCTTCAGTCTGGAACCGCGCGACCGCAACGGTCGCAGCTCCGAATCCTGCCTCGGGCATGGATGTGCGTGATGTCCTTAGGTTAGTTAGGTTTAAGTAGTTCTAAGTTGTAGGGGACTGATGATCTCAGATGTTAAGTCACACAGTGCTCAGAGACATTTGAATCTTTTTTTTTTTTTTTTTTTCGTTTCCAATCAAGCATAAATATTCTCAACTTCAGGTCGTATAGCCGAATGAATGTACCTCTCTCAGAGGGGAGTAGGGTCTGCAGGGTACATGGGATTCGATGCTTGAGCGTGACCATAGTTCCTGCAACAGATAATTTGCTATTAGAGGCTTCCTGAAGAAAGGTGACGTCTAGATCAGCAGCATAAAAATATTGATGGAAAGTTAACACATTGGTATCAGACGCTATTCGGTTGAGATTGAAGGTTGCAAATTTGTAACTTTGCATTTGGAGACTCTGATAGTCCTCGTTATCAGCGCAAGATATGTGGTCTGATGTTCGACACTGGCTGACCTCCATCGGTTCTGTGTTCTCCTACTGCGATGTATCAGTTGCACTGCAGCTGGAGACGCTGTGACATTCCTCATCCTCTTTGTCCATTTTATTTGAATTTGTCTTTGTTCTGCATCTTTTGCGTTGGCCGTCTGTTGTTTCTTTGTACTGAAGCCCGAGTTTCGGTCGATTTTGCTAAGATGCTTCGAGTTTGCACTCCGTTATATATATTTAAATGGATATTTCTCACAGTTTTGCTTCCAGCAGTCTTAACAGTAGTTCTACTGTACACGTTTGGGATTTAGTGCCTCTGGAAGAAGCAATATTGAGCAAACCTTGCTTAGCCACAACCTGAGAGATATTTCTCAGAATGAATTCTCGCTCTTTAATGAAGTATGTGCTGATCAGAAACTTCGTGGCAGATTAAAACTGTGTGGCCCACCAGAAGGCGAATCTGTGAGCATTCCCTGTTTTTGCACAAGTGCTCGAACCGTATTGATATACTAAGTAGTTTCAAATCAGTGCATACTCTCATGTAGAGTAGAAATTACTTCTGCAAACAATCCCCAAGGCTGTGGCGAAACCGTATCTCCACAATATCTTTTCTTCCAGCAGTGCTAATCCCACAAGGTATAATGGAGAACTTTTTTGAAATTTGGAATGTAGAAGATGAGGTACTGTCGGAAGTAAAACTGTGAGGAGGGTCGTTACTTGTGCTTTGGCAAAGCACTTGCTTACGAAAAGCAAAGTTTCCAGCCTCGATTCATGGTATGGCACGCAGTTTTAATCATTCATGAAGTTTCAAAACAGTGCACATTGTGCTGCGAAGTCAAAATTCACTCTGGAAATGTGAGAAACTTGTTTAAACAGTAATAAGATAATAGCGCCGCTAAGTAGTTCGGCCGTCACAAGATGAAGTTCCTCAAACATATAGTTAACTTACTAAATTTAGGCAACTCAGGTACGTTTGACGTGCGCTGGAAGCCGTTCGGTCTTTTGGTGCTGTAGTGATCAGATAACCAAGAAAAAATATTCAGACTTCGGTTACGCACACGAAAGTCGAAAAATTGGATGCAATTTTTTGTGACTAATTAGTTATTAGCGATAATGATAACAAGCGTTCAAAATGTTGACCTTGAGCTATAAAGCGATTCCATACAGACCGTACTGCAGTTTGACTTTCAGCTGAACTTACTGCAGCACAGTCTAGAGCTGTACGGCATTTCATGTCTTCGGGAGTAGTCAGTGTTTTCTTGTAGCCCCATTGTTTTATTTTCCCCTAGGTATGTGTACAGATAGATTAAGTCTGGTCAGAATTCAGGCCATTTCATATTTCCCAAATGAAAAAAATCCAAGAATCTCCAAATGTTCTGTTAAGACAGTCTCCATTTATCTGTGCTGAATGCGCGGAAAATCCGTTACGTTGGTACCACGGGGATTGCTTTAGGTCAATTGGGATGTCTTCCAATAACTGATAACTGCAGCAGTGTATCTGTTGGGAACTGCAGGTAACTGTCGTTATTAAAAGCCCTGTCAATAAGACAGAGATTAATGATGTGATTCTTGAAATGCTTGCATCTCACGTTGTTCGTCCTCTTGTCTGAGCCAGCGTGGACTTCCAACTGACCAACAGTGCGTTATGCGAAGATCAGTTTGCTCATCGTTTTTAAACGACACTTCTGCAGCTGTATTTACATGTGCACCTACATCTATATTCTGCAAACTACCGTTAACTGCATAACAGAGTGTGCACCCCATTATATCACTTATTAGGGCCCTTTCCCCTCCCATTCACGTATGGAGAGCGGGAAGAATGATTGTTTGAATGGCTCTGTGCGAGCTATAGTTAATCTAATATTTTCTGACGATACCTACGAGAGCGACATGTAGGGTATAGTAGCCTATTTCTAGAGTCATCAATTACAGTTGGGTCTTGAAATTTTGTGAGTAGGCTTTCTTGAAGTATAACTTTTTAAGTTCCCGCGGCCAGTCAGTCAACATAAAAGTTTTCTGTGTGTGGTACGGCATCATATTGTATAAAACTAGTTCTGGAGAAAAACCGTTTCGGCCACTGTTGCAGCGCCCTACTTCTCGGTCTTCTGGTGCGTTCTGTCGTTTTCTTGGAGTAGTTAATGTCATCCATAAACAAAATTTTACATAGAAACGGCGCATCACCTTGCAGTTTTCTTTAACATCATTCGCAGAACTGTAACTAACTGTGAATGCCACTGTTACGAAGTTGTTAATGCAGAAAAATGTGGAAAGGATGAAGTTTGTTCTACCGTAGTATTCGCATGTCTTTCCTTTGTGGATCCCACGTCGCACGTTCAAGCTTCTTCGAAGCGACATTTCGAATAAACATTACCGCTGCTTAAACATCAATAGCATTTCTTTCGTCCCTTACTATTCTTTTACGTTGGTTTATTTTATTCTCCACACTTCCAGTTCATTGAGCTCTTTTTATAATTGTCGCAAAGACAGAATAAAGACAAATCATCATTGTTTGACACGACCAGGATATCTTTCAGCATACAACCGCACCAATGTTTTATGTCTAGACTTCGAAAAGTGAGTTATTCATTGTCATTCCAGGCCAAGTAAATTATACTCAATGTGGCATCATATATCATTGTGACACTGTTTTTCAACATTAATCAATAAGTGTCTGTAAACCACTGTCCGAATGTTCTACCAATCTTTAAATTCCTCGACGAGAGTAATTAGGTCCTTGGTCGAGCATTTAAGAACTGCTGTAATCGGGCTCATCTTTACAAAATGTCTCTCCCGCTCCAGATGTTCTTTCAGTTTGCAGAAAAGAGGGGAATCTGGACTTCGCCAATCACCACACCTAAGTCTAAGAGGAGTGAGTCAAATTGTTGTCACCAGTTCACTACAGCTTAACTCGATATTGCGTTTGGTCCAGATACCATCAGAACTTCACGATCAGTCTGTGTGCAATTTAAACTTTTGCCCACAGGAATCGTGGTGTTCTACGTATTTCAGCACTGGAGTACGTTTTCAGTTGCTGCGCCATTTCACTCGCACACTGTGTTGCACCTGTTGTTCGCACCTCAGCAGAACTCTGTCTGCAGGAAACCCAGAACATGTATTCTCTTCTGACAATGCCCCAGTCTCATTGCATAATGGGCTTAGCATGGGATGAAACGTATAACTTACTTTCAAACGTCCCTATGGCATATTTAGGCGATATTTGGCATAATCGTGAACCATATCCATGTGAAAGCCCATGAAGCGGTTCACACTGAGGCAGAGAAAGTTAGCTCGTGTACTCTAGGGCGGCAGCCATTGGAAGCAGATATCTGTACAGCTTTGCCCGACGCAACAGGGCGTGCTGGTCAGTCCACGCAGCTCCTACAGTACGACACACGGGAAGCGCAGTTTCAAATCATTCAGTTCGTTTAAAACAATTGTTTTTGCTGATGAAGCAAACTTAAATCCCTTTTACTACTTTTATTTTCCGCTTAAAAATCCAAAAATAGTGTTTTGGGATTCGTTTGTGCGTGGTCTCCACTGTATACTGATTTGCATTGTATTCTGAAGAAACTATTCCCTTTGCAGCACGCCGATGTTGCATTGGTTTTTTTTTTCCTTTATTGTAATATCATTCCCCTGCCCATATGGGCAGGGGAGGGCTGCCAGCGGCACAGTCCACTGCTCTTCAGCCAAATGGCTTTAACAAAAATACAAGGGGAACTCTTACATAAAAAATAGGGATAAAATGGGGACATAAAATACAGTAAATGGAGATGATAGGAGTTAAAACATACAATAATACGGGATCTTGGGGGACAATTAAAAAGTCGACATAAAGTTAAAAGAACACAGCTGTTAATTCGTTGTGTACTTAAAATCGATGGAGTCAAACATAAGAGTCAGCCACAGTACAAAAATCACACAGAGCGATACACTTAAAAAACAAAACCATTGGAAACGACAGAACACTCAAATACAATAAAAACCGCTGGTAGGGCACTGCTGAAGGACTAGAGGTAGGAGGAAAAAAGAGGGGAGGGGGATGGGGGCGGGAGGAAGAGGGAAAGGGAGGACAGGGGGCGCACCAAGACGCAGGAAATGGGCCAGGCAGGAAATGAAGAGGGAAGACAAGGCAGGAGGGAGTGCAGAGACGCTGAAGGGGAGCACAGGAGAGGGAGGGGTGTGGAAGGGGAAAAGCCACTCACAACAAAGGATGGCGAGGAGAAGGAGCCCTGAGGAGGAGGCAGGAGGATGGCGGGGTTTGAGTTGGTAGGAAGGGTAGACGCCAGCAGGGTAGATGCTGGAAGCTGCATTGGGAAAGGAGGTGGGGGGTGTAAAGATGGAGAGAGGGTGGGACACAATGGTAAAGGCGTGGCAATGGGCTGGGGGTGGAGAGGCAGGGAGACACCAGGGGGTCATGGGGATCGAGTTGGTGGATAATATACAGGGTGTGGATGTGATCAAGCAAAAGGAGAATGTGGGGAAAGAGGATGGGGTCATTGAGGATGCATGTGGGGGTCAGAAGGTAGATGCGGAAGGTGAGGTGGAGTGCATGGAGTTCAAGGATTTGGAGGGCTTTGTAGAACCTGGGAGAGGTGGAAATCCAACAACGCTAGCATAACAAAGGGTGGGGCAGATCAAGGATTTGTAGGCGTGAAGAATGGTGGAAGGATGCAGTCCCCATGTCCAGCTGAACAGGAGTTTCAGGAGGCAGAGTCAGTAGTGAGCTTTGTGTTGGCCTGTAAGGAGATGGGGAGTCCAGGTGAGGTCACGGGCGAGGGTGAGGCCAAGGAATTTGAGGTTAGGGGTGAGGTGGATAGAACAGCCATAAATGGAGAGGTAGAAATCATGGAGGCGAAAGGAATGGGTGATGCTGCCTATGATGATCGCTTGGGTCTTGGAGGGGTTGATACGAAGGAACCACTTGTTGCAACAAGTGGTGAACTGGGAAAGGTGGGCTTGGAGGGTACGTTTCGGATGTTGAAGGGTATGATAAAGGGCTAGGAAGGCGGTGTCATCAGCCAATTGGAAGAGATGAACAGGCAGGGGAGGTTTGGGCACATCAGCGGTGTACATAAGATAGAGAGGAAATGATGGAGCCTTAGGGCATGCCAGCAGAGGGACAGAAGGTATGTGAGTTGGAATTGAGGATAGTGACACAGCATGGAAGACAGGAGAGGAAAGAAGCAATGAGACGGATGAAACTGATAGGGAGAGCATAGGTCTGGAGTTTGAAGAGAAGCCCAGAATACCAGACACAGTAATAGACGTTCTGGAGGTCAAGGGAAACATAGATAGTGAAGCAATGGGAGTTAAATTGGAGGGAAAACTGATTGGTAAGTTAAGGAGCTGGTCATTGGTTGAGAAGGAAGGCTGGAAGCCACACTGGGTAATGGGAAGGAGGTGGTGCTGGTTAAGGTGGCAGTGAATACGATAGGAGCACGAGATGAGGCAGATGGGATGATAGGAAGCAGTATCCGAGGGGGTTTGTTGGGTTTAGGGAACAGCAGGACATGAGAAGTCTTCCACAGGTTGGAGTAAAAGCCAGTGGAGAGGAGGACATTGTCCAGGGTAGTAAGGACAGCCAGGGTGGACTGGAGGGATTCCTTCAGGTGGAGGTAGATGACAAAATCATGACCAGGGGCGGTGTTGCATTTTGAGGAGAGGACAAATGTGATGTCATATGAAGTGATGGGAGTGTTGACGTCTTTGGGGGGTAACTGATCCAAGTACTGGAAGCTAGGGGTGAGTGGTCGTATAGAGGTATCAGAGCAGTCAAGGGTGGTGGGGAAGAGGAAGTAATCAGGAATGGAGATGACCTCAGAGAGGTGGGAAGCAAAATGGTTAGCCTTACTGAGGTTATCAGGAAAGGGAGGATAGGGTAATACGGGGTAGGGTGGCTATCAGTAAGGTGGTGGAAGGCTGACCACTACTTGGACGAGTTGACAGGGAGAGTGGAGTTGAGGTGCGTACATGTCTGGTGCCAGTCCAGCGTTTCTTTGCTGTAAGGAGGTTCTGGATGTGTCGCTGTAATTACTGGTGGCGGATGAATGTATCCCGATCACGGGGGTGAAGGGAGGATCCTGCAGGATTCACGAAGAAGAAGAACAGCCTGTGGAGGAAGCGGAGGACGGTCAGGGTGGATGAGTTTGGTAGGGGCATGGGCCTTCACAGCATCAGTGATGGTCTTCTGAAGGAAGGAAGGAAGAAACATTGGTGATTTCTGGAGGATGGTGAAAGGTGATGGGGTGTCTTTCGACCTGTGAGGTGACTGATACCCAGCAGGCATCGCAGTCAGCATAGCGGTAGTCATGGACAGAATTTGGAGGAGCAGCTGGGCAGGGGGCTGCAGTGGGGCCATGGAGACAGTGAGAAAGATGGGGAGGTGGTCATAACCAACAGGATCAAGGATGTCCATGGCGATGCGAACAAGGAGGTTAGGGGATGCGAGGATAACATTGGGGCTGGAGTTACTTTCAGGACAGGTTTGTTGTTGGATAGGAACAAGGTCACCATGGAGGATGGAAGGGAACTGATGCCACTGCCAAATGGTGGCAGGGTCATGGCTGTGGATGTTGAGGTCGGCAGCAATCACACAGGTGGAGAAGGTATGGTCAACATGGGAAATGAAGTCTAGGGGAGAGGAGCTGCGGGACAGATACAGATAGTGGCAAAGGTGATGGTGAGGGAGGGAAAAAAGATGCTGAGGAGAAGGTGTTCAGTTGGGTCGTGGAGCAGGGGTTGTGGCCAGACAGGGAGATGCTTGAGGTGGCCAACAGCAACCCAACCTCGGGCAATGGGAAGGGGATTTTCGGAGTGGTGAAGGAGATAGGGAGAGGAGTGGACAGCATGGTGAGGTTGGAGGAAGGTTTCATTAAGGATGGAGTCAACCTGTTGCTGGGAAAGGGTATGCTTGAAGAGGTATTTGTTGGCAGGGAGGGAGCGAATCTTGAGGTAGAGGAGATGGTACTGGTGATGCTCCAGGAGGTGGGAGGGGGGAAGGAAGCAGGGTGAGGAGAGAGGGGCTTAAAAGAGGGTGTTGAGGTGGGTAAAGGCAAAGTGTGCCTGGTTGTGGGAGTAGTTGGTATAGGTATTTAAGTGGAAAACAGAGTGGGCAGCTAGGGAAATCTGCTGGGGTGTGTGGGGTCGCTGGAAGGGGTGGATGTTCTGTAGGACAATGGTTAGATACTGGATGATGTCTTGTGCTGCAGGGGGAGGGTGGAGGGAATTGTTCGGGTGGATGGGCAGGTCGTTGTGGCGAACAGGGACAGTGAGCTCAGGGTTGGTGGGAGGGGGTTTTGCTTTGCATTTGGAGGAGAAGGTGGGGTGGGGTTTGTTGCAGGTGTTGCAGAAAGGGGGAGAGGCGAGGATAGGACACTGTTTAAGGAAGGGGGAGGCTTTACAATGGGGGCAGGTGAGGGGTTCTTGCAGTTTTGGGTGTGGTGGTTGTGTTGCATTGACATCGCCCTGAAGTAACGAATTCATCACATAGATTTCCAGATCGAGAATGGTCTCGTAATTTCATTTGGATGATAGGGGAGATTTTTTCGAATCTGCTCACAATGATTGAAATTATATTTACTGACAGAATAGAAACAGGAGACAATGCATAAAAAACAATATACAGGGTGAACCTTAAAAAACCGACAAAAAACAGGACTGGAAATGGAGGAAGGCAGACCTATGAAAATGTGCCCAGAAATGCATCGTTGCCATGGTAGATGGCGCTGACGAATGAAAGTTCCTCTGGCCACATGGCGTGTGTTTCTTGCAGCGTGCGTGATTAACGCAGCGTACTGTAAGCGGCAGAATGGTCCAGTATCCGATCTGACAACAAGTCGAGACGGTGTTTGTGTATAGCCAAGAAGCAGCAGAGGCACAAACCACATCACACAACATTTCATGACCTTTCTTGTGCGTTTGTGTGATGATGGGTCCTTTCAGACACACGACTGTGCGTACACCAGAACCGGAGGAGCAGGTTCTACAGGATTCTGAGATGAACCCTAGTATAGTCTCCAGACAATTGGTCGTCCAACATGGTGCTAGCCAAAGTATGATTATGTGTATCCTGTATGCGAGACGCTACTATCCCAATCGCCTGAAACGAATACAAGGATTACTGGCAGCGGATTTCCCTCTACAGGAAGGGTTTTGTCGATGGGTTTGCACCAGACGATTACAATTATGGAATTTCTGTCATCAGTCTTCTTCACCGACGAAGCATTCTGCTGCTTACATTACGCTCCATCAATCATCTAGCCTAAAACACGCAAGGAACACATGGAACGTGGTCAGAGTGGCTCGTTCGCCCGCGCCATCCACCGTGGCAACAATGCATTTCTGGACACATGTTCATATCACCTTTTTCCTTCCATTTCCAGTCCGGAATCCTTCCGTGCAGTTGATCGGATTCATTAATGTTCACCCTGTACAAGTAAGAGGTCACTGAAAGCAGTTTGAGGTGAGACGATAGACCAGGCAGCCACAAAGAACTTATAACGGTTCTCGAGCAGGAGCACCAAGAGTCACGTAAGTCGATGGCTCACACGCCATTGGACACTCTTTTGCAGTGCCACTGTTCCGCACCCAAAGCATCGTAAGCAAACACAGATAAGATCTCCAGTGCACCCATTCGCGATTGCTTGCACACTCCGGAAGTTCGATGAGAAGAAACGCTTTTTTGGAGAAGTACCAGAAGGCACTATTGCGAACGAAACATAAAAAGCTGTACTTCCCCCAGAAAGTGTCAGATACCATAGACGCTATCTCGAAAATAGAATAAGAATCCACAATTTTGGGATCCTGTAAAGATTTGTGTCAGTGCTGGACGATGACATTACAAAACCAAATGTTTAAGGAACATAAGAAATCCCCTAATTAGCAAATATGAATGAACTAGAGGTTAGAGAGAGTAACTCAACTATACCGACGAGGACTCATCTCGCTGAACAGACAGAGATATGGAAAGAGAGTGTAATGTCTTGTTTCATGTTAAATGATAGGACGCACATTACTGGTTATCCTCCTACATTTAAGAACGGACCAGGGGTGGTGAGCAGAGTTTTCTAAGAAAAAATGCGGAAATGCGAGTTTTTCTTTTTAGGGAACACTCGGTACAAAGTTATTTCTCCTTATGATTTCTTCGGAGAGAACCTTTATTACCTCTTCCTACGCCTTCTTCTCTGAGAACTTGCACCGCCTGAATCCACGCCTGCTGGGCTTCCACGCCACCAGAACAGATGTATCGGGGGCTTAGAGATATTTCAGACTGGTTCGCACTTCGCCGTTGGTGAAGGTCGTCGGTGTGCCACCAATGTCTGGTTCTGCAACCACTTCCACCTCCACCTACCATGGTGAGATCGAGACACAACCACAAGACGATGTGTAGGGCCATTAAAGCCGTTTTATAGAATATCATAACTTCAAGCTCCACCTTGGAGACTTGTATTCAGATTCAATGATCATCTTGCTTTCAGGTCTGACCACGGGTTCAATACAGTCCTCTTCTTTAGTACTGTCTTTTCTGCTAACGTCACGACAGTCATGGTACAACTTTACCATTGCAATTGTTTCATTTACACGATTATCGGAATCTTACCCCCGACCCTTGTATCAGATGTGGTAAGGTGTCAATAGAATGATGTTATCACTGCTCGCCGAATATTTTCTTTAACGGAATTGAAATCTGGTTTCAGAGGACAGAGCGGATCAGGTTGTAGAAAGGGGCCCAAATCAGCTGCTGCTAGTTGCACAAACATACAAACTTTATTAACTAAAACACTTAATCACAGATGCCCTTAAAAGAATTCAGAAACAATGCTGGTGAAGGCCAGAACACAAATTATTAAAATTGCGTTAAGGAATACACGTGGCTGAAGGCCTTAGTTACAAAAAGAAGAACTGAGGGCTTAAGGCCTGGATAACAAGAACTCCAGTAAGGAAATTTTAAAAGGTCTTAGATGAAGACCTTCCAAATTTTAATTTAAGTAGGCTGAAGGCCTTAATCTTAAAATATTTCACATAAGGTTCGGCTGAAGGCCACATACTGAACATTAAAACAAACTAAATTAATACACAGCTGAAGGCCTCACACAATACTTGAGACAAAAGAAAAACGCAATCCCAAACAACCGGACATTGGTGCTCAGAAGTGTTCCAAGGGTCGGCTTTGGGAGGAACAGGTTAAGTGAGACAGGCAGCCAAGTATAACACTAAATATTAGGGTGACAGCACGACCTAGGGACAGCTGAAGAACCACCCAACAACACAATCAATTCCCTTCCACCCAACCAGCTGCACGACAACCGGAAATATCAGCGAGGACGAAGATCGCAGCAGCACTACGTCTTGATAATTGGCGTCTAAACACAGTCAAGGTACAATAACCACTCAAGGAAACAAAAATAGAGAACAACATCAAGCTGTCGAATTACACGCCAGGCTGGAAAGCATCAACACAGCGAGGAAAAAACACTGCAAGAAAACTACACTAACGACCAGGGCAGGTAACCGGAACGTTACTGGTCACAAGGCAGAAGATAATGCTGGTGCACTTCACTAATAAGTTACAATCATTTCAATAGTTGAGCACCATACGGGAAGATGGCTGCAAAATATGTCGACTCCAGCATACCACACGTTACTGCTTGTGGGAACGGCCCAGGAAGTAACAACCGGCAATGAACGAAGAGATGTTACAGCAGCTGACGTTTCGTAACAGGTTAATTGAATACTCAACTCCAGCATCCAGGTTCAGTGGGCAACGAACTTTGCAGCTCTGGCAGGTAGAGCCTCACAACTCCGACCGTGCATGCACGCCGCCAGTGGTCCTGGCCTGACCACGCGTCGTGGAGACTTCCTCGCTGCTCTGTCGCAACCGACCGACTACCGACCCACACCACCACACGGAAAAAACAGCGGTCACACCAAAGATGGTACAGCAGTACTAGAATCGATAAACGCTGCTGCCGCCACTGACGGAGGGAAGTGAGCAACTCGTGTTCAGGTAGTGACTGAGGGAGCAATAAGGTGCCACTCAAAGGTGAGAAAATGAGAAAAGAAAAAAAAAAAAAAGAAAAAGGCAACGGCTCAGGAATGAACCGAGTTGTGCTTCTTGTTTCATTTAGTAATCACTTAACTCCTAATTCATTATTTTGGAAGGTGATTTACTGACGTTTCTCAGATTCAGCGTCCAATTTTCACACCTCCGATTTTGAATCACGCAGCCGTAAGTTAACAGAATGTGCAACAGGCTGACATGTCTTCAGAAGGTAAAGTTAGACGGCCTTATGCGAAGCAACATGCTTCTCAGGCATTTCTGGATCCTTTCACTAATTGATCTCCCATTGGCCACATGATCTCACACGGACTGACTCATTTCTTCTTTTTCCAACTGTCTACTGCCCAGCCCTCAGGCACCACTGCTCGGCAGTTTTGTTCGTTGTCCCACATTCTACTCTCCTGGGCTCTGAGTTTCTTCTTTTATCTTGTCGTTGGTGGGCTCAGTTTGCTATTTCATCCAATGAATTATCGACACAGCTTCTCATAGCTACCCGTCTTTGTACACGGCGACAAATTTCTACTGCTGCAAATCGAAAATTCCCTTGGTGGCCACTGCGGAAGTCATGTAGCATGAGAACTTCATTGTTGGCTGCTGGTTCTCTAGCCGACTGCTTGAAGTACTTTCATCAGTTGGTAAGGAGGCTGCAACCTATCAACAAATCCGCTTGTTTGTAATGGGAAAGCCTGCTCTCCACTCAAGTGTCTCCAGGCGTTTGAGCCCCTGTGATAATACTCCGCTGTCAGAAAGCTTTTCAGAACGAAGCAAACACTTCCGTTAAATTTTACTTGCCTGGCTCTTGGGACAGCCTCACGCCCAGGTACAGTCGGAACCGAGCCCTTTCGACCTGACCGCCTGCCGGCGAAGTGTTACAACTTACAGCAAGAAAGGTTATTTACGTCGACATTCCCATTTTGTCAAATATATGTTGCTTTCGGTACCAAGTATCTTCATCACTCTATTCTTTACCGTACAGTCTTCGAAATGGCACTCCCAAGCAGGTGTGCCACTTGATAAAAGTTTGGCTCTCGACAGAACCAAATAATTTTCTTTCTGTTTATGATGATCGCTGTTCTAAGGAACAGTACATCAGAAATATCTAGTAACTATCAAACTACGGCTGGTAGCAAAATTAAGGAACTACGGCTGATCTTACATGCTGTAACTGTAATGAAAGGTATATAACTGTGAAAATTTGATTTCATCGCTTTGTGGTTACAAAAACTTGAATAATCAATACAGGCATGCACAATGAAAACTTGTTTCGTTTTATTAAGATAATGAAATCTCAAATACTAAATTACAATTTGTGTACTGTAACACTGTGATAACAATGCTGCTTTTGCAATCATTTTAGAGGGCCTGCTGAAATGTAACGGCTCTGAGTTCTTTTGTGTGAAAACTTTTAAACTTTTCAAATACAACAAACTTTATTAACACTCTAGCTTTATTCTTCATGTCTACATATTTATTGCTCAACATAATCACTGTGGCGACGAACGCACGTCTCATATGAGAGACCACTCTGGTGATATCGTCACTGCGGACTGTTTGTTGATCAAGCCACAACCACACCACTGCTTTACGACGGATCATCACTGTGGCAGTGAAGACCTCGAAATGGGCTTTAAATTTTGGAAAAGTTCCAAATCCGATGCGGCCAAGTTGGGAGTGCACGGAGGATGATCGTTGACAGTGATTGTTGCAGATGTCGCACCGGTAGCGTATGGCCTGACATTGTCATTCTGAAGGAGGGAATACTCCATTTGTGGACGCACTCTTCGAATTCGAAACTCCATCACAGCACGATATTTCTCAGACACCGACAAGTTACGTAGCACACCGCCAGGTTACACGCTACAATTGGGGGCCCTCCTGTATCAGAGGGCTGCCAATACGTAGGCACGACGAATGCTGGTGTTCAATGTTAATAACGTTTGTTTCATTCAGAAGTTTTAAGAGTTTTCACATCATACCAATGCAGAAAAATGGTTACACAAAAATTTATTTTTATTGTTGCAATTTATCTATCAAATAAGTAATTTCACTCAACATGGCAATTATTTTCAGTTTCATTATCAGTGTGTTTCTTTATTTAAGATTGCCTATAAGTCACAGTCTCTCTGAAAATTTAGAGAAACGTTCAAAAAATAATGAGCTGTGTTTTTCTGATATTATATTAATAGTAATTCCTTTTTAATTTTAAAGTTTTTAATGTGATATGTTGATTCTTGTGAAATGTAATGTGTTGATAGCTCGAAATTTATTAAAAATGACCCTTTACTATTTTCTACGAAATTTACGCATTTTTAAATCTGATAGGTTTTGTGAAGAATGGCATATGATAAGAACCACAAAATTAAAACAATTTTTAGATTGCATCTACAATTTTGCTTATTTAATTGTTTACAGATGCTATAGAGGGAGCACTGGCTCAAGACTACACTAATAACAGTTTAGTCATCTGTTAGTTCTTTATGTCTTGGAAAAAGTATGGTAGCATGTCGAACTTTGAATTTCTAGCCCAGACAGGGAATGAATATGGGTTACCTGGAAGTAGGCAGAAGTGAAAGCGGCTCGTCGTAGGCTACACGGAACTGAAGGTAAAACGCTTGCCGAGTTCCTTAACCATCTTAGACAGTTTGCCTCCCTCTAAAACTTCTAATAGACGCACTGTTATCACCAAAGCAGCCGACTGATTCTTAGAAAGCATGAATACCAGATACAGATCAACAAGGGAAGAACTGTTATCGTTCCCTTGAGCCAGCCGTACCCACCTGAAGATATATTGAGAAATGCCGTCACTAAGACATATGAAAGCTCTTTAACATTGGGTGAAAAACTTACCACTCGACGTCAGGATGTGTTGGAGTGCTTCGCTCGCGAGCCACAGGCCAAGTCAGTCAGCAGTCGTCGGAACTCGGTGGTATCGTCGTTGTTGATAACGCAAGTGGTCTGTTGCGTAAGGGCAGTAGATTGTATTCGACCTAGTGGGCTGATCGTTGTAATTCCTTCATTGTCTATTCAGGGAGAGACTGTGGCCTGTTTTACTTTCAGTTTCATTAGAACTGTGCAGATTGACAACCATACGTTAGTTTTTGTTAACATGGATATTGGGACGTCATATAACCGCACGAATGTCAAGACGATGTGAAGATTTTACGTGCACTACACGGTAGTGTTTCCCTACCAGCGACGGACTCAGAAGAATAACCACAGAAAGCTGCTTGTAGCTACTGTTATTACGTGTTGGTTCAAACGGCTCTGAGCACTGTGGGACTTAACATCTGAGGTCATCAGTCCCCTAGAACTTAGAACTACTTAAACCTAACTAACCTAAGGACATCACACACATCCATGTCCGAGGCAGAATTCGAACCTGCGGTTTCAGACTGAAGCGCCTAGAACCGCTCGGCCACACTGGCCGGCTATTACGTATTGCACGTTCCTCAGTGCAGAGTGAAGTATCTTAGTCCAGGGAAGGGCCAGAGGTCATCCGTAATTATTGACAATGCTTCTGTCGAAGTTAACAACTCAAGCTGTGAATTAAGTTGTAATTTTATTCACATACAGTTGCGAAAGATTCTCAGATGTGTTAACTGGTTACGCAGAAGACAACACGGTCACATAATCAAATGTATGATACCAGACTACATGTGTCGTTGTCTTCCGGAACAAAAATGTTGCAGCTGTTTAAATCGGATTACTGACTGAGAAAAACTGCAAAAGTACTCAATAATATCTTGATAAGCTTTCAGGCCGGTCACTGTAACCGAGCGGTTCTAGGCGTTTCAGTCCGGAACCACGCTGCTGCGACGGTCGCCGGTTCGAATCCAGCCTCGAGCATGGATGTATGTGATGTCCTTAGGTTAGTTAGCTTTAAGTAGTTCTAAGTTCTTGGGGAATGATGACCTCAGAAGTTAAGTCCAATAGTTCTCAGAGCCATTCGCACCATTTTTGAACAGAAATACATATAGTTTAGGAAGGAGATTAATCGGGAGTTCGGAGAAGCCAAGGCGAAATGGCTGCTTGAAGAATGCGAAGAAATCGAAAATGATTGTCGGTAGGAGCGACTCAGCATGTAGAAAAGTCAAAACAAGTTTCGGTGAATTGAAAAACAAGGGTGGCGACATTAAGAGTGCAATGGAAATTTCACTGTTAAATGAAGAGGAGAGAGCTGATAGGTGGAAAGAGTACGTTGAAGTCCTCTGTGAGAAGGAAGGCTTGTCTAATGAAGTTTTAGAAGAAGAAACGGAAATTGATATAGAAGAGATAGGGGAGCCAGTATTAGGATCAGAATTTAAAAGATCTTTGGAAAACTTGAAATCAAATAAGACAGAAGGGGTAGATAACACTATATCAGAATTTCTTAAATCATTGGGGGAAATGGTAACAAAACGACTATTCACGTTGATATGTAGAATGTAAGAGTCTGGCGTCATAGCATCCGACTTTCGGAAAAATATCATCCACACAGTTCTGAGAACTGCAAGAGCTGACAAGTACGAAATTTACCGCACAATTAGCTTAACAGCTCATGCATCCACGTTGTTGATAAGAATAATACAAAAAAGAATGGAAAAGAAAATTAAGGACGTCTTAGATGACGATCAGTTTGGCTTCAGGAAAGGCAAAGGCTCCTGAGAGACAGTTCCGACGTTGTGGTTGATAATGGAAGCAAGACTTAAGAAAAATTAAGCCATGTTGATAGGATTTGTCGAACTGGAGGAAGTGTACGACAGCGTCAAATCGTTCGTGATGTTCGAAGTTATGAGGAAACAGGGGTAAGCTATAAGGAGAGACGCGTATTATACAACATGTACAAGAGCCAAGAGGGAACAATGAGAGTGGAAGACGAAGAGCGAAGTGCTCGGATTAAAAAAATGTTCAAGGTAAAAGGATATCAATGATGAGATTGGCTGGTGACATAGCTACCCTCAGTGAAAGTGAAGAAGAATTACAGGATCTGCTGAGAGGAATTAACAATCTAATGAATACAGAATATCGATTAACCAAAAAGCGAAGGAAGTCGAAAGTAATGAGAAGTAGCAGAAATGAGAAACTTAACACGAGCACGAAGTAGCTGAAGTTAGGAAATTCTGCCACCTAGGCTGCAAAATAACCCATGGCAGACGGAGTAAGGAGAACATAAAAAGCATACTGCCACTGACAGACTGTACATTCCTGGCCAAAAGTCTGCTACTGTCATAGGTCTTGATTTGAGGAATAAATTTCTGAGAATGTACGTTTGGAGTACAGCATTGTAGGGCAGTGAAACATGAACTGTGGGAAAACCGAAACTCAAGAGAATCGATGTATCTGAGTCATGGTTACACAGAAGAATGCTGAAAATTTGGTGGACTGATAAGGTGAGGAATGAGGAGGTTATCCGCAGAATCGCCGAGGAAAGGAACATACGAGAAACACTGACAAGAAGAAAGCAGAGGATGATAGGACATTTGTTAACACGTCAGGGAATAACTTACGCGGTGCTAGAGGGAGCTGTAGAGGGTAAAAACAGTAGAGCGAGACCGAGAGTGGAATAGATCCTTCAGATAATTGAGTATATTTAAGATAGGAAAATTATATAACCGACATTTGTATCTGCTTGTGAATCGATTCTACTGCCGCCAAAGTAAATTCCCCGTTAGGACATTGAACTCAAGGTAAGAAAATTTGGGGCTCGCGCAGGGCCGAAAAAACAGTAATTTTTCCCTCGCTCCATCTGCAAATATGAGGAAGGCACACTACACCACGAAGATGACGTGCTACAGACGCGAAATTTAACTGACAGGAAGAAGATGCTGTGATATGCAAATGATTAGCTTTTCAGAGCATTCACAAGAGGCTGGCGCCGGTGGCGACACCTACAACGTGCTGACATGAGGAATGTTTCCAAACGATTTCTCATACAAAAACAACAGTTGACAGGCGTTGCCTGCTGAAACGTTGTTGTGATGCCTCGTGTAAGGAGGAGAAATGCGTACCATCACGTTTCCAGCTTTGATAAAGGTCGGATTGTAGCCTATCGCGATTGCGGTTTGTCGTATCGCGACATTGCTGCTCGCGTTGGTCGAGATCCAATGACTGTTAGCAAAATATAGAATCAGTGGGTTCAGGAGGGTAATACGGAACGCCGTGCTGGATCCCAACGGCCTCGTATCACCAGCAGTCGAGATGACAGGCATCTTACCCGCGTGGCTGTAACGGATCGTGGAGCCACGTCTCGATCCCTGAGTCAACAGACAACAACCAACCAACAACCATCCAACAGTTCGACGACGTTTGCAGCAGCATGGACTATCAGCTCGGAGAATATGGCTGCGGTTACCATTGACGCTGCATCACAGACAGGAGCGCCCGCGATTGTGTACACAACGACGAACCTGGGTGCACGAATGGCAAAACGTAATTTTTTCGGATGAATCCAGGTCCTGTTTACAGCATCACGATGGTCGCATCGGTGTTTGGCGACATCGTGGTGAGCGCACATTGGAAGCGTGTATTCGTCATCGCCATACTGGCGTATCACCCGGCGTGATGGTATGGGGTGCCATTGGTTCCACGTCTCGGTCACCTCTTATTCGCATTGACGGCACTTTGAACAGTGGACGTTACATGTTAGATGTGTTACGACCTGTGACTCTACCCTTCTTTCGATCCCTGCGAAACCCTACATTTCGCCGGCCGCGGTGGCCGTGCGGTTCTAGGCGCTACAGTCGGGAACCGCGGGACTGCTACGGTCGCAGGTTCGAATCCTGCCTCGGGCATGGATGTGTGTGATGTCCTTAGGTTGGTTAGGTTTAAGTAGTTCTAAGTTCTAGGGGACTGATGGCCTAAGATGTTAAGTCCCATAGTGCTCAGAGCCATTTGAACCATTTTTTGAAACCCTACATTTCAGCAGGATAATGCACGACCGCATGTTTTCAGGTCCTGTACGGACCTTTCTGGATACAGAAAATGTTCACTGCTGCCCTGGCCAGTACATTCTCCAGATCTCTCACCAATTGAAAACGTCTGGTCAATGGTGGCCGAGCAGAGAGAGATAAAAAGGATGAATTCATGTATAAACGAGTGTGATATGGAGTGACATACAGGGACATACAGTGATTGAATCACAATGTGACCAGTGCATAAGATGAATTGCTGTCTTGCCCACGTGACTTTAATAGACGATACGGTTTAGTTTATAATATTGTTATGACACACTGTCCCTTAAAGGTGGGACTGATCGCAAACAAACCTTTTTTTCAATTCCCATTGTCCACATATGCCAGTGATTGTAACGATCAGAGGAGTGCCATCCCCTGCAAAGTATTTTTGAATAAGCCCCTCTTCAGCATATCCAACAGTGGTGATCTAGCAGGTTGCAGTGTTTGAGGTTGGACATCATAATTAAACGCGATGGCTTGGGCACCATTTGATAGCAGATGCGATCTCGGTATGATACGACACACTTGATGACCCCAGCTGCACATGGATAAGGATATTAAATGTCGTAGTTGATAAATATCAGATACTAATAATGCCGCTAGTTAAATGTTTACCTGAAATTTCATCGATTTAATAACTGGAATATTGTAGTTTGGCAACTTGTACGTTAGATATCATGCATTAAAGCCACCTAGGAGCAATTCACCTGGAACAATTGCAGGGTAACTTTAATCTCATGCCACGATGCTTAAAGGCTCAAATTACTGTAGGTGATAAATTCAAACCTTACTAAAGATTCAAAGTTACAAGTAATGTTCATTTCTTAATTGTGTTACAGTGTCACAGCCCACCGTTTCAGCAAAAGTAAGAATAAATTGTGTGAAAGCCACCGTGAACTACAGCCTCAGCAGCGACAAGCTGGTAGCCACAATGTGGCGACATGTGGGTCAGAATAAATATGGATGTAAGGGGATTGCCAGACAAGGCTAACCGCCCTCAGTGGTAAACTGCGTACTAAAACGATAGCAACCGTGGGTGGCAGTTCGATGTTACTACAGCGGAATCTATTGTAACGGGCAATGTGACTAGGTGCCAGGTGTTACAAATGTGTCTGAAGTTTGAGGCAGAGGCAGTCTCGTCGCCCAAGTCCAGCGGCCCCACATCCAAGCCTGGGACATTCCCGACGCCAGGACAACTGGACGTCTCCAGCAGCAGCCACGGTATCAACCAGAGGTTCGAGACTGCTCTGAGCCTGTCAGCACTGACAGCACTGACAGCACTGACAGCACCGCCAACCTGCAGTCTGCACCTTGCCTGGCAGCACTGAGTTTCCTTACTGCAGCTTAGTACCACAGCACCAGCTGCCATCTGTTTCCTTCCAGGGAGGAGTGGGTCGAATCCTACACGCAGCAGTCTCCATACATCACTGTGGTGCCCATCTGAGGAGCTAAGGGGCCTTCCCAGGCACCATCGCTGGCGTCACAGCTCTGGCCTATAGAATCCACGGAATATCTATGAGCCCAGTGGAAGCAGTGCTACCTATGAAGAAGTCATTATTCAATATCTGTACATGCTCTGTAATGGCTGGGCGAGGCAAAACATGCCTAACTCGTTTGACCCTGGCTGGCACTGATGTAAGGGCAGTGACTGTGATAGTGGCCTCCATCCTGGTGAGAGGATGCTGCATAGAAATGCTGACGCCAAGCCCATGGGCAGTCAGGGGCCTCTGTAGGCCATGCATGGTAATGACGTCAGTGACGCGCAACTGCTCCGTCGGCCAGTGCGCCTGGGATGACTTTTGAGCTCGACGTGTGGCCCTCACATCTTGGTGCTGCTGCTGGACTTCAGTAATGAGAATATCTCTGCTTCAAAGTTGAAAGGTATTTACGTCACTACAAGGCGCATTTGATTCATTAAAATCTGGAACCTAGTCATATTGCCAATAAAAAGAGACTTGATCTTGTGTGGTGAAACTGATCCACCCACTACAATATTCCTGCTGCATGGTGCTGTTTTCTGCTGTGAGTGAGCAATTTTTCTTGTAGTCCCCTACCGTGTAACCACACTGTGGCTACGAGCCTGTGGTTTCCTATTGAAATTATGTTTACCCTTAACGATATATGAAAGTAGTATCTGTTCCCGAAAGAACGGATACTAAGTAGTATCTGTTCCTGAAAGAGCAGATACTATTGACGACCGTGCAGCTTCTCTAGAATGAAATGATAATTAAATCGACACCCTAGCTGCAAACAGGCGGGAATGTGCAAGGGATAAGTCCTTGCAGGCGCACTATCCTTAGTGCCCTCGTTGGCTCAGATGGATAGAGCGTCTGCCATGTAAGCAGGAGATCCTGGTTTCGAGTCCCAGTCGGGGCACACAGTTTTAACTGTCCCCGTTGACTTATGTCAACACCTGTATGCAGCTAGGGGTATTCATTTCAATGTAATTTCATTCTAAGAAGCTGCAGGGTCACCGATGGTACCTGTTCTTTCGGACATGTCCGAAAGGACAGATACTATAGTTAAGGCTTACCGGCCATTTGACCGTCTTCTTCTGTGCGGATGCACAAACAAACTCTTACGGGAATTGGCAAAAAGCCGCGAGTAATGTGTATAATGGGCAGGGACACTATGAATATAGTGCGGGACAATAAGTTGGGAATGTGCGTCTCACGGGAGGCGTGCCAGAGATAAGTCCCTGCAGTCGCACTATCCTCTGTGTCCTCGGTGGCTCAGATGGGGAGAGTGTCTGCCATGTAACCAGGTGATCCCAGGTTCGAGTCCCGCTCGAGGCACACAGTTTCAACAGTCCCCGTTGACTTATATCAACGCCTGTAGGCAGCTAGGGGTATTCATTTCAATGTAATTTCATATACATACTTTTTCAGTAGAATTACAATTCCTGCCCCCCTCCCTCTACAAAGGCTACTACTCTTTTCTATTATGCTGTCAACCACAATTTGATTAATAACTTCCTCCAAAATTTATGGCAGAGATTACAATGTATCAGCGTCAGCCGGAGTCAACTGAGTGAGGTGTATTTTTCCTCCCAGAGCTATGATGAAGCTTGCACAGAGATTGAATAAAGCCTTCGTTATTGTCAGCAAATGTTCCACTGGGCCCTCCTGTCCATCACCGCCAACACATACCCCTCCCAGCTCATCTTGTCTGAAGAAACATAGTCACTTGCGCTCCTAGTTTTATTTATTTAGTATTAAATTAATGGCCGATAGTTGGCATTTTCATTACAATAATTTATGACTCAAAATGGCCACCAACTAGTGCACTTTCATTCATGTTTGCCCAGATGCCCAACTGTGGTCAGCTTAATCTTGCTTACAATAGTTTAAGCTTGCTCCAAAATTGTTAGTCTCTCCTTCCCAAGCCTTGTCTCTTGCAAAACGTTACTATTCCAAATGATTCACACTACAAGCCTCACCCCCCCCCCCCTTCCTCGCCGCACACACACACACACACATTGCTTAATCACTCCTTAGGTACCCAGAATCATCGGATGGGACTTAGCACTTATGCTCTGAACATAGGTCGATCAACATCATCGTCAGCAGACCAAATTCTAATTATATTCACAACCTCCAGCTTAATATTGCGTCAAAGGGTACTTCCTACAGTTTATGATGGTGTTTACCGTTTTGGAGTTATTTGTTACAACTCTGAAAAATTCTCCCACGCTTTTCATGAATACATAATTTAAGTGCAAATTCAGCAAGCACATCATTGTATGATGCTATTTACAGTTTTCGGGAAACTTGTTAAAATTTTAGAAATTTTCTCACATTTTTCAAGAAGGTACAAGTAAATATAAGGGTGTAAATGTTCAAAACAATGTCACCACAGTACATGGCCTGCAAGCACAAGTAAATGTTTAATAGCTGATGTCAAAGTGCAACTGTATATCCCACTGCACCAAATATGCTCTTGCTATTTTAACTGTTAAAAAACTCTGGCTATCCCAACACTATAAACAATGGCAGGAATTTTCCTACACTGAGATAGGAGAGATATGCACTTCGTTACATCTTCCACATAAGCACTGCACCCAGCTGAATACATACAGTTTACGAAGGAAAAAAGGAGGAAAACACATATAAAAACCATTTATTTTAATGTTCCCTTTTTATGGGTATTACAGTGCTGTTTCATAGGAAGTAGTCCATTCAAATTGACATTTTTCAGCAAACTGAAATGTTTATCACAGTAGTCATGGAAGTAAACTCATCACTCTGAATCACTGATGACAGTTGGTCACAGGTATCGTTGCTTTATGAAACGAATTGTAGTCATCTGCTTTCAAATTATAGAACTCTTCCATAAGTGTTCATAAATCTCAGTAATCACTTTACACACATTTTCAGATTTACATCACTCAAACATGTAATATGCGTCAACACTCGCCATCTCAGTGAATCCGTAGTCTTCTAGCTATATATATCCCGGTATAACTTGTTCCAAGATAATTAGCATGGCTGGACTTAGTAGATTCCCTGAATGCATGTAAGTCCTACAAGCAACATACTCCATTAACAGCGACTTAATGAATGACTTCAATGTTGTGACTTGGCAAGACAGCCAAGCCACTAGGAGGTGAAGCCGAAAGGCACGCGTTTAAGCTCACGCAGGCTGGCGTGAGGTCTGGAACAGTTAAAGGATTTGAGTCTAGCAAATAAAGTACGTAGCTGTTGGAATACTTAACTTTAATCCATAATTGGTGAACATCGGTCTGACGGTACATGCATCACAAGATAAATAGCAATTGATAATGGCGCCTTGCTAGGTCGTAGCAAATAACGTAGCTGAAGGCTATGCTAACTATCGTCTCAGCAAATGAGAGCGTAATTTGTCAGTGAACCATCGCTAGCAAAGTCGGCTGTACAACTGGGGCGAGTGCTAGGAAGTCTCTCTAGACCTGCCGTGTGGCGGCGCTCCGTCTGCAATCACTGACAGTGGCGACACGCGGGTCCGACGTATACTAACCGACCGCGACCGATTTAAAGGCTACCACGTAGCAAGTGTGGTGTCTGGCGGTGACACCACATTCAAAATGTTGAACGATGCTACATTGCTCAGAACTTACAGTATACACTCACAGGCTGTGCTTAAATTTACTGCTAATACTATTATCCTATTTTTATGCCATTTAACTTCTAGCATCATAGACTTATTCGTTGTTTCATGCAGTATCTACATGAGTGATAGTGATGAACCACCTGTGGGGCTCTACGTGTGATTTTTTTGTGTTTTTAACAGTGAATGTTATACAGTAACGGTGGTTGGAAGTACCGTTGTCTCAGCTGAGTAAGATCTCTCACAGGATGAATGTGTCGAAACGCACAGCATAGAAGTACCTCTTCTTCTGCTCCTCAATGCAGGTGGCATTTCAGTATTAGTAGCAGTGGTTTTATGTTAGTAGTTCCTTGCGGGAAAGGTATATCAACCTCAGGCACGAGATGTGAAAATAATGCTGTGTAGCTCAACCTACTTTTTAAACATCAGTAGTAGCAAATGTCTCAGTTCTGCCCAGTGGTAGCTTTCAAAAATTCTCGATGTAGTGATCCCAGGGTCAAGATGAGCGGGTTCCTTTATGTGAAAGTTTAGTGCGGATTCGTGCCATATTAAGTGGAATCAGTCAAACTCCTTAGCGCTAGTAGGTGAAGGTATGAAAGCCTCAAGAGACTTTCCTGGGATGATCAAAAGTTTTAATGAAAAGCAGAACAATCACATACGGGCGAAGTTTGAAATTTTAATGTATGCCACGCTCTAGACAAGTTGTTACGCTGGCAGCGACAGATATACAGATTCTACGAGAAAACGTGAACCAGTTTCATCGTTGAGCAGTATGACACATACTATGTGTCGCTAGAAACGAATTGTATACATATTCAAAAGCAGATGTGAACCAGGTTGATGAAGTTAGTATCCAAAACTCATAATACATCAGAAGAAATCATTGCTCATCTCTATTTACGCATTCTGTGCATCAGTACATTGAAATATGTATGAACCAATCACGCTGATTTGGACGCTGGACTATAGTTCTATTTATGTATGTCTCTATATCCTACCATATATAAGAAAATAAAATGAAAGTGTAAAATCCCTTGGATCCTAATGTAAAAAATAGCCACCAGCAAGGCTGAGTTGATAAAACAACTTCATCACAAGGACTTTGTAGTAACTGAATGGTCTGGCAAAAATGTTGGAAATCACAAGAAGAAGAAGAAGAAGAAGAAGAAGAAGAATGAGAAGAAGAAAAAGGAGAATAATAGTCCACTCCCTCCCAATTCTTACTCAATGTCTAGTTGTAGTTTAAACGGATTTGTAGACGCGAAAAGGAACAATGTACTTTCCTACTCTTAAGTATCATGTACAAATCACAGTGTTATACTGAAAACTAGTTACATGCGGCTACAAGGTAGAAAATATCGCCATCGAGTGAGTTTAACAAATTCTTATAAGATTTAAGTGATATGGTACTAAAAGCACGAATTAAATACATGTCATAATGTATGTGGTAACAGCTGGGATCAATTAGCACGGTATACACAGTTCACAATATTCGGAGCGTTCAACCATGTAACATTAAGTCTAGATGCTAGTGTAACTTGGTACTTTAGATGTTGTATAGCAAAGTGTAAGGAATAAGATTCTTTTTATATATACCGTTAAACAGTATAATTGCACCATATAATTACAGGATGTTATTTTACCCTGATGCATTATATGGTGCGATATATTCTATTATTACTACTAAGTGTCACCTAGGGGTTGATATAACATCTATCCTGTTTACTTTAGTCTCCAAAGTCTTCATTCAGCTATTAAGCGAAGACGAGTACGCATAATCGGAACAATATGCGTGGCATTTTAGTTTCTTAGAAACATGCACTCGATTAAAACGTGACCCAGTTGTGACGGTTTCATCTATAACTGGCAAAATGTACTTGTGTGACAAGTACACAGTTGAAATTCCCAGGAAAATTAAAACAGTGCCGAAAAGAGACTCGAATCTGCGAATTATAACCTTTTTCGGGCGCAGGATTTTGTTTTGCAAGGAAATTTCAAATTGGCTTACATTCCACTGCAGAGCTGAAAGTCTTTCTAGAAGTACATACATATCAACGTGCTGTTAAGACTAGATCTTCGTTTTCAATTGACATTGTTTCTTGCCATGATGTGGACATAGGATTTACAATCTCAAAAATTTACTTAGATGATTTGCATTAAGAATGGCTTAGCAGGTATGTCAGCAGTGTGCGTTAGAAGCTGTAGGGATTCACTATCTCTCTGTCCACAGAGAAATGTTCCACACAACGACTGAGCAACGTTTCATTCCTAACTGATGATTCATTCAAGCTGGTTGTGGCGAAAATTATTACTTGCCTTAATGTTAACTTGAGTTTTCGTTATGAAATCTAGATATTTATGTGGTATGTTGAAGGAGAGGCCAAGTAGAAACGTTTTTTGAGTTAATTTTGGATATGTAGAAATTTCGAACTTTTTGCTTCGCGTTTGTCTGATGACTGAATTACAATCCATTCGTATTTGATGATTCATTTGTGATCCTCTATTACCAGTAAACAACAATGGGGAGAATATATATATATACGCTTTTTTAATTTCTCACTCATAACGAATAAATAACTGTCAGAGGCCACAGTTGCCTCCGGAAATATTTTGCAGTTTAAGGTCTTGTTTTGGAAAATCTGGGCTACTATTATGGAATCTATATGAAATATTTGAGTGATTCCAGGTGTCTTCCAAGTATCAGCCTAGCCTCATGATGTTCTCCAAACTAATTATAGCACATGTCATATCACTTTAATTCATCCTGAAGTATAGTAAAATCTTTTTGGAGAAAAATGTTCACCATGTGTTTCAGAATACAATAGATAAACTTTTATTCAATGCACAAGGTTAGTATGAACTCTACAGAGAAATTTTCGGGCGTATGTGGGAGGTGTTATTAACGTGCTTTGACATCAGAAACCTACGATCTCCATTGTCTAATTACGGAGTCATTTGATAAGAGTGTAACTCATGTATTCTCTTTTGGATTGCGATGAATTAACACTATTAACAAAAACAGGTGACTCAGGCGTTCTTATGTTCAGACGTCTGTAGTGGCGTGGCCAGAGGAGAAAGCAACCAACTGATTAAAAACATTTAAGATCAATGCAACTCTCAGGTGACATTCACACGATCCCACTGCAGTACTATTGGGGACATAGTGAATTTTCTGTTCTGTTGTTCTAGAGAGGTTTTTGTAGAAAGCAGGTGCTCAAAGTGTTGACTTACATGGCCATGACAAGAAACGATGGACTATCAGATATGTTCCAACAAGGCATGTTTTTGCTTTAGTCTAGAGATGTTTTTGTAGAAAGCAGGTGCTCAAAGTGTTGACTTACATGGCCATGACAAGAAACGATGGACTATCAGATATGTTCCAACAAGGCATGTTTTTGCTTTAGTCGTTCACCGGCTACAACCAGTTCTTTAGCCGTTTTCACTGGATTTATGTAAATGATCCTTCAGCCTTTTATCTTGTGACTGGATTGCCTGTGTAACTATCAGTACACTTATGCCCAGGCAATGTACAAATTGACACTCAAGTATGGATGATACCGTTCGTCAATGCCTGTTAACGGTGGTGTGACATAGGGATACGAATTATTAACGTCTCATGATCTACAAAAACTGTAAGGGGAAATAATTTGTTGATGCCTTCTTCCGTCTGATAACGAGACCACAAGTTCTGTATATCATACCACCCCTCAATAAACTGTGAAGGTTTGTCACTAGAATAGGCATACACTATGTAGGAAGGTAATGGCTCGGTTGATACATTCAATACCACTGGTAATTGCTTAAAACTAAAATGACATTACCTGTGAAGAAAAGGACAAGCGTTACTAATACTTTTGTAAGGCGTATTTCTATTACTCACCGTTGATTAATCTTAATTGTATTGCAAGTAGTAAAGAAAAATCTCGTCAAAATACATTAAAGGTATTTACTAGTTTTAGTTTGTCATAAGAACATTGGGAGAACATGTCAGATACGAAATACAGCTAAAATTCTGTCAGATGAATACACATAGGGAATACAGATCACACACATTTCTTCGTGTACTTTAGTAACAAAACATAATTGGGAGAACTTGTCAGATACGAAATAGAGCTAAATTTCTGTCACATAAATACATTTAGGGAATAACATCACACACGTTTCTTTGTTTAGTTTAGTAACAAAACATTCGGATATGTTTGTGAATAACTGTTCTTCGTTGATGGCTTAAGTGTCAACTATACGACAATTAGTCCTTACAATATATCTTTATATCTTTCAGATGTAAGAACAAATGGTACCAAGAACTTTAAATGTGCTCATAAAATTCCTTTACTAACGAAGACTGGCGAGACGTATTTCAAGTAGGACAATGAATACCGATTCCAGGATGACATAACGACAGCTTCGTCAAACTTTTTTGGATCGTTCATCGCTTCTGCGTAGTCCGCGCCGTGTTTCTCGGAAGTGACGATGATTCCACTTACGGCGCTAAAGAAAACGCCGATTACTAAGCAGTGGTCCGGTTACTGATGAACACTGTAATGCCACCAAACAGTCAGTAATTAGGTAAATTTATAGAGATTAGCGTGGTTCTCACAAGTAAAGGGCACATAGTCTATCTTGTTATTTTCCTGTTTGCTTTATTGCTAGATTTCAAATTATTCTATGGTAAATTATTAATACCAGAAGGCGAAAGGTGGTTTAAAATGAAGGGCCGTGCTAGAACACTGAACAGCATGTAGACCCTCTACAGGTAAGCAGAGGGTAATGGAAGTAGTTGTAGTCGAGTGAAAAGGCGGTCGTACGTAGGGAGTTTTCAGCAGTGGAAGACAGACATACGTATCAATTCAGGATGAAGAAAGACAGAATATGCCACTGGTGCCAACTAGCAGTAAGTGTACTCAAAGTCACTTGTCATGAAATCTGAAAATTATTTCGTCATTCACCACTGAAGTAACATGACTAGCGTGTAATTCAGACGGAAACTAAACATATCCTACACTAGCAGAATACAGGGTGTTCTGCAGCGATAATCGCCCACCGACGCTGCAGTAGGCCCGCTGAAAGATCTTGTTTGTACTCGAAGAAATCGCCATGTTGTTATAATCATCCTCTAACATTAGAAGAGGGAGCTTTCAGTGTGGTTCCACCTCTATCCTCTTACTCATTTTTTTTTCGAAGAGACTGTCACAACAAATTTCACTACAATAAGGAATTTCAAGAGACAGGATCCATGTTAGACAAGAAAAGGTCTAGATAACCAACGCATTCAACTGAAGATAAATCATTGGTTAACAGATGAAATATTTCAGCTGATCGACGTAAGGAGGAAGTACAGAAAGACTCAGGGAAATTCAGGAACACAGAAACACATGTTGTTGTGGATTGGCAAGACAGCCAACCCACTATGAGAGGAAGCCGAAAGGCACGCGTTTTAGCTCACGCAGGCTGGCGTGAGGTCTGGAACAGGTCAAGGAAATGAGACTAACAAAAAACGTACGTAGCTGCTGGAATACTTAACTTTAATCCATAATTGGTGAACATCGCTCTTGACGGTACATGTTTTACAGCATCAATAGTAACTGGTAATGGCACCTTGCTAGGTCGTAGCAAATGACGTAGCTGAAGGCTATGCTAACTATCGTCTCGGCAATTGAGAGCGTAATTTCTCAGTGAACCATCGCTAGCAAAGTCGGCTGTACAACTGGGGCGAGTGCTGGGAAGTCTCTCTAGACCTGCCGTGTGGCGGCGCTCGGTGTGCAATCACTGATAGTGGCGACACTCGGGTCCGACGTATACTACCGGACCGCGGCCGATTTAAAGGCTACCACCTAGCAAGTGTGGTGTCTGGCGGTGACACCACACATGTCACTTAGGAATGAAATAAAATGGCCACATGAAAAGGAAATGATTGTCGAAAGAACTCATTCATTATATGGAAAATTCAAAAAAAAAAATCGTTGAAGTAAAAAGCAAGAATGGTAACGTTAACGCCGCGCGGGATCAGCCGATCGGTCTCAGGCGCTGCAGTCGTGGACTGTGCGGCTGGTCACGGCGGAGGTTCGAGTCCTCCCTCGCGCATGGGTGTGTGTGTTTGTCCTTAGGGTAATTTAGGTTAAGTAGTGTGTAAGTTTAGGGACTGATGACCTTAGCAGTTAAGTCCCATAAGACTTCACACACATTTGAACATTTTTTGGTAACGTTAATAACAGTGCAATGGGAGTGCCACTGTCAAATTCAGAAGAGATCTGACAGATGGTATGAGTGCATTGAATGCTTCTACTATGAGTTGGCTGCTAGTCTCTCTTGGTTATGATAATTCTGCTTACCTGCACTCCTATTTTATTTTTCTTTATTGGACCAACTACTGCATTACCTATATTTTATTTCGTATTTATAACGTTGTATACATCTGACTAAAAATTCTGTTCATCCTGCCACCAAACTTCACTAATCCCCATTGTATGCAACTTCAAGCTATCCATTTTCTTTTAGGGGATCTAACATTTCACACTCCGACCCGTAGAATGTCAGTATTGTTTCTCCTGACTGTAGAAATAGGTACCGCTTTGGAGAGATAATGCACATTCCACTACAGGAAATGAAACAGTTCAGGTTGCCGCATGAACGTGATATCGTCGGATGAATAAGAAGTACGCTGTCATCACATTTCATTGCGATCATATCTTGGGTTGACCAGAGATGGAACACTTCTTTTCCAATTCAGGTGCAAGCATTGGGCTTTTCACTTGAGGCTATATCCCGCATATAACAGAAAAAAACTCGTGTCGACAAAACACGCACCTTCTTGCGGCAGCTGTAGATGACACGGATCGGCAGTAACTATAACGGAGCAAGAAGCTGTAACAGAGCAGCACTGTATCCGAATTGCAGTTGTGTTAGAAAAGTGTCACGTGGCTTAAGAAGCGAAATAAGCACGATGAAGTCAAAAGCAGTGGTCCTCAAACCAATCTAACACATATCATCCGGAACCACGAACTAGCTATAGGGACAAATAGCTGAAACCTTGTATCAGCAAATCTGATATACCAGTTGACACTGGAGCTGCAACATGGCTGTTAAACGCTCCAAATATTGAAAATGTTTGTCAAAACTGTCTAGTTGTGTTTTACGTTGGTACATGCCTACAGCCATCTTCGATTGCTTGGAAAACATGTGGCAAAAAATACTGCTGGAGAACACCTCACCTTTCACTCAGATACTGATGAATCAGAATCTTCTTCAAAAGCTGGAAGAACTGAATCTACTTGGGTAACTGTACCCATGTGCCGGCGGGATTGGCCGAGCGGTTCTAGGCGCTTCAGTCCGGAACCGCGCTGCTACTACGGTCGCAGGTTCGAATCCTGCCTCAGGCATGGATGTGTGTGATGTCCAAAGGTTAGTTAGGTTTAGTTAGTTCTAAGTCTAGGGCCCGATGACTTCAGATGTTAGGTCCCATAGTGCTTAGACCATTTGAACCATTTTTGTACCCATTTGGGGAAATGTCACTTCTACGAGGTTCTGCAGACGACATGTATTTTCTGCACAACATCAAGCAAAATATTTTATGACTTACACAAAATAAGATTAGTAGGATGAATAGTGATACTGCTGAAAAAGAAAAGTTCAGTCTTACCTGAAAATCAACCAGGCAGACTTCTGAAACTTCTCCATTCACATATTTAAACATCATGTTGTTCTTCCAGCAGTCACCGTGAGTCAAAACTGAAAGATTTGTTTGCGTCTTGATCTGCTCCATTCTTTCATATGCAACGTCGAGAAAGCATTCAGCCAATACCCTGTATCTTTCCGAATATTGCTCGTAGCCAGAACATTTGTCTAACTCGTTTGCTAGTGCTTTGAATGATATTTTGGCTCCAGGTGCCAAATGCTGCAGAAAGTTTTCCTCTGTGAACATGTGTACACAGAACTTCTCCTTGTAGCGGGGCTGTTTAGTGAGCAGGTAGGCTGAAGCGGCGTGCAGCCGAGCGTATGCTCGCAGCGTCACTGCACAGGGTTTCAAGTCTAGCGGTTGGCCAGCCTGAGCCAGCCTGAAGCCAGTAGGTGAGAGGTCCTCCAGCACGATGTAAGTCGCGGGCTCCCGGCCCCATTGGTAGCAACTGGCTCCCAGTGGCCGGAACTCTTCACCCTCCAGCACAGCCAACTGCTCATGGATCTTTGGCATGACATCGAACAACATTTCTGCTTCGACCTTGAAAACATCGCATTTTTCTGTCAGATCCTTCAGCTGACCAGACTCAAGAACTGTTTTCACTATCAGGGTTTTCTTCTGAATCTTCTCATTGCCTTCATAGCTCAGGAACACAGTGAGTCTGAACTTGAGACTTCCATAGCCAAGTCCTTCAGCATTTGCGTACTCGACATTCATCGAGTCAACGGTAATTTCCTTTCGTTCTGCTTTCTTCAAAACAGATTCTATGAAATCGTGATTTAACCATGAAGGTGGCGGAACTCGCGTATCAGTTGATAATTCCATGTTGTTAATTGTCTCAGATCCATATCTGTGGACAGAATGAATCACCTCATTGTAAGATACATGAGCAAGAGGCACTGGACCCAGAGGTATGCATAATGAAAATGGGGCAGTGAATGACACATACTATCTTCTGTAATCATCTGCTCTCTCTCTCTCTCTCTCTCTCTCTCTCTATCTATCTCTCGTCACGACGCACACACACACACACACACATACAAGCACACACTCACACACACAGACATCTACACAAAACACATCATCCCCTATGCACATCATGTATGTGAGTTCCGAGAAGTCCTCGTACCCCCTTCACGTTATGCATTTAGGAAAATGTGTACTTGTTTTATTGTATCTGTGCATTAAAGCTAGAAAAAGGCATTTTTGTTAGTATTGTTTTGACAGACTGTTATAGTCATTCTGTTTTGAAGTCATGGCAATTAGTGATGTGATGAGTCAGCATTAACTGGACACAGAAACAGCTGTTGTGTTCACTCCATAAAGCAATATTGTAATGGGAATCGAAATGTGCATAGTACGTTATTTTAACACCAGTTATAAGATGAGTGAATTCTTTACATTAATGAGAGAGAATGTTCAGTTGAAGGGCTATAATAATTTATTCATGTGATAATAATTGCATAATACTTGTTCCCAAGAGAGCAGCTGAACCTCAAGGACAGCTTTCAACATTCCATAACATTTGCGAACGCACTGTTATTAGTTGATGTTTGCCAACGAAATATCTGACAACGAGATGGAGCAGCGAGTTGAAACCGGCGTTGTTTGTTGGCACTGTTTCCAAGTACAGTGCCTCGGGTATGTCTATTAGTCTCTGAAGAGTTCAAGATATATGAAAGTTCATAAAGGAGGAAACTAATTCCTTTTTTGTCTGTGGAAAATGCCCATTAAATGTAAAAGTAGGAAAAGAACCCACCTCATTTTCCGATTTTCGTCGGGATATCGCGATGATACCTTTTTGGACTAAGGTACGCGAATGGAAATTCCTGTTTGGACTTCTGTGTGTACAGTAGGACAGAGCTGCAGCACACTTGCCCTTAATGTGTCTCAGTTCCTTATGCACAATTTGAAGACTCCTGGTTTTGGTATGGTTCAGCAGTGTTTTCAGCACCATTGAAATGGGCACCACGAGGCCTGGACATTACGACGTCAGAATAACGAGAATACGAACGTCCCATGTGCCTCGACGTCAGTAGAATACTAACGGACATTTACGTGACAGAATTAAGGATATCTTTCGAAATGTAACATATGATATACTGCACAAGATGTCAAGGGAGACAGTAAACACAGCGCTATCAAAAATTATCTGCGAAGGCCTGCATCAATAAAAGTATAGATATCAAACGCGTTTGAGCATCCATGTCACACATGGCACCATCGCCATATTCCTTGAATTGTAATACATTTCATATTTGATGAATACAAAAATCATGTACTGTAAATGTATTAACATAGTTTATTGCGCTGAACATACATCAGGCACAAACCTGTGCAAAAATAATAAGGAACCTTTGCAACAGGCGAGTGAACACTGCAAAAGTTGTAGATATATGTTTGGGGAAACAATGCGTATGTCAAATATGTTAAGGGTGTTCTCAGCACTGTAGCTGTGAAGAAACGATGCACAGTGAAAGCACGTCTCAATACGTGAAACGTTTTACATTTTAACTTTTATAACAGGTACGTAACTGAGATAAAGTTAATAATATTTATATTACGATAACTTTTCCTGTTTCTTAAGTGGAACCGAAAACGCTATGGTGAGGATAGGACTCTTGTAAGCGAGAGTAGGAAAACACAAAATTATTTTGAGGTGTGGTGTTACTGGCGCATCAGTTCCTCTTTTTTTTTATATAGTCCTTTTGTGACTGGTTTAGTGCGCAGTGCGACCCGACAAGAATTCATCTCCTGCGCCGACCTCTTCGTCTCACAGTAGCACTTGCAGACTTAAATTATCTGCTGGATACGTTCCAGTTTCTGCCTGTCCACAGCTCGTGGTCTAGTGGCTAGCGGTGCTACCTCGATCAAGAAGTCCCGAGTTCGATTGCCGGCCGGGTTGGGGATATTCTCTGCCCGAGGTCTGGGTGTTTGTGTTGTCCTTATCGTTTTCTCATCATCTTCATCATTTGTGACAGTGACTAGACTGGAATGTGAAAAAATGGACTGTGTAAAAATTGAGACTTAACGAGCGCTGATGACCTCTCAGTTGAGAGCCCCACAAATCAAACATCATCACATCAGTGTCTGCCATCCTCTACAGCTTTTCGCGTTCGTAGCTCACTCTAGCAACACGGAATCTATTCCGTGGTGTCTTACCAGATGTCGTACTATCCTGCCCCTTCCTCTTGTCAGTATTTTCGATAAATTCCTTTCCTTTGTGGTGTTACGGCTATGTAGGCGAAATAATCGTCCGCCTTTGTTTGCGAAGCTGTGCGGCCCCTGGGCAGATAGAACTAGGCGAGCCACGTGCATTGATAAGGGACAGGATGTGGCAAAAATCCCGAAGCTGAGCAGGCATTTGGACGGCTGTTACTCGAATGTCCTTTGTGCAGGAGATGCTCCAGGAAATGGCAGGGTGTCCACAAACCTTAAAGATGACTAAGTTACAGTTCTTTGAAATTCGACTATAACTCAAAGTCACATATTTTCGCGTTCTGAATACATCTCCGATCTTCGAAAAATAAGGCACATCCAAAGACACAACAATATCTCAACATCTATAAAACCATAGAAGATAATATTTAACATTTACACAATGTTTCTTAGAATTAACAACTTTTAATGGTTTAGTGCTATTTCACGAACGGTATTTCAGATGATAGCATTGAACTATAGTTACCATCCCTGAAAGCTACGTATCTGTATCTATTTCATTTATTGATTTACAACGTGTTTTTACATCTTTTTCATTTCGCAAATGTTTGTCAGAGCATCATACACTCCACATTTACACAGAAAAAGAATGCAGTATGAATTCCTCATAATTTGTTGTACTTGTGGTTTTATTTCATGAATAGTTTATTGGTTTGCCAGTAACTTCATTCAAATGTTTATTCCGAGTGCTATTAAAAATTACGCTAATTTAAATGAGGTCAATCGTAAGTGTTAGCAGACACCGCCGTTATAAAAGAACTCCAGAAGGCTTTTCTGACAAGGAGGCCTAAGTAATTGTTTAAACTATATTGTACGACAATGCGTTGTCATTTAACGCCACTGCACTTGCACAAGAATGCTAGCTTATTTATTTATGAACCTTCTATTACGTTTATTTATTGTAAAATCTCTGAATGTATGCGAATGTTTATAATATTGTTTTATTTGAATAGAGCTATAATATATTAGTTTAATGCGGAGAAGTGGTCAAGTGAGTCAAATCACATCTGTAGAGGTTGAGAACGACATGTTGCTGGTGGGCACGACCTTCAGCTAATGAGAGTTGGACAGTGGCGGAACACTGCTGGAGTCAAGTGGAGACCTGGACTTTCTGAGTGAGGTGCTCGAGGGAGCGATTCTGTGCACTTTATGTCGAGTTCTGGATGGGAGCAAACCCGCCTCTGGTAACGAGTGGTATTCGATTGTGGAGGTGATTGATTCTGGGCGGTGAACGGCAGCTAACCTACTTTGGCTTCTGAAGGGACTTAAGATTTCGAGAGGTTTTTAATGTGCTCCAGAGTAGAACTCTAGCTTTTGCTGCTTGATTCACGCAACTGAGAAGGGACACATTGTGAGTTACTATTCTTTGTATAGCGTATGTTAATTTGTGACTAATCATGTTGAACTCAGAACTGTTTCGAGCTGGTGAATATTTGTTGTGCTGTGATCGCGAAATGGACTTAGCTTCCGCATATATTTGATGACGTTTTAGTTTGGGGATTTTGCTACTATTCTCGTAACGTTGTCAACGTAACTTTACTGCACTTCATAAGGCTGGCAGCCTGCCTGGCTGTGTCTTTCTATTGGGCCTGGGGCCCCAGAGCTTTGTAAACAAATTAACATTATCTTATACCGATTCTAGGCGGCCGATTATTTCGCCTAGATAAGCGTAACGTTACACGGCTCGATTCAATGTGTCACATTAGCTGGTTAATTTGGAACTTTTTGTCGCACCAAATTTGAGATACGTAGGTAACATAATAAATACATACATAAGACAATAAACAGAATAGCCTATTTACTTGTTAGGACAATAGCGTTAGTACCTTTGTCGGGGTGTACGAAACAACATGTACGTCCTATAATACGTCACAACATTTTATCATCGTACATTTTCTAAATCTAACACAAATTATAAAAATTGCGGAGTATTATTTAAATGCTCAAATAAACACTTAAATTTAAATAAATTCTCGAGTCAGTTCGTTCTTTTCGAAAAAATTTTTGCGCTTTTCCGCTCATTTGGTAGTACCTTTTGCTTTGACCACAGTGTACAACGTCACTAGCACAAACACAGCATGAGGTATGTTTCCTGACTTCGGAGTTCAGATCGTTCGCAGTTCATCCGCCACTGAAGAAATTCATGACGCCCTTGGCCAAGTACTGCGCCGAACAGGCGTCAAACCGTAGTCACTGTCAGTGCTGGAGGACGATAGCTGTCGAAATACGACGGTGGTTTAGTTACCAATAACAGTATGATTTCCCGAATTCCCATAGATCAGGCACTAAACGCACTCCCCAGTGGAATCGATACATTCATAAGCAGCATAGAAAAAAAGAAGGAAAAACTGGTTTACAACTTAGATGGAAAAAGGTGGCTCTGAGCACTATGGGATTTAACTTCTGAGGTCATCAATCCCCTAGAACTTAGAACTACTTAAACCTAACTAACCTAAGAACATCACACACATCCATGCCCGAGGCAGTATTCGAACCTGCGACAGTAGGCGTCGCGCGGTTCCGGACTGTAGCGCCTAGAACCGCTGCGCCACACTGGCCGACTTACAACGTAGATAAAACATTTGTTTCAGCTCGACATTTCAAACACTTTGTCCTAGTTCACAGAAGAAAATAAGTCTTTGGTACTATGAAATTTGTTCGACACCATAAAACAACAAACAATTTACTATTTTTTTACGATTTTACCCAGTCTAATAAGAAATTTTAAAACCATTATTAACTTATGCAGAATTCATTTACTTAACTTCCCTTTCAACGAACCAATAACTGGACGCTACTTTTATTAATATACTATTTGCAAATGAAAACATTCATCCGCTGAATTACTCTAGTAAACATATCACAAAGTTGTCCTCATGAATGAAAGTACATAAATATATTCAAATTCTTTCCAGTCTAATGAATAGTATAGAGTTATTAAACTAAATATACCCCCAAAACTTTGCTTGTACTTTCCACGTAACTACATGTTCTGTTCCCACATTTACCCAAAACTTTATGAGGTCTGATGACCTCCACGAACAGATACTTTTACTAACAATAATTACAAATAAATTACATATGTCACATGAAAAATTCACCGGAAACACTCCAAGAAATTCATTTACATAACCCTCGAAATTTCACACCCAAACCTTACGTACAGTACACATTGTATTCCAATCTTTCGCAACTAATTACTGTCTGCCGACCTCTGCACACCAAGATTTGTGCGGCCAACACTTACTCTTTTTTTGCAACAAATTGCACGTCCATATTTTATTACATACATCTCAAATTCAAGAACTTACCCCTCACACAAAACAAAAATACCCCCAAAATTCCTACATACTACATTTATACACACTCCAGTCTTCATTCACAAGGTGCAAGTCTGCAACCGTTGCCTGTTATAACACTGTGAGATTTTTCCGAATCTCACTCTTTTACGTTTTTTGAATTCTCAAATTCGAACCCTCTCTCCTTGTTCACCAACGGATTCTTGCGTCTGCGGATAAAATTTGTTAGTACCACCGGAAAACCGTTTTTAGATTCGAGAAATATACACTGTCTTTTTTCATCAACATCGTTTATTTCACTAAGCGGCTGCCCATGTTTAATTTCATCTCTCTCTAAGCAAAGTTCCCTCAAAAGATCATTTTCAGTATCTCTTCCTTCATCTTCCATATTCCTGGTACCCATTATAATTTCAGGACAACCATCAGTTTCACTATCCATGGATAGATTTTCCTGATGTTCCTCCAACTCATCCGTAGGATTTGAAGCATTCTCAAAATCCTTAGTTTCATCGTGCTCGCAAACACCAAATATACTGTCCTCTTCCTCTGAGGTATCTATACCAGTAACAAGTTTGTTTGTGTGGCCATCCTCCGCAGCTAGCATACAAATACTTGCTTTGTAAATAAAACTGCCTTTTCCTGCTGCTTGTTACTTTATTTTTCCCACACGCGTTTCGCCTTCTCCTGTTCTAAGGCATCATTAGTGGGATCTATAACGATACAGTTTTGTTAGTTATAGATTATCAAACAGTTCACTTCGCGATTTTTTGTAAAAAAAAATTACTTACGATTTGATGATCTGCGTTATTTTCAAAACAAGTGACTATATCAGTACCTGTAACATTTTCACGATTAACTATACAACTTCAAACTTCGTACCCCTTACACAAAACCTCACTTATTTCCGCCGAATCACAGGTAACTCGATTGACATCTGTATATTACTCATAAGATTTGTTACTTAAAACATACATTAGACCCCTCGATACTTTATACAAATCACCACCAATAACTTCGTCAACCTCATCCGATACACCACTCAAATTGCCGTTACTGAATTGCACCACATCAGAATTCAAAGTACACTCGAATCCCGCCAAATTCGGATCTATAACTGTCTACGTAACATTTTCTCCCCTCTCAAATTTGTCCGACACTTTGCAGTCTAATCAACTTCTACACGCATTTCTTTCACATTCATCCCTTCACATCCTCTCATAACTCATGCTTTCATCAAGAGCCATTGATTCACTTTTATCGACAGAAATAAATGCACAAACTCCTCTCTCTTAGATATCTAAATCAGTAGCCTCAGTTTTCACAACTTCGGCGTCTAAAACATCACTTTTGCTTCCCTTTAATAATAAATCGCCCACTTCCGCCGATACATAATAAAATTCATCATCAGCTGACGAGACTATTGCTACCCCGTCTTCACAGATACCTTTATATACATCCGTCGAAGCACCACAAAATTCATCTCCAGCAGACGTGATTACAGCTTCGCTGCCTTCGCGTATCTTCCAATATATTGCCGTCGATACAAAATCATCTACATTACTTTCACCTATATTTCTATAGTTGTTATTATTGACCATTACCTCATTCTAATCCATCGTACATTCCACCTCCACAAATTCAGATACACCTCTGCCTCTTCTTTAATCACAGACCTTTCAACAAACATACATTCATTCCATCATTCACTTCCCACTATCAGGACAAATTTTTCAGTCCTATATCCTCGTTATCAAATTTCTTAACATATTTTACAACCTTTCCTGCGTTTTCTCTACGGTTGTGCTGCTTAAAATTATTCCCCATGTTATTCTCACTTGTTATAACATCCATTTCCAACATTCGTGGCTTCCTTGCCGAATTTTCTACACCCACAGAGATTTTATAATAACAAGTCCTTTACAAGGCCGATTTATTTTTCCATCGCCGAACCTGAGATGTAGCGATCTCTAATTCCCGCGCTCGTATTATGTTGTTTCTGGTCTTTTTATTTCCGTTATGACACTTACAGTTTTCCGTTTCGCCTTTGAAAATTATTATTACGTTGATAATTATTTGTATTGCGATCATTAAAATTATTGTCGATATTACTGCTGTTCCCGTACTGGAACACATTTCCTTGTCTACTGTTCCCATTATGTAGCTTGAATTTCAACGTCGTGTCTTGAGCGTCGAAATCTTAGTTAACACTCCCAGCGGACGATTTATATGCGTCAGCTTAGCCAGCTCATCCACAAAAAAATCCCGAATGGACCCACATGCGTATTTGAAGCTTGGCCCGTTTACGAACTTATTCTGAAGTCGCGTTTGATTCGCTTCATCCCAGAATTTGTTCAGGAAACCGCTCTCAAATATTGCAGCGTTGGTAAAATTGCCTAATGTGACATTCCTGTCACAAAACTCGCTCTACAAGCAGCAAGAAAATCAACTGGATTTTATTTTCCGTCATTTGCAAAACGTTTTGTCGTTGCGGAATCCTATAGATCATCTACTGTAGCAGCAGCCTGATTCGCTGCTACTGAAGTTTTTAATTCTTTCCTCATGTCTTTAAACTGCTATTCATGCTGCACAACTTCTTTATTTAATCTTAGTTCGAAATGTTCTCATTTCTTAAGCACCTCTTTGTCACACTACCACTCTACCCTTAAAAATGATAACAGAGTTAGTGGTTACTTCCTCAAGTGCATTTTGCCTCAGCACACAATCCCTAATATCGCCATCCAGTGCGAAATGTATCTTTTTCAACTTGTCTCTGAAATATTTTTCTACTGTGTCGACTGTTGTGTTAACCAGGAGCACTTATTGAGAAATTTTGCATGCATCTGCCCTTATTGCTTTAATTTTGAATCTATCGTCCCTTCCATGTCGTATTTAATTTTCCTCACCTTAGCTTTTACTGTTTCTACTACAATTTTCTCTACCGAACCTATCTCTGCTTTTATTGCACCTATGCCTCTACCAAATACTGCCATTTTAGAGTTCAAATTTCTCAGAATGTTCCTTAACGATGCCACAGAATCTTTCGCAGTTACATCTCATTTCTCTGATTTAATACTATCTACTCCACTAATATCATCCCTATCGAGGTACGTATCACCACGTTCAGATTTTGGACTACCTGGCCCACTAACGTTATGTTAACCACACAATCTGGTGATTGGTTGATAATTGGAACCTTCATTACTGACTGTAACCCTGCTGGTTCACACCTACTGAGGCTATCGGCGGCAGTAATTATCTTATGGGTCATGCCGTTGTACTGCTGCTGCCCGATGTGTCGATGCTGATGACTCGAAGTCGTCTCCGGTTGTTCACGCTGTGATGGTCTCAGCTTCTGCTAGCCGCTACAGACTCGAACTCAGCACGCCTCTGCGTAGCCTTCCGCTTTTGTTACCGATTCTCACACACGTAACTGTTGCAAAAGCTTGTGCTGTGAGCCCCCATGCAAACTGCCTATCATGCAACAGATTTGGGACCTGGGTCACAGAATAACCTTATAATTACAGGTGCACTTCTAAAGGGATTAGATCCATATCCCGGATGGACACCCACGTAAGTTAGCCTGTAGTTGGGGTCTGGCGCCAACTGCCTATGTAAGCTAATTACTGATGGTCACCTTCCATTGTCACTCGGAGTGCACCTCACATGTGCACAGTGATCTGGACTGACAACTAACCCCCAGCACAACTCTGGGTCAGCTGGATAACTTATCACAACAAGTATGATTAATTTAATTTGCCTACTGCCTACCTATCGAATTGATTGTCCCCTGCAAAAAGAAGACGGCAGGTGGAAAGTGTATGCAGATTGGAGAAATGCTATAATTCATTAATAAACAATGATTTACTGTCTCAGTGACCTTTTCCCATAAATTGCGAATTAAGTTGGTTATGATTCAAATATTTACTAGAAAGAGAATTTATTCAGTGATACCTTGTGACAGCAATATTTCCAGCTGTGCGCGATTGAGATTATGTGTGCTCGGTATGGTGCCTCACACGTACAGTATCAATTCGAAAGGTCAGTTTGCAAGTGACATCGATAGCGCAGTGATCTAACGCTCCTCTACGGTTTGTTCTTATTACAAGGTGCTCCTACTGAAGTCTGCAGCATTGCGTGAGCTACACGGCGGCAGGTTGGCATCGCAATGGAAATGTCTACAAGACGGCGCAGCGTATATTACCATTTTCAGACGGAGCTACGTCCTGCGGTGTGGTTGGCGACGTGAATTGCTGCGTGCTGCCGGTTCTGTAGATGACGCCTGCTGATTCGTGGGATGACTTTACCGAAAACTGTCCACAGATGCGTGCAAACAAAACTGAGAACTCAAACCCTTATGCAAAGTGCACAAGAATACCAAAAATGACAGTCTCCTGCCACGTCCACCATAGATCTCCTCCAAATGTTACCTCCACTGCACAACGAGCAGCTTCTCTGTTTTTTCAAGAGATGAGCCAATCGTTGCTCTGTAACAAATTGTCTTCCAATAGAAGATGTTCCCACCTTTCGTGCTAGTGGCCCGATTCTAGTGCTGAAGTGTAAGACAAAATAGCCAATCCCGACGTGAGCCAGAAGCGGGCGCGGGACGCTTTTCTGCATCGTTCTGCCGGCCGGAGCGGCCGTGCGGTTCTAGGCGCTACAGTCTGGAACCGAGCGACCGCTACGGTCGCAGGTTCGACTCCTGCCTCGGGCATGGATGTGTGTGATGTCCTTAGGTTAGTTAGGTTTAATTAGTTCTAAATTCTAGGCGACTGATGACCTCAGAAATTAAGTCGCATAGTGCTCAGAGCCATTTGAACCATTTTTTGCATCGTTCTGCGCGACCCGTGGCTCCACTATAGGCGGCAGCTTGGCGAGCGTGTGGCCGACTTTCTATTACAGTACCTTGCCTACTCAGGCATCGTTCATCGTCCCACCTTCAACGCAAGCCGTGTTTTCAAAGCGTCTGTAGTGTGAATGGAAAGCTGTTTTGCGAGGCGCTAAGATTATCGGCGTTGGAGCCTTCACAGGGAACCGCCGGTGGGTGGGGGAGTTCACAGCCCCCTCGCCACACGACCGACACTTGGGTTCCGGAATCCATTGTCGGGCCAGGAGGTGGCTATAGATGCCTCACATGCAGGTTCGGAGCCTCCGTTCACTGCTATTACACTATCAGACTGACCGGTTGGCGTTATGCAAATCAAAGTTCGATATGCAAAGAGACTTCCTCATCAATAAATATGGAAGGTGGACCGGACTCTATCGCTTCCCCACAGTTTGTAAAGGAAACAGAAGGCCTGCCATCTTTCACCCAATTGCGATAATACCTAGCTGTTACCGCTGAGTAGTTGCACTTCCCTAACAGCATGCCATAGGAGCAACCCAGCTGCATGTTTAACTGAGGTTACGCATACTTTTGGTACTGGGGCAATGCACGACTCTGTTTGAAAAGAGCAGCTCGATGTAATCATAGAATCGAGACACGCACGTATGCTTTCACGCCCCGCAGCTAATTCGCTGCAAATGATAACCTGCAGCTGTGATCATACAATCAAATAGTCTGTGCATTGGCTAGAATTGCGAGTTAATATAATACACTGAAAAATAAGATAAAAAATCAACAAATAATTTAATGAAAAGGGTTCTGTTCCGACGTCTGTAGTTGATGAAGGTGACAGACGATTTTGTTGAGTAAAGTGCATTCGAGATAGGACATCTCACATGAACGGGAAGTGGCCCTACGATATTCAGTTAAAATACAGGTTGAATAGAAGCAGCGAAAGGCCACATCCCTGTCGTACACCTTTTTCAATTCGAGCACTTCGTTCATGGTGACCCATTGTCATTAGTCCCTCTTGGCTCTTGTACATATGGTCTATTACCCGTCTTTCCCTATAGCTTACCCCCATTTTTCCCAGAATTTCAAACATCTTACACCATTTGACATTGTCAAACTTTTTTCAGGTTGAAAAATCCTATGAACATGGATTTATTTTTCTTTAGGTTTGCTTTCATACTCAATCTCATCATCGAACTGTCTCTCTGGTACCTTTACCTTACCAAAAGCCAAACTGATCGTCATCTAATACATCCCCAATTTTCTTTAGCAGTATTTTGTATCTTATTACTGTCAGCAACTGGGAAGCTAGAGTTGCTATGCTCATTGTGCGATAATGCTTGCATTTCCCAGTTCTTACAATTTTAGGAACTGTGTAATTTGTTTTTCCGAAAGTCTGACGGTGTATCACCAGACTCAAATATTCCTAACACCAACGTGAATAGTCGTTTTGTTGCTACTTTCCCCAATTATTTTAGAAATTCTGATGCAATGGTATCTATCCCTTCTGCCTTATTTGATCTTAAGTCGTCAAAAAGACTTGACTACGAAGAACATCATTAATGACCTATGAAATAAATTTACATAATTTCGTTCAAAAATTTCAACCATCGAAATCAGTAAAACTTAATCGGTGTAGTATGCTTCACAATTCATCTTGATAAAGTTGAGTTATCTAGTATTATCAGTGCAAAGTAACTCAGATTCAGCGCTCACTCTATTCTTCTCTTTGTCTGAAGCTTATTAAATAAACCGCAAACAGTAATATCTACAATCTCATCGATTTGCACTGTTTAAGAAAAGAAAAAGATGCTAATGTTGACTCAACGTTAGTTTCTCTCATTATCGAATCACAACAAGCTTTGGTATTTGGTATTTGGTGTCGAACTCATAGACTCTTACTGTGACGTAACACGCGGCCTGCTCCAGAGGCATAGGTTGATTCACGAGACAACTGATCAACAGGCACTATGACTGAATAATACGCATGCTGAAGTAGACAACTGTACATGTATAACAGTGCTTTGATGTTATACCAGTATCCGACACGAAATTCTGTGTTCCGTTACTGATGAGCTGATGGTAAACAATTAATAATAATTCTGATACTTCCTATATCTCTAATGTTCAAGTCTTTTATGTTTAAAAAGTCATCCCCCGATACTTAAAAGATTCGAGCTCCCATGTACAAAACAGCTTCGAACGTCTGATTAGTTTCCAAATGACTTAATGTTTTAAACATTTGGCATTAATAAAGCATGGGAGAAAACATTTGCCATTAATAATGCAAGGGAGAAAAATGTTTGAAAGTATGCATTAAGTTTGTTAGAAGTTGCTATTTGCTCTTATTCTCATGAACCGTACGAATATGGTCTGGGAAGACAAACACACAGTTTCTAACTATAATACTTGTCCTGAGTGAAACCGTGAAACTGAAGACGATGTATAAGGATCTCTCGAATGGAAGGAACAACCTAATGAGTACAGAATCGGATTGGCAGTAAACCGAAGAAAGACGAAAGTGGTGAGAAGTAGCAGAAATGAGATCACCGGAACTGGGAATCACGAGTATTCTGCTACGTAAACGGCAAACTAACCCACGAAGGAAGGAGGAAGGAGGACATAAAAAGCAGTATACCATAGCATTAAGGGCATTCATGGCCAATGGAAGTGTATAATATCTAACGTTGGCCTTAATTACAGAGATACATTTCTGAGACTGTACGTTTGGAGATCAGCATTGCACAGTAGTGAAACATGGACTGTGGGAGCACAAGAGAATCGAAACATTTGAGATGTGGTGGTACGTAAGCAGGTAGAAAAGTAGGGGGACTGAAAAGGTAGAGAATAAAGAGGTCCTCCGCATAATCGGTAAGGAAGCGAATAAATGGAAAGCACTGAAATGGAGAAGAGACGGAATGATGGGAAATGTGTTAAGACATCAACGAATAACGTCCATGGTGTAAGAGGAAGCTGGAGGGATAAAAACTATGCAGCAGGGTAGAGATCGGAATATACCCAGTACATAATTGAGGACATAGGCTGCATGAGCTGCTACGAGCTGAAATGGCTGGTACAGGTGAGGAACGCGTGGTGGAATGCATCAAACCAGCCAGAATACTGACGACTCAAAAAATAAAAAAAATAAAAGGGAGGGTGGAGGGAAGTATCATGGTCGTGCCATTTGAACACATGTAATTTCAACGTTGGTACTGAGGACAACCGATCTGCTGTGATCAAATGTGCGCAGTCCAGACTGGCTCTGAGCACTATGGCTCTAAGCACCATGGGACTTAACTTCTGAGGTCATCAGTCCCCTAGAACTTAGAACTACTTAAGCTCAAATAACCTAAGCACATCCCACACATCCATGTCCGAGGCAGGATTCGAAGCTGGACCGTAGCGGTCGCGCGGTTCCAGACTGTAGCGCCTAGAACTGCTCGGCCACACACGGCCGGCAGTCCAGACTGGTCTCACCACGTAATGCAGTGCACGTTATTTCGAGTTAGTCGGCGTTGAGCAGTTTGACGTATTAGGTACCTGGGACTGTGAGTGTGTACAGGCAGGCAGCGCTGAGCAGGAAGCGGCTGAAAGTTATTTGCATCGGAAGAGCTACCCGATAATTCACCTGTCATTCAGTTGAGGAGAAGTATTGCATAATATTGGAATTGGTATTTAGAGGGAATTCCATATTCTACATCTATGTCTAAATCTACGTGATTGCTCTGCTATTCCCAATAAAGTGCCTGGCAGAGGGTTCAATGAACCACCTTCATGCTGTCTCTGTACCATTCCACTCTCGAACGGCACGCGGGGAAAACGAGCACTTAAATTTTTCCTGCCGCGCGGGATTAGCCGAGCGGTCTCAGGCGCTGCAGTCATGGACTGTGCGGCTGGTCCTAGCGGAGGTTCGAGTCCTCCCTCGGGCATGGGTGTCTGTGTTTGTCCTTAGGATAACTTAGGTTAAATAGTGTGTAAGCTTAGGGACTGATAACGTTAGCAGTTAAGTCCCATAAGATTTCACACACATTTGAACATTTTTTTGAAATTTTCCGTGCGAGCCCTGATTTCTCTTATTTTATCGTGATGATCATTTCTCTCTATGCAGGTGGGTGCCAACAGAATATTTTCACAATCGGAGAAGAAAACTGGTGACTGAAATTTCATGAGAAGATCTCGTCGCAACGGAAAACGCCTTTGATTTAATAACTGCCACTCCAGTTCACGTATCATGTCTGTGACACTGTCTCCCCTATTTCGCGATAATATAAAACGAGCTGCCCTTCTTTGTACTTTTTCGATGTCATCCGTCAGACCCACGTGATGCGTATCCCACACCACACAGCAGTACTCTAGAATAGGGCGGACAAGCGTAGTGTAAGCAGTCTCTCTGGTAGACCTGTTGCACCTGCTAAGTTTTCTGCCAATGAATCGCAGTCTTTGGTTTGCTCTACCCACAATAGTATCTATGTGATCGTTCCAATTTAGGTTATTTGTAATTCTAATCCCTAAGTATTTAGTTGAATTTACATCCCTCAGATATTATATTATAGCTTGAGAGTAGGCTATGGTACTTTTTTAACTGATTACTATAAGCACGTTAATGGTAGTACGGATTTTTAACTTATTTCTGCCTATGTAAAATGTCTGTGAGGTGTCACTGTTGTATAATAGGGTCGGTTTTGTAAATGTATGGTAAGCCACACTGCAGAACGACAAATTACGTCATCAGACCTCTTATTTCACTCTTTGCAGGTTCTGTGGCATTGTCAGTCTATGGTGGAGTAAACGTATTTGCGATTTTGTTTCTTTATCACATTATAAAGATAAGAACTGTCCATTATCAGCATGCAGAACTGTTTATTGCACCAGAATATCTTCATAAATATGATAGATTTTAGCAGTGTGCAATACATATATTGGTGCACGTTTACACATGCTTCGATGCACCCAGATGCATGTCGATACAGCTGCTAGTCGATTACACTTTACTGTTAACAGACACCGTACAGGTCTTCTCGTTCAGTAAGCCACACATGTACGTCACTGCAAATGCACAATAATACACGAACGTTACTATATTTATACACACTTACATCCTACAGTTGTTGAGAACGGTTGTTAATACATGAAGCACACCGTACCATGTACCAAAAAGCGCGTGCTGCAATAGTTATACAAGGTGCTTAAAAAAAGCGTCACATACTCCTGCATGATACACCATTGATGAAATCTAGAAGAAAAGTTCGTATAATGATGTGTACGGAAACTAAAACGAGATATGGGCCAAACTGTTCTCTTATTCCAATCTGTCTGTTTCGTAGATCTAGATACCATAAGCAGTATTGTATGTGGTCACCAGGCATCCTGAGTTTCATCCTTCAGCCCTTCTTCGTAGCATATCACTCATTCTTTCAAATGTACTTGGCTCCATTCGGATTATATCACACGCAATGGTCAGACGTTCCTGTAACGTCTGCACATTTTCGACGGGATCATTCACCATTTCCTTTAGGTGTCCCTACATCCAGGAAACCGACGAAAGCAGGCACGGCCAACGGGGAGGCCACGCTACCAGTTGTGATGAGGTACCCCCGCACGATCCACACATTTGGAATGGTGTTCAGTGGAGCTTAACGTGCAAGCGTAACGTTCTTCATCGTTGCCGGTAAATAATCGCGCAGAAATCGGTGATACGCAGAACCTGTGTATCTGTTCGGTAATGTTTATGGTCCTATGAGTCTTTCACCGATATTGACAGCTAAGCGACGATTATGCCTCGTTTCTATAACCGCCCGACGATTTGGATCTGCCCATATTGCCCACTTGCTATACTTTCTCTTGTGAATGCTGCCTTATCTGCAAATAAAACGCAGGCTGTAAACTGTGGATCTTCGGCAATCTGTTGCAGAAGTCGTTAGAATAACTATAATCGGAATGAGATTTTTACTCTGCAGCGGATTGTGCGCTGATATGAAACTTCCTGGCAGATTAAAACTTTGTGCCGGACTGATACTCGAACTCGGGACCTTTGCCTCTCACGGGCAAGTGCTCTACCAACTGAGCTACCCAGGCAGGAGTGCAGGAGAGCTTCTGGCGGGAGTCGTGCTTGGGTAGCTCAGTATGTAGAGCACTTGCCCGCGTAAGGCAAAGTTCCGGTACACAGTTTTAATCTACCAGGAAGTTTCAACTGTAATCGGGCATGGTGGTCTACCTGTCGAAGAACTTGCACATGTTTCACATGGTAGGGAATAGAGCAACTGTTCGTGCGCAGAAGACCAGACAAGGGTGTGTCTAACAGTTACGGCAGCTTCAGTTCTTCGCATACTTCTTACAGCGTCCCTTCTACACTCCACAACACCTGTTCCCCCATCTCCGGCGTCCACATTGTGCGAGGCTTGTCAAAGCCTGTTGTCCTTGCTCGAATACTGTAGTGTCTCTAAGTCGTTGGAGTAGCCTGCCGAACATCCTTACAGTTGCAACAGCGTGCTGCGGATGTACGGCATACATTTCAGGGCCCTGACGATTACTGCCATGAGTCAATCCATAAAAAAATACCATGCCTGCCATTTCCCTCGTGAAGTAAAAGGCCACCATGGCGCTGCTTACTGTACAGTTTCTTCTCACTGCACAGAATCACTAATCTCGTTCAGCTAACTTGATGCATAGACAGCACACTCTCAGCTGACTGATAGAGTTGATTGTTGCACTGCTGAGACTCATGACAGCGCCACCATCAGTGCCCTGGAAATAACAACTATTCGAACATGTGAAATGAACCGCTACATGAAGACGATCTATACCACAAAATGCTAAACATTACTTGCCAAAAGTCGGCCCATATCTCAACTGCGATTTTTTTCCAAGCTTATGGTTGCAGTAATCTTCTACTACCTCATGTTGGAATATTTGACACTTGTTAAACACCTTGATTATTGCAAATCTACATATACTTATTACTTGATTTTGAAACAAAATAAAATTGCAAGTGTCAAATGGTGAAAAGCACACTAAGCAGTGATACTGGCACTTATCACATTTCAGTCCCAAAACCTATTTCCCGGCGTGACATAACTAGAAACATCTTTGAAAAATAATCTAGTATTAAATGTATCTGAATCTCATTTATGTAAAGCTACGAACATCTCAAATCTATAAAACCATTCGTTTTTCCACTGGGAATTGTCAACAATTTCTCAAATAAAGGTTTTAATCTAGATACTGCTCTCGTCAATGACTATGTCAAAGATGTATCACTTAAATAGGAATATAATGTTTAGTAAAATAAGTTTCTATTTTTTGCACCCTGAGTTCTACAGGTCTGTTGCTCTAGAGGGAGAAAGTGGAGTTCTGACGAACTGATAAAGCACGTTCTGCTTAATAAGCGGCGTTCGTCATGTTTCCAGCCGGATCTGGACTGAGAGCGGAAATGATAGGGAACTGTGGAGGGGATGAGGTTCGCGTAAGCGTGGAGGCAGAGAGCTGCAATGTTGTGAAACGTGATGTTGCAAATAACTTAGGTACAGTTGGCTTTGATATATCGCCCTGTACGTTGAAATAGAAGAGGAGAATAAAAAATGTTGTACGCGATTCTGATCAATCGTCTGCATGAGAGAAATCTTTTTCTACTATGTTGAGTCAGCTGCTACTGCGGAAGCCGATTGTCTAACGACAAGAAATGAACTCGTGTTTCACTTTCCAACAATGGAAATGTAAGTACAACAGCTGTCTATAAGTTCTGTCGATATAAATACACTCCATACCTCGTAATAATCAATGGAATGTGTGCACTGTGTGTAACTGATATCTTCCAAACAAACAAAAAGTTTCAACCCATGATCCTTTAAGACCAAGAGCTGTTGTTCCTTACATTGTTCGAGAGTCTGCATCACAATACCATCGTCACTGCTATGTGAGTGTGTCCAGAAAATCAGGCTGCGAATTTTACGTGATTCAGCGTCTCTAACCTTCAACGTGAACATATCGAAGTCGTCTTCATGAAGTACTTCAGAATGCTGTATAGTTGGCCCACTCTGAAGGAGAGACATTGGCTTTTGGTTCATATACAAACTACTCGTGTCTGCTAATGTCAATGTATTGATCTTTTCTGCCACATGTCATTAAACTTTGCCATAATTAATTCCATTAGACTACATTGGCAATTGCACAGAGGCAAACGCAGAACTATTTGTCATATTCGGGTGCAAATTCACATCTGTTGTTAAGGAAGTTATTTTAATTAACGAGCTACTGGAGTTCGGCATGAGTGTGGCTTATACATCACGGAGTATTTTGATTTTCAGGCCAGGGCAGAATTTCTACTTACCTCGTGTGTGGCGTCAAAATGGTGGCGTAGTGAATTCCTATGAGCAGCGGAGGCTCGCAGGGGTGAATGGGACTGGCATCCTACCTGTCAGCCACTGTTATGGGATCATCAGACTGAATACAACACTGTCACAGTCGTACTGGCCGGAGAATCCAGAGGCAGCATTCCCAACACAACATTAGAGCTATCTCAATAACATCTTGAAAGCAAATCTGTTCCTATCCCCAGTCCAGATCATAAAACCTAATAAAGGCATGTTTTGGCAGAACAGATGTTACAGCACGTGCAGCGCGCCGACAGTGGCGCACCTAACAACAGTAACGTACACAAGAATTCCATCACGTCTTCCTTTCAGACAATTCCCAGTCATGTGTACAGCATTATGACGGACGTATCCACTTGCAGAGGCTCTAAGTAGATTGAAGTTTCCATGTGGACTTCATCATCGTCAGAGAAGTCTAGCATCTGGTGTTATGGTATGGGTGATGTCGGGAGCACAGCCCGATAACCTCACTGTAGCTGTGCCCTATCTTCAAAACATTCATCATATTTTTTTCAGCCACTTTACGCAAGACTTCATCTTGCCTTGATGCAGTGCGTGTTTGAGTGTTGCCCTGGCCAGCATGTTCTCCAGATCTCTCAGCCTCTGAAAACATCTCGTCATCTGTCGCCGAGACACTGGCACGCCAATACTCACCAGCCAGCCAGCCACTATGAGCAATGAAATCTGGTACGGAGCTGCCGCTGCATGGAATGACATACCTACATCCTTCCTTCTAAGAGAGACTGAATCGGTGATCAGACTGGTTAAAGCCTTTGATGCTGCCAAAGTTAGCAGCTGGAGGTGTACTGGTCTTCGTATGCTATTTATCTCCATATCACCAACAAATTTAATCATGTTAAAGTTAAAGCAATTACAGCCATCGGTAGCAAAAATTAAGTCTTTTGACCTGGTTTCGGCACTTCTATGAGTGTTTTCATCAGAAATTAAACATTGAAATTGGCCTATAACAAAAGTACAAAAATTATGGGATTTTTTTAATAAATGTATAAGTACTGACTAACAGGACAAGAAAGAAACAGTACTTAGCTGTCCCGTATAAAATAAATATCAAGCGATAAAGCTTTAGTCACAAAATTATGTGTGAGCAGTGGCTCGCCTTCCATATGTTTTTTATATAACTTAGTGACTAAAGCTTTATCGCTTGATATTTATTTTATGCGTGACATGTAAGTACTGTTTCTTTCTTGTCCTGTTAGTCAGTACTTACACTTTTATAAAAAAAAATTTCCATAATTTTTGTACTTATGTTAAAGGCCAGTTTGAATGTTTAATTTCTGATCAAGACATTCATAGAAGTGCCGAAACCAGGTCAAAAGACTTAATTTTTGCAACCGTGGGCTGTAATTGCTTGAACTTTAATTTGTAAACGGTCGCTGGCCACGCAGTCATGTTTAAAACTATTTAATCATGTATTCTTCCTGCTATATTATATAAGAAAACACATCATCTTGCTATTTTTCTACCCTTCTTGGTATAGCAGATTTGATGGCTCTCATTATAAGTGGAGAACAGAACTCAGTATAATCATCTGAGATTGTCATTAGTCGCACTGAATATATTTTACAATAAGTGTAGTATGCTTGCTTACAAAATATGTTTTGATAGCCAACATGAATCCACTTTAAGATGGGTAAGCATTTAGACAACCAACATCAACGAAAATAGAAGCAAAAATCTTCAAACAGCTAAGATGTTTTTCAGCAGATATTTAAATTACCAGTTCCAGCAAACTATATTGCCTTCGGATCGGCACACCGTAGCTCGAAAGTGTAGGCACAATTGGTTCATGCGCAATGGAATGTGATGCATTTTTACGTAACAAAGATATATACGTGACGAGGATTCATGAATCTCGACCACGTGCTGCACATTATACCATGCCACATTACAAAGAGAAACTTCAAGAACGAGACGCTGTAACAGGCGTCTCCAGACACTGCGCTGGTTATCGGGGCTCATTTCGAAGCGAGTCTTATCACTGAAGACAGTTATAGTCCACAAATTAAGATTCCAGGTCATTGACGTGTGTGGAGAAGCCCCAGGCAGAGGGGAGCACACCCACCTGACTGTCGTCTGCCATACCGCCCGACAACCAGCAATGATAGTCTGGGGTGCCATGTCTTTTCGTAGCATGACCCCGTTGATTGTCATACGCAGCACCCTTACAGCACAGCAATACGTGGGCGATATTCTACGCCCCATTTTGTTGCCCTCGTGACAAGACAACCTACGGTTGCATTTCAGCAAGACAATGCCCGCCTGCATACAGTGAGTGTTTCTACGGCTTGTGTTCTTCATGCTTGCTAAAGCCTACCTTGACCAGCAAGATCGCTAGATGTCTCCACAGATGAGAACATATGGAGCACTATTGGAAGTGTCCTCCAAGTATCACGGAATTCTGACGATGTAATGTAACAGCTGGGCATAATACGGCACGGTATCCCTCAGGAGGACATTCAACAACTCTGCTAATCAATACCAAGCCGAAAACACTGCTTACCTAGGACCGGAGGTGGACCAATACGTTATTGGCTCAAATGGCTCTGAGCACTATGGGACTTAACTTCTGAGGTCATCAGTCCCCTAGAACTTAGAACTACTTAAACCTAACTAACCTAAGGGCATCACACACAGCCATGCCCGAGGCAGGATTCGAACCTGCGACCGTAGCGGTCACGCGGTTCCCGACTGAAGCGCCTAGAACCGCACGGCCACACCGGCCGGCAAATACATTATTGGCTTGCTCGATTTGTAAAGCTCTTTCTTTTGAATAAGTCGTCCAATTTGTCCTAAATCGTAACCATTTGTTTGTCTATACATGTGCATCCAATGATTTCCGTCCCATTCGATTAGTTCTTTCATCGTGCGTCGTTTTTTTTTTTTCTTAGGGTGTATATACCCATCGATAGTACGGCGCAAAATCTAGGTAAAACGTAAATTGTTGCTCGACATCTAAATGTGGTTGAAGTGGAGTTGTAGACGCCAAAAGGAACAATCAATTTTCCTGCTCATATCCATCACGTATATTTTATACTGTTATAGTGAAAACAGTTACAAGCGGGCATGTTGAAAATATCGCCAGCGAGCATGTTCAATAAAATTCATTCGATATTCAGGTAATACAGTACTAAAAGCATGAATTAAATACCTCTCACAGTGTATGTGGTACTAAATGATATGAATTAGCATTCTATACACACTTCACAATATTCGGAGACATCAACCATGTTGCATTAAGTCTAGGTGCTCGTATAATTTTGTGTCCTACATGTTGTATAGCAAAGATATAAGGAACAAACTTCGTGTCAGATATACAGTCAAACTGTATAAATTCACTTTATAGTTCGAGGATGTTATTTTATACTGATGCATTATATGATACTATTTTTTTCTATTTGTCACTTCTACAGTGTCAGCTGGTGGTTGTGCTGTTTACTTTAGAATCTCCCAGTCAGTCTTCATTTAGCTATTACGCGAGGATGGGCACGTGCAGTACGTGCAATGTGCATGGTATTTTATAAATTGTTTTTTTTTTGTGCTTAACAAGCCCATATACCATGGTCTTCACGTTCTTGAAATATCTTTTTGTGATGTGACGCGGCTTCATGTACATTTGATCGAGATTCACTGAATTGTATTGTGTGAAGTATGATGTGTCAGAGCCGGCCGAAGTGGCCGTGCGGTTCCAGGCGCTGCAGTCTTTAACCGCGAGACCGCTACGGTCGCAGGTTCGAATCCTGCCTCGGGCATGGATGTGTGTGATGTCCTTAGGTTAGTTAGGTTTAACTAGTTCTAAGTTCTAGGGGACTAATGACCTGAGAAGTTGAGTCCCATAGTGCTCAGAGCCATTTTTTTTATGTGTCAGATCCCGTAATATAAGCGGCTATTGTGCTTGTTACGTCTTTCTATGCTTTGCGGATCCGAATGTGCCAACTCCGATCGTTGAGAATGGTAATCTAAGGATTCCATCTGAAGGGGCCTCGGAAGGACGAACGGTACCGACCGACCGCCGTGCCATCTTCAGCCGACAGGTCTCACTAGAAGCCGATATGGAGGTTCATGTGGTCAGCACGCCGCTCTCCCCGTCACTACCTGTTTCCGTGACCAGAGCCGCTGCTACTCCACCAAGTAGCTCCTCCATCGGCCTCACAAGGGCTGAGTGCAGCCTGCTTGGCACCAGCACTCGGAAGATCAGGACGGCGACCCATCCAGGCGATCTGACGAGAAGCGGTGTTACCACTGCAGCGAGGCCGCTAGCGGTAATTAAATAAATGTTGAGAAATAGCGATCTGGGCTGTTTGAAGTTTTTTACTTCTATTTTCATATTAATCTCGTTCGTTCCTATATGTGAAGAATATCGGGCATATAAAATACCGCAGCCGTTAAGGCTTTCCTAGATCTTCATATAATTACAGGATACTCGAAATTTCCCAGCGTTAGATTATACTGGGTTTCGTCACAGCGTTTTGATCTCGTCGACTCGGATGAAAATGCTGTACTGTGTAGAGAAGTAGGAACACCACAAAACCGTAGCGAGACGCATGAAGACCAACAGGACTTAGTGCAGGGCTGGAAGTTGACCCTCACTATAGTTAATGTGACGTTTTACGTGCAAGTACGCGGAAAAACCCTTTATTATATGACTACACGATTGACGAGTCATCTTTAAAAGCAGACACACCCACTAAATATCTCTAATTGGGTGTTACGAGTAATGTGGGGGCATTACATGAAGACGGTCGCAGAAAAGGCAGACCACAGAATGAGATAAACAGGATCCTCAGGAAGTGTAATCTGTCCACGAAAAAGATAGCATCAAAACACTAATCCGAATGATGGCTCTTCAATTTAGGCTTCTTACCAGATAGGGCGACAGGGGTAACAGGTAAGATCCAAAGAAGAGCAGCCTGTTAAATGTTAAAAGACCCATATTTTGTGATTCAGTTGGATCCATTATGTTCTTGCTATCCATTTTGACCTATTACAAGGAACAGATATATCTCCGTATGTCGGGGAACTATTCGGGTCTCAAACGCTTTAAGTAAGCACTCAAAGCTCTTTTGTCGGACGAACCTGAAACAAATTCAAGTAATTTACATATATGTAGGCAAAGCTGCTTCAAAAAGGTGGACACTAGCTGGATGTTAGTTAATGATAATGTTTTCGTAATGCTAATGGCCTCAGTGCTTGTAAAGCTGTCGCATACGGTTTGCAGAGAGAGAAGAGCTATGTTTCCTACAATCTTTGTGAGACTAGAACACCAGTTTCTTACTAACGTGCAACTGATTAAAATGTGATCCAGGTCGAAGGGTTTCATCTTAAACTGGAAGAATGCACTTGTGAGACAAGTATACAGTTGGAATCTCCAAGCATATTGAAACAGTGCCGGACCGGGACTCGAACCTGCGACTTTAGCTTTTAGCGAGCACAGAATTACATCGAAAAGATAGTTTCAAATTGGAGCACATTCCGCTGCTGAGTGAAAAGTTCTTCTAGAACTATACTCATCTACGTGCTGCAAGTCTCATACCGGTTTTCAGTTGACATTGTTGCTAGTCGCGCAGTTAACGTAAGTTTCATAATCACAAAAACATCTCAGGTAATTTGCATGAATATTGGCTTAACAGCGTACAGTGTACGTTTGAACCTGTAGAGATTCACAGTTTCTTCGTTCTCGGCTGTCCACAGACCAATCTTCCACATGAACACGGAACTATGTTTCATTCCTACCTGATTCATTCGGGCTGGCTCCGGTGAAAATCGATGCTTGCCTTAACGTCAACATGAGTTTTCACTTTAGATTCTGCCACGCCGGCATATTGCTGTAATTCGTTGATGCCAACTGTCGGTCGTGATGTATCAGAGACAGCTCACTGAATTAAGCATTCTCTCTTTACATGAAAGTAGCTTTCCAATGCGAAAGTCGACGTCCTCCGTCATGGACTATCTCTACTTTCTCAACGTACTGTCGAGTTATCCGGCAATGGAAATCATGTGGAAATCATGTGCGTAGCATGTGTCATGATCTTTCCGTTTTAGGCTCAATGGTTACATGCCTATCGCTCGTCCTTGAGGCTGAAAGGAAACACGTTATTCAGTTCTTGGTCAGTTTCCTGATTAATCAGTTTTCAATTGATGTTTTTGAATAGAAGCTACACAAAACTCATTATTATCATTCTTACATAAGACTGTGTATTTCTGTGTTTAGTCTGTTAAACATACTAGGCCAGACTGAGTTTGCGAATTATTTTCTGAAGTATAGGGATTCATACTTACAGCATGGCTTACAGATTCAGGGCTTGACTTTCACTGCGTATTGGAATAGCTCAGTATTCACACAGTTTACAGCAGGCAGGAGTTGTGCTTTAGATTTTAACAAAGGTTCCCACAAGGAGAGTGGTAGCTAGTAATCCGCATCGCATTAGATTGTCTTTTCCCGCTGGGCCGAACACCTCAATTTACAGGGAATTCATATCACACTGCAGACAAAGGAATTTCATGACCAGGCACAGTCGTAGGATAAGAGTCCCATAGCAAATATCTGACGTGCAGCATTGTACAATCCGGGCGTCCGAAGAAAGCTGTTTAAAGCAAGAGTGATTGAACATACATGTCTTGAGCAACAAAAGGGTAAATCGGTTTTTCCAACAGAGAACATCACCTGTTCTCAAGTTTTCTGGATTTGTAACACTAAGGCGAAGAAGGGTAAAGTAACGTTCGTTAAGTTTATCAGGAACCGATGAACACTTCGGCAACATTCTTTAATTAAATAAGAAAAAAACTTTACGATTACATTGAATGAATATCTGAACTGTACAATGGATGCTAAACTCGAATTATCGTATAGCGTTTTGTAACTTCAAGTGGTGTGCCTATCTGTATAACTGTTAGAAAAAACATAAAACGAATCGATTGGGCAATACAACTCCCAATACCAATAAAGAAATACAGTCACTTCTAAATATATTCATCCCCTTGGGCACTGAATCCTCTGGCCCTGTTCTAAACTGATAATTTTGGTCCCTGTGCATATAACAAACAGATTAAATTCTCTTACCTCTAAAGCAGCAACGGTGGAACGCGATATATTCTGGTCTCTCATGAACAAAATATGCTAGCTACAGGCTTAGCGGTGCACAATGCTCGCCGTAATACTTTGAAATGTACATGAAATTCTTTTGGCTGATAAATGAAAACATCTGAGAAAAATCCAACACTTTAGAAGGCATATAACATGGACAGGGAGACTATACTGATTGTGGTGAATTACTAACACTGGTTTTCCTTTAAAAAAACTATATTGCAAGTTAAGTTTGTCTTTTGACAACTGAATTTGGACAAAACAACACGTCATACTTACTGATTCATGAACAATGAGATTTATACAGCTAGTATTATTTACCCTCGCTAAACCAGTATAAATGCATATCATCAAATTACATATAGCTCTGTTAACACATCTTAGAAACATTACAAAAGCGAAAAATCTAACTAGCCTTTTTATCAAATCAGTATACGTACATTCTGGGGTTCCTCAGCAACTACAAATTATCAGTCAGTTCATGTATACTAACGCGCTGGCAAAACAGAAATCATAATTATTTAAGATATTTACCTTACTTGCATGAAGACTTCTTCTTGCATGTTCAACATTATTGACACACCTACATTAATCTAACACTTGGTGACTTCACGCAGCACACCACAAAAACTGCCTGCTCCGTCCTCTTTCGCTCACAGGCAGCTACCTACAACTATTCGCCCACCTCTCTCTTACTGCAGCACTAATTATCTCAGACGAGAAACATTATATTTGGCTCTACGGTCGTACACAGTCAGTAATCCGATTTATAAAGCCTATGAGAGAAATACATCGTTTATAATATCATAATTTCAGTTTAATTTACATTAATATTACTATAGTATACGGGTGCTAGATACAAGTGTGCCCCAGTAGACTCCTTTCACCTTGTCAGACAAAGAACTCCACGCGAGCACTAACCCGACATTAATAGTAATCCTCCAGAAAGCCCAATTTTATAATTTCTAATTTAGTAGTACCATCTTCAAGCACATAATATTTAATTCTAAGGGGTATATACATTTAATAGTATGTAGCTTTACGCGGGTGCACATCTGACACAAGGCAAAAACCAAAACTGTAGAAATTCTGGTGGTAGCGTGATGTTAATCCACTGCGCGGAAACCTGGTGATCGTAATAGCGTCAACAACACTTGTCCACGCACCCGATGTTCCTAAACAATCGTACTTCACGATGTATCTGAGTTGTGTAGTGAAGCTGTGAATGCTGGCGTGAGCAGTAAAGAGAATGACGCATAAACACTGCAATTCGTGGCAGCGCAAGTGAGAGGTGCGGCTGACGTCAGCAGCCTTGATGATGACGGCACCAATGAGCGCAGACCTTGTAAAACTGTTTACTTCGGCTGCAACACAATATGGCTGTAGTGCACCAGGAAGGGGACCAGGCTATTTTCTCAGCATGTGCTGCCCAAAAGGATTCGTCGACAGATGCGACTGATCTGGAGCAGTTTTCGGATGGCAAAAGCACGAACGTGTAAAATAAACAACATGTCAAAATAAGGCTTCGAAGAAGCAACTGATTTATAAAAGGTGTAACGTGTGTTAAATTCAGAAAAAGTTTTGGATGATGTTGAGTTTCTAACAGTAATTAAGTGATATGGTATTGTAGTAGACCAGGTTATTACGTTCCAGTAAATTTACCTAAGTAAAAGAGCTCCAAATTGAAGTTTTATTGTCCAGACCGCAGTTGATTCATATCCTGATAATTAGTTTCCGCAATGTTATACTGCCACCTTCAGATTATCGGATATCTGAATTATAAAGCCAGCTTGTGTGGCACACTGCCGTCAGGACATTGAAAATATGGAGCTAAACTCACAGAAAAGATGCTCCAGTGCAATACTTAATACACTAAAACAAAGGCCTATCAGCAATGCAAAGAGATCTCAAGTACATCAGATAGAGCATACACACACTGCTGTCAGATGTGTGTATGTCAAAAACAGGCACCATGCCTTACTGATATAGTTATGCCTTTTACTTGAGTGTACTTAATGTTATGTGGGAGTATCTTTCCTGTAAATTTGCCTCCATGTATTTCCAGATGGCAATGTGCACACGGACTGGCTTTATAATTCAAGTATCCGACGGTCTGAAAATGGCAATATAACTTTGACGAAACCAACTGCAATCTGGGACATGAAACTTCTATTTTCGAATCTTTTTTCACTTTGATGTAGATATCGCTTTCATTCTGACAACGTAATAACAGATTTCGCTAAATTCGTTTCCTGTTTAAGGTGTCTTCTGTTGCTGCTGCGGTCTTCAATCTTCCCTTTAGTTTTATGCAGCAAACCAGTCTAGTCTCTAATACGAAGGAAACTTCATCTCTGAGTAACTACTGCAGCCTACATTCATTTGAATGAGTTTACTGTACTCATTCCGTAGTCTCTCTCTGTAATTTTTGGCCTCATGCCGGCCGAAGTGGCCGTGCGGTTCTGGGCGCTGCAGTTTGGAACCGCGAGACCGCTACGGTCGCAGGTTCGAATCCTGCCTCGGGCACGGATGTGTGTGATGTCCTTAGGTTAGTTAGGTTTAACTAGTTCTAAGTTCTAGGGGACTAATGACCTCAGAAGTTGAGTCCCATAGTGCTCAGAGCCATTTGAACCATTTTGCCCTCACAAATCTCTGTATTACCAAATTGAGGTTTCCTCAGCGCCTCGGAAAGTGTTCTATCAACTGATTCCTCCTTTTTTACGTATCATGTTGTGGTATTCTGATTAACTAATTTTAATTAGTTAACCAGGCGCCACATCTAACCTTCAACATCCGTCTGTAACACTACATTTAGCAAACTCCTGTTCTCTTCTTGCTGAACTTTTGATGGTCCACTCTTCTCTTCAGTGGAAGACCACATTCCAGAAAAAATCATTAAAAATACTGTCTAACACTAAATTTATATTCAGCTTTAACAAATTTTTTTCAGTTACTCTCTCTTCATTTCATAACCTCTTTTGAAGCTAATATCGATTCCGTTCAGTTGATCCTCCAAGTTTATTGTCTTCTCTGACAAAATTACAACCATCATCGTCATCGGTATGGCGCACACGTGCAGTATATTTACACAGAAGGGCCAAAGAAACCGGTACAGGCATGCGTATTCAAATACAGAGATATGCATGCAGGCAGTGTACGGCGCTGTGGTCGCCGTCGCCTACATATGGCAACAAGTGTCTGGCGCAGTTGTTAGATTGGTTACTGCTGCTACAATGGCAGGTTATCAAGATTTAAGGGATTTTGAACCTGATGTTATAGTCGTCGCACGAGCGATGCGAACAATATCTTCAAGGTTCCGATAAAGTGGGGAATTTCCCGTAGACCATTTCACTAGTGTTCTGTGAATATCAGGAACCGGATAAAACATCAAGTCTCCGACATTACTACGGCACGAGAAAGATCCTGCAAGAAGGAAACAAACATCGATTAAAGAGAATCGTTCAACGTGCCACGAGTGTAACCCTTCCGCAGATTACTGCAGATTTCAATGCTGGGCTATCAACAAGTGTCGGCTTGCGAACATTTCAACGAAACATTCTCGATACGAGCTTTCAGAGCCGAAGGCCCACTCGTGTACCCTTGATGACTGCATGATACAAAGCTTTACGCCTCGCCTGGGTCCGTCAACACCGACTTTGGGCTGTTGATGATTAGAAACATGTTGTCTGGTTGGACGAGTCTCGTTTGAAATTGTATCGAGTGGATGGACGTGTACGGGTATGGAGACAACCTTACGAATCCATGGAACCTGCATGTAGGCAGGGGTCTGTTGAAGCTGGTGGAGGCAATGTAAAGGTGCGGGGCGTGTGCAGTTGGAGTGATATGGGACCTCTGATAGATCTAGGTACGACTCTGACAGGTGACACATACGTAAGCATCCTCTCTGATCACCTGCATTGGTTCATGTCGATTGTGCATTCCGACGGACTTGGGCAATTCCAGCAGGACAATGAAACCCAACACTTCATAATTGCTACAGAGTGGGTCCAGGAACACTATTCTGATTTTAAACACTTCCGCTGGCGACCAGACTCCCCAGACGGGAAACTTATTGAGCATATCATGGATGCCTTGCAACATGCTGTTGCCCCCTCATACTCTTACGGATTTGTGGACAGCCCTGCAGAATTCGTGGTGTCACTTCCCCCCGGCACAACTTCAGACATTAGTCGACTCCATGTCGCGCCGTGTTGCTACACTTTTGGGTGCTCACGGGTCCCCTGCGCGATATTAGGCAGATGTACCAGTTTCTTTGATTCCTCAGCGTGTAATATGTAATGAATGTCATTGTATAAAACAAAAATATATCGACTAAATAATAGCAAGGTTTCTAATCCATTCCACCGCTGTGGCATTGGCATCATACCACTTGCCCTTACAGCATCGGAGGAAGCAATCCTCTCTTACGTAATGGATGCACCGGCTTATCATTTATGTTTTATGGTTTGATTTGACATTGCACGTGTGCAGCTTCTTTTAAAATTGTGGCGAGGCTTAATGGCATAAAAATATTTGAAGGTGGGTTTTAAATCAGGACGTCTGTAATTCTTACACGTCTGCCGGAATAAGAAGGATTTTTTTAGCTGGTATTCTTGTTTGTAGCACTTGAAAATGAGATAGTGTTGCCCCGAAACATGATGTGGCAATAATCACATGACTTACAACTGGGCTGAATACTCTCAATATTCCTCTCTTGTATGTCTCGCAGAAACAATGTATCACAGTTACAACTCGGAGATTCACAATATCTCATTTATAGAGTGCGTAAGAGCACCGATTACATCAAGACTGGATTCTAGTTCATTTGATCCACACTTTCCTGTAAAGTTCTTTAGTGATATCATTACAATTGTATTTCTCGAACCATTCCAGTTCTTTTTCATTTCTAGTGTGTCAGTAGCTATTGCTACAATGATATCATACTTTCGAATTACTGGAAGCTACATGTTCAGCACACAGTATGGCCTATTTCCTCTTTTCATACGAGACAATTATGTAGTGATGAATGGATATTTCCTTATTCTCTTCTATATTGTGGTAATCTCTAACAAGGTCTTAGTTCTGAGAATCTGTGGTGGGTAGATCCTGCTTAGCAGAGGAAGTCAGTAGATAGAAGTCTGTTTGTACCAGTAGTCATGCGCATCCTCTTGTTGAGCTGCTCATCGATGAGGATGGTATGACAACTATTATACCACAGCGGAGCACATTACTCTGCGTCCGAAAAATCCACTGCAAGAGCCGATGTCCACAAAGTCACAACTGAAATTCCCCCGGCCCCCTTCCCCCAGGTGATGCCACAAAGCTCCTTGATGATGTTTTCCGCGAGTTTTTATCTTGGCTGATGGGTCTCCCAGACGTTTTCTATAAGATAGCGTACGGGAGCCACACCTTTGTTGGACGTCCTGACTATGAACATGTGGACTAGCTTAGATAACCGAACACTAGCGCAGTGCCCCTCTCAGGACCAAATGACTAAAAAACTGGGACCTTCAAATCTTGTCTTACAAACAAACATAGAAAAATACAACGTCATCGGCAAACCTCAAAGTTTACATTTTTCCACATTCAGTTGTAATTACTTCTCTCATACCTCTTTCGCTTCCCACACAGTCTGCTCAATCTACAGGCTGGATAACATAGCAGATAGACGAGAAACCTCTCTCATTTCCTTATCCACAACTGCTTCCGTTTCATGCCCTTCGACTCTTAAAACTACAATCCGTTTTCTGTACATATTGTTGGCAACTCTACGTTTTTCCATCTCTTCCTCTCCACCATCCGAAACAGTACATTTCACCTTCATTGTCTAAATCTACAAATGTTGTAGAGGTAAGTTTACCACTCCTCAGTCTCTCATTTATGGTTCGTAGTATGGACAGTATTGCCTCGCGATTTTCTACTCATATCTGCGACACAAACTGATCTCCGCCGAAGTAGGCTTTTATCAGTTTTTCCATTTTTCTATAAATACTTCTTGACAGGTTTTAGCACCCGACCCTTATTGAAATTGGGAGAATTACTTTCTCCCTGAAGTAGGAGGATATTTCACCTATCTCGTACACCTCGCACACCGGGTGGAATAATTTCGTCAGGGCTGACTCAAGTTCTCAGTCATTCCCACGAAATGGAAATTCCAGAGGCGTTGTTTCGACTAAGGTCCTCCAGTGCTCTGCCAAATTCCTCTCTCACTCCCATCTCATCTACTTCCTATTCGCTTTCTATGATATTGTTACCTTTGTATACCTTATAGATACTGAAATGACAGAAGTGATAGGATACTTACTAATGTCACGTCGGACCTACTTTTGACCGTCGTAATGCAGCAACTCGACGTCGCATGGACTCAACAGGTCATTGGTTGTCCCCTGCAAAAATACTGACCCACGCTTTCTCTACAGCAGTCCATAATTGCCTAAGTGTTGCTGGTGCAGGATTTTGTGTGGCCAAATTATTCGCTCGGTCTGCGCCACACTCGAACCCTACAGTCAGTTTTACCACCGGAAGTCGGGACTCGTCGGGCCAGATCACAGTTTTCCAGTCGGTAAAGGTTCTACAGATATGGTCACTAGACCACAGAGGCGCTGCAGGCAATGTCGTGCTGTTATCAAAGGCACTCTTCTCAGTCATCTGATGTCATGGCCCACTAACGCCAAGTTTCGATGTACCGTTCTAAATCATACATTGACTTTTGTGGTTATTTCAAGCCGTCTTGGTTGGCCCTTAGCACTGACAACACTACGTAAACGCCACTGCTCTCGGCCGCTAGGTGAACGTCGTCGACCACGGCGTTGTCCGTGGCGACAGGTATTGCCTGAAATGTGTGGTGCTCGCGGCAAACTCTTTACACTGTGCATCTCTAAATATTAAACTACATAACGATTTCCGAAATGGAATACCCGATGCTTCTAGTTAAACTACCATTCCGCGTTCAGGGTCTACTGACTCATGTCGTTCGGTCATAATCACGTAGAAAAACTTTTTACACGAATCAAGTAGAAATAGTAGGTCCGCCATACCCTACCGTTTTATACGCGGTACTACCACCATCTGTATATGTGCATATCGCTGACCCATGACGTTGTCCCAGTATATATTCCTCCTATCATTGTTTCTCTTTTCTCAAAGGGTCCCTTTAAATTTCCTACAGATGGCATCTAAATATCCCCTAATCAATGATGCTTCCACAGCGTAGCATTTGTGTTCTTACAGTTTCTGTTTAGACATTTTACAATTTCTGTCAATTTTATGTTTTGACCGTCTGTATTCCCTTTCTGTTGCCTCCTTTCGTTAAATATATTCAACTTACGTGTTGCCCAATGATTTCTTGCAGGCCTTGTCTTTTTACCTGTTAGATCCTCCGCTGCGTACACTAGCTCATCTCTCAAAGCTATCCATTCATCCTCTATACATTTCGTTCCCCTTTTTCAGTCAAACGTTGCCTGATACTATTTTTGTAATCTGAAAAACTTGTTCTTTCAATTTATCCAGATCTCATCTCCTTAATTTTTTAGCTTTCTGACATTTCTTCAGTTTTAATCTGCCATTCATAACGAATAAAATACTGTCAGAGGCTACAGCAGCCTCAGAAAATGTATTACTGTTTAAGATCTGGTTTCGGAAATCCTGTGTTAACATTATGCCAACGGCCTTGCCGCAACGGTAACTCCGGTTCCCGTCAGATCACCGAGGTCAACGCTGTCGGACTGGGCTTGTACTTGGATGGGTGCCCAGCGCTGTTGGCAAGCAGGGTGCACTCAGCCCTTGTGAGGCAAACTGAGGAGCTACTTGATTGAGAAGTAGCGGCTCCGGTCTCGTAAACTGACATACGGCCAAGAGAGCGGTGTGCTGACCACAAGCCTCTCCATATCCACATCCAGTGATGCCTGTGAGCTGACGATGACACGGCGGCCGGCCGGTGACGTTGGGCTTTCATGGCCTGTTCGGGGGGAGTTTAGTCTTTTTGTGATAACATTATAGAATCTATCCAGGTCCATTCCAAGTATAAAGCCTTTTGTCATTATATTCCATAGATTAATTATAACTCAACCCATGTTAGTTTAATTCATCTTGATGGATAAAACAACCGATTTCGGGAACAAACAAGCACCGTGTTTTTCAGAAGGAAGTAGATTAAGTTTCATTCCATTCATTGTCTCTTTTTAGATGTACAAGGTTAGTATCAATACTACAACTTTCTGGTGTATCTGGCAGGTGCTGTTACTGTGCAGTGACATCAGAAACCTACGATGTCCATTGTCTTGTTATGGAGTAATTTTATGTGAGGGTAAGTGATTTATTCTCTCCGTGGCTGCGTTAAATTAAAATTATCAACAAAAACAAACGACTCAGTTATTGTGTGCATTCAGACCTCTGTAATGACGAGGCCAGAGGAACGGGTTACCAAACTGGCTAAAGACGTTTAAGATCAGTCCACATTCAAGGTAACGTTCACACGATGGAACTGCAATATTTTTGGAGACATACTGAATTTTCTGTCGTATTGCCCTGCGGAGGTGTTTGTAGAAAGCAGCTGTTCAAAATGTCGACTTGCATGGTCATGACAACGAACGATGGACTATAACATACTTTCCAACTACGCATTTTATTGCCTAACTTATTCAACGGCTGCAATCAGTTCTTTAGAAGATTCCACTAGATTTTCGTAAACTAGCTTCGGGCTCTTATCGTGTGACCGAATTGTCTGTATAATTTGAAAATTACGATTAGTGCACGAATGCCTAAACTGTATATCAAATGACATTCAAGCATTGATGATATTGTGCGTCAGTGCCTACTAATTGTGGTGTGTCATAAGGATACGAATTATTACTGTCTATGGTCTACAAAAACCGTAAGGGTATCTTCAAGAAAAACTTTGTTGATGACGTCTTCAGTTTCTCCTCTAAGATGGTTGCTGACTAACGGAGACCACGAATTCAGGGTATCGTACCACCCCACACCAAACTGTGACGGTTTGGCAGCAGCATTGCCATACGCCATGTAGGCAGGTAATTTTTTGGTTTAAAGGTTCAGTTCCATTGGGAATCTGCTCAAAAGTGAAGTCAAATTACTCGTGAACAAAAAGAACATGTATTATTACTGTATCTATAACTACATTACACTTTAATTATGTTAGTATTACACTTTAATTATGTTAGTAAACATGCAATAATTTTAATTTTACTGTAAATAGCAAGGATCACTCTCATCAATAATAAGTGTTGATGTTTATTTGGTCCAATTTTTGTTCTACCAACTCTGAGACACAATCAAATGGTGCTACAAGTAAGGTTCTGTCTCAAAAATACACCAAGAGAAGATACAACATTCAAACTTCTTTGTGCAATTTAGTAACAGAATGATATTTCAACTACATTCACATATGCTTGTGAATATCTTTTAATGGCTGATGAATTTAAATCTTGGCCTCTTTTAAAGTCAACGATTCCTAGATTAGTCCTTACAATATAACTTTATATCTATCAGGTAAAAAATTAATGGCACCTACGGCTTTTTCAAAAATATACCGGAAGGAATACATAATATTATAAAATTCCTTTGCTAACGAAAATTGGCGACAGATATTTAATGTAGGACAATGAATACGGATTCCTGAATGACTTAACGACAACTTTGCCAAGCTTCTCTGGATCATTGACCGCTTTTGCATACTGTGCGCCGTGTTCCTCGGAGGTGAGGCCAAATCCGCTCGTGATCCAGTAGTAAACACCGATGACTAAGCAGTAATCCATTTCCTTCTTCAGCTCCTCGAAGGTGTAGGCCTCTGCCTGCTGTTCCATCCCCAGACGCCGCAGCAGGCCCACCAGCGTGTTGTGGTACTCGCGCAGCAGGTCCTCCACATGGTGCCGATGGACGTCTTCGCTGGCGCTCGAGTACAGGAAGTACAGCAGATCCGAGGCCGGGCTGGTTACTGATGAACACTGTAATTCCACCAAACAGTCAGCTATTAGGAAAATTTCTAGAGATTGAGAGATTCTCAGATGTAAAGGGGGCCGAATCTTTCTTGTTATTTTTCTGTTTCTTTCATAACTACATTTCACGTTCGTATATGGTCAGTCTTTGGTGTGACGTCATAAGCGCGTGACGGCGTGTGAGATCGCTCTCTAAGTTTTCATCTATTTTTAGGTTGCAGATATATATTTTAACAGTTTTTGTGATAATATTTACTATATAAGTGACTTATTAGTGGTTCCTTCATTCACCTTTGCCTTTCTTGTGTTGTGACCTGATATTTGTGAGTGTTTCGTATGGAGCAACTTGACCTCTTACCCGTGTTTACATTCCGCGCTGACCTGTTGCAGCTGTAGCGGCGCATCGAAAGCTAAGTACTAATTGATTGTTTGTGTATAGTAGTTTAATTAGGAACTTTAGTAGTCTTCAACCGGTGTTCTTGGTGTTTTCCGGTGAAATAACTTCAGAAGAAATTTTTGCGAACTGCTTTCAGTTTCGTTACTGTCATTAGACGTTTGATTTTCTTTCTGTGTTAGTATTTTGTTATATTCTCATTTGCTGTTGATTAATACTGTCAATAATAGTAGTTACTTTCCTTGTAGAGCAAGTTTGTGATTACTGTAGTCAGTTTTCAACATCTTCTTATTGTAGTAGCGGAACTTAGATAAAGTTGTTTTCTTGTTTCAATAACTGTAAAATTTTACCATGAGTGAGAAGTGTGGGCTTTGCCGTAGATTCGTGAGTGGTGGATTGCGGTGTGAGACTTGTTCGAAGTATTTTCACTGGGGGGGAATGCAGTGGGGAAGCCAGTGGGCATTCTGGTGAGATCCTCTCCTGGAACTGCAGGTTATGTAGCAAGAGTAAGTTGATAGAGGAGCAGGAGCGTATGATCTGTGACCTTCAGGTGCAGTTGAAAAACGCACAGGAAGAGCTAGACGGGATGAGGAGGGAGAAGGGGGTTGGGGAATGGGAGCTGGCTGTTGGCAAGAGATTTGCTAGGAGAAGGAGATTTTCAGATAGTTTTACTATTGGTGTTTGTAATAGATATGACCAACTGTCAGTGTCTAGTGGAGAGGAATCTCTAGTAGTTGTAGATGTAGGAAGTATGCAGCAGACCTCAGCAGTTACGGTGGCTAGGACAGTTGCAAAGTCTAAGAGAAAGAAGAAGGTTCTGCTGTTAGGTAGTTCTCATGGTATAGGTGTAGGCCAGCAGTTGCAGGAAGTTTTGGGGAGTGAGTACCAGGTCACCAGCATTGTGAAGCCTAATGCAGGATTGGCTCAGGTGACTTTTAACGTAGGCGGGGGGGGGGGGGGGGGTTATGTAGGGATTTTACAAAAGAGGATCAGGAAGTGATTGTGGGTGGGGCTGGTAATAGTATTGATAGGGATGGGGAGTATGATATAGATGGTGACCTGGAAAAGACAGCCACTCAGACTGGCAACACGAATGTGCATTTCGTGGAACTGTTTCAGCGTCACGATCGGCCTCATCTTAATACAGCCGTCAGGCATAATAACATGAGACTTGTGGGTGCGCTGATGACAGAAGGCATGAGTCACATTTCAGTGGTGTTGGTGGAGTCTATCAGCAGGACGGGTTTCACTAGACATGGCCTGCACCTCAACAGGTATGGAAAGGGGAGGTTGGCAAAGCTTATAGGTGACAGCATAGGTGGGGGTGGTGGGATCGCTCATGGGAAAATTCCGGTAGTTGTGGGTGTTAGAGCTGTACCTTTCTTAGATTGAAGTCAGCTGACAGGTATTCCTGCTTAAGGGAAGTCTCTCTAACAAAGAAACCACTTTCGACAAAGCTTAGGTATCCGATTAATGAGGGAATTAGTATATCTCATCAAAACATACAAGGCATTAGAGATAAAGTTAATGAACTGCTTATAGATGTTGACTCTGAAATTACTGTTATATCTGAACACTTCTTAAATAAGGAGATAATTCAGAGGCTTCCTTTGCCAGGATACAGGTTGCCTGGCAACTTTTCTAGGAGCTCTTTGCGGTGTGGGGGAGTAGCCATGTATGTGAAAAACGGTGTCCCATTTGAGTCAATTGATGTTTCAAGGTACTGCACTGAAAAGGTGTTTGAATGTTGTGCAGATGTGGTTAAATTTAGTGGAGCTAAACGTCTTACTGTTGTTATTTATAGATTCCCAGACTCCGATTCCACAAGATTTTTGCTAAAGCTAGAGGAGGTTCTTGGTTCACTTTATAGGAAATACAAAACGTTAGTTATATGTGGTGACTTCAATATAAATTGTATAAGTGATTGTGCAGGGAAAAGGATGCTGGTAGACCTCCTTAATTCATATAATCTTATGCAAACCGTTTCTTTCCAACGAGAGTGCAAGGGAACAGTAGAACAACCATAGACAATATTTTTGTTCATTCGTCATTCTTAGAATGGCATTCTGTTAGCAAAATGGTGAATGGCCTTTCAGATCATGATGCACAAATTTTAAGTCTAAAAGATTTTTGTGCTGCAACACATGTTAAATATAGTTACCAACGTTTTAGGAAAGCTGATCCAGTTGCTGTAGAGACTTTTGTAAACCTTATCAAGGAACAAGAGTGGCAAGATGTTTATAGCGCTGATACTGTAGATGATAAATATAATGCTTTCCTCAATACTTTTCTCGTGCTCTTTGAAAGTTGCTTTCCGTTAGAACGTTCAAAACAGGGTACTAGCACAAACAGGCAGCCTGGGTGGCTGACTAAAGGTATAAGAATATCTTGTAGAACAAAGTGGCAATTATATCAAAACGTTAGAAACAGTCACAATCTAAATGCAGTAGCCCATTACAAACAGTATTGTAAGGTGCTTAAAAAAGTTATTAGGAAGGCAAAAAGTATGTGGTATGCAGATAGAATAGCTAAGTCTCAGGATAAAATTAAAACCATGTGGTCAGTCGTAAAGGAAGTGGCTGGTCTGCAGAGACAGGTCGAGGATATAGAATCAGTGCGTAGTGGAAATGTCCGTGTTACTGATAAGTCGCATATATGTACAGTATTTAATATTCACTTTCTGAATATAGCAGGTGAACTAAATAGAAACCTAGTCCCAACAGGGAATCATATAGCGCTCTTAGAAAAAAGTGTTCCGAGACTGTTACCTGAAATGCTCCTCCATGATACTGACAAGAGGGAGATTGAGTTAATAATTAAATCACTGAAGACCAAGAACTCTCATGGATATGACGGGGTATCTAGCAGAATACTGAAGTATTGTTCCATGTATGTTAGCCCAGTACTTAGCCATATCTGTAACTTTTCCTTTAGGAGTGGTCGGTTTCCTGATTGATTAAAGTACTCGGTAGTGAAGCCACTTTATAAAAAGAGAGACAGGGATAATGTTGATAATTATAGACCTATTTCTATGCCCTCGGTGTTTGCTAAAGTTATCGAGAGGGTTGTATATACAAGGTTACTGCAGCATTTAAATTCACATAATTTGCTGTCAAATGTACAGTTTGGTTTTAGAAATGGCTTAACAACTGAAAATGCTATAGTCTCTTTTCTCTGTGAGGTTTTGGACGGATTAAATAAAAGGTTGAGAACGTTAGGTGTTTTCTTTGCTTTAACGAAAGCTTTTGATTGTGTTGACCACAAAATATTACTGCAGAAGTTGGAACATTATGGAGTAAGGGGAGTAGCTTACAATTGGTTCGCCTCTTACTTTAAGAACAGAAAGCAGAAGGTAATTCTCCGCAATATTGAGAGTGATAATGATGTTTAGTCCCAATGGGGCACTGTTAAATGGGGCGTTCTCCAAGGATCGGTGCTGGACCCACTGATGTTTCTTATCTATATAAATGATATGCCTTCTAGTATTACAGGTGATTCAAAAATATTTCTGTTTGCTGATGACACCAGCTTGGTAGTGAAGGATCTTGTGTGTAATATTGAAACATTATCAAATAATGTCGTTAATGAAATAAGTTCGTGGCTTGTGGAAAATAATTTGATGCTAAATCACAGTAAGACTCAGTTTTTACAGTTTCTAACTCACAATTCAACAAGAACTGATATTTTAATCAGACAGAATGGGCATGTTATAAACGAGACGGAACAGTTCAAGTTCCTAGGTGTTTGGATAGATAGTAAGCTGTTGTGGAATGTCCAGGATCTTGTTCAGAAACTAAATGCCGCTTTATTTATCATTAGAACAGTATCTGAAATAAGTGACATTTCAACACGAAAAGTAGTCTACTTCGCATATTTTCATACGCTTATGTCATATGGTATTATTTTTTGGGGTAATTCTTCTGATTCAAAAAGGGTATTTTTGGCTCAAAAACGGGCTGTTCGAGCTATGTGTGGAGTAATTTCGAAAACCTCTTGTCGATCCCTATTCAATAGTCTGGGAATTTTGACATTGCCATCACAGTATATATTTTCTTTAATGTCGTTTGTTGTTAGCAATATTAGCTTATTCCCAAGATTTAGCAGCTTTCACTCAGTTAATACTAGGCAGAAATCAAATCTGCTTGTGGAATGCACTTCCTTGACTCTTGTGCAGAAAGGAGTGCAGTATTCTGCTGCATCCATTTTCAATAAGCTACCACAAGAACTCAAAAATCTTAGCAGTAGCCCAAACGCTTTTAAGTCTAAACTGAAGAGATTCCTCATGGCTCACTCCTTCTATTCTGTCGAGGAGCTCCTGGAAGAGCTAAAAAATTAAGCAAATTCCAGTGTTACATTCTTGATTTTCTGTATTTAAACTAACGACGTGTCAGCTGAATATGTTTCTTATATTTCATATTATCTGTTTCTACAATCGTGTTATAATTTCATGTATTGACTCGTTCCATGACCGTAGAGACTTGTCCTTAATGTGGTCCCACGGAACAATAAATACATAAATAAATAAATAAAAATAAATTAATGTCAAACGTCCAGAGCTGGTTTAAAATGATGGGCCCTGCAAGACCACTGAACAGCGTGTGGCCGCTCTATAGGTAAACAGGTGCAAGTGGAAGTAGTTGAAGTGGAGTGTGAAGTAGAGAAACAGACATACGTATCAATCAGGACAAATAACACTAGAACATGTCACTGGTACCGACTAGCAAAAAATGTACCCAGAGCCGCTTGTCATAAAATCTCAAAACTTTTCCATCATTCACCACAAAACTAACATGACTTGCATCCCCTTTCCCTTGCAGAAATCCTGAGAATGCTCTTAGTTGTAAGAGCAATTTCTACCGATATCTTGGTATCGTACAAAGACACAACCAACATGTATGACGTCATTCACGTACGGTGGTGTTACCGATGGAGTGCATAACAACACAATTAAATAACTATCGATAAATCGAAAGACTAAATTCAAATAATATATCGATACAGCAGCTCAAAATTCGAAATGCACAGATGTAGGGGAAAAAATAACTAATACCGACTCAGAACGCTGGTTAAATGCTAGAATCCTTACAACTTAATCACGCTCAACGCTTCAACAACAGTAAAGTTGGGCAACAGCTCGATCTGACGTGAAGAATGAACGAATGCAGCAATGTGCAACTCTGCTCATATACAGACACCATAAAAAAGTTTTGCATCTCCCCAGTTCCCAGAACACTGCAGAGTCCCTTTGACTGTTAAGAGATGTCACTTAACCTTCCCAAAGAGGTCAACAACTATGCATGCGCAGCGCCTAGTAGACGGATGGGGTCCGACAGCCGATCAGTTCCAGTCATTGCACCAGGAAGGAGAAACACGGCTCCTTCTTGCAGCGGTGTGCCGTAGGTCTCTAGAAGAGCGTAGCGTTCAAAAGGATTGGAAAGGGGCACAGGTCAACCCCGTTTTCAAGAAGGGACGTCGAACAGATGTGCAGAACTATAGACCGATATCTCTAACGTCGATCAGTTGTAGAATTTTGGAAGACGTATTATGTTCGAGTATAATGACTTTTCTGGAGACTAGAAATCTACTCTGTAGGAATCAGCATGGGTTTCGAAAAAGACGATCGTGTGAAACCCAGCTTGCGCTATTCGTCCACGAGATTCAGAGGGCCATAGACATGGATTCACAGGTAGATGCCGTGTTTCTTGACTTCCGCAAGGCGTTTGATACAGTTCCCCACAGTCGTTTAATGAACAAAGTAAGAGCATATGGACTATCAGACCAATTGTGTGATTGGATTGAAGAGTTGCTTGATAACAGAACGCAGCATGTCATTCTCAATGGAGAGTAGTCTTCCGAAGTAAGAGTGATTTCAGGTGTGCAGGTGTGCCGCAGGGGAGTGTCATAGGACCGTTTGTTATTCACAATATACATAAATGACCTTGTGGATGACATTGGAAGTTCACTGAGGCTTTTTGCAGATGATGGTGTGGTGTATCGAGAGGTTGTAACAATGGAAAATTGTTCTGAAATGCAGGAGGATCTGCAGCGAATTGACGCGTGCTGCAGGGAATGGCAATTCAATCTCAATGTAGACAAGTGTAATGTGCTGCGAATACATAGAAAGATAGATCCCTTATCATTTAGCTACAAAATAGCAGGTCAGCAACTGGAAGCAGTTAATTCCAACAATTATCTGGGAGTATGCATTAGGAGTGTTTTAAAATGGAATGATCATATAAAGTTGACCGTCGGTAAAGCAGATGCCAGACTGAGATTCATTGGAAGAATCCTAAGGAAATGCAATCCGGAAACAAAGGAAGTAGGTTACAGTACGCTTGTTCGCCCACTGCTTGAATACTGCTCAGCAGTGTGGGATTCGTACCAGATAGGGTTGATAGAAGAGATAGAGAAGATCCAACAGAGAGCAGCGCGCTTCGTTACAGGATCATTTAGTTATCGCGAAAGCGTTACGGAGATGATAGATAAGCTCCTGTGGAAGACTCTGCAGGAGAGACGCCCAGTAGCTCGGTACGGGATTTTGTTAAAGTTTCGAGAACATACCTGCACCGCAGAGTCAAGCAGTATATTGCTCCCTCCTACGTATATCTCGCGAAGAGACGATGAGGATAAAATCAGAGAGATTAGAGACCACACAGAAGCATACCGACAATCCTTCTTTCCACGAACAATACGAGACTGGAATAGAAGGGAGTACCGATAGAGGTACTCACAGTACCCTCCGCCAAACACCGTCAGGTGGCTTGCGGAGTATGAATGTAGATGTAGATGTCTGTAGTTCAACCATGCTTAGACGATCAATACCGCGGTTCAATCGCGTCCGCATCGTTACTTTGTGCCAGGAGGGCTCTCAACCAGGAAAGTGTTCAGGTGTCTCAGAATGAACCAAAGCGATGTTGTTCGGACATGGTGCAGACACAGAGAGACAGGAACTGTCGATGACGTGATCCGCTCAAGCCGCCCAAGGGATACTACTGCAGTGGTTGAGTGCTGCCAACGGATTATGGCTCGGAGGAACCCTGGCAGCAACGCCACCATGTTGAATAATGCTTTTAGTGCAGCCACAGAACGTCGTGTTACGACTCAGACTGTGCGCAATAGACTGCATGAAGCGCAAATTCACTCTCGGAGCACATGGCGAGGTCCATCTTTGCAACCACGACAACATGCAGCGCAATACAGATCGGCCCAACAACATGCCGAATGGACCGCTTAGGATTGGCATGACGTTCTCTTCACCGATGAGTGTCGCTTATTCCTTCAACCAGACAATCGGGGGAGACGTGTTTGGAGCCAACCGGGTCAGGCTGAACTCCTTAGACACACTTCCCAGCGAGTGCAGCAAGGTGGAAGTTCCCTGATTTTTGGGGTGGCATTACATGGGGCTGACGTACGCCGCTGGTGGTCACGGAATGGGCCGTAACGGCTGTACGATACGTGAATGCCTTCGTCCGACCGATAGTGCAACCATATCGGCAGCATATTGGCGAGGCATTCGTCTTCGTGGACGACAATTCTCGCCCCAATCGAGCACATATTGTGAATGACTTCCTTCAGCATAACGATATCGCGCGACTAGAATGGCCAGCATGTTCCCCAAACATTGGGGTAGACTGAAAAGCTGTTTATGGACGACGTGACCCACCGACCACTCTGAGGGATCTATGCCGAATGGCCGTTGAGGAGTGGGACAATGTAGACACACAGAGCCTTGATGAACTTGTGGATATTATGAAACGACGAATACAGGAATGCATAAATGCAAGAGGACGTGCTACTGGGTACTGGAGGTTCCGCTGTGTACAGTAACCTGGACCATCACCTCTGAAGGTCTCGCTGTATGGTCGTACAACATGCAATTTGTGGTTTAATAAGTAGTAAAAAGGGTGGAAGTGATGTTTATGTTGATCTCTATTCCAATTTTCTGTACAGGTTCTGGAACTCCCGGAACCGAGGTGATGCTAAACTTTTCTTGATGTGTGTGTTAATAAGAAAAGCAACGTGTAATTAAGACGGGACGTAAACATATCCTAGAGTAGCAAAATGCAGAGTGCCATGGCAGCGTTAATCTCAGGGATTATGACCCCTACAGACACTGCAGTAGTACCGTTTCTTTTACTCGAAGGCCGCCCATCACCATGTCACTGAAATCAACATGTAATAGCACAAAAGATAGTTTTTAGTGTGGATTTCATCAAGGATCTCGATTATGTTACTGATTTTTCTCGAAGAGACTGTGAAATTAAATTTCCGCTAAAATAAGAAGTTTCAGGAAACTGGAACAATGTTGGACAAGAAAAGGTCTAGATAACCAACACTTTTAACGAAAGATAAATCAACGGATAACGAAAGAATCAATTCGACGAAAGAAGAAAGTACAGAAATGCTCAAGAAAATTCAAGTATACAGAAATACAAGTCAGTTAGGATTGAAATAAATAGGAAGTGTAAGGAAGTCATTGTGAAATGCCTACATGAAAAATGTGAAGAAACTGAAAAATAAATGATTGCCGGATGGAGATACTCAGGATATACAAAACTGAAAACAGCCTTGGATGAAATAAAAAGCAAGGGTGATAACATTAAGAGTGCAATAAGGATGCCACTGTTAAATGCAGAGGATATAGCTCATTGGTGGAAAGAGTAAATTTAGGGCTTCTATGACGGGTAGGCGTTGTCTGATGACGTAATAGAGGAAGAAACAGGAATCGACGGGGAAGATGTAGGGGATGCAGTAATAGAATCAGAGTCTGAAGAAGGATTGGAAGGCTTAAGATCAAATAAACCTATAGGGATACAAACATTCCATCATTGTGGCAACTGGCAATAGAATGACTGTTCACGTTGGTATGTTGGATGAATGGAACTGGCTGTATACTATCAGAAGAAGACAACAACAGGAGACCATTGCGAATTTCCGCACAATCACCTTAAAAGTCCATGTAGCCAAGCTGCAAGATACACTCGTCATCGTCAACCGTTAAAATCAACAGTAACAGAACAATGTATTTCCATGGGACACTCCTCGGGACACTACAGAACAAAAATTTTACCACCAGTTTCCAGCTTTTGGGATTCAGTAATCAAAGAATCGGTAGCAATACGTCTTGTCGATTATCTTATACATCGCGATAACGGCTTTTTAGTGGATAAAAATTGGAATCGTACTATTAAAATTTTCCTGTCACAGAGGACTCTACGGGGTCATTCGACACTCAGGGATTAGATCATATCTAACTTCTAACACTGAGGACAGCAAATAGACCTCGGCTGTCCCGCGCATTTCATCACGTGAAACATGCGCCGAAAGACGCCAGCACATTTTGCATGCGCGATATTTGGCACAAGTGTAATGAATGCGCCTGGCCTCTTCAGTAGTTGTCTACTCATCTGAAGATGGCCGGACGTCTCTGTGCCCAAATATTGTCGCAGAATGTCAACGAAATCAGGCTGCACACCCGAAAATTATTATAAGAGGAAATACGCTGGAAAAATTTCGGAAGTTACATTATCCATATAATTCGGAAGAGAGCAAAAGCCGACAAGTGCGAGAGTTATCCTATAATTAGCTCCACAGCTCATGTACACAAGCTGCTGACCAAAATAATACACAAAGGAATAGAAAAGAAAATCTCTTGAATGATACGTTTGGCTTTAGGAATGATGAAGGCAACAGAGAGGCAGTTGTAACATTGTGAGTGAAACTGGATGCAAGAATGCAGAAAAATGCGTTCTACATTGTGAAACGATGCAAGATGTTCCAAATCTTGACAAAATTAGGTATAAGCTGTAGGGAAAGACGGGTAATATGCAAGACCCAAGAGGTAACAATAAGACTGGAAGACGAACGAAGTGCTTGGATTAAAACGAATGTAAGCGAGAGGTATACTTTCGCCACACTTTTTCAGTCTATACATCGAAGACAGAAAGACGGAAACAAAAGGAAGGAACAAGAAACGGTTAAGGCTTCAGGGTGAAAGGACATCAGTGATAAGATTCGCTGATGACATTGTTATCCTCAGTGAAAGTGAAGAATTACAACATGGAATGGATGAACAGTCTAATGACTACAGAATGTGGACTGAGAGTAAACCGAAGAAAGACGAAAGCAATAAGAAGTGGGAGAAACGAGAAAAGAGAGAAACTTAACATCATAATTGGTGATCACGAAGTAGATGAAGTAAAGGAGTTCTACTACCTAGGCAGAAAAATAACCCAATACGGACAGAGCATGCATTAGAAAAATATTAATATTAATGTTAATAATTAACAGCCTCAGTTGCACTGTTTGCCTAGAATTTACCTAAGTTTCAGTCGGGATAACCCAACCTTCTTCAGAAGAAGGTTGGGTTATCCCGACTGAAACCTAGGTTTCTGAGGCTGTTAACTATTAAAATTAAAATTAATATTTACACAGTTGCTGAAAGGGCCGCGAAATGTTGAAGATATTTAAATTGGCAAAATAGTCTTTCGTGGCCAAGACAAGCCTTCTAGGATCAAACATAGGTCTTAATTTCAGAAAGACATTTCTGAGAATGTACATTTGGACCACATTATTTAGTGGTAGTGAGACATGGACAATGAAAACACCAGAACAGAAGAGAATCGAAGCCTTTGAGATGTGGTGCTATGGAAGAATGCTCAAAATTAGATGTACTGAGAAGGTATGGAATAACGGGGTTCTTCGCAGAATTGGCGAGGGAAACAATATATGGGTAATAGTGATAAGAAGAAGGGACATCTATTAATACATCAGGGAATAACTTAGATGGTACTAGCGGTAGCTATAGAAGGTAAAACTTGCAGAAGACAGAGATTGGAATACGTTCAGCAAATAATTGAGGATGTAGGTTACAGCTGCTACCCTGACATGAAAATGTTGAAATGCGGAAGGGTTTCACAGCGGGGAGCATCAAACCAGTCAGAAGATTGATGAGTCAAAGAAAGAAAAAGGCAAGGAAAACAAGAACAAAGAGGGAGCACTAAGAATAAAAGACTGAGAACAAAGTGGTCGGTTTAAAAATGGTGTAAGACAAGGATGTGGCCTTTCGCCCCTACTGTTCAATCTTTTATAGAAGAAAACTCGCTGCGTGACAAAATAAGACTGAAGCACCAAGAAACATGTCTGTGTAGCTAAAAATATGTACACCCCATCGGCGTGTTTGTAAATATGTAAATGATTAGAGTTATCATTCTGGGTGCCAGGTAGAACGGCCACAAGAGTGTGTTAGGGTCCTTCGTATTCAGTATTCTTACCAGTTCTGATACGGTATACAGGATGTAACAAAAATGTCGGCACAAATGTCAGGACACATTCCTCATACGTAGACGAATCACTTATGTTATATGGACATTGGTCTGGATAAGCTTTGTTTCTTTGTTACAACTCAGCTTCTATAACTAATTAATAATCGGAAACAACCACGAACAGAACGTACCATGATACCCCATGCAATCGTTTCTCACAGAAGGTGTTCAATATGTCACCCACTGGCTTTGATACATACATCAAAACGCCGTCCTAGTGATCTCGGGTGCACTGATGTATCCCTGGAGTATTGCTTGTGGTTTCGCAGCCCTCCATAACACGGCTACAGAGACTCTGAACATCTTCTACTGTGCTTCATACGCATCTGCTTTCAAGCGGCTCCACAGTTAAAAGTCCAGTGGCCTTAGGTCCGGAGAACGTGGAGGCCAGGCAGTTCGTCCAGCTATACCTATTAATTTTTGTACCGACACTAGGGTCGTCGTCAACTACAAGAAGAGTTGCCGCCTGCCTCAGGTCACGAGTATCAGGCTTAAATGCCCCATGCTCCCTATGTCGATTATCAGTGCCTTCAAACATTTTCCTGCCCGGCATCTTCATCCTGGAAATCTCTCCCGGTACAAATGCTGAGCGCGAGCTCCATTGCCGTCAACTAATCCACACACCGAGTCAGAATCTACCATCTGTGCATTTGTGCAAACTGCCATTGCAGGGGCCAAGTCTGTGATTAATTCTACGTAGTAACGCGTGTGCTTGCAACAGTCGTACTGATCACTGGAATGGTGATGTTACCTTAAACAACCGATGACGTACGTCGCATGGCAACAGTGACAAGTAAAACAAAACACTGGCGATTCAGAACGTAGACGTCACCGAGATTCCAAAGCCTAGTTCTTGTTTGTTCCTCGCCAATTTTGATATAACATAATTTCTCTGTCTGCTTATTTGGAATATGTCCTTTTGTGCCGTTCATTCTTTTAACACCCTGTATAAGAGGCATAATGGTGCGTGTTATTGTGTGATCACAGGACGACACGAAGATGTTCTGTACTACTGCGAGACAGCGTTATCAGCACATTCCAGGGTTTGGAAAGTGCTTCATTATAGGTCTCCAATTGCTTGTTCGGTGGAATTATTTTGTGGAACATCTGAGGTGTGACAGTGACCTAATCTTGGACTGTGTGTGAACGTGAGGGCAGACATATTCGGTATTAACGTTCTGGTCGACCAGGTCTGACCTCCACATGAAAGGGTCTCTGTATTGAGCACCAAGCATATTGTTACCATTTCGCATCTGCGCCCGCCATCCGAGAACATGTGATGGATTCCTTGCAACATTCTGTGTCATGATAAACTAATGATCGTAGACTAGAAGCTGCCTGACTAGGGGATTACCATCCAGCACGACCGTCCAGCTTTGGAAAGATGGTGTGGTCGGGAAGTGTGGACTGCTGATCAACAGCGTCGTGTTGTGCTCAGTGATTAATCACCATTCTTCACTACCCTGGATGACCGAGGTCCACGAGTATGCCAGCGATCTGGAGTGAAATTTCATTCATCCATTGTTCTGGAGAACCAAAGCGGTGTGTGCTCCTGGTGTCATGGTGTGGAGGGACATTAGAAAATCTGAAAAGGGAAATGCAGAGGCTCAATCTAGATATAGCAGGGGTGAGTGAAATATAAAGAAGACAAGCACTTCTGGTCAGATAAGTATAGGGTAATATCAACAGCAGCAAAAAATGTTATAACAGGAGTAGGATTCGTTATGAATAGGAAGGTAAGGCAGAGAGTGTGTTTCTGTGAACAGTTCAGTGATAGGGTCGTACTTATCAGAATCGACACCAAACCATCACCGACAACGATACTTCAGGTATACATGCCGACTCGCAAGCTGAAGACGAAGAGATAGAGAAAGTTTATTAGGATATTGAAAGGGTAATACAGTATGTAAAGCGGGATGAAAATTTAATAGTCATGGGGGACTGGAATGCAGTTGTAGGGGAAGGAGTAGAAGAAAAGGTTACAGGAGAATATGGGCTTGGGACAAGGAATTAGATAGGAGAAAGGCTAATTCAGTTCTGTAACAAGTTTCAGCTAGTAATAGTGAATACCCTGTTCTAGAATCAAAAGAGGAGGAGGTATGCTTGGAAAAGGCCAGGTGATACGGAAAGATTTCAGTGACATTACATCATGGTCAGACAGAGATTTCGAAATCAGATACTGGATTGTAATGCGTACCCAGGAGCAGATACAGCCTCAGCTCACAATATAGTAGTGATGAAGAGTAGGCTGAAGTTTAAGACATTATTCAGGAAGAATCAATACGCAAAGAAGTGGGATGCGGAAGTACTAAGGAATGACGAAATACGCATGAAGTTCTCTAAGGCTATAGAGACAGCAATAAGGAATAGCTCAGTAGGCAGTACAGTTGAAGAGGAATGGACATCTCTAAAAAGGGCCATCACAGAAGCTGGGAAAGGAAACATGGGTGCAAAGAAGGAAACTGCAAAGAAACCGTGGTAACAGAAGAAATATTTCAGTTGATTGATAAAAGGAGGAAGTACAAAAATGTTCCGGGAAACTCAGGAACACAGAAATACAAATCGCTGAGGAATGAAATAAATAGGTATTCCAGTGAAGCTAAGACGAAATGGATGCAGGAAAAATGTGAATACATCGAAAAAGAAATGATTGTCGGAAGGACAGACTCAGCCTACAGGAAACTCAAAACAACCTTCCGTGACATAAAAAGCAAGGGTGGTAACATTAAGAGCGCAGCGGGAATTCCACTGATAAATGCAGAGGAGAGAGCGGATAGGTGGAAAGAATACATTGAAAGCCTCTATGAGGGGGAAGATTTGTATGATGTGATATAAGAACAAAAGGAGTCGGTTTAGAAGAGATAGGGGATCCAGTATTAGACTCGGAATTTAAAAGAGCCTTGGAGGGCTTAAGGTCAAATAAGGCAGAAGGGATGGATAACATTCCATCAGAGTTTCTAAAAGCGTTGGGAGAAGTGGCAACAAAACGACTATTCACGTTGGTGTGTAGAATGTATGAGTCTGGCGGCATACCATCTGACTTTCGGAAAAGCATCATCCACACAATTCCGAAGACGTAAAGAGCTGACAAGTGCGAGAATTATGGTACAATCAACTTAACAGCTCATCCACTCAAGTTTCTTAGAAGAAGAACAAACAGAAGAATGGATATGAAAATTGAGAATGCGCTAGGTGACGATCAGTTTGGCTTTAGGAAAAGTAAAGACACGGGAGAGGCAATTAGGGCATTGCGGTTAGTAATGGAAGCAAGAATAAAGAAAAATCACGACATGTTCACAGGATTTGTCAACCTGGAAAATGCGTTCGACAATGTAAAATGGTGCAAGATGTTCTAAATTCTGCAAAAAGTAGGGGTAAGCTAGAGGGACAGACAGGTCATATACATCATATACAACAACCAAGAGGGAATAATCAGAGTGGACGACTAAGAACGAAGTGCTCGTATTAAAAAGAGTGTAAGACAATGATGTAACCTTTCGTCTCTACTGTTGAATGTGTACATCGAGGAAGCAATGATGGAAATAAAAGAAAGGTTCAGGAGTGGAATTAAAATTCAAGGTGAAAGGATGTCACTGAAACGATTCACTGATGACTTTGCTATCCTGAGTGAAAGTGAAGAAGAACTGCCTGATCTGCTGAACGGAATGAACAGTCTAATGAGTACAGAGTATGGATTGAGAGTAAATGGAATAAAGACAAAGATAATGGGAAGTAGTAGAAATGAGAATTGCGAGGAACTTAACATCAGGATTGATGGTCACGAAGTGCATGAAGTTAAGTAATTCTGCTACCTAGGCAGTAAAATAACATAGACAGACAGAGCAAGGAGGACATCAAAAACAGACTAGCAATGGCACAATGGGCATTTCCAGCCAAGAGAAGTCTACTAATATCAAACATCGACCTTGATTTGAGGAAGAAATTCCTGAGAATGTACGTCTGGAGTACAACATTGTATGGTAGTGAAACTTCGTCTGTGGCAAAACCGGAACAGAAAAGAATCGCAGCATTTGAGATGTGGTGCTACAGACGAATGTTGAAAATTAGGTGGACTGATAAGGTAAGGAATGAGGGGGTTCTACACATAAGAGGAAAGAATATGTGGAAAACACTGATAAGGAGAAGAGACAAGATGACAGTACATCTGTTAAGACATGAAGGAACGACTTCCATGGTACTAGAGGGAGCTGTAGAGGACAAAAACTGTAGAGGAAGACAGAGTTTGGAATACATCCAACAAATAATTGAGATGAAGAGGTTAACAAAGGTCCAGTCATAAGACTGATGACCAAAAAAAAGGGGAGTCTTTACAATGGCATCTACCGTTTAAAAATTTTAGGACCACACGAGGATTGAAACTGAAGAATATTTGTTCGATTCTTTCACGTCTCTAGAAAGAGAAACAAACATAATGATACTAACGTGCGCTCAACTTTATTTAGTCTTCTTACGTATTTATACTGGACCTTGGTATTTTCAGCAATACACACACATCAAAAACAATTTTGCATTACCTCGGCTCCGAGAGTTCCGGAACCTGTACACAAAATTGGAATAGAGATCAACATAAACATCATTTCCACCCTTTTTATTGCTGATGAAAACCACACATTGCATGTTGTACCAACATACAGCGAGACCTCCAGGGGTGTTGGTGCAAACTGCTGTGCACAACGGTACTCGAATACCTGGTAGCAAGAGCCCTGATGCATGCCTGTACTCGTCGTGGCATGCTATCCACAAGTTCATCAACGCACTGTTGGTACAGGTTGTCCCACTCCTCAACGGCGATCCGGCGTAGATCCCTCAGAGTGGCTGGTGGGTCACGTCGTACTTAAACAGACCTTTTCAATCTATCCGAGGCATGTTCGATAGGGTTTATGTCTGGAGAACATACTGGCCACTCTAGTCGGGCCTATTTCGATATCCTGAACGCAGTCATTCAGATGTACACGATGGGGGCGCGAATTTTCGTCCATGAAGACGAATGCCTCGCCAGTATGCTGGCGACATTGATGCGCTATCGGTCGAAGGATGGCATTCACGTATCGTTCAGCCGTTATGACGCCTTCCATCACTACTAGCGGTGTAGGTCGGCCCCACATAATGCCACTCCTAAAAACAGGGAACCTTCACCTTGCTGCACTCGCTGGACAGTGTATTTAAGGCGTTCAGCCTGACCGGGTTATCTCCAAACACGTCTCCGATGATTGTCTGGATGAAGTCATTTGGGACACTCATCGGTGAAGAGACCGTGATGCCAACCCTGACCGGTCTATTCGCCATGTTCAGTTTGAGTCGTAAAACGACATCCCGTGGCTGCACGAAAAGAACTACTCAACTTGGTGGCGTTGCTGTCATGTTTTCTACTAGCCGTAATCCGTAAGTAACGGTCATCCACTGCAGTAGTAGCCCTTGGGCGGCCTAAGCGAGGCATGTCATCGACAGTTACTGTAACTCCTCCATGTCCGAACAAAATCGCTTTGGTACACTCCGAGACGCCTGGACCCTTCCCTTGTTAAAAGCCCTTCCTTTCACAAAGTAACATTGCGTACGCAGTCGAACCGCGGTATTGACCGTCCAGGCGTGGTAGAACTGCAGACAACACGAGCCGTGTACCTCCTTCCTGGTGGAATGGCTGGAACTGATCAGCTATCGGCCCCCTCCGTCTGCTGGGCGCGGCTCATGCAAGTTTGTTTACATCTTTGGACGAGTTTACTGACATCTCTGAACAGTCAAAGGGACTGTGTCTGTGATACTAAATACACAGTCAAAGTCTATCTTCAGGAGTTCTGGGAACCGGGGTGATCCCAAACTTATTTTGATGTCTGTACATTCATTATTGCTCGTGGATATTTCAGTATTACTGTGGAATCATCAGGACACAATTAAATTTGGTATAAATGTGAAATTCAATTAGAAGCGTTTAAATGTGTAGAGCACTAAAACAGTATTCCTCGCCTCAACTCAACACGTGTAAGGTGAAGCCGGCTTGAAGCGAGATAACAGCTTCTACGCGTCATGGAGTCGAAGTGAATAGACTGTGACTGTGTTCTTGAGAAACAGCATACCATAAAGCCTGAACGAGAGACTTCAGGGCGATTCACGAACCATACACGTTCAACTGCTACCATGGGTCGCTAATATACATGCTGAAGACCACACCCATACATATGTAACAGTGCTCTGATGTTATATTAGTACCCGATACGAATTTCTATGTTCCATTACAGATGAGGTGTTGAAATACAACTAACAATGATTATGATACTTTGCCGGCCGGAGTGGCCGTGCGGTTCTAGGCGCTACAGTCTGGAGTCTAGCGACTGTTACGGTCGCAGGTTCGAATCTTGCCTCGGGCATGGATATGTGTGATGTCCTTAGGTGAGTTAGGTTTAATTACTTCTAAGTTCTAGGCGACTGATGACCTAAGAAGTTAAGTCGCATAGTGCCCAGAGCCATTTGAACCTTTTTTTTATGATACTTTCTATATGTTTCATGGCCATGTCTTCTATAGTTAGCCAGTTATACTCCGATACTTTTCGAGCTCACATGTAGAAACAGCTTCAAACGTCTGATTAGTTCACAAACGATTTAATGTTTTAAACATTTGACATTAAGCACGCAAGGGAGAAAAATGTTTGGAAATGTTTCAAATTATGCTTTAAGTTTGTTGAAAGTCGCTATTTGCTCTCATTCTCACGTACTGGACGAATATGATCTGGGAATCTGAGCGCCGACAGTAACGCTGCCTGGAAGCAAACACACAGTTTCTAAGTGTGATACTTGTCCTGTGTGAAACCATTTACAGGATCTGTCGAATGGAATGAACAGCATAATAATTACTAAATTTGGACTGACAGTAGATCGTAGAAAGACAAAAGCAACGAGGAGAAATGAGAACACCGGAACTGGGAATCGCAAAGTATCCTGCTACGTATGCAGCGAAGTAACCCGCAACGGAAAGAGAAAGGAGGGCATGAAAAGCAGTATAACATAGCATTAAGTGCATTTCTCCAAGAGAAATCTACTAATATCAAACACACGTCTTAATTTGAGGAAGAAATTTCTGAGAGTGTAAGTTCGGCGCACAGCATTGCATGGTAGGGAAACAAGGGCTGTGGGAAAACCGGAACACAAGAGTGGCGAAGCATTGGAAAAGTAGTGCCAGAGAGGAAAGTAGAAATTAGACGAACTAATAAGTAAAGGAATGAGGAGGCTTTCCAAAAATCGATAAGGAAACAAATATATGGAGAACACTACGATGGAGTAGCGAAAGGATGATTAGACATGTGTTAAGACCTCAGGGAATAATATCCATGGTGTAAGAGGGAGCTGTAGAGGGTTAAAACTGTAGGGCGGGGCCGAGATTGGAATATGTCCAGTATCCTCAGTTTTTAAATTGAGGACTTAGGTTGCAATGGCTACTCTGAGCTGAAAAGCTTGGGACTGAGAAGAATTCATATATATATGTGAGTATGTGTGTGTGTGTGTGTGTGGCGTTCAACGACAAGCACATGTCGCTCTTTAATTTTTGGCCCGCTCAGCTGTGCGCGGTAAGTGTTACTGTTTTCCTCGCAATTTGGTATGTTATGTAGAAAGAGTGTGACAACCTTCGTTTTCCTTCGAATCTAGTAGCAGTGCGAACGCATTTTAGTAAGTCATTGTTCATTCACCAGATAGATTGGGAAATTTTCTGTATCTCTTTTTTAATAATACCAAGTCAGGAATCAACCAGCCTATGACTGAATTAAGTGTAACACTTGCTTCGTGCTGCACTAATCTGTGAGACGGTTTGTCACAGCAGTTCTTCTAATAAACCGTCCGCCCCGGTAGCTGAATAGCCGGCACAGTAACTCAGCGTGTTCGGTCAGAGGGTTAGCTGCCCTCTGTAATAAAAAAATTGAGTTAATGGATCAACGACGAACTGAAAGCGGTGTCTTGCGTCGTTCGCCACGAGCAGATGCAACGAACGAAAACTAAGAAAATAAGATTTTTTAAAAAAATGGTCCTCATGACAGCCAGCCATCCTAAGGGGCCCGGGGTTCGATTCGTGCCTAGGTCGGGGATTTTCTCGACTCAGGGACTGGGTGCTGTGTTGTCTTCATCATCATTTCATCCCCATCCGGCGCGTAGGTCGCCCAGTGTGGCGTCGAATGTAATAAGACGTGCACCAAGGCAGCCGAAACTGCCCCGTAAGGGGCCTGCAGGCCAATGACGCCAAACGCTCTTTTCCATTTTTCTAAAAACGATTTATTTAAATTCTTTTTCATAACCGTAGTCTGACTAATGTTCGCATGTCATGCCTTTCTGAAGTAATAACAAATAAACAATTTGTGATTAATGCTAGTCCGGATTATTGACTTATGTCTGCTTGTGTAAAGTGTCTATGAGGAATCACAGCGTCAGATTTGTAAATGTCTGGTAAGTCAAGCTGCAGAACGACAAAACTACGCCACTCGAGCTCTTATTGTACTCTTTTGAGGTGGTATGGCATTTTCAGTGTCTGGTAGGATAAACGTAGCTGTGATTTAGTTTCTTTGTCCCACATATAAGGATAGAAACTGTCCGTTAGTAGCATACACACGATGTTCACTGGTTGAGCCGCAATATGTTATCTTCAGAATAATGACAGATTCTACCGTTGTGCAGTATATGTACCAGTGTGACTTTACAAGTGTTTGAATATAGCCAGATACATATCGATACAATTGCTAGACAGGTACACTTTGCTGTTAAAAGACGTAGTACAAGCTTTCTAACTCCTTCTCGTTCAGTAAGCCACACAAGATCAATACATCACTGTGAATGAGAATAATAATCGAACATCGCTTTAGCTATGTAGACTTACAAACCAGTGTTTTTAGGAACGTTTGCAAAAACACGAAACGCACAGTACCTTAAAAAAAGTGCTGCAATAATTGTACGCGGTATATAAAAAAATATGTGACACATTGTTAAACACCCTGGCAGCCGGTCGTTGACTCACATCGGAAGATGATGCCCGCAGTTGGCAACGAAACGTCGGGAAGAAGAAGTTTTACAGGTCGACCACGGCCTCTCAACTCGGAAATTCTAACTAATGAAGACGGCCGTGAAAGCCTACACATTATGGTAATCTATAACACAGATTTAACGTGATTACGAAACAAAATAAAGTTTCACGTGTCGAATGGCGGAAATCACTGTAAGCAACGATACTGGCCCTTATTGCAATTCAGACCCAAAACCTTTGTCCCAGGGTGACATAACTAAAAGCTTCTTTGAAAAATAATCTAGTAATAAATGTAAAGATACGAACATATCAAATATCTAAACTCCTTTGTTTCATCACTGGAAATTGTCAGCTGTGTCTCAAATAATGATTCAAATCCAGTTACTACTCTCGTCAATGACTGTTCCAAACATACTAGTTTCATTTAAATCCAAATATGATGCGCAATAAATCAATCAAATTCTTGTTGTCAAATACCTATTCCTCTCACTTCACATTAAACAGTGTGATGATTAAAGTGTACTCCATTTTTCTAATGATTATTGAAAAAGTAAACACAAACCGTATAATCGTCATTCAGCAAAGTTCGAGTTATAGATCTTGTTTGAAGTATACAGTTGGCAGCAAAGATGCTACTGCAATATTTGGATAGTGCACAATATTTAAATCTGCATGTCACTGAGTAAATCATTCGCAGATAAAATATCTAAAATTCTGTATTTTAGACGAGCTGTTTGTTATAAAATGGAATACGTCGACTTAAAAAAAAGATAAACATGATAAAAACATACCGAATTCATCGAACTTGTGTCTGATGCAGAGAATATTTATAACATCAATCGAATTTAAAAGCCGTATCCACATGAAGAGGCTCTGAGGAGAACGAAGATTGCACGTGAAATTCATCATTTTCAGACGAGTCCAGTATCTGATGTGGTGGTATCGGTGCAGTTTGTAACACACAAGCCAGCCGCTGCGGCCGAGCGGTTCTATGTGCTTCAGTCTGTTGCCGTGCAACCACAACGATCGCAGGTTCGAATCCTCCCCTGTGTATGGATGTGTGTTATGTCCTTAGGTTAGTTAGGTTTACGTAGTTATAAGTTCTAGGGGACTGATGACCTCAGATGTTATGTCCCATAGTGCTCAGAGCCATTTGAACCATTTTTTTTTCGAATTTAAAGCGAAATTTTTATACAATGGATATGCTTATTCGCATCACAGGTTCTCTCACGGTGTCTGGCCATGTTCGAGTGATTAGTGGCACAAAAATTATTTCGCCATCGACTTTTCAATTTTATCGCCAAGGATAGAGCTGTGGCTAAAATACTATGCATTTTTTGGAACGTTCTTTCACGAACCATATACAGGAGTTTTTCCGATCGTGTCACACACGCATCAGCCCATAAAAAAAATACTGAACATAAGGAAATGCTACGTTTGATTGTTGTAACTCTTATAACTAAGAAGTGCTTTATCATACGTTACTAACCTTTACCTGTAGGTGAGAAATGTCAGCAGTAGATTTGAGTTTCCTATTTATTTGCGCACAGAGTTCTGCTTGAGGTCTGTCGCTCTAGAGGTGGCCAGTGGGATTCTGATTAACTGATAAAGCACGTTCTGCTTTACAAACGGCACTCTTCACGTTGATAGCGGATCTGGAGTGAGAGCGGTAGTGATAGGGAAGTGTGGAGGGGATAAGGTTCTCGTAGCGTGGAGGCACGGAGGCGGCAAACGAGGTAGTGTAGCGAAACCGTTAAGCCGCAGAAGACTTAGGTTCTGTTAGCTAGGGTGCAGCGTCCTATTCGTTGAAATATATGAGGAGAATAACAAATGCTGTAAGTGATTGTGAACAATCGTGTGCATGGGAGAAATCATACTCCGCTACGTTGGGTCAGCTGCTCTACCGATACAGTCCACGTGATGTCAGAGGGCGAGAACAGCTGATGTAGCTTTTACGAGAAGTATTATTTTTCTCAGGCAGCCGACTGTCTGACGACGAGGTCAGCAAAAGGGGGTTACAGAGTTTATCAGTTCAATATGATTAGGCCAGCATTGTAGGTACACCTGTAATACAGAATCATCTGTTGGTAAGAACGTTTATTTCAGTTCACATGTTACAGATGACAAGTTCAACTTCAACAACTACACCCTTATGGACAACAGCAAACTTTGGAGATGAGAACGTCAAATAAAAAAAAAAAAATACTTACATTTATTAATTTGTTACAGCATCATACTTTTTGACAATCCTTCGTAGTCGAAGAAAGTGCTTATCGCACAGAACCATGTAGTAAGAATAATACGTGATGTTCACCCTATAACCTCTTGATGACAATTTAGAAAACAGTCATGATTGGTGACAACAGTCTTGCAGCGCATTTACTAATGAATAGGAGTTTGTTTTCAAAAAGCTATTCTAATTCGAAAATAACAGTAACTCATGTCATTACAATAACACGAGTGGCAAGAATTAACTTGAAACATTAACATAAATCATTATATTAACTTAAAAGCTTCTACTTCATATTTTTTTAAGTGTATGTTTTTCATATTACGTATCGCTGGTTGTATTGCTAAGTGTAAAGTAGAATTGCAGGTATCAAACGCCAGTGCAAAATGCTATCGTGTAAATGACCAGTATGTTTTCATGTTTTTCACAGACAAGAGGCATTATGCGTGTAAACTAACTCGTTCCGCGTCACAGTGAGAGACCGCATTTGACGGCCGTTGTCGCCGAGCGGTTCTAGGCGCTTCAGTCCGGAACCGCGCTGCTGCTACGGTAGCAGGATCGAATCCTGTCTCGGACAAGGTTGTGTGTGATGTCCTTAGCTTAGTTAGGTTTAAGTAGTTCTAGGTCTAGGGGGCTGATGACTTCAGATGTTAGTTCCCATAGCGCTCAGAACCATTTGAACCATTTGATGACCGCATTTAAGATCGATGGAACTAGCAAATAGTTAATCATGTTGTTCGAATAACCCGAACGAACACTTTCAGATAAGTTCGCAGGATAAGCACGGACACAGTATCTGGAAAGATAAAGATAACCCACCCTGACATTTTATGGTGTTTTCAAATTTGTGCCTTGGAAATGACAGTTTGTTATCTGTCGAAGTATCGTAGTTTCCATTCGGTTGCATTACTGCGAGTTGTTAGAGGACACCGCACGCAGGAAAAAGGGTGGACTTCGTAACTAACTAACTAGCTGTTTTTTCTTTTCCGATATGTCAAAAATAATGCTTAAGTCACTCATAGCAAGTCCTCCTACATCTCAGAATACAGAAATTCTCATATACTAGAGGGGGGGGGGCACGGGGCATTCTACATTTTCAGTCGGCCCCCTTGTTAACATGTGAATGTGCTCGCGCCATGTACCGTATCTGATGTGACCAACATATTATGCCATTGACTTCTGTATGGAACAAGGCTAGTACTTGCACGTATTGAGTCAGTGGACGAGTTGGTCGCACGGCTGTGCTGTAAGGGTGCTGCTTACAACTAATGGGGTCATGCTACGAAAAGACATGATACCCAGACCATCACTCCTGGCTGTCTGGCGGTATGGCAGACGACAGTCAGGTTGGCATCCCCCTGCTGTCTGGGCTTCTCCAGACACGCCTTCGACCTGGAACCTTATTGACTGGAATATCGCATCGAACTGAACCCCAGTGACCATCGAAATGTCTGGAGACACCTGGGACAGCGTCATGTTCTTGAAGTTTCTTATTATGATGTCCAATGGTATAAAATGCACCTGGCAGAGATTCATGAATATTAGTCATGTATATCTTTGTTATGTAAAAGTGCATCACACTCCATAACACATGAACCTGCTGTGCCCACAATTTCAAGCTACGCTGTGTGGAACCGAAGAGGGCACCTTAGTTTGCTAGAATTGGTAATCAAAATAACTGCTAAAAATAGTAATCTTGACTGTTTCAAAGGTTTTGCTTTTACGCATAAGAAAAAAAGTATGGCATCACCTCGGTTCCGAGAGTTTCGGAATCTGTACACAGAATTGGAATAGAAGTCAAGATAAACATCAATTCCACCTTTTTTATTGCTCATGAAAACCACACATTGCACGTTGTACCACCCTTCAGCGAGGCCTCCAGAGGTGGGATTCGAGACTGCTGTACACAACGGTTCTTCTAATACCCAGTAATATGTCCTCTTGCATTACTGCATGCCTGTGCTCGTCGTGGCATACTGTCCACAAGTTCATCAAGGCACTGTTGGTCCAGATTGTCCCACTCCTCAACGGCGATTGGGCGTAGATCTCTCAGAGTGGTTGGTGGGTCACGTCGTCCTTAAACAGCCCTTTTCGATCTATCTGGAGAACATGTTGGCCACTCTAGTCGAGCGATGTCGTTATTCTGGAGGACGTCATTCACAAGATGTGCATCTTGGAAGCGCGACTTGTCGTCAATGAAGACGACAGTCTTGCCAATATGCTGCCGATATGGTTGCACTATCGGTCGGAGGAAGGCATTCACGTATAGTACAGCCGTTACGGCGTCTTCCATGACCGCCAGTGGCCTACGTCGGTCCCACATAATGCCACCCCAAAAAAACAGGGAACCTCCTCCTTGCTGCACTCGCTGGACAGTGTATCTAAGACGTTCTGTCTGGCCAGGCTGCCCCGAAACACGTCTCCGACGATTCTCTGGTTGAAGGCATATGCGACAATCATCGGTGAAGAGAACGTGATGCCAGTCTTGAGCGGTTCGTCCAGCATGTTGTTCATCCCATCTTTACCGCACTGCATGGTGTCGTAGTTGCACAGATGGACCTCGCCACGTTATTGACCGTCTAGGTATGGTTGAACTACAGACAATACGAGCTGTGTACTTTCTTCCTGGTGGAATGACTGGGACTGATTAGCTGTCGGACCCCTCCGTCTAATAGGTGTTGCTCATGCATGGTTTACATCTTTGGGCGGGTTTAGTGTCATCTCTGAACAGTCAAAGGGACTGACTCTGTGGTGCAGTATCCACAGGGAACGTCTGTCATCAGGAGTTATGGGAACTGGGGTGGTGCAAAACTCTTTTTATGTATGTGTTTTCTATTATGCTCGTTGTATAAGCGCTTACCCATTTTGAAGTGAATACATGTTGGCCATTAAAACGCTTTTCGTAAGCAAGAACACTAAAATTAATTTAAAATTTATTAGATGCATGCAATGTCGATCACAGATGGTTATTCTGAATTTTCTTCTCCACCTATACTGATGGTCATCAAATCTGCAATACCAGGAAGGGCAGAAAATAGCAAGATGATATTTTTTCTTAAAGAATATAGTGGGAAGAATGCATGGTTAAATTTGTTAGTGATATGGAAGTACGTAGCGTACGAAGCGCAGTATACAGAGCTGCTAACTCTGGTAGTATCAACGGCTTTAACTTACCTGGTCAACGAGTCAGTCTCTGTTTGGACGATAGCTATGGGCACGTCATTCCACGCAGTGCCAACTCTGCACCTGATTTCGTTAATCACAGTGGCTGGTAAGTGTTGGTGTGCCTGTCTCTCGGTGACTAATGACGACACGTCGTCATCGGGTGAGAGATATCGGGAACATACGAATTATTGGCTACGCAAATCAGAGGGGATGATGGTTCAAATGCCTCTGAGCACTATGGGACTTAGCATCTGAGGCCATCAGTCCCCGAGACTTAGAACTACTTAAACCTAACTTACCTTTGGACATCACACGCATCCATGCCTGAGGCAGGATTCGAACCTGCGACCGTAGCTGCAGCGCGGTTCCGGACTGAAGCGCCTAGAACCGCTCGGACACAGCGGCTGGCTTGTGTGTTCCAAACTGCACAGATACTGGACTCGTCTGAAAATGATGAATTTCACTTGCAATCTTCGTTCTCATCAGAGCCTCTTCATGTGGATACGGTAGTCATATTGCTGTACACATGACTCTGACTCCTCTGAAAAGATGACATGAAGTTATTCTTGTGTACATTACTATTGTTAGGTGTGCCACTGTAGGCGTACCGACTTCTGGTGCAGTGTAGTGCAGTGCAGTAACGATCGCCGGGTTGACTGCCTGTGGTTCTCCAAAAATGACCACACTGCGAATGAGGATACTTTTACTGTGGGCGACAAACTCATTTCCCAGTGCAAGGTATAATTCATCGCTATATGGAATGGCACAGATGAAAAGACGCTTGCCTTTCCAAATCTCGTGGTAGTTATGCAGGGCTGCTGAAACCCTACATGACGGTCAGTATGGTGCTGCTTATACGAGGGTTGCAACTTTAATAGTGGCAACTAATTATTTACAGCTCGTACAAAATAGATACGTGTTTGAAAGTTTTACTGACCTTCAAAGTAGTCACCGGGATTGTGTATGACTCGTTACCAGTGATGTGGAAGTCGTAGGATACTCTTAACAGTGCCAGTTGTGTTGACAGTTCGAGTAGTGCGGTCTACTGCCCGCCAAATTTGTAGTAGTTTTGAAGCGAATGCCGTGAAGTGTTTTCTTCAGTTTAGAATCTGAGTAGAACTTACGAGGGCTTAAGTCAGGGGAGTGCAGCAGGTGGTATAGCACTGAGCAGCCCCGTCAGTCAAACAAATAAGTAACTGCTTCCACTGAGCATGCTAGAGTATTGTTCTGCAAAATGATGGTCAGCTCCTGCAAAAAGTGTCATCACTTCTGTCTCTATGCTGTTCATTTTTGGAACACAGCCTATGACAAGCTGAGAGACAGAAGTAATGACACTTTCTGCAGAACATGACCATCATTTTGCAGAACAATGCTCAAGGACTTACAGTGCAAGCTGTTGCTGATTTGTTTGACTGATGGGGCTGCTACGTGCTATACCACCTACTGCACTCCCCTGACTTAAGCCCTCGTGAGCTCAACTCGATTTCTAAAATGAAAGAAACACTTCACGGCATTCGCTTCAGAAGTGCTACCAATTCGTCGAGCAATAGACCGCATCGCTCGAACTGTCAACGCAACTGGCACTGCTAAGAGTACACTACTTCCACATAGCTGGCAACGGGTTATACACAATGCTGGTGGCTACTTTGATGGTCAGTAAAACTTTGAAAGAAGTATCTATTTTGTACAGGCTGTAAAAAAATAGTTGTCACTATCAAAGTTCCAACCCTCCTACCTATGACTGCAGTGGTGTGGTCTCAGGGTGTAAGGCCACTTTTGAGCAGCGTCGGGTCAGTGTGGTGGACCGTAATATCAGGACTCCTTTGTCTACATATGTAGCACCTATGTCTAGATGGTAGCTGTGGTGTCACCGCCAGACACCACACTTGCTAGGTGGTAGCTTTAAATCGGCCGCGGTCCATTAGTACATGTCGGACCCGCGTGTCGCCACTGTCAGGGATCGCAGACCGAGCGCCACCACAAGGCAGGCCTCGAGATACGGACTAGCACTCGCCCCAGTTGTACGGACGACGTAGCTAGCGACTACACTGACGAAGCCTCGCTCCTTAGCCGAGCCAATAGTTAGAATAGCCTTTAGCTAAGTCAATGGCTACGACCTAGCAAGGCGCCATTAGTAACATAGCATGTATCTAAAGAGTCTCACATGTATCGCCACAATCTCCAGATGTACCAAAAGGATGGATTAAAGTTAAGTATTCCAGAAGCTACGTACTTTTCTTTATAGCATTCATTACGTATCCTGTTTCAGACCTCACGCCATCCAGCTTTAGCTTAGCGCGTGCCTTTCGGCTTCCTCTCATTGTGTCTAGGCTGTCTTGTCTAGACACAACAATTTTTGGCGACGAGTCAACGGAAAGGGGCTTGTTCTTTCTAATTGCTTACATTTATTTGTGTCATGGCTTCGCCAGATGTACTGTCCGACTTTTATCGCTTGCAGAATCAGCAGACGCAGGCGTTATTGGATGCCCTTGGACAGCTCGTCCAGAGTCAATTTGCACTGCAAAACGATGCGGCAGCCGCCGCTCCACCGCTACCGCAGCCACAACTCGCAGTTGCACAGCCTTTTAGGCCGTTTGACCCAGCTAAGGAAACATGGAAGGAGTGGTCACGCCACTTTGGATTTCATCTCGCCGCCTACAGAATTCAAGGTAAAGAGCGGCAGCCTTTTTTATTGTCGTGTGTAGGGGTGCAAACGTACCGTGTGATAGTGAAATTATTTCCCCGACGCGACGTAGCAACTCTGTCCTACGAAGCAATTTTGTCTGCTTTAGATGCCTATTTCAAAGAAACAGTCAATGTAGTTGCAAAGAGGTATACTTTCTTTCGTACAAAACGTACGGCCGGTCAAACTAATAGGGAGTGGGTTGCAACATTGCAAGGCCTTACAACGGATTGTGCTTTTGAGTGTGAATGTGGACTCCCTTATTCAGCTACTATGGTACGTGATGCAATAGCACAGAACGTTTCTGATGTTCGCATACGGGAACAGATTTTGAAACTAGTCAATCCCTCCCTTCAACAAGTGATAGACGTATTGGATAGACAAGACACGCTTGACTTTGCTCAGGAATCATTTGTAACTTCGCCAGCCGTGTGTCAAGTTAACCGGCCCTCCGGGCGCGCTGCACAGAATGGTCGACTGCCCTCGCGCACGTCTGCGCAACTGCCACTACGCTGTAAACCAGGTGTGCCGCGCCAGCATACAAATGCAGTGAAATCATGCCCGCGGTGTGCTACTAGACATTCGCGTGAAAATTGCCCGTCACGCCAAGCTATTTGTTTTTACTGTAATAAAAAAGGACATGTTCAAAGTGTTTGCCAGAAAAAGCTCAGATCAGACAATCACAACCATTCCAGGCCCTTTGCTTCGCGCCGGAATCGGAGCGAGAATACTCAGGCTTGTGAACCTTCGCCCATGGACATTCATGTAGTTAATTCCACTTCGTCCAGTGCCACTGTCTCTAACAGTGACTGTGTTCATCCCACAAAAAGTGTGCGTCGACGTCGCCGGAAATCACGTCAATTAGCAAGTGATGCTGTACCTGCATCAGTTCAAATTGCACGAGACAGTCGCTCTTGTCGTCAGCAGGACAATAAACTTTTTGGAGATTTGGACTTTAATGGCAAGGTCATACCATTCCAGCTCGATACCGGAGCTGCAGTTTCATTGCTCAATCACGACACGTACAAACAACTGAGCAAACCTCCATTGCGTGCCACAAATATTCAGTTAAATAGTTATTCAGGTCAGAATTTCCCTGTGTTAGGACAGTGCACTCTTCTTGCAACATACAAGGGACAAACAAAACTTGTGTCATTTTACGTTCTTCGTTCTTCTTCTGCAGTGAACTTGTTTGGTTTAGATTTATTTCAATTGTTTAACTTGTCTATAGTAAATCCGGTCCTATCTGTGAATCAGACTGTGCCTTCAGACAGTGTTTCTCGTCTATGTGAAGAATTTGCAGACATTTTTGCACCGGGCTTAGGTTGCGCTAAGAACTATGAAGCACATTTGGAACTGAAAGTCAACGCGCAACCGAAATTTTTCAGAGCGCGCAATGTTCCTCACGCATTGCGTGATGAGGTCGCAAGAACATTACACGATTTAGAATCACAAGGTGTGAGTGAATGTGCGCAATGCCTCCAACTCCGCTTCATCGCTTACGTCGTACAGGTGTTCCGTTCGTCTGGACGACGGAATGCGAACGCGCTTTTCGCCAGTTGAAATCGGCATTGCTTTCAAATACTTGCCTTACGCCATTCGATCCCCAGAAACCCCTTTTGTTGATGGTAGATGCATCGGATTTCGGGATCGGTGCTGTGCTTGCGCACAAAGATGGGTCGCATGATCGCCCTATTGCCTTTGCGTCCAATTTGCTCTCGTCTGTGTAAAGAAATTATTCACAGATAGAGAAAGAAGCTTTGGCTCTCGTGTTTGGTGTTACTAAGTACATGATTTCTTGTATGGTCGTCACTTTACCATCATCACAGACCACAAACATTTGACGTCGCTTTTTCATCCGAACAAGCCTGTACCTCCACGTACAGCGCAGAAATTCATTCGCTGGTCTATTTTCCTCTCGCAGTACCGCTACGATATCTTGTATCGGTCCACTGCTAAGCACGGAAACGCCGATGCGTTGTCCCGTTTGCCTGTTGCTGAGGATAGAGCATTCGATTCATCCGAACTTGCTTGCATGTTCATTGATGCGGAAACCGATGAAGTGGTCGAATCGTTTCCGATTGATTTTCGTCGTGTAGCTACAGCCACAGCTGTCCTCCGCCATGGAACTCTTGCCCGCTCCGGGCCACATGACGTCATCGCGCGTCGGATACCCCGACGCAATGGAGGTCGACCCTTCGGCCCCTCCTGTCTCTTTACGGGCGCATACACCGCATGTTGACGTGCACCCTGGACAAGGTTTTCAGGCGTTTCCTAGATCCCCTCGGACCGAATGGCCGGGTGCGGGTGGCACAGCCTCGCCTGTTGTTAGGCTCCACACCTCATCGCATACGTCAGCATGGGGTCCTCCCCACGGCGGGCGGAAGCCTTATAACACGACCGTTCGCCGATTTGCGGGGGAGGAATGTGGTGTCACCGCCAGACACCACACTTGCTAGGTGGTAGTTTTAAATCGGCCGCGGTCCGTTAGTACATGTCGGACCCGCGTGTCGCCACTGTCAGGGATCGCAGACCGAGCGCCACCACAAGGCAGGCCTCGAGATACGGACTAGCACTCGCCCCAGTTGTACGGACGACGTAGCTAGCGACTACACTGACGAAGCCTCGCTCCTTAGCCGAGCCAATAGTTAGAATAGGCTTTAGCTAAGTCAATGGCTACGACCTAGCAAGGCGCCATTAGTAACATAGCATGTATCTAAAGAGTATCACTTGTACCGCCACAATCTCCAGATGTACCAAAAGGATGGATTAAAGTTAAGTATTCCAGAAGCTACGTACTTTTCTTTATAGCATTCATTACGTATCCTGTTTCAGACCTCACGCCATCCAGCTTTAGCTTAGCGCGTGCCTTTCGGCTTCCTCTCATTGTGTCTAGGCTGTCTTGTCTAGACACAACAGTAGCCACACACCCTCACAGGACGTGGCGAGGTCAGTCTTATCGGCGGCGAGCTAAGAGCCACTGAGTCGTGATGTAGTCAACCAGGAATGATACCCCCAGATGCTTACACTGCGACTTGCAACCCAGTTACCGGAACATGGATTGAGGCAGCGGCGCTGAAGAATTCCAGGTCGCTTGAAAGGGATTTCTGCATCTGGTGGTAGATCAATTCCTTGCGAGTGATAGTGTATAGTGCCTAAGTGAGCATATCGGAACGAAGGGTAGGTGGTTGCACTTTACTGATCTCCTTCTACTGACCCGGGGGCTGATTCTGGGCGTTGCGGTGTAGGCTAGCAGGCAGCCCGCCTCTGGAGAAGTACCAAGTCTCATTGTCTGGACGCACTCACATAGCAGTGACGATGCTAATGTGAGGTAGACTCTCGAACAATATAGGGTAACAATAGCTCTTGATTTTAAAGAACCACGTGTTGAAAAATGTTGTTGCTTGTCAAGTATAATTTTCACATGTTACAGGGTGTCGCAAAGGAAACAGCGAATTTTCACTTGGTAATTACAAGCTCAGGCGTATATTGAAATCAAGAAAACTTATAGATAAGGAGGCAACACTTATGTGTAGTTTGTAAAAGTACACCAAAAATGGCTTTCATTGGGGATGCTTCGGTGAAGGATTTCCTGGAAGTTGCGCATAACCTTTCGGTCGTTTATGAAAATTACCACTGCCTCTTCCCAGACAACGGCCTCAAATCATTAGTACCGTGCAGTCACCGTAAAGAAAGGTGGTTCTATAGGTGATTCTACTTAAAAAGTCAGAAGCTGAGAGATCAAGTGATCTAGTAACCCACCCGTTGTGTCCAAAAAATATTGGAATTTTCGTTTGTTGATGAACTTAATCCCTGGCGTCACAAAATTTATCGGAACTGTATCACCTGGTCAGTTCTGTCTAGTACCTCTTAACAAAAATTTGTTTCCCGCCCGTAAATGTTGAGTCACGTGCGGTTTATAATAAAAATACTTTAAACGCCCTTCCACAGTATTTTGCAGGTACCTGCGAGGGATTTTTAATGCTCTACAATAGTGACTGGCAGGCAGATCGCGATGGCCTTCGTTGCAGAACTGCACGAACTCGTCCACTGACAATACGTGCAAGTACTGGTCTTGTTCCATGCAGAAGTCAGTGGCATAATACGTTGGTCACATCAGATACGGTACATGGCGCGAGCACATTCACATGTTAACAAGGGGGCCGACTGAGAATATAGAATGCCCCGTGGCCAACCCTCTAGTATATGAGAATTTTTGTATTCTGAGATGTAGGAGGACTTGTTATGAGTGACATAAGCATTATTTTTGGCATATCGGAGAAGAAAAAGCAGGCAGCTAGTGAGATAGTTACGAAGTACACGCTTTTTCCACCGTGTGGTATCCTCTAACAACTCGCAGTAATGCAACCGAATGTAAACCACGATACTTCGACAGATAACAAGGCACATATTTGAAAACGCCATAAAATGTCAGGGTGGGTTATCTTTATCTTTGCAGATACTGTGTCAATGCTTTTCCTGCGAACTTATCTGAAAGTGTTCGTTCGGGTTATTCGAACAACATGATTAACTATTTGCTAGTTCCATCGATCTTAAATGTGGTCATCAAATGTTTCAGATGGCTCTGTGCACTGTGGGAGTTAACATCTGAGGTCATTGGCAAATGCGGTCTCTCACTGTGATGTCGAACGAGTTAGTTTACAGTCATACTGCCCCTTGTCTGTGAAAAACATGAAAACATACTGGTCATTTACATGATAGCATTTTGTACTGACGTTTGATACCTGTTGTGGCGTCACCGCCAGACACCACACTTGCTAGGTGGTAGCCTTTAAATCGGCCGCGGTCCGTTAGTACACGTCGGACCCTCGTGTCGCCACTATCAGTGATTGCAGACCGAGCGCCACCACACGGCAGGTCTAGAGAGACTCCCTAGCAGTCGCCCCAATTGAACAGCTGACTTTGCTAGCGATGGTTCACTGACTACAAACGCTCTCATTTGCCGAGACGACAGTTTAGCATAGCCTTCAGCTACGTCATTTGCTACGACCTAGCAAGGCGCCATATTCAGTTACTATTCTGAACAGATAATATTGTGAATCACGTACCGTCAAGAGCGACGTTCATCATTAATGGATTGAAGTTAAGTATGAAACTAATTACGTCCGCTTTCTGAATTCTCATTCCTTGTCATGTTCCAGACCTCACGTCAGTAGTTCTTCCCTCTTCACGCCAGCCTGCGTGAGCTAAACGCGTGCATTTCGGCCTCCTCTAGTAACACGGTGTTTTCTCTTCTGCCAACACAACACCTGTAATTCTTTTTTACGCTTAACAATACAACCAGCGATACATAATATGAAAAACATACACTTAAAAAAATATGAAGTAGAAGCTTATAAGTAAATACAATGATTTAAGTCAATTTTTGAAGTTAATTTCTTGCTACTCGTATTATTGTAATGACGTAACTTACTATTATTTTCAAACTAGATTGGATTTTTGAAAACAAATTCCCATTCATTAGTAAATTTACTGCAAGACTGTTGTCACCAATCATGACTGTTTTCTAAATTGTCATTGATGTGTTGCCAGAAGAGCCAACACCGTGTTGCTAGAGGAGGCCGAAATGCACACGTTTAAACTCACGCAGGCTGGCGCGACGTCTGGAACATTACAAGGAAATTAGAACTTAGAAAAACGGACGCAGATGGTGTAATACTTACCTTTAATCCATAATTGGTGAACATCGCTCTTGTAGGTACATGTATTACAATCAATATACATACAGCAAAGGATAATGGCGCCTTGCTAGGTCGTAGCAAATGACGTAGCTGAAGGCTATGCTAACTATCGTCTCGGCAAATGAGAGCGTAGTTTGTCAGTGAACCCTCACTACCAAAGTCGGCTGTCCAACTGGCGAGTGCTAGGAAGTCTCTCTAGACCTGTGGCGGCGCTCGGTCTGCTATCACTGACAGTGGCGACACGCGGGTCCGACGTCTACTAAACGGACCGCGGCCGATTTAAAGGCTACCACATAGCAAGTGTGGTGTCTGGCGGTGACACCACATTCCTCCCCGCAAATAGGCGAACGGTCGTGTTATAAGGCTTCCGCCCTCCGTGGGGAGGACCCGATGTTGTCGTATGTGACGAGGCGGGGAGCCTAACAACAGGCGAGGCTGTGCCACCCGCACCCGGCCATTCGGTCCGAGGGGAGCTAGGAAACGCCTGAAAACCTACTCCAGGGTGCACGCCAACATGCGGTGTATGCGCCCGTAGAGAGACAGGAGGGGCCGAAGGGTCGACCTCCATCTGGTCGGGGCACCCGCCAGGCGAAGACGCCATGTGGTCCGGAGTGGGCAAGAAGTCCATGGCGGAGGACAACGGGTCATGGGAAGCGATCGGCGGCGCGTGACCCAGGGAGGCGCCCAGCGGCTGCAGCGACGCACCCACTGCGGGCGTCGCCGGCGGGAGAACAGGCGGCGGCGGCGCGTCGCCATGGGGCAAAATGGAAGGCATCGTCGGTATCACCTGGGGATGAGGCGAGCCAGTAGATGGTCCCCAGAGCGCTGACCGGACGGCACCGTCGCTGAAAGCAGACGGGGAGCGGCAGAACCCGTCGACGACAGAGGCGCAGCTGATTGAGATGCCGACGCACCTCACCAGAGGCCCCCAAAACCAAATACATCGCGCGGCCGAGGCAGCGGAGAATGCGCCCTTCGAGCCAAGGCCGTGAACCTCGATAGTTGCGATAGTATACAACGTCGCCTGGGGCAAAAGCAGGCGTCTGCTGCTGCACAGGAACCTGATGCGGCGGATGGAGCAAAGACAACAAGGTTCGATGAGGACGACCGTGGAGCAACTCAGCCGGCGAGGGACCATCTCGGGGCTGAGAGCGATACGAGGACAAAAAGAGCAACAACGCGTCCTCCCGAGAATGCGACTTGTTCAACTTCAACATCTGGGACTTGAAAGTCCGGACCAATCGTTCAGCGGCACCGTTTGACTGTGGCGAAATCGGCGCGGACGTCAGATGTTTAATACTATTGGCCTTGCAGAATGACTGAAATTCTGCAGACATGAATTGTGGGCCATTGTCGGAAACAATAGTCTGTGGAAGACCTTCAATGTAAAAGATAGTAGATAACGCTTGGATGGTGGCAGATGACGTCGTGGAAGACATCCGGACAACAAAAGGAAAATTACTGAATGAATCTACCACAACCAACCATCGAGCATTCCAGAATGAACCAGCAAAATCGATGTGCAAGCGTTGCCAAGGGGAAGTGGCTTTTGGCCATGCAAAGAATTTCCGCGGCGGTGCGGATTGTTGTTCAGCACACGCCATGCAAGAAGAGCACATATTCGTAATCGCAGCACCGATTCAGAACCAAGTACAGTGCTGACGAGCAAGTTGTTTCGTTCTCACTATACCCCAATGTCCTTGGTGGAGAAGCCGTAAGACAGAGAACTGTAACGAACGTGGGACCCCGACCCTGGACTGATCATTATCGGAACGCAACAGAAAATACCACGTCGAACAAAAAGTCTCTCCTTGTGAGCAAAAAATCGGAGAACCAACGGATCCTCGATCCGCGACTTTGACAAGGGCCATTGAGTAGCAACGAAACGCAGAACGGTACCAAGGACAGGGTCAGCAGCTGTGGCTGTAGCTACACGACGATTCGACCACGTCATCGGTTTCCGCATCAATGAACATGCAAGCAAGTTCGGAAGAATCGAATGCTCTATCCTCAGCAACAGGCAAACGGGACAACGCATCGGCGTTTCCGTGCTTAGCAGTGGACCGATACAAGAAATCGTAGCGGTACTGCGAGAGGAAAATAGACCAGCGAATGAATTTCTGCGCTGTACGTGGAGGTACAGGCTTGTTCGGATGAAAAAGCGATGTCAAAGGTTTGTGGTCTGTGATGATGGTAAAGTGACGACCATATAAGAAATCATGAAACTTAGTAACACTTATATACGAGAGCCAAAACTTCTTTCTCGATCTGTGAATAATTTCTTTGCGCAGATGAGAGCGATTTGGACGCAAAGGCAATAGGGCGATCATGCGATCCATCTTTGTGCGCAGGTACAGCACCGATCCCGAAATCCGATGCATCTACCATCAAGAAAAGGGGTTTCTGGGGATCGAATGGCGTAAGGCAAGTATTTGAAAGCAACGCCGATTTCAACTTGCGAAAGGCGTGTTCGCATTCCGTCGACCAGACGAACGGAACACCTTTACGGCGTAAGAGATGAAGCGGAGCTGAAATGGAAGAGGCGTGGCGCACATAGTTACGATAGTAATTGATTTTTCCCAGCACACTCTGTAGCTGCTTCAAATTCTGCGGCGAAGGCAAGTCTTGTATGGCTCGGAGGTGCTCGGGATTGGGATGTTTGCCTTGGGCATTGATTACGTGTCCCTGATAGGGTAAATCATGAGCAAAAAAACAGACATTTGTCCTTCCGCAAGCGAAGACCATTTTGTCGCAAGACCTGAAATAAAGTTCTGAGATTGGCTAAATGTTCTTCTTCCATCTTTCCAGAGATCACTATATCATCCAGATAGTTTGCTGCAGTAGGGACCGACGCACAATCAGTTTGCAGATATTGCTGAAACAATGCAGGGGCGGATGCACACCCGAATGGCAGTCTTCTGAATCGATACAAACCAAGATGCGTGTTAACCACCAAAACGCGCTGTGATTCTTCGTCCACCGGTATTTGCAAGTACGCATCTGCTAGGTCCAGCTTCGAAAAATATTTACCCGGGCACAGTTTGTCAAAAAGATCTTCCAGGCGGGGTAAAGGAAAAGTTGCAATCACTAGTTGTGGATTCACTGTTGCCTTGAAGTCCACACAAAGTCTCAATTTTCCGGAAGGTTTTGGCAAAATTATTAAGGGTGAGGCCCAGAGAGAAGCCTGCACACGTTCAATTACACCTTGTGATTCCAAATCGTGTAATGTTCTTGCGACCTCATCACGCAATGCGTGGGGAACATTGTGCGCTCGGAAAAATTTCGGTTGCGCGTTTACTGTCAGTTCCAAATGTGCAATATAGTTCCTTGCGCAACCAAGGCCCGGTGCAAAAACGTCCGCAAACTCTTCACATAGACGAGAAACACTATCTGAAGACACAGTCTGGTTCACTGATAGGACCTGATTTACTATGGACAAGTTAAACAACTGAAATAAATCCAAACCAAACAAGTTCACTGCAGGAGAAGAACAAAGGACGTAAATTGACACAAGTTTTGTTTGTCCCTTGTATGTTGCAAGAAGGCTGCACTGTCCTAACACAGGGATTGCTTGTCCTGAATAACTGCTTAACTTAACATTTGCGGCACGCAACGGAGGTTTGCCCAGCTGTTTGTACGTGTCGGGATTAATCAGTGAAACTGCAGCTCCAGTATCGAGCTGGAATGGTATCACTTTGCCATTAAGGTCCAAGTCTACAAAAAGGTTTATTGTCCTGTTGACGACAAGAGCGACTGTCTCATGCAACGTGAACTGACACTGGTACAGAATTACTTGCGACATGACGGGATTTCCTTCGATGTCAACTCACACTATTTGTGGGATGAACACAGTCACTGTTAGAGAAAGTGGCACTGGTCGGAGTGGAATGAACTACATGAATGTCCATGGGCGAAAGTTCACGAGCCTGAGGATTTTTGGTTCGATTCCGATTCCGGCGCGAAGCAAAGGGCCTGGAATGGTTGTGAGTGTACGTTCGGAGCTTTTTCTGGCAAATACTTTATTACAGAAAAAACAAATAGCTTGGCGTGACGGGCAATTCTCACGCGAATGTCTAGTAGCACACCGTGGGCATGATTTCAAGGCATTTGCATGCTTGTGCGGCACACGTGGTGGAGAGCTTGGCGGCAGCTGCGCGGATGGGCGCGAGGGCTGTTTACTGTTCTGTGCAGCGCGCCCGGCGGGCCGGTTAACATGACACATGGCTGGCGAAGTTGCAAACGATTCCTGAGCAAAGTCAAGTGTGTCCTGTCGATCCAATATGTCCATCACTTGTTGAAGGGAGGGATTGACTAGTTTAAAAATCTGTTCCCTTATACGAACATCAGAAACGTTCTGTGCAATTGCATCACGCACCGTAGTATCTGAATAAGGGAGACCACATTGACACTCAAAAGCACAATCCCTAGTAAGGCCATGCAAAGTTGCAACTCACTCCCGATTAGTTTGACCGGCCGCACGTTTTGTAGGATAGAAGGTATACCTTTTTGCAACGACATTGACTGATTCTTTGAAATATGCATCTAATGCCAACAACATTTCGTCATAGGACAGAGTTGCTACGTCGCGTCGGGGAAATAATTTCCCTATCACATGGTACGTGGACACTCCGACACACTATAATAAGGAAAGCTGCCGCTCGTTACCTTGAATTCTGTAGGCGGCGAGATGGAATCCAAATTGGCGGGACCACTGCGTCCAGCTGTCCAGTGCAGCATCAAAAGGACGAAAAGGTGGTGCAACTGCATGTTGTGGCTGCGGTAGCGGTGGAGCGGCGGCTGCCGCATCGTTTTGCATTGTACGTTGAACCTGGACAAGCTGTCCAAGGGCATCCAATAAGGCCATCTACTGATTCTGCAAGCTATAAAATTCGGACAGTACATCTGGAGATTGTGGCGAAGCCATGACACAAGTAAATCAATACGAACGCAAAATCCTTGGCGCCAATATGATGTGTTGGCAGAAAAGCCAACACCGTGTTGCTAGAGGAAGCCGAAATGGACGTGTTTAAACTCACGCAGGCTGGCGTGAGGTCCGGAACATTACAAGGAAATTAGAACTTAGAAAAACGGACGCAGATGGTGTAATACTTAACTTTAATCCATAATTGGTGAACATCGCTCTTGTAGGTACATGTATTACAATCAATATATATATAGCAAGGGATAATGGCGCCTTGCTAGGTCGTAGCAAATGACGTAGCTGAAGGCTATGCTAACTATCGTCTCGGCAAATGAGAGCGTAGTTTGTCAGTGAACCCTCACTACCAAAGTCGGCTGTCCAACTGGCGAGTGCTAGGAAGTCTCTCTAGACCTGTGGCGGCGCTCGGTCTGCTATCACTGACAGTGGCGACACGCGGGTCCGACGTCTACTAACGGACCGCGGCCGATTTAAAGGCTACCACCTAGCAAGTGTGGTGTCTGGCAGTGACACCACAGTCATCAAGAGGTCATAGAGTGAACACGTATTATTCTTACCACATGCTTCTGTGCGATAAGCACTTTCTTCGACTACGAAGGATTGTCGAGAAGTATGATGCTGTATCAAATTTTGTTCACGGCATGTCGGACGAAGCGAAAATAAAATGGGTTAAACGGCATTTGGAGGGAGACCCACAGTCTTGGACTAATGTTAAACCAAATACATCGCGCGGCCGAGGCAGCGAAGAATGCGCCCTTCGAGCCAACGCCGTGAACCTCGATACTTGCGATAGTATACAACGTCGCCTGGGGAAAAAGCAGGCGTCTACCGCTGCACAGGAACCTGATTTGGCGGATGGAGCAAAGACATCAAGGTTCGATGAGGACGACTGTGGAGCAACTCAGCCGGCGAGCGACCATCTCGGGGCTGAGAGCAATACGAGGACAAAAAGAGCAACAACGCGTCCTCCCGAGAATGTGACTCGTTCAACTTCAACATCTGGGACTTGAAAGTCCGGACCAATCGTTCAGCGGCACCGTTTGACTGTGGCAAAAACGGGAGACCCACAGTCTTGGACAAATGTTAAATGTTGTTCGTGCGAATCGTACGAAGAGTTCGAAAAGTGTTTTTTGAATAAATTTTGGAGCGAGGCAAAGCAGATGCAGATCCAAACTGAATTTTTAAACGGGCCGAGCTACAGGTATGAAAATGGGACAATGAACGATTTTTGCAAGTGCGAACTTGGCAAGCTTATGCATGTGAAACATCCGTTGGGGGTTTTAACGGAAATCACCACATTGAAAAGGCGATTACCCGAAAATTTACAGTGGAATCTTGTCCATAGTCCATGTGATTCCGTGGACGAATTTCTAGAATTTGTAGAAAAATTAGACAGGGCTTTGAAGTGCAAACCTCAAAGCAAACTGGGTGGTAATTATCAATATGGGAATCCAAATAATCACCACCAAAATAATAATTGTGAGGGAAATCAAAGGAATTCTCAGGAAGATAGTAGCTGGAATGTGGAGAATGGTCGGAGAACGAACAGGAGTGGTAACTTCCGTGAACGGGATCCAAGTAATGAACGCAGATCTGACGAGGGAAATTCGCACAAAGTGGAATCGCGTAACAACCGGTTGGGGAACTGATGTTCGCCACATCTCAGGTCCTGGGATGGGGATCTGAACAGGTAATGAAAAGGACTGGAGATAATGGTAATGCTAGAAATGTTGATAGGTTTGGAGAAAGGCAACAGATATCTAATATGGAATATGTTAAAGAGGAAGGCTATAGAATTGACTCTTTCAATAAAAGCAGGCCCGAACGGGGGAAGGAGAGATTTGTGAGAGATTTAAGAAAAAGTAATGGGAATAAATTTGCGAAGAATGATGTAAGTTATGGATGTGTAATGAATGAGTGTGTGAATGGTGATGCATAGAAAGATTCAGTGGTTCAAAATGAAGTAAAAAAGGAGATTAATTTTATGAAAGCAAATCGTGTGGAGAGTTCTGAAGAGGTATTAGCAAATAGTAGCAATTGCAGTTAGGAAGGTGTCACAGTAGCAAGTATTTGTGAATCGGCGAAATGCGTTGATATTAGTGAAGGTGGCGTAGCTTTGGTCTCACCAGCTGCAAGTCAGGGTGACTGTGTTTCGGGGGAAAGCGTCAGTGTTACTAAGGAAGGCTTAGCATTGGTCTCCCCAGCAGCTGAAGTGAAAAATGCATCGGTGGAAGTAGATGATTTCTGTTTAAAGGAACAGGGTAATGCTAATTTATGTAATGAAGTGTAAGCTACTGTTATTGATGCTTCAGAGGAAGGAATTTATGCATTTCTAGTCACGAGCGAAGGCGAACGAAACGTATTGACGAATGTGTGGATCTAAAACGTTCGTCAAAATATGAATGTGAGAATGTATGTAAAGTAGGATCGGGGGTTAATCTGGATGAAAGGTGTGTAGAAATGGCAGAGGGTGCTGATTTTGTCCGATCACAGCGTAGTGTAGCAAGTCTGGAAGTCCCAAAATTGTACACAAAGGTAGCAGCAATTTGTGTAATGTAGCAGCGGGGGTTAAAGTTGTGTACGATTCACGGAAAGTTAACTTGTTGACGGAGGAAAGAACGGTTTCTAATGTGAATTTTTGTAGTGATTTAAATGGTGTCTCAACAGATAAGGTTGCTGAGATGAATATTTATGGTGATGATGGCTTAGACATAGATGTATTATTTCAGGAATATAAAGTGTTTAACATTGAATTGATGTGTAATTTTGTTGAAGCTGAAAGTGTCGATATTTTGGAGGTGAAAAACATTAGAGTTGTGCATGCTGTGAGTAGTGAATCGGCGAAATGTGTGAAAGAACTAACAGAAAATTTAGAGAGAGTGCTGAAGTAAATAGTGTGGATGGGGACAGTTTATGTAATGAAGCTCATACAAATTGGTATGTCGAGGAGGAGTGTGATTCTAGTGAGACGATTGGCGTTGGTACAGTAGAACATTAAGGTTGTTGCTACCGCTTCTCTGGAAACGTGAGAAGCTTATAATAGCTAAGGGTGTATAGAGAAAGGGCTGAAGTGAAAAGCTGTTCTAATCTGTAATTAGTGGTAGTAATTTTGGAGGGATAATTTATATGTTCATTTGGGGATTGATTAATAATTTGTTAGTTTATTGTGGCACTGTACATGTGCAAGAGGGGGAAGTTTATGGCACTGAGGGTGCGTGGAGGTCAGTGAACCTGTGGATTCAAGTAAAATATGTATTGATTTATGCTTTTTATAAGAGTGTGGCAAAGAATTTAGTTGTCAATTTGAAGGGCATTAAAATTGTAATTGTATGTAAACACAATTTTGGTGCATGGAGGTAGAAAGGTTTGATTAAAGTCGATTAATTAGAACTTTGAGCTTACTGTGATTCAGTCGGTTGCCTTGTGACTATGTTCCTAAAGTATTGTTTCCGCTAGAGGAAATCTGTAGCGAGGATGCTGGTTGGTTTTGGGAAATGGTTTGTTGAGGGGTTTCTACTTTTGGTTTCGTTGTAGACAGATTTGTCACGATAAACGGTGAAACTCGGAATTCAGAGGCAGACACGATTTCTGGGAGGCACTTGCTCAAAATATTGATGTGAGTTGATCAATACCTCGTGCTAAAATCCGTGTGATCGTGTGTAGTACGACAAAAGAATTAGTGCATGAAGGAGCCTTTCCGCTGAGTGAGTGGCACAAGAAGTGCTTACAAAATCGCACATCAGTAAAAGTGCTTTTAAAAATCTTTATTTGTGGTCCAAAAAATTATTTATGCATAATTGAAATGCAGGCATTTATTTAATGTGCCATTTTGTTCATAATTTGTTTTAGTTTAAATTTATTTCGAAATTCATGCTTTTTTATGCATAACTGAAATGCAGGCATTTATTTAGTGAGCCATCACATTGATAATTTGTGTTAGTTTATTTCGTAATTCATGCTGCTCCCATAACACTACAAAAATCTTGTAAACACTATTGGCCTGGCGTTTCAATCACTTAATTCTGTTCTTTGAAATTTATTTTATACAGGGTGTTACAAAAAGACACGGCCAAACTTTCAGGAAACATTCCTCACACATAAATAAAGAAAAGGTGTTACGTGAACATGTGTCCGGAAACGCTTAATTTCCATATTAGAACTCATTTTAGTTTCATCAGTATGTAGTGTACTTCCTCGATTCACCGCCAGTTGGCCCAATTGAAGGAAGGTAATGTTAACTTCGGTGCCTGTGTTGACATGCGACTCATTGCTCTACAGTACTATCATCAAGCACATCAGTACGTAGCATCAACAGGTTAGTGTTCATCACGAACGTGGTTTTGCAGTCAGTGCAATGTTTACAAATGCGGAGTTGGCAGATGCCCATTTGATGTATGGATTAGTACGGGGCAATAGCCGTGGCGCGGTACGTTTGTATCGAGACAGATTTCCAGAACGAAGGTGGCCCGACAGGAAGACGTTCGAAGCAATTGATCGGCGTCTTAGGGAGCACGGAACATTCCAGCCTATGACTCGCGACTGGGCAAGACCTAGAACGACGAGGAAACCTGCAATGGGCGAGGAAATTCATCGTGCAGTTGACGATAACCCTAACGTCAGCGTCAGAGAAGTTGCTGCTGTACAAGGTAACGTTGACCACGTCACTGTATGGAGAGTGCTACGGGAGAACCAGTTGTTTCCGTACCATGTACAGCGTGTGCAGGCACTGTCAGCAGTTGATTGGCCTCCACGGGTACACTTCTGCGAATGGTTCATCCAACAATGTGTCAATCTCATTTCAGTGCAAGTGTGCTCTTAACGAATGAGGCTTCATTCCAACGTGCTCAAATTGTAAATTTTCACAATCAACATGTGTGGGCTGACGAGAATCCGCACGCAATTGTACAATCACGTCATCAACACAGATTTTCTGTGAACGTTTTGGCAGGCATTGTTGGTGATGTCTTGATTGGGCCCCATGTTCTTCCACCTACACTCAATGGAGCACGTTATCATGATTTCATACGGGATACTCTACCTGTGCTGCTAGAACATGTGCCTTTACAAGTACGACACAATATGTGGTTCATGCACGATGGAGCTCCTGCACATTTCAGTCGAAGTGTTCGTACGCTTCTCAACAACAGATTCGGTGACCGATGGATTGGTAGAGGCGGACCAATTCCATGGCCTCCACGGTCTCCTAACCTCAACGCTCTTGACTTTCATTTATGGGGACATTTGGAAGCTCTTGTCTACGCAACCCCGGTACCAAATGTGGAGACTCTTCGTGCTCGTATTGTGGACGGCTGTGATACAATACGCCTTTATCCAGGGCTGCACCAGCGCATCAGGGATTCCATGCGACGGAGGGTGGATGCATGTATCCTCGCTAACGGAGGACATTTTGAACATTTCCTGTAACAAAGTGTATGAAGTCACGCTGGTACGTTCTGTTGTTGTGTGTTTCCATTCCATGATTAATGTTATTTGAAGAGAAGTAATAAAATGAGCTCTAACATGGAAAGCAAACGTTTCCGGACACATGTCCACATTACATATTTTTTTCTTTGTGTGTGAGGAATGTTTCCTGAAAGTTTGGCCGTACCTTTTTGTAATACCCTGTATGTACGTGAATAAAGTGAAGACTGCTACTTCTGAACAGTCAGGCAAGCCAGAATGTTAATAAGTAGATGTGTGTGGGATAACGAGTGAGTGTTGCACCCTGGAAATATTCTAAGTTGGGAGTTGGCGTGGCCGCACGGGCCGCTCGGCCAGCCGGTTCTCGGCAGGTAAGCCGCGTGGTGTCGGACACTGGCCGTTGCCAGAGAGGTAGCCCCCGCACGTGGTCCATCGGCCGCATGGCCTGGGAATTCGTTGGTGTGACAATGTGTCGATGAAAGAGACTTGTGCACGGGGAGTGCCAGAGTTGGTGGACTTTGTAAAACCTTAATGACAGACATTTCACAGTTCGTATAGACATTAATAGTATCCACATGAATCACGATACCTCAAAAAGAAACATGTGCGTTACCATTATTTTCCCGACGATTCAATATCTCTATTAGTTTAAAGTTTAGTATCTGACGATAAATTATACAAGTAACACCTGGTAACTAATTTCCAAAATCCAAACGGTTCATCCTATTTTGTCGATCGACGTGTCTTTACAAAACTATTAGTGTAAACCTAAATTGGTATGAATTACAGGCACGTAACTTAACTAGTACATGAGTCATTGGAGTTCAAAGTGGCCAGTTACTACTAATCGCGTCAGGCCATAAGTACTCCATTGTGTTGTTGTTGTGATCTTCAGTCCTGAGACTGGTTTGATGCAGCTATCCATGCTACTCTACCCTGTGCAAGCTTCTTCATCTCCCAGTACCTACTGCAGCCTACATCCTTCTGAATCTGCTTAGTGTATTCATCTCTTGGTCTCCCTCTACGATTTTTACCCTCCACGCTCCCCTCCAATACTAAATTGGTGATCCCTTGATGCCTCAGAACATGTCCTACCAACCGATCCCTTCTTCTAGTCTAGTTGTGCCACAAACTTCTCTTCTCCCCAATTCTATTCAATACCTCCACATTATTTATGTGATCTACCCATCTAATCTTCAGCTTTCTTCTGTGGCACCACATTTCGAAAGCTTCTATTCTCTTCTTGTCTAAGCTATTTATCGTCCAAGTTTCACTTCCATACATGGCTACACTCCATGCAAGTACTTTCAGAAACGACTTCCTGACATTTAAATCTATACTCGATGTTAACAAATTTTTCTTCTTCAAAAACGCTTTCCTTGTCGTTGCCAGTCTTCATTTTATATCCTCTCTACTTCGACCATCATCAGTTATTTTGCTTCCCAAATAGCAAAACTCCTTTACTGCTGTAAGTGTCTCATTTCCTAATCTAATTCCCTCAGCATCACCCGACTTAATTCGACTACATTCCATTATCCTCGTTTTGCTTTTGTTGATATTCATCTTATACCCTCCTTTCAAGACACTGTCCATTCCATTCAACTGCTCTTCCAAGTCCTTTGCTGTCTCTGACAGAATTACAATGTCATCGGCGAACCTCAAAGTTTTTATTTCTTCTCCATGGATTTTAATACCTACTCTGAACTTTTCCTTTGTTTCCTTTATTTCTTGCTCAATATACAGATTGAATAACATCGGGGATAAGCTACAACCCTGTCTCACTCCCTTCCCAACCACTGCTTCCCTTTCATACCCCTCGACTCTTATAACTGCCATAGTGACACAAAAAAAAAAAAATGGTAGCAGCATGCTTATAAATATATTTGTTCATCTATGTCTTTGTTTATATCCGATGTATACTATTTGTGAAGAAATTGTTTAAATATTTTCTGTGTTTTAGGAAGCACAGAGACATTAGGCTACTGGCATACCTTTTGTTCTATTCCTTTGATGTATGTTTATTTAATTTGTTTATGTATCAAACAATGTGTGTTAGAGCTTGTTTATGGTCCAGCCGTAGGAATATTTATTTAATTTCAAGTTTTTTAAATGTAAATCCAATATTTCGAATGTGTTTCATTATGTGTGCTTGGGTGCGTTGGCTTGAAGATATGGCTCCAGCACTCTAGCCAATCACAGAACTCTTGAATGGGGAGACTGGATGAAAGCGGGAGAAGAGTTTTGGGCAGTACGGCACAGAACACGGGGAGGGCTGGACGTGAATGACTGGAAGCACGGTCGAGGCAGAAACTTGGAGAGTGTGGAGCAGTTTGTGTGTGGTCGCAGCAGATTGAAATACTTCCGAGTGCCAACTTGTGCATTTGTGAGATTTCCGTGGCTTCTACAGTGAAGACGTAGTGTGCATTTAGAAGCAAATATCTCATGCGCTATGTTGTTGTTCACAACTACAGTATGACTCTAATGTTTCCTTGTTATTCAACTTATAATTTGTTTAATTGCTGGGCCATCGACACCAATAAGTGTTTTGCAGAAATATACCGCATTCTCAGAAGTACTTCTACTGTCATACTTATCATTTAAAGTCGTTAAGATAGTACCTGCATATTTTATTTAATTGCAATTTTCATTTATAAACGTCTATATTATGTTCAAAATTCTCAATTGCTGAGTGACAGGATCCTTCGACCATTCGACTCATGCGTATGTTCATATTGTGTAGTGTAGACTCAGCAGTATTTGGCTTGTAACGTGACAACGAACCAGCCAAAACTTTTAATACTTCAACTTTGAGTCAGAGGGTATGTAGTGGAGGGCCACCACCACGCCACCATCATTTCAATTTTTTTGAAGCCCGCAAGTGTTATACTGGTCCATTTTCCGATATGCAGTAAAGTGGCCTGGCAAGGCACTCAGCTATATTATCATTTGGAAGTCCACTCACCTGTTTTCCATCCATTAAAAACGGGCCTAGGTAATTTTCTCTTCCAGAAGATATAGCTACAAACAGGTCTGTGTTAATGTTAAAAGTAAAACCCATAAATTTTGCTTTGCTTGGTCACTCCTAGCTTGCAGCCGAAATACCAAAATCTACTGAGCGTACGAGTAAGCACTGTGTCAGTAATAATATTTGTTGATATTATAGCTTTGATGTCATCGATTTTCCTTTTAAACTTCAGGATGTACCAAAATTTGAGAGGCAGAATCCTGATTTTTCAGTTCATGTTTACATCCAGAACAAGGAAGAAAGTAAGCAAGAAGAAGAACATTATGCAACGAAAGCGAAATGGTTAATGCACGAAGTCGGTGTGCTCATCTATATGTCCCAAGCAGCTAGTTAGGATCAGCAACATGTGTATTTGTTGTTTTTCTGTCAACACTATTATGGATCATTGAAGTTGGGTCAACATAATTGTCCTAGACATCTCGACCCATTTACTATGAGCAGGTATGTAGCAAAGCAATTGATAGAATGCTTTTGCCATGGACTGGTACGTGCGGAAATCCCAGCTGAGAGATCAAGTTCTTGAGGTTTAAGAAGGACCATCATGAGGTGCACTATCCTTTTGTAGTGTAGGCTAACTTCGAGAGCCTCCTCGCTCCTGTGACACGCTGTGAGGCCAACCCCACTGCCTCCCACATCACGTTCGCTGAGTGGCATCTACCATATGCGGCGGCACACCAGGTTGTGTGCACATATGTTCCTAATGTCAGCCATTTCGGTTCATGCATGGTGGATAAACCTAAGCTGTTGTGACTTCCAAGGCTCGTTGATGAGATTTATCGCACCAATATTTCCAGGCGAAACTCGCAGGAGAATTATGCATTACACAAGAAATCATTTGAAACTTTCTGGCAGATTAAAACTGTGTGCCTGACCGAGACTCGCACTTGGGACCTTTTCCTTTCGCAGGCAAGTGCTCTACCATCTGAGCTACCCAAGTACGACTCACGACCCTCCTCATAGCTTCAATTCTGCCAGTACCTCGTCTCCTATTTTCCAAACTTCACAGAAGCTCTTTTGCGAAGTTGGTAGAGCACTTGCCTACAAAAGGCAAAGGTCCCGAGTTCGAGTCTTGGTCCGGCACACAGTTTTAATCAAAGAAGTTCAGTTTGTGAGGAGCCTAACAGATTTTTTTATGGCCAACTCCTTCCACTCCATTGAGGAATTTCTTAGTAGAACCGATGTGTACAGGCTATTAATCATACCAGATAATATGATAAAGTTTTAAGTTTTACGCATCTTTAGTGCGGAAATATAATCAATGTAAATAAGGATTGTAAATTTATATTGTTTTTGATGATGCCTGGATATAATAGCCTAAGACTGATCGTATGCACAACTGTATACTGTACATTCACATGGTTTGTAACAATATTGTTATTACCTCTTCAATGAAATCTGTTATGGTTTTCTTTGGCTTGTTCCACGTTAACACCATTTCACATAGGATTCGAGAGAAGGAGATTAGCAAGTCTCTTTATATATGCATAAAGTGTGCTTTTGTTTTATTACATTTTCCATACCAGTGAGGACCTCCTCTCTACGGATCTGTGGAATAAAAATTACATGTAAGCTAATGTAATCTCCAACTCCGTGCACATGGTTTTCCTCGATCATGTTCTTGGGTGAAAATATCTCAGTTTTCTTGGGCCCCTCAAGTTCCAATGAGAACTCTTATCTTTGGACTACTTCCCCTGTCCTCGTCTCCAGATGATTAAACTGTGGCTATTTTTTAAGTCTGATAATAGACCAACCTACGTTAAGGTGACTTATACTATTAGATATGAAAGACGTGGCCATGAAAGACTTCGACTGTATGACTAGCAATTACGTGTCATTATCTTATCAGTGATGGAGCACAGAAAGTCGTGTCGACTGTGGGTACGGCATAGGAGGGCCGTTACGGGTGTGGACTTATCTCCTTAAGCCTCACACACAAACTGATTATTAAGTCTCGAGCCATTAGTAAGAACTAACGTATTCGTTTAGATATAACATAATTATAGCCCGTTTCTGTGGTAACGGGGGCCTATCTGTTTCTTGCAGGATAATTAAGAAAACTGCGTATGTCACAAGAACGTGTCTGTCGCGCGGCTGCATGGTTTATCTTATCTGAATGTGCAATAGCTTTTCACGTGGAAAGTTCTCAAGCCAGTGAGAACAAACATCTGGGTACTTGTCAATAACTTCCAAAGAGCTGGAAAAGTTGGCGATGACTCACGCTCCGGGAGAACTCCAGTACGGCAAGAGATTCTTTAGAGAATCAAGGAAGCAGTTGCATCAACACGTCGTTTAAGTTACGAGTTAGAAGTGCGAAAATTAACGACTTTTAAAGGTCTACACTTTACGCAAAGAAAAAAGCTTGCCACATTCAGATGCTTCGCAAATTAGATTACGGATAACAGCTGCGCACAACGAACACCCAATAGATCACATTCGGTTTACTTATGAGGCAACATTTCACACCTATGGACAAGTTAAGGAACATAACTGTCGCATATTGGATAACGAACCACATCACGCTACAGTTGAATGGCAAAGAGACACAGTTTATGGATCCTTCATTTTTCCGGAAGCAACAGTTACAGAAAACTACCATGCTGGGCAGTTACAGGAAACATTTACTTTGCCGGCCCGTGTGGCCGAGCGGTTCTAGGCGCTTCAGTCTGGTACCGTGTGACCGCTACGGTCGCAGGTTCGAATCCTGCCTCGGGAATGGATGTGTGTGATATCCTTAGGTTAGTTTGGTTTAACTAGTTCTAAGTTCTAGGGGACTGATGACTACAGAAGTTAAGTCCCATAGTGCTCAGAGCAATTTGAACCATTTACTTTGATATGCTGGAGCAATTTCTGAAACAGCTTCAGCAAGAAGACATTGCTAACACTGCTGTGTTCCGGCATCCCGTCGTCTTGCTCTCATAGGAAGCGAGTACCTAACTCGAAGATTCGCCAAAAGATGGATAGGCAGAGGTCAGCAAGACTATGACTACCGCGGTCACCTGATTTGATATCCGTGAATTTCCTCGCTCGGGGTTACTAGAGTCAAGGATGTACGAATAAAGAGAGTGGATCTCGCGTACTTAAAAGCTCGATTTACAGGAGATGCTTCAGAATGCATTCATGTCTTCTCTTTAACGACGGGAACAGTTCTACGAAATGGACGGAGGCCATGTTGAAATGCTATGACACTGTGTACACAGACTTACAATAAACATACATATATTATGTAAAAGCATTCACTGCTCTATACAAATGGATGGAGACTTTATGACCATACTGCACATGGCTGGCTCCTGGCTCATGGGGCCCAACCTCTAGCCTCAGACTCAACCTGTGTGGTATGCTGTTCCTCGAGGCCACAATCAGAGTCAGTTTAATTTGATACCACGACGTGTAAAAGGTTTTATACCACTTCCAGGGGGCTTCATCAGGAGCACAATATTGCTTCAGTGATCCTTACATTTCATCACTTCTTCGTGAAGATCAGATATACACTACATTTAATAGGATTCTGATGATTCCTTCAAATTTCACGAGCAATAATGTAAGTACGTTGCTAAATGAACCACAATTAGTGTAAATCGATTCTAGGTCGCTTTGTTTCTTAACCTTCGGAGGGATGGAGCACAATGTCAACTGAGTGATGTAGCAGATTGTTGCACTGATATGACTGGTATCAATTCCACCATCCGAGTCCTGAAAACTACAGCTACTGAAACATGTGCAATGAACTGCAATAGTATAACGGCCTACAACACCGAATACTTCACGTTACTCGTGACAAGTAACGGCCAGTCCTCAACAGGTATTGGAGTAATGATTGTAGTGTAGCTGCTGATTTTGCCAGTGATTATGTCAAACGTATTAGTCTCACTTAAATCGAAATGTGATGCTCAATAAAGCAAGCACTTTAGTTCATCTGTTAAATACCCTTACAGCTTACTACAGTGGCAACGTTTTTTGAAAGGCTAGGATGATCACAGTGCAGTCCGTTTTTCTAACGTTCACGCCAAAAGCAAACACATACAATACGTTCATTATCCAGGCTATGTTCGGCTTAAAAACATATTTACGAGTTTAACATCGACAATAAGGAAGCTATTGTAAGCTTTGTACAGTGCAGAATATTAATTAAGTCGTGCATCTCAATGATTAATGTTTCGCAGATACACATCTGAGATGCTTTATTTTATACGAACTACATGTCATAAAACGGAACAGAGTGATTGAACTCATACTTAAATGTTATAAATTCAGTGAACATTTGTCTGATACATATATCACATACAGTACAAAAAAAAAAAAAGAAAAACCGACACGTAGGATATAAGTTGTAGATATAGCAAAATATTCTAAGCGAGTGCCCATCATGAGTTCTATCATAAAATGTCTGCCCATTTTTATATTAATACAAGCACAAAAATTGATACCCAACTGCGCCAAAACGAAACCTTGAAGGATAAACCTGTAGCTAAAATACTAAGTAATATCTTCAAGCATTCTTTCGCGAACCACGTAAGGTATTTTCTCCGTGGATATTGTTAATGTATCAGTCCACAAAAAAAGGAAAAGTGCGTTAGGAATAGCTATATTTCATTTTAGTAAATATTATAATCAAGAAGTGTTTCACAACACGCTACTAACCTTTGGCTGTAAATAAGAAATGTAAACAGAAAACTTGCGTCTTAGATTTTTCGAACTTGTTTTCTGCAGGTCTCTTGCGCTAGAGGAAGTCAGAGGGATTCTGCAGCTCTGACAAAGGACGCTCTGCTTTATAAATGGTGCTCATCAAGTTGGAAGGCCGTTTCACGCAGAGAGGGGGTCGACGTGGAAGTAAGAATTGCGCAAACGTTGAGGCAGAGAGGTGGCAGAACTCCATGCTCCTAACCGTGCTTCGTTTGGCTACTGTACATCGTACTGTATGTTCAGATCTCTCAGAAGAATAGCACATAAGTTTACCGATTTCGGCAAATCATCTACATGATATGTCTTGGCTGCGGTGCGTCGTCGAAACCAGCTGAAGTGTTTGCCATTTTAGCACAATTTTAAGTGTTATTACTTAAAATGTTGTATGCAGTCGGTAATTGATAAGAATCTTATTAGAACTTAAATATTAGTATGTTACATATTTGAAATGTTGATGTGCTGCAACTTTTCGGATACGGATGGTAGCAGATTTTTCGAGAGTAAAATGTCATAAAGCTGACTTACTTTTTCTACTTTCATTTGCTAATTTGTTATGGCATGATATTCCTTGGTAAATCTCCTTAGTGAAAGGAAGTGTTTGTCATACTGAAGTGTGCAATAATGACAATATGTGATGTCCACACTAGAACCTTTTGAAGACAGCGCGGTAAACAGTGAAGCTTACTGACAACACCTTCGCAGCACATTTACTACAATATAAATAGCAGTTTGAAAACAGCAATAGAAAGCAAGATACTTTAATCAGAAATCATCCATAACGTGCCACAGAAATGAGTGATGTATGCAGCAAAAAATAAGATCTGAGACAGCTTACCCATTGAAATGAAGAATGTAATTGAAAGTAAAATTAGCTTCAAACCCATACTATTTCATACATCTCATTTAAAATGTGTAATTTTATAGTGGGTGTCTGGATGCGTTTTAATCTAATTAAGTGTAAATCAGTCTACATAAGAAAGAATGACATGCATCAGAGATCAGTGCAGCAGGTTATCGTGTGAGTGGACTGTCTGTTTTTATATTTTTCGCTGGCAAAGGGCAATGTGACTATATACTAGCTCGTCTCACATCGTCGGTAGAGATCGTGTTTGTGGTGCATGGGACAAGATAATAACTACCTATCTTCTTCGAAAACTCGATGGAATAACCCTCCCTGTCGTTATACGCTGAGGATACCTTGAAGCTGTTTCTCCTTGGACGATGTGTCGAAAATTGTATTTACTTCATTCATAGCAAATTAATGTCTCCTACTTCTTACTAGACGCCTGCAATTGCGCGGATATCCACGCGTTCTGCACACACTTACGATGTGCTAGGGAGTCTAAGAACACACTACATGAACGTTGGCGGACGTTGCCAAATATGGGCGATGCTTCCTCACCTAATGACACCAGCTAGTATGTAGTTGGTTGCTGCCACACGGAAATCATGCTCTTCCACAGTCATGCGGATGTCACGCGCTCACACTCACTTGTACATAGGCTGCTAATTTGTAGCGTGCGCATGCGTCCGGAGCTCCGCTTACCAAAAGAGTTCGGCAATATTTATTCAAACGATGAAAGACTGAAACCTATAGCTAGTCAGCATGATTATATGGCCTCGATAGCGCTCGATTTCTGTTTGCCAGTTTAATTTATGTTAGCAACTCAAAGTGCTTATTTGAGCACTGCTTGCGCGGTATGCACTTTATGCCCTCTGTATAGAAACCGTCTTACGTTGGTAAGCCGGCATGTTTTATCTGTGAAGTTTACACTGTTTTTATTTGACGACTGTGACTTGTAATTTTTTTATTTTTTATTTTTTTTCAGTGAATGTTTACTTGACAAGAGCCAAACGACCTTATTCGAGTGTATCGTTCAACATAATATATAACAGGTAAGTGTGTACACTTGGATCCTATATCGTGCATTTGCTATTTCTGTTTTACCTAAACCTTTTCTAACCAGTGTCTAATTTCTATGTGCTACAATCTCCTTCTGAATAAGATAATTTTATAACTATCGAAACCTAGGTCAAGGATTTTAACGAACCTGTGTTATTCCACTAGTTGGCTCATTCTTTATTCATCTGCAACACTATCACATTCCAGTTGCTGTTTACAGCATTGTTCAAGATATTAGAAACTAATGTTCGTTATTTGTGAGTAATGAATAAAATACTTATCAAATATTTATTCATTTACACTAACAAAACATTTTTTCGTTATCTGTGAACAAACATATTACAAATAACAGAAAAATTTGAGGTCCAGCTACATTTATTGCCCCAATTCTTTGTCGTTTATTAAACCTTTGTACTATTTGTTGTTTTAATTATTTTTCAAAAAGTCTTCTTTGAAATACTTATTAAGAAAGTTTATTTGATTTGCGACGAATTTCCATTCTGAGCACTAAGGAAAATACGTTACACACATGTAAAGAGCATATTGGTGTTATGTCTTCCGAAATCATCTTCAGCAAAATGTGGGAAATCGTCCATTCCACTGTAGGAATTTGCAAATAATTCATTGTACCTCCATGTTGGCTTCACCTCTGACATCATGTTCAAAATAAAAGTTTTCCAATAGTCTCTTGACACTTGCAGGATTAAAAACGTTTTCAGTGTGCTGCTGTATTATGGGTTCTTCTATGCGACCAGTTGTTCAATTTCAAAGCATGTCACATGGAAAAACTATTAACCTTCTAGCGGAGATAATCTTATAACATTTTCGAATGGCTTTAGACTTTCAGCAGCATCCATAAAAGTTTTACGCCTTTTTACATTAAGAGTCTATTGATTTTGTTGCTAGCAGTCACTGAGTTCTTGGCCGGTTCACTCATTTTGTAGCACTACAAAGACAAAAGAATTGTGTAGTTGTATGAATAAGGCACCAATATTGTTACGTTGTAATGCAATAAAGCTGTGCTGAAGCTGAAAGTTGGTTTGAACAGGCCTTTGATAGTGTACCTTGAACTTCTCTCATCTGAGAAACCTAGTTCTACAGCCAGTTATAGAAGGACCTAAATTTCAGTATGTACTCCGAAATCCAGTGCAGCTTGACTTAGGATTTTTGCCATTGTAAGAGGAGAAAGAAGCGATAACTGACACAGAAAATCCTTGGACTACGGGGGGACCTAACACTAAATCTTTAGAGTAATAGTCTTCAACTAAACCCACTGAACCACTTAAGCACATTTATGTACAAATAAGTAATTTATAAGTTAATAACTTATGTAAGTTGTTTATCAGACAGAAACTGCACTGAGCCAAGTAAATAAACAGTAGGTGCAGAATTCTGCATCAGAGATAAACACAGTACATACAATGCTTACCACTATACCTTGCGCATTCTTCCTCTCTGAGTCATTGCAGTTGATATTATTATCAACTCTAACGAGCACTGGTAGTTCATTTGCTCGATTTATTCATGGGAGCCTACAGTGTAGCTGGATTAAGCTTTTTGTTAATTATAATCAGTTGTCATGTTCGTTAACGCAGATATTATTTACCTTTCCTGTCCAAAATATGTCTTAATGGTTCAAATGGCTCTGAGCACTATGGGACTCAACTGCTGTGGTCATTAGTCCCCTAGAACTTAGAACTACTTAAACCTAACTAACCTAAGGACATCACACACATCCATGCCCGAGGCAGGATTCGAACCTGCGACCGTAGCAGTCGCACGGTTCCGGACTGCGCGCCTAGAACCGCGAGACCACCGCGGCCGGCTATGTCTTAATATCAGTGCAATTTTAAGTGCAGACTTAATGCAAGGATTATTTTATAACCTTTCATTCCACAGCTAAATCACTCACCTTCAATAACATTCAATATATGACTGTCATAATCAGCCTCAGCCATTGTGGTAATAATTGAAGAACCTCAAAGGTATAGTACAGCATTCAGTTTCTCCATAGAAAAATGGAAAATCGACAGCTAAACGTAAACTGTAATCCTAAACGCATTCCAGCACTTGCAGAGCTCATTACTGCCGCTCTGTTGTGACGAAGCTGTGTGCAATCCACGTGCGCCAGGGCCACGCGCCTGTTGCCTGCACTCAGTCAGCGCTGCACGATATCCAATGAAACCGTGTGTTACAGTGTGAGGAAACAGTCGCGTGCGTGATTCCGCAACACATGCACAGCCAGTACCGGGTGGCGAGCGATACTCACGCCGTTTCAACATGCATGTGCAATGCTCCACTTTTAGGACACAAAAAAATCCGTTCAATAAAGGCTAAAATGTTCTCACTAACTATTTACGCACCTGATATTTTGACAAACAAAAACTTTTTTAAACCATGAGTTTTTAAAACCAAGAAATGTTATTACCTTACTTTGTTCCAGAGAGTACATCGTTATACCATCTTCACTGAAACACACACTGAGACACAATATTAGCAGACATACTGATGAACACTCACATCCAGTCATTTGTAAAATAGTGTGTAGCACCTGAAATGCCCTCTATGTATACAAAACCAGACGAAACATCCAAAAAAAGACTATAATAAACCAGCAGCTGCCACCCACATAAAAAAACACAGTCCAAACATTTCACGACATTGCGCATGATATTCATACACTACTTAAAATGGACGAGGGACATCTAACGGACTTATATGAGGAATTGGAAATATTCATTAAGGGCACAGTACATGGAGACATGTTACTAAATGATTAACTTCAGAGCACTAATATTAACTTCTTTCAAAACTTCTCCAATGTTGAATGCCTATTTAATTGAAAAAAAAGCTGGTCTTTGGAAATTAGTCACCTAATATTTTCCATGACGTAAATACACCTGGATATAAATGTTTCAACTTCACTGCATGCAACTGTATTAGCAACAGAAACTAGTTTATCGTAACTTTTAAGATTCTCTAGATTGATGTAAACAAGTAATTCTGGAAGTGTTAAGTTGTGATGTACCTGTTAATGTGTTCTGTGTGCCAGGCAACGAAATTATCAACAAAAATGTAAGTAAATGCACTCAAAAATTTATTAATCAGGCTTATCATATAATGTGCAAACTATAACATACTTATCCTACTGAACAGGCGTCTTTTTTGACACGTCACATTACGGGCACACACAGCAAAGGAAATTAATGTTACTTCGTATTAGCTACAATGTAAAAGTAACTGCAAATGCATCTAATGACGGCAGCACGCTGCAAGTGACTATTGCAATATAATACCCTCGAAGCCCTCAAACAGCATTCATGTAACATGTAAACATTTCTGGCCACTACATTCATGTTCAAGTAAGTCAAGTGCGGACGTTTTCTCACGAGCTACAGAAATTTGACATTACATGGGTTATACAGTGCAATATTTTTATTTTTAATCTTGAGTACAATATTCACTTTCATAATTTTTTTACTTGGAGATCTTTCCGTAACTGTCGACTGACAACTACCACTGTCCATTACAATGACCGTCTTCTATATCCATCTCTACATTTACATCCATACGCTGCAAACCATGTGATGTACATGGCGGAGGGTTCAGTCCCACTTACAGTTCATTGGGGCTGCTTACCGTTCCATTCACGTATGGCGAGAGAGAAGAAGGACTCTTATGCACGCTGTAATTAAACCTAGCGCTACCAACGTATTTTCGATAAATTCTACTACCAAGAGGGGGGAGGTAACCATGGGGCCGATTCATAATGGGTTTTATTATATTCCTAGAAACTTTGTCAGTAGACTTTCGCCGGATACTTTACGCCCATCTTCATGTATCTGCCATATCAGTTTCTTCGGCACCACTGTGACGCTCTCCAATGGGTCAAACAAATCAGTGATATTCATGGTGCCCGTCTCCGTATTCATTCAACATCCCGTGTTAGTTCAATGTAGTACAAGCCACACATACCTGAACAATATACCATGATGTGTCGCATGAGCGGTTTGTAACTAATCTTTTTTGCAGACATTGAATTTCCTACTATTCTCTGAACAGACCGAAGTCCGCTATCTGCTTCAGCTGCGACTGATATTTCCATTTCATATCCTAACATTTCAGACACAGAACGCCTTTTCAAAACCATCCAGTTGTGTTAAAGGTGTAAATAGGCTGTTTAGGTATTTATGTTGGTAACGCCATGTAGCGCTCTATATGAAAATCACTGGCTGTGCTGTGTGAAGTCTGTGGCTGGTTTGCATTGTTGGACTTTGCTATTGTAGTGTTGGGCAGTTGGCTGTTAACAGCGCGTAGCGTTGCGCAGTTGGAGGTGAGCCGCCAGCAGTGGTGGATGTGGGGAGAGAGATGGCGGAGTTTTGAGAGCGAATGATCTGGACGTGTGTCCATCAGAGACAGTAAATTTGTAAGACTGGATGTCATGAACTGATATATATATATACACTCCTGGAAATGGAAAAAAGAACACATTGACACCGGTGTGTCAGACCCACCATACTTGCTCCGGACACTGCGAGAGGGCTGTACAAGCAATGATCACACGCACGGCACAGCGGACACACCAGGAACCGCGGTGTTGGCCGTCGAATATCGCTAGCTGCGCAGCATTTGTGCACCGCCGCCGTCAGTGTCAGCCAGTTTGCCGTGGCATACGGAGCCCCATCGCAGTCTTTAACACTGGTTGCATGCCGCGACAGCGTGGACGTGAACCGTATGTGCAGTTGACGGACTTTGAGCGAGGGCGTATAGTGGGCATGCGGGAGGCCGGGTGGACGTACCGCCGAATTGCTCAACACGTGGGGCGTGAGGTCTCCACAGTACATCGATGTTGTCGCCAGCGGTCGGCGGAAGGTGCACGTGCCCGTCGACCTGGGACCGGACCGCAGCGACGCACGGATGCACGCCAAGACCGTAGGATCCTACGCAGTGCCGTAGGGGACCGCACCGCCACTTCCCAGCAAATTAGGGACACTGTTGCTCCTGGGGTATCGGCGAGGACCATTCGCAACCGTCTCCATGAAGCTGGGCTACGGTCCCGCACACCGTTAGGCCGTCTTCCGCTCACGCCCCAACATCGTGCAGCCCGCCTCCAGTGGTGTCGCGACAGGCGTGAATGGAGGGACGAATGGAGACGTGTCGTCTTCAGCGATGAGAGTCGCTTCTGCCTTGGTGCCAATGATGGTCGTATTCGTGTTTGGCGCCGTGCAGGTGAGCGCCACAATCAGGACTGCATACGACCGAGGCACACAGGGCCAACACCCGGCATCATGGTGTGGGGAGCGATCTCCTACACTGGCCGTACACCACTGGTGATCGTCGAGGGGACACTGAATAGTGCACGGTACATCCAAACCGTCATCGAACCCATCGTTCTACCATTCCTAGACCGGCAAGGGAACTTGCTGTTCCAACAGGACAATGCACGTCCGCATGTATCCCGTGCCACCCAACGTGCTCTAGAAGGTGTAAGTCAACTACCCTGGCCAGCAAGATCTCCGGATCTGTCCCCCATTGAGCATGTTTGGGACTGGATGAAGCGTCGTCTCACGCGGTCTGCACGTCCAGCACGAACGCTGGTCCAACTGAGGCGCCAGGTGGAAATGGCATGGCAAGCCGTGCCACAGGACTACATCCAGCATCTCTACGATCGTCTCCATGGGAGAATAGCAGCCTGCATTGCTGCGAAAGGTGGATATACACTGTACTAGTGCCGACATTGTGCATGCTCTGTTGCCTGTGTCTATGTGCCTGTGGTTCTGTCAGTGTGAACATGTGATGTATCTGACCCCAGGAATGTGTCAATAAAGTTTCCCCTTCCTGGGACAATGAATTCACGGTGTTCTTATTTCAATTTCCAGGAGTGTATATACACTCCTGGAAATTGAAATAAGAACACCGTGAATTCATTGGTATGGCATCGTAGAGATGCTGGATGTAGTCCTGTGGAACGGCATGCCATGCCATTTCCACCTGGCGCCTCTGTTGGACCAGCGTTCGTATATACACTCCTGGAAATTGAAATAAGAACACCGTGAATTCATTGTCCCAGGAAGGGGAAACTTTATTGACACATTCCTCGGGTCAGATACATCACATGATCACCCTGACAGAACCACAGGCACATAGACACAGGCAACAGAGCATGCACAATGTCGGCACTAGTACAGTGTATATCCACCTTTCGCAGCAATGCAGGCTGCTATTCTCCCATGGAGACGATCGTAGAGATGCTGGATGTAGTCCTGTGGAACGGCATGCCATGCCATTTCCACCTGGCGCCTCTGTTGGACCAGCGTTCGTACTGGACGTGCAGACCGCGTGAGACGACGCTTCATCCAGTCCCAAACATGCTCAATGGGGGACAGATCCGGAGATCTTGCTGGCCAGGGTAGGTGACTTACACCTTCTAGAGCACGTTGGGTGGCACGGGATACATGCGGACGTGCATTGTCCTGTTGGAACAGCAAGTTCCCTTGCCGGTCTAGGAATGGTAGAACGATGGGTTCGACGACGGTTTGGATGTACCATGCACTATTCAGTGTCCCCTCGACGATCACTAGTGGTGTACGGCCAGTGTAGGAGATCGCTCCCCACACCATGATGCCGGGTGTTGGCCCTGTGTGCCTTGGTCGTATGCAGTCCTGATTGTGGCGCTCACCTGCACGGCGCCAAACACGCATACGACCATCATTGGCACCAAGGCAGAAGCGACTCTCATCGCTGAAGACGACACGTCTCCATTCGTCCCTCCATTCACGCCTGTCGCGACACCACTGGAGGCGGGCTGCACGATGTTGGGGCGTGAGCGGAAGACGGCCTAACGGTGTGCGGGACCGTAGCCCAGCTTCATGGAGACGGTTGCGAATGGTCCTCGCCGATACCCCAGGAGCAACAGTGTCCCTAATTTGCTGGGAAGTGGCGATGCGGTCCCCTACAGCACTGCGTAGGATCCTACGGTCTTGGCGTGCATCCGTGTGTCACTGCGGTCCGGTCCCAGGTCGACGGGCACGTGCACCTTCCGCCGACCACTGGCGACAACATCGATGTACTGTGGAGACCTCACGCCCCACGTGTTGAGCAATTCGGCGGTACGTCCACCCGGCCTCCCGCATGCCCACTATACGCCCTCGCTCAAAGTCCGTCAACTGCACATACGGTTCACGTCCACGCTGTCGCGGCATGCTACCAGTGTTAAAGACTGCGATGGAGCTCCGTATGGCACGGCAAACTGGCTGACACTGACGGCGGCGGTGCACAAATGCTGCGCAGCTAGCGCCATTCAACGGCCAACACCGCGGTTCCTGGTGTGTCCGCTGTGCCGTGCGTGTGATCATTGCTTGTACAGCCCTCTCGCAATGTCCGGAGCAAGTATGGTGGGTCTGACACACCGGTGTCAATGTGTTCTTTTTTCCATTTCCAGGAGTGTATATACATATATATATATATATATATATATATATATATATATATATATATATATATATATATACAATGACTTTTGAACACTAATAACGTAAATACATTGTTTGTTCTTTACCAATATCTTTCATTTGCTAACTATACCTATCAGTAGTTAGGTACTTCAGTAGTTAGAATCTTTTATTTAGCTGGCAGTATTGGCACTCGCTGTATTGCAGTAGTCTGAGTAACGAAGATTTTTGTGAAGTAAGTGATTCATGAAATATATAGGTAATTGTTAGTCAGGGCCATTCTTTTGTAGGGATTTCTGAAAGTCAGATTGCGTTGCGCTAAAAATATTGTGTGTCAGTTTAGTGTTGATCAGAATAAGTAAAGAGACTAATGTCTGAGTACGTTCAGTTTTGCTCAGCTGTTTGAAAAGCAAATAATGTAAGATGTTTAACAGCACAGTCATTCATAAATTTTTCTAAGGCGACGTTTCCAAGGGTTTTAGCTATTTCGATGCTTTCCAGGTGACACGAAAGCGACTTTTTTATGTTTCTAGAGCTCTGAAACTTCCATTTATAATGCAATGTACAGCTCTCTTGCTGACACCACATGCTGCCGCAGTCCGCTCTTCAGTCTTCGAAATGCTGGCAGCAGAAGCCCCGCTTTCTTTAGGGGTCACACTAACTAACTTACAAATTCATCGCTATACCGCTGAAAGAAAATATCATTGACTGACGAATCAATAATTCTGTCGCTCTGTGAATGGAAACCCTTTGTTGCAATGTACAGAAAAGTTCATTAGCATCTTAAATGCAGTACGGAGCAGCAATCAGTTCATTGTTACACAAAATAACATCAATGTGGAGCTGGCCTTATTCTTCTGAATAACTCACAAAATGTCACTTTCAGGTGAGTCAGTATAACCTATTACAGAACTGGTCCTTGGGTGTGGTAAATCAATATTTTCATATGAAAAATAGTTTTGTTTTCCTTCTTTCTTCTATTTTTCTTTCTTTTGAGGATCGTAGAGTTTATAGACGAAGAGTTGCTGAAAAGTAATATCCTCTAAATTTTTATGTGATAACACTTAAGTTTTTTTTTAATTAGTCGAACGCTATTACCATTCTACACTGAACGGCCAAAGAAACTGGTACAACTGCCTAACATCGTGTAGGGCAGGTAATCAGAGAAGATGCCTACGTACGTGTCACCTGTCAGAGTCGTATCTAGACGTATCAGGGGTCCCAAATCAATCCAACTGCACACGCTCCACACCATTACAAACTCTCCACCAGCTTGGACAGTGCCCTGCTGACATGCAGGATCCATGGATTCATGAGGTTGTTCCATACCCTTACACGTCCATCCGCTCGATACAATTTGAAACGAGACTTACCCGACCAGGCAACATGTTGCCAATCATTAACAGTCCAATGTCGATGTTAACGGGCCTAGGCGAGGCGTAAAGCTTTGTGTCGTGCAGTCATCAAGGGTACACGAGAGGGACTTTGGCACCGACAGCCCACATCGACGATGTTTCGCTGAATGGTTCGTAGTTGACCCTTGTTGATGGCTATAACACCACGTTCAGACTCAAGTGTTGACAACCTGCCCTTGTAATAGCAGTAACCAATCTAACAACTGCGCCGGACAGTTGTCTTATATACGCGTTGCCCACAGCAGCGCCGTATTCTGTCTTTTTACGTATCTCTGTATTTGAATACGAATGCCTATACCAATTTGGTGCTTCAGTGTTCATCTTGGTTCTTGGTATCAACAAATGTGAAGCCCCCTATTGCTAGAGGGCTCCGAATTATAGCGTGTAACGTAACAGTGTGTAGCGTTACTATTTCGGTTACATGAGAAACATCGTGCTGTCATCCCTCAGAATACTGGAAGCTCAACTTCGAAGAGCGTCCTCACACGGGCACACTGTCCTTCAGTACGACAACGCCAGACTACACACAAGGGCTGCGACATCTGAAAGTGTCCAGCGCTTTGAGGTAACAGTCATCTATCATCCTCCATGCAGTATCAAAGTAGCCCCTTTCTATTTTCATCTGCTTCCAAAAGTTAAAGAACTCCTTCGAGGACTTCACTTTGACGATGTTGGAACGGTGCAAGCAGAGGTGACGTTTTGACTCCGTCAACAAAACCAAATATTTTATAGTGACGGTATCAACGAATTGGTCTCTCGTTGGAAGAAATGTATTTGTCAATGGGGTGACTACGTTGAGAAATAAAAATGTAAAACTTAAGATTAAATAAGTTTATAACGTTTGTTTTATGTAAGAACTTTTAAGAATTTTCACATAAAATATTCGGAGGAATTACTTTTCGTCAAGCCTTCGTATTAGCTAAAAAATTATTATTTATCAATTGTACAAGCACTCAGGTATATATGTGACAATAGTAGGCCAGCTGCGATCTTTGTTACTATCTCTGTGTGTCAGGAAAACGCGGTGTTAAAGCAAAATACGTATTAATGTTCACTTTCAACAACTTTCTCATATAACTGTTGAAGTGCACACGGGAAAAACGATGGGAGTCCAATTAGGAATATTCGAAGAAAACAAAATTTTCAACTTTGTGTTTCTATCAAATCTTAATGGGAAATAATTTGTAGATTCCCCCCTAAATTTTTGTGTACTTATATGTTATATCATGGTATGAGAACCACTTACAATAACGGACTACAATAATGAAGAAATATCTCAATAAAATAATACACAAAATTTGCAGAGTAAAAATGATCTAAGTCCATTCATAAATGAATATGAAAGCTTAAAGAATACGCTTGTTTTCTGAATGTTATTACCACTTTATCACTTTTATTCTTGACACACAAGATACATTCAGTAAAGCAATCTTTTATCTTGACACAATAGTAGGTCTACTCGCACTAATCCAGTAATACAACAATACCCAGAATTAATTTTGCTTGATAAATATTGTTATCAAAGTCCTTACGATATTCGAAATGAATTTAAAAGCATAGAAACTGTTGTTAGAGTTGTGTCATAATGAGCCAGCATTTTTCAAAATTATTGAAATTGATTTGTGACGCACAAGTTATTACTAACTAATGCAAAAATGCAATTTTAGTTAATGCCAGTGTATAAATGGACGAAAAAAGTCGAAATCTCATTTACTTGTCTATTGAGTTATAATACATCTTGTGTACGGCGCTAGTGTTTGATCATAGGAGGAGTTAGTAGTCATGACTCCACCTCTATTCGATGGCGACACGGTACACGGCGTGGATAGAAATCATCCGTCAGATTTTGTGCCGTAATTGTAATTTTATGAAACGATATCATACTCATCTCCATGAGAATGAACAGAAATACTTTGAGCTTCTAGGCCACAAAACAGGCTTTAGGGATGCCAAGAAGTTGTGAATGACTTTATGGAGGTATGTGCCTTTCCTTTGATCGTTATTTCAATGCGCCCTTCAGTTAATACCGTAACTTAGTCGCTTAAACTTAAGCTTACTCGCTTCTGGTCATGTCAGTATTATCAGTATTAGTAAAACAGGAGTAGACTGATTTGCAGTGGTTACGTACAATATGATATTTAGTCACTGGCTGGCATCTCATTTACTTGTCTATTGAGTTATAATACATCTTGTGTACGGCGCTAGTGTTTGATCATAGGAGGAGTTAGTAATCATGACTCCACCTCTATTCGATGGTGACGCGCTACACGGCGTGGATAGAAATCATCCGTCAGATTTTGTGCCGCTGCTTACACGTTCCCTTCTTGAAGAAAGAATGAAATTGGGACGGGTGCGAAGGGAATCAACCACACCTAGCGTTGGTCCTATTCATTGTCTTGACGGAAGCTATTGAACAAACAACCGTGCCACGCTCCCTCTCCATCTGAATAAATCGCCATTTTCAGATATCCAAACATTGTTTCATTTTTCGAGAATGTTTAGTTTCACACATGCCAAGAAACGTCTACTGGTAATACCAATTCCGTCACTCAGGATTGAGTTCGACGTAGTCGGCTATGGCCTGATAATATGAGTTGCCAGCCTCCCAGCATTTGCCTGAAGAAATTTGAGGAAAACACGAAAACTTCAGTCGCCGTGGCCACATGTGAATTAAAGCGTCTATCTGTCCAGCCTGTAAACAAGAGCACAAACACTTTCAGTTTACTGATAGTGTACATTACTCTTTTGTTTATGCAGTACTGAAAAGAAGTTCTTTCATTATGCAGTGAACTAGTGCTACGGCAGAAGCAACACCATACACACACTATCGGGATCACAACACTGTCTGGTATACATTTTGTTTACCGCAGATTCCCATTTCCTTGTGTGAGAAATTAATTCCACATCTGTCAATAATGCGAGACAAATTTAGCTCAAGAAAGTGCTTTGTGGAACGACAAGGATTTACTTGCTGAGCACCCGGCGTTGCCCAGGTAAGTATTTATTACAGTCTCATATTAGTCCATGTCCTCCTTACACCTCTCTCTGTGCATCCACTTTTTCCCCCTCTCTATCCATCTCCTCCTGCTCGTCTCTCAGTCCATCTGCTTCTAACTCCTTTCTCAGTCTATCTGCCCTCACCCCCCCCTCTATCTATCTGCTCCATCCTCTCGTTCCATCTTCTTCATCTCACTCTCTAAGTCCATCTCCTCCTCCCATATACGTCCATTCCTCCTCCTCCTCCCACTTGTTGTTCATCTCCATCCTCTGTAAGTCTACCTCCTCTTCTTTTCTCTGTTCTTCCCCACCTCTCCCCTCTCTCTCTACCCTTCTCCTCCTTCCCAGTGTCACTGTCTATATCCTTCTCCTCCCCCTTCTCACTACACGTTATCAGCTGAATCCCGATTGGAGGCCACAGTATTTCTTTCCAGGTAGTAAGTATTGATAGTTACATTTGCAATATGCTAGTTGTTATACAGCACCAAGTCTTGTTGAATTATGATACAAAAAGGCAACTAGAGTTGCGAATAAAGAAGATGTTTATTAATTAGGTGGCCAGTTTCGGCTTAATAACCATTTTCGAACCAGCCTCTGTAAAAACATTCAAAATTACAATACATCAAAACACATGTTTACAGTAAGTACGAGTGAAAACCATAAGTGCATTGCGTATCTCAAACGGTACTTACCAAGGCTTATAATGTTAAATTTACTTCTAAATGGAAGTAAATAAGACAGACATATATTATGTTTTGCACTCGTACTTAATGTAAACACACGTTTCGACATATCGTAATTTTGTAATTTCAGTTTTGTGGGGGTTCACAGCCTCATCGTGTTTTGTGAATGAAAACATTGTCCAAATAGACTTTTTTTTATCTGTGTGATCGGCCAATTTCAACCTTGGGTCATTTTCAAACACTTATCACAAGCTCCTAGCTTCACTTAACATTCCAATACATCGCTGGTACAAAACGACAGGAATACGTCTACTTACGTGGCACAAAAGCAATACATATACCAATTATGCATTACGATGTAAAATATAGCTGGAAGCTTATGATAAGTGCTTGAAGACAACCAAGGTTGAAAATAGCCGATCGCAATGACAATAAAGAGAATAAAGTGTACTTGGACCATGTTTCCATTCACAAAATTGTAATTTCGAGTGTTTGTACATAGGTTGCTTCGAAAGTAAGAATCAAACCTATTAACAATACATGTATTTTTTCTCTCAATTCTGCACGTCTTTTTGCATCAGTAATTAATACGTGTAACAAATTGGTTGAAACTGATCCAGGAGATTAAGAAGACTTTCTTACTTGTGACTTGCCTGCATACTCACATGTCACATTTAAACATATTTCACACGTATTTACACACATGTTTCACCTGTATCTCAAGCAAAATTCGCCCTGCAGTTTTATTTTCGATCATCTCAACGTTTATCAATTCATATCTCTTCAACTATGAGTCATTCAACGATATACTTTTGTTGGTACATTCACTAATACAGTTGAATCCTGTCTGCAAAAATGTGTCGCGAATGCAGTTTATACTAAAGTAGTGATAAACTGAAAAGTCATGCAACAGTTTTACAGCATGACTTACCGTATTATGATATGTCGGGATTTTAGCTCCATTGTCTCCTGTTAGCTTCAATATATTTTCTCCTACGTAACATATGATTACGTCAATCTAAGAAACCTCATTCTAGGTGTCCGGTCGTACTTTCTTGTCGTTCGCAATGACCCAGGATTCACTTCTGCAGAATGATGTGGGGTCGGCCATCACTTTATAAAACCCATTACTGTTGTGTTGTTTCTAAGGTACATGTGTTTTTTTTTCATATGTTTCCAAATTTTTCTCCTTTCTTGCCTACATCTTTTTCAATCTCGTGCGTGAATCACATTCTAGATAATTAACATCTATTACCTGCTTTACAACTGTGTTGTTCACCGCTGCAATAGTTCTTATAGAGTGCCCTCCTATAAAAGGTACTGCTTCAGTTTCCTTTCTTGTTTTAATCACATTGTAGCAGGCGAAATGTTGTACCTTTATCTGACTCCCCTGTTAATAGTTAAAGATGCTGCCAGCTCTCCGTTCATATCTTGCATGATTGTTGTATTTTCGTGTAGGCTTCGTGAAGTATTTATTGAATAGAGTGGGTACTCTCATTTCTTCATTATGCTCCGCTGTTTTTCTCCCTTATGTCCATCAAAGAATTTTTCTAGGTCAACAGACACTAAGATTTTCTCTCGATTAAGTTTTGTATGTTTTTTCTGATGTGATTCATCACAAGTACTGCCTCTGATACCGACCTTCCTCTTCAGAAACGCATTTGTTCTTTAATTAATAAGCACTGTGAAAATATTGTGCGTAACCCGTCCACACCTCCCGAGACTATACATTCCGTTTCCTCATTTTCTGTCTGCCCACCTGCATAATAAACGGATTCATACTGTTCGACACAATGCTATTGTTCTAGGTTTATTGTTTCTCTGTCTGCCTAGTTAAGAATTTTCACTGTGTTATGGGCTACTGCTCTGTGAATATCATCTTCTATTATCCTTAAAAGCCGTTCTCAATATTCAAGGCCAGCATCTTTTACCACTATTTTAAACATAGTTCTGTTTCTAAATCTGAAGATTTTCTTCTTTCAAGTTCTTAAGATAGCCGAGATAAGCTTCTTGTTGGAGCTTTATGGTCGTTTCAAGCAACATGTTCTAGGGGTCAGTGGGATATGTTCCCTTCAGTTGCAGGATGACTAAACGTCGAGTGCGGTGGTGTGGGCCTATCGGATGCCTTGTGGCGCTAATGAAAGATCATTAGCGGTTTACACATTTATTTTTTTTGTTTTACAATTGAATCATTTTCTCCACGGCAGCAGCGATGATAACAGAGGTGGCACACATCATTAAAACCTTCTGATATGTGCCTATCAGCAGTCTCAAAAACATTGGTGTCGTCAAGGCCCCCCGCACAGCAGAAGTAGCCCCGTCCAAGGTAGCTGGCTCATTTGGTGGCAAGTTGTGCCCATTTTTCGGTTCCGCCCATCAGCACAATGACACGGTGTACTATGATGCCCCAGTAAGATCCCAGCAAGTTTTCATGGGACAGCAGTGGTCGTGCAGAGCTACGTCAGGGCCTCTCCAACAGAGGAATATTGTGAACGCTCACAGTTGCAAGTTGGGTGGCAGCAGAAACTACCGCACCTCCTTAGAACAACCACCATTCGACAGAGCGCCAACACTATCATGGCCCACAGTGAGAAAGTAGAAGAAGGCTTCATGTCTTCACATCAGAAGAGGAGAGAACGACAGCTCACAAGGTCTAAGTCGAGCAGATCGGTCTGGCTGAAGAAGCAAAGGTGGTAGTCATCTGGTGAATGGTAGTCAGAGTGTCACAGGCCATTTCTCAGAACTCGATCACAGCAGCTGAATGGAGGGAGGAGTTAGAACCTTAGTACTCGTATCTGTAGCTGTCTGTGGGAGCTATGTCATCGTCCTTTGGAGAGGATGGTCGAACGTGGCCTAGTTTTCTGGGCCGATTGAAACGTCCCCTTAGAAAAATTTATGAATTACTGTGCTGATAAACCCCATACGTTATTTGATTTTCAAACAGCTGAGCAGAACTGAACGTACTCAGATATTTCGCTCTTTGCCTATTCTGATGAACACTAAACTGACACCCAATATTTTTAGCGCAACGCAATCTGACTTTGAAAAGTCCCTACAATGGTCCTGACTAACAATATTCTATACCTTTCATCAATCACTTACCTCACAAAAATCTTCGTTACTCGAACTACTGCAATACAGCGAGCGCCACTACTGCCAGCTAAATAAAAGATTCTAACTACTGAAGGCACTAACTGCTGATAGGCGTACTTAGCAAATGAAAGATTTTGATAGAGAACAAACAATGTAATTACCTTAATAGTGTTCAAAAGTCATTATATATATATATATATATATATATATATATATATATATATATATATATATGTGTGTGTGTGTGTGTCAGCCCATGATATCCAATATTACAAATTTACTCTTTCTGATGGACACACGTCCAGATCGTCCGCTCTCAAAATTCCGCCATCTCTCTCCCCACATCTATCACTGCTGCAGGCTCACCTCCAACTGCGCAACGCTACACACTGTTAACAGCCTACTGCCCAACACTACAATAGCATATACTCCAACAATGTAAACCAACCACAGGCTTCACACAGCACAGTCAGTGATTTTCATATAGAGCGCTACGTGGCGTTACCAACATATAAACCTAAACAGCGTACTTTCACGATTAGCATTCTTCTTGATGTACTGAAAGTCATTCTTGCTACGATTTAGGTGTTGTTATAGCACTGTGCTTGATAGTCAGAACGACGTTATGCCCCCATCACAGTGAGATCATTATGCTGATTTGAGAATTCAGACACCTCACTCGAATTATGGGTAGTAATGGCCTTGGTTGTGTACCATGTAATTTGCAGGAATGACCCTTCTGCCTGTTTGACATTCTGATGTAGATGTTACACAATAGCCTGCCTTGGCTTGGCTCAGCACTCCTGCGTAGAGACAACTAAAATTTTATATTTGGCCACGAAAGATTTCTGCTGCGCAGCGACAATGTAAATGTTATATAATTCGCTTCTGATACTGAAATCTAATCACTCTTGACTTAGCAGGTATATCATTTACGAGCCGTGCGTGGCTCGCGTTCCCGCCATCATGTATTTTACACCCTGTTTTTAACGTATTTCCACCTCACTACGTTAATTTAAATTACTACTGTGACTGAGTTGCTGCTTTGCCTGACCATGAGCGGCGCTAGCAGCGCGTAACGACCGCTATTACTTCCCGGTCGTTATCTGTCGTAAACCAGTCCGGGTCGCGATTTCGGGCTGCCAGTCAGTTGGAACGCGCCTGGAGCGCAGTCCGGACCTGCCAGTCGGGGCGTTGCAATGCGGCACTAATGAAGTCGGGTTGGAGCAGTGAGGTCTGCGTCGACATGGTTCGCCCTACCATTGCCGCCACGCATCACTTGTGCTGGGCCACGGTCTTGGTGGGTCGTCGGTCGGTCGTCCTACCGGACGACGTGTTTTGGTTGGCTCATCGTTCATCAGTCGGATGTGTGTGTACATCGACTCCCGACATGTCTTCGTGCATGCTTAGTTACTGATGAGTATCGTTCAGGTCTTCGTCCAAGTGTTTGTCAGGATGTGTGTAGTTGGCGTTATTTCCACTGACGACTATTTTAGATGTTGTCGGCTTTCTGAGCGTACTCGGACGGTTGGTGCGGACCAGGGAGGATCTCTCCATGCGGCGTAGCCGACTTAGTCCGCTGGCGGCCGCTGCGCATTGTCGGAGCGTGTGTGGAGCTGTCTGATTGCTACGAGCTTCGTGGCTCACCGACCCAGGACGTCAAAGTTGAGTGGTGTCTTAAGCACCCAAGCCATGTCCGTTCATGTTGTGTCGTCCGTTTCGGTGGTTCGCTGTTGGGGAGTTTTTCCTGTGAGCAACACCGAGTGGTTGTAGTGGTGAAATCGAGCCGCCGTCCGATGGAATTAACTATATTGATTGCGTACAATTCAAATGCACCAGCGGAATTTTCTCCCTTGTGGCCGTTAGTGCTCCGGTTACCTGCCCTGGCCACTAACATAATTTTATGCTTCGTCCTTTCCTCACCTGTTATCGCTGTCCAACATGGTGTATAGTTTTCACAGCTTAATACATATTTGATTGTGGATAATCATGTCCATAACTGGTGTGTGTATGTGTGTGTGTGTCTGTGTGTGTGTGTGTGTGTGTGGTTTGAGGTTTTCGGGCGCTAAACAGCGTGGTCATCAGCTCCCAAACGCATAGAAACAAGAACACATGCGGTGAAGGGACGAAGACGGACAGCGAACAAGGAGAACGGCTATAAGACACAGACCTGTCGCAGTTCCAAATCCTCACATACAGAGGCAAAACAAGAGGAGAAGAAACGCACTAAATAAGGAAAGGAAACACAAGGCAAATAGAACAGAAATCGAAGTGAAACAAGTAGGTAATCGTGACTGGCGGACCTCTTACCTAAAACCTAGGTGAGCCAGTCACCCAGCAGCACAGTAAAATCCTCTCCCAAAAATCCGAGGCAACAAATTGAGCAGGACACAAAACCATTAGACCTTAACCACGGTCGTTGCGTCGTCTTGCAAAATAGAGGGCAAATTCGGTGGCAAGGAAACCACCGTCCTCTGGTCAGAGAATAAAAGACAGTAAAGTAAAATGTGGCGGACAGTAATCTGGACGCCACAAGCACTGCAGATTGGGGAGGGGGGGAGGGGAGGGGTCCTCCCGCCGGAGTAAAAAACCATGCGTTAAGGGACTGTTCCCGATGAGGAGGCGAGTGAGGAGAACCTCATCCCACCTGCAGGACGTACGCCATGGCCGCATGGTGGCCTTGACCAGACGCAGCTTATTTTCACCGACTGCCAGCCACTCCTCTTCCCATTGACGCATAACACGAAAACGCAAAAGGGAGGTAACAGTATGGAGAGGGACGGCACATTCAACAACGTGAGGGAGGGAACATGCATCTTTGGCAGCCACATCCGCCAGTTCGTTTCCCCTAATACCCACGTGCCCCGGCACCCAGCAGAAAGAAACCTCCTTCCCCTGCCGCTGCAGGTGGAGCAGGGCATCATAGATGTTCTGGACGACCGTATCCGCTGGGTACAAGTGTTGCATGGTCTGAAGGGCACTTAGGGAATCAGAACAGATGAGCACTTAAGACTGGGAACACATCTCATCTGCTCCAATGTCCGCAAGATCGCAAACAATTCGGTATCAAAGATGGTAAACGCCGCAGGAAGCCGTAACTTGACGACTCGATCAGGGAAAACAACAGCACAACCAACAGAGTCCCCTGTTTAGAGCCATCCGTAAATACTGATACATGGTCGGGATGCTGTTTTAAAAGGTCGTAAAATAAGGAGGTAAAAACAGACGCAGGAGTGCAGCTCCCTCGGTACTCTGACAAGTCTAGAAGGACGCTGGGCCTCTGGAGCAACCAGGGAGGCAGGCGGGTAAAACCCTGGAGTTGGGGAGCCACACGCTCCACACCAAGGGACTCAAGGAAATGCTTGGCACGAATCCCAAATGGTCTCGTTGCCCTGGGACGACTGGAAAAGAGACGTTCCATGGGCGGTCGGGCAACGGTAGGGTACGCAGGGGAGGTAGGACAGGCAAGGAATTGACACACCCGTCGCACCATGAGGAGTTTCGGCCGGATGGCGAGCGGCGGTTCCCCTGCCTCAGCACACAGGCTGGGGATGGAACTGGTACCCTCATGGTGTACTGCATCAACAAACTTCAGATACGAAGGCCTCGCTGACCCATACATGGTGCATCCATAGTCAAGACGCGATCAGACGAAAGCCCTATAAAACTGCAGCAGACGCGTCCGATCTGCTCCCCAGGACCGATGGCTCAGACACTTCAAAATATTCAGTGCCTTCAGCGACCGAACCTTGAGGTCTTTAAGGTACGGCAACCACGACAACTTGGAATCAAAAATGAGGCCCAGGAACCTCACAGTGTCGCTAAAAGAAAGAATGGTGTCCCTCAGTCGCAATTCAGGGGAGGTAAAAAGACGTCGAGAACGATTAAAATGAACACACACATATTTGTCTGCAGTAAAGGTAAAACCCGTCTTCGTAGTCCATGCCTCTAGTCGCTTTATCGTAAGCTGCAACTGCCGACTAGCAGTGACAAGACCGGAGGAAGAACAGAAAACAGCAAAATCTTCCACAAACAAGGAGTACTGGGCAGGACTCCGGATAGTGGACGTGATACTGTTAATGGCGATGGCAAAGAGGGTGACACTTAAAACACTTCCTTGAGGAACACCATTCTCCTGCACCTACAAATCAGATAGTACATTACCAACCCGATATCGAAAGAGGCAGTGGGAAAAAAATGACCGAATGAAGATGGGGAGATGCCCACGGAAGCCCCACTGATGGAGTTGATTGAGGATAAGGCGGCGCAAAGTAGTGTCATACGCCTTATTAATGTCAAAGAATATACACAGACAATGCTGTTTACGTAGGAAGGCCTGCTGGATGGCCGCCTCAACCAGGGTCAAGTTGTCTATAGTTGAACGACATATCCGAAAGCCACACTGAGAGTGGCTAAGGAGCTGCCTGGTCTCGAGCAGCCAAACCAGGCGACGGTTGACCATGCGTTCCAACGTCTTCCCGACACAGCTCGTCAAAGCAATACTCCGATATCTACTGGGATGCGTTCGGTTCTTCCCCAGTTTGAGGAGAGCAATCAAAATAGCCTCCCTCCACGAGTCAGGGAACGTGCCGGATAACCATATCATATTAAAACAATTCAGGAGAACTTCCTTCAATGGCAGCAACAAGTGCTGCAGCACGCTGTACCGGATTTGATCATGACCGGGCGCAGTATCATGAGTCACAGACAGCGCCGAATCCGTTCCCACATTGTGAAGGGGCAGTTTTAGGGTTCAGAATTTGGAGACCGGAAGTCCGAGTGACCCCTCTCGATGGCAGTGCGGTAGCGACGGAAATCTGGATCACAGTTAGGAGTGGCGGTAGATTCCGCAAAATGTATGGCCAGTGTCTGGGCAATGTCTCTCAGCGCCGTGAGGAGACATCCCTGATGCAGCAATGCCGTGACAGGTAGTTGGCTGCGTTTCCCGGAAATCCTCCTGATGGCTTCCCATACTTTCGTAGACCTAGTGGAGTGGGAGATGGAGTTCAAGAACGATTGCCATGACTGTCGTTTGTCTCTTTAATCACACGCCGCGCCTTGGTCCTTGCCAACCGAAAGGCCGCAAGATTGTCAGCTGAGGGGCGGCACTTGAAGGGGCGCAGAGCTGCATGGCGGGCTCGGATGGATGAGCGGCACTCAGTGGTTCACCAAGGGACAGGACGCCTCTTGGGATGACCTGAGGATCGTGGGATCGACAATTCAGCAGCATGGGAGATCACGGCTGTAACATGGTCGACCCATTCGTGGACGCTGGCACGGTGTTCCAAAACAGCCAAATTGCTGAAAAGTGTCCAATCAGCTCGGCAGAGCTGCCACCTGGGCGGCACTGGTAATGCCACAGCCTCATCCAGGAGGCGAATCCAAAGGGGGAAGTGGTCACTAGAATGGAGGTCAGCAGCCACCTCCCACAGAGCAGAATCCGCGAGTGCTGGATAGCAAAAGGAAAGGTCAATAGCTGACGACGACACAGAAGCAGCACAGAAATGAGTGGGAGCACCAGAGTTGAGGATGCACAGTTCTTCGGACATCATGAGAATTTCCAGAACGCGACCCCTGGGGCAAGTAGTCGTAGAGCCCCATAAGATATTATGAGCATTGAAGTCCCCCAGAAGGAGAAATGGGCGGGGGAGTTGGCTAATAAGGTCTGTGAGAGCCTCAGATTCTATTGTATCCTGACGTGTTAAGTAAACGGAACAGATTGTGAGCCTCCGCCCCAGAAGAAGGTCAACTGCAACTGCTTGCAAGTCCGTAACGAGAGGGAGCTCAGATGAGTGGTGCATGTCACGGACAAAAACCGCAACACCACCCTTTGCCCTTTCCCCCATCAGATCATCTTTTCGATATACGGTATAGCCCCGTAAAGAAGGAGCATCAGTGGCCCGAAAATGTGTCTCTTGGAGACATAAGCACAAGGGGCACTCTCATACAAGGAGTTGTAATTCGGCCACATGCGTCCTGAACTCATTCAGGTTCCACTGTAATATGGGAGCCAGTGATCAGGGTGGCTTAACTTTCACCCTGCCTCTGTGCTTTGGAGGAGAGCCCGTACTGGCTGGAGATTTATTCCTGGGGCGAGAAGATCGCCCCCAGTCGACATCAATGTCCATCAGCTCCGATGACGACCCAAGGGAAATGTCAGACAGTACGATGGCCTCGTCATCGGACTGACCCTGACTAGTCTCCTCAGGTGGCAAAACCTTCACCTTCGGCGTCTTTGTCTTGAGGGGCTTAGAATGCAGAACCTTGTCAACAATTGGAACTTTACTCGTCTGGGCAGAAGGCGTCATATGGGGAGGGACAGGAAGTACCCGAATTTCAGCAACCACGGCCTTGTCCGACATTGTGGGGAGAGATGCAGGTTGCAAAACAACCGCAGCAGCACAAGTGCACTAGCAAACGCAGGTATTAATGCTGACACTAGCAACCTCCGTTTGTGTAGCAACAGTGGCCAACTGTACCGGTTTCTTTAGAGCGGAAGCGAAAGATGTTCTAAACACAGGAGGCTGCATGGCCTTAAAGAGCTTCTGGGCCTCACCGTAGGGGATGCGCTTAGATGTTTTACTTTCCTGTACCTTCCGTTCCTGGAGATAGATGGGGCAGACCCGGCTCCAGACAGGGTGACTCCCAGAGCAATTCACGCACTTCGCTGGCGATGAACAATCGGCTCCTTCATGGGCAGGCTGACCACATTTACCACAAGTGGCTATACCATTGCACCCCAACGTAGTATGTCCAAAGTGCTGACATTTAAAACAGCATATTGGGCTGGGGAAATATGGCCGTACTGGCAAATGTAAGAAACCCGCTTTAACATGCTCGGGCAACTGAACATGAGAAGAAACGAGTCGGATTTGACTAGGTCCCCATCGACTCGTTTCATAATATGCTGCACGTCAACAATACTTTCATCAGCCCACTCAGATTTCAACTAGTCTTTGGGGATATCCACCAAGTCCCTACATGTCACAACACCCTTACTATAGTTCAAAGTGGAGTGGAGCTCGGTCTCGATAGCGCACTCTCCGAGACAGGTTGCTTTCTGAAGAGAAGCGACTTGACGGGAACTAGAAGTCTCCTCAACTAACAGAGTCCCATTGCGCAGTCGCTTCACAGATTTCAGTGTTCCTGCAATTCCCTCAAAACCCTTGTGGATGTAAAAGAGAGAAACCCTCTCAAAGCTACCGTCCTTCCGTTTGACAATCAAAAACACATTCTGGTTATCAGCATGTGCTCTGTTACGACAGTCTGATAAATCTCTAGTAACACCAGACGCTGGAGGACTGGCAGCACGAAGTCGCTTTTTCGATGGGGTGTGTTTTCCTACCAGTGGCCCACCCAAGCCACTGGTAGGGGTAAACATAGAGGTTGAAGAGTCCATTGCTGTCCCACGTGCTGCTAGGGAACTAAAGGTCCGCTCAGACAGAGCCCCGCGTGCCTGAGTAAGCCTTATACAACGGGGGTGCGACAGGTGCCCCAGAGGTTGCCCGCTTGCGACTGTTCCACCCCAACAGCCATGCATCTTATAGGCGCGCAGCACACCGTAAGATTGATATAGGCGCGCAGCACACGGTAAGATTGAGGGGTTTTTATAGAGGTTGACCTTCCTCGCAATCCAGGCGGTCAAGCCAAGATTACCATTCCCCGCAGCACACAACGTTCCACCGCCGCGCCATACGGTGGTCGCTGAAGCACGTCCGGGGGTTACGGTGACAGGAGACGGGCGGCGCTGACCAGTCCCCAGTTCAGGACCCCGGGGTCGCCAAACCCGTACTCAGCAAATGAATGCTGAGCCCCTGGGGGCATGTCTGTAACAGTTTGGTCTTTGAGTTAATGTACCGATTTGTGGCAAGCAAGTCGTTTGGTCGGTCAGTCTATGATTGCCTCTTGGTTGGGTTACGTTATTGTTTCGAGGGCAGACCACCCCACCCCCCACCCCCCTCCTCACCTGAGGTGTCTGAGTGACGTTGTCCGTTTGTCCATTTAATGGGTGTTTAATGGTCTGTTGGTAATCTATTATAGCCAATGCTTTAAGACAAGATTTTTTTGGTAGTGTTCTATGTAAATCAATTGTGGGCCTTCAGCGCTTAAAACCTTATTCTCAAAATTTCCCCTTAAGCAAAAACATTGCGGCCTTCTGCCTTAAAAGATTATGGCAATATATTTAAAACTTTTGAAATTTAATTGTGGCCTTCAGCAGTTTGTATTGCACCTTGTATATGTGTGTTCTATCCACTTTTGCCTTGAGGCTTTCCACCTAGCTGTGATATACAGGGTGGTCCATTGATAGAGACCAGGCTAAATATCACACGAAATAAGCTTCAAACGAAGAAACTACAGAGAATGAAACTTGCCTAGCTTGAAGGGGGAAGCCAGATGGCGCTATGGTTGGCCCGCTAGATGGCGCTGCCATAGGCCAAACGAATCTCAACTGCGTTTTTTTAAATAGGAACCACTATTTTTGGTTACATATTCGTGAAGTACGTAAAGAAATATTAATGTTTTAGTTGGTCCACTTTCTTCGCTTTGTGATAGATGACACTGTAATAGTCACAAAAATATGGCTCACAATTTTAGACGAACTGTTCGTAACAGGTAGGTTTTTTTAAATTAAAATACAGAACGTAGGTACGTTTGAAGATTTTATTTCGGTTGTTCCAATGTGATACATGTCTCTTTGTGAACTTATCATTTCTGAGAACGCATGCTGTTACAGCGTGATTACCTGTAAATACCACATTAATGCTAAATGCTAATGCTAAAAATGATGTCCATCAACCTCAACGCATTTGGCAATACGTGTAACGACAGTCCTCTCAACAGCGAGTAGTTCGCCTTGCGTAATGTTCGCACATGCATTGACAATGCGCTGACGCATGTTGTCAGGCGTTGTCGGTGGTTCACGATAGCAAATATCCTTCAACGTTCCCCACAGAAAGAAATCCGGGGACATCAGATCCGATGAAAGTACTTCGACGACCAATCCACCTGTCATAAAGTATGCTATTCAATACCGCTTCAACCGCACGCGAGCTACGTGCCGGACATCGATCATGTTGGAAGTACATCACCATTCTGTCACGCAGTGAAACATCTTGTAGTAACTGTGGTGTCACCGCCAGACACCACACTTGCTAGGTGGTAGCCTTTAAATCGGCCGCGGTCCGTTAGTATACGTCGGACCCGCGTGTCACCACTGTCAGTGATTTCCGACCGAGCGCCGCCACACGGCAGGTCTAGGGAGACTTACTAGCACTCGCCCCAGTTGTACAGCCGACTTTGCTAGCGATGCTACACTGACAAAGACGATCTCATTTGCCGAGACGATAGTTAGCACAGCCTTCAGCTAAGTCATTTGCTACGACCTAGCAAGGCGCCATCACCAGCTTATATTGAGATGGTTATAAATGCATCAACAAGAGCGATGTACACCAATTATGGATTAAAGTTAAGTATTCCAGCAGCTACGTACTTTTCTTTATAGCATTCATTACGTATCCTGTTGCAGACCTCACGCTAGCCTGCGTGAGTTGAAACGCGTGCATTTCGGCCTTCTCTAACAACACAGTGTTGGCTCTTCTGCCAACACTACAGTAACACCGGTAGAACATTACGTAGGAAATCAGCATACATTGCACCATTTAGATTGCCATCCATAAAATGGGGGCCAATTATCCTTCCTCCCATAATGCCGCACCATACATTAACCTGCCAATGTCACTGATGTTCCACTTGTCGTAGCCATCGTGGATTTTCCGTTGCCCAATAGTGCATATTATACCGGTTTACGTTACCGCTGTCGATGAATGACGCTTCGTCGCTAAATAGAACGTGTGCAAAAAATTCCTCACCGTCCGGTAATTTTTCTTGTGCCCAGTGGTAGAACTGTGCACGACGTTCAAAGTCGTCGCCATGCAATTCCAGGTGCATAGAAATATGGTACGGATACAATCGATGTTGATGTAGCATTCTCAACACCAACGTTTTTGAATTTCCCGATTCTCGCGCAATTCACTGTCAATGGACCACTTGAAATTTATCGTGTTGTTTTTAAGATAACTTGTATGGAGGCCTTCAGCCGTGAAAGAACTGGATTTTGAAACTTCTAGTTGTCACGGTTCGGCTATGTGCCGTTTGGATTAAAGGTGTTATTAAATTACATTTTTGAAGTGAAACTGACCGACACCTTATTTGGTCCTTTCCACAATCCTAATCACCTGTCCTGCCCAGCGGGTTTAACGGGCTTCTCAATTTATTTGGTGGATCTAATAATGACATAGTATATAGGTAAATAGTTGCAGTTTGATGAATGAAAAAAAATATGAGTATCTTTAGTATAAAAACAACACAATATAACTGTCATAATAGCTCACATAAATTTGAAAAATATGTAAAAATGTGCGAACCGGTTGCATAGATTTTTCTATATTTCTTGACAAGGTTTCGTCACCTCAAAGGGTGACTTCATCAGAAGGTAAAGGTAATGACCTAAAATGAATATGTCAGATTAAATATCTTATCTAATAAAAGTTTACATTAGTGTAAACGAGTGTATAACAAACAGAACTTACATGAAGAGCATATCGTCAAAGATGTTGTACAGTGATTTAAGAGCTGAGCTGCTCAAGTTATACATTAAAATATAAGGCATAATGTTCTTCAAAAAGTCAAACGTTAAAACATAAGTAACACCGGTGTGGTGTGAGGAGACTGACTGTGTGGCAAATAGTCACGCTGCCAAGTAAACGTAATGTATTTTGTCATTGTATACTCGTAATAAAACAAAAGTATCTGTAAATGAATCTGTATTTGTATGGGTAAGCGGGCCTCTAGTAACGTGAGCGAAACAATTTTGTATACTACACATTTTCTGAAGGAAATCATACGTATAGCCAATATAGCTTTTAACAAAAATTAATTTTACAAATTGTTGAGTAACATTTAAAAATGATCTTCAAACGGGATAAAATAGTACAAAGTTCGCTACTTTTTACGTAGCACAGGTAGAACCAGCGTTAAATACGACTAGAATTGCATACTTAATGAAGAACACCAGTTCATTATGTGACACAAAATTTGAAAAGGAAACCTGCATAACTAGGGCACAGAGATCGTCTGGTGTGTTAGTAATGAGCGTAACTTAACAGAGGTATAATAATGTTTCTGAAAAGGAGGAGAGAACCTGTGACGTAGATGTAAAATATGTTACAACGTAAAAAGATGAGGTCATAAACTGTTTTGCCTCAGAATGAATTGGGGGTTGACTTGGTAGTATTTTCTTTTTTAGCTTAAATGACTGAAGTTTAATGGTTTGTGTAATCGTTTGTTTAGTGTGTTTTTTCCTGTAACTTCGTCCAAATTAGGACTATACGATTCTTCACAGACATTTAATACTCATTTTAGGTTAAGTTTCATAATTTGATCTATGTTACACCTTTCGTTGTTATAGGAGCAACTTTCACCACTCTAACAGATTTTTTCGCGTAATGAAGCATCATTGCATGTGCAGACAGACAGATACATAAACACTCACACACAAACACACACGGGCACACATTGATACTTAGTGCCTTCCGTAGTCTATTGAACACAATTATATGACACATTCCACTGCACATAGACACACAAGACATTGACACATGATTTGGTATCTAGTATTTGTACTTAATGCCGTTGCATTTGATATTACACATCAATTTGAATTTTTGTGAATGTCTATTTTTAAGTAATGTGTCAAATTCATTCCTTTTTATGAGAATGGTCATTTTGTAGAATTGTGTAATTAGCAGTATGATATTCTGTTCGTAAATCGTGCATCGCCCTAGAGAGGCCAAGAACAAATCTCCTACTGAGAATATTTCTTGTGTAGATTTGCTATCCTTCTGGTTCTTAAGTTTTTTTATTAGTCTGATAATGGTTGTGCTATTAAATTAATAATTAAAAGATGTGATTAAACACTAGGTTTAAGTTTTCTCCTTGGATAATGATCATTGTGTCGAGGTGATAACAAAAGGAAATTTATTAGGAATCTCCAGAATCTCTCCTGTGTGATATGAATTTTTATTTCTTTCTCTTTCACTACAGACCTATTTCAGCTAAACTGCCATTATCGAGAGAACTGCGATACAGTAGGGGTGACATTATTTTCGTTATACATTTCGTTCTACATTTTTATGTTATAGTAGAACACTGAGCACAGACTGCTATGAACGTATATAATTTCTGGATGGATTGAGGTTTATGTATTAGGATTGAGGACTAGGACTGAGGTTTATCTTTGTCAAGTGTGTTTTGATGTCCTTCGATATATGCTTTAGTAATTAATTTGCTGCAACAGTAATTTGACAGTTTTGCAGCTACGATATCAAATGTTTACAAAGTATAACCACTGTAATACAGATTTTTATTTCTTTCACTTTCAGTACAGATCTGTTTCAGCTGAATTGCCATTATCGAGTGACCTGTGGTACAAGAGGGATGACATTTCTTTCATTTTACGTTTTTACGTTATTGTAGAACAGTGAGAACATTGCTATGGATGTAGGCTATATATTTTATAGATGAATTGAGGGGCATATAACATCGTTGGCAACTGCATTTTGACTGTTCTGCTGTATTTGCTGAATTAATGTAGTAATTAATCTCCTATGACAGTAATTTAACAGTTTTGCAGTTACGATGTCATTTTATTACATAGTAAAAGCATTGTTATGCAGATGATTTGGTTGCGCATGTATCTATGGATGCTGTATGTTCGTAGTAGGCTATGTTTATAGTGATCATAATTGTTGTTAATTTATAAGTGTATATTAGCTAGGCGTTTTTTTACTGTAAGGTTTAAAGTTTTAATTAAATTCCATTGTGATAACGTTTCGCAAATTACAACATTCTCGTACGTATTGTACTGATGCTCTGACATATGTTGCCAGTAAGTATGTTTACCACGATATAATTGTTTTCCTTGGGTAGGCATCATCTTCGGCTGTGCACTGAACTTTGAATTTATCCGTTTCTTTTTTCGAGTACTTCAATAAAAATTTTAAGTGGTATTGATGGTTAAGATCCGTCTGTTCGTTTAGTATGTCTTATGATTGGTTTCTTATGGGTATATAAACTTTCAAGTTCCTCGTGGTTGTTCACGGTAGGACCTTGAGATTTATATATACTAAGAAACCAACCAGAAGATACAGTATATTGAATGACCAGGCGTATCTTAAACATTAGTGTTATTTAAAAATTTTAATTTAAATACTGAGAAAAAAAAATTAACTTTAAAGTGCAGTGCACAGCCAAAGATGATGCATTGCAAAATAAAACCTTAATACGATTGTTCATTTACATACTCTGGAAACATATGTCAGAGGGTCAAGAGAGCAGCACGAGAATGTCATAATTTACGAAAAATTACGGAAAACAAAAGTTAAGAAAAGCATAAAAGTCGTAAAGAAACTTCATAATTTTTTCTTATTGATAAATGTATAGATAGTTATTCGACTCTCATACCAAAGATTCATTTGATAAGCATTTAACACCGTCGGACATTAGAAGATTTATGCTGTTCGTTTATTAGTTTTAGTAATACTGTAGTTACCATTCGTCGTTCTCATGTCCTGGTGATAAAACGTATAAACGAAGGGCTCTGTAATTTCAGGTGAAATGGTGATAAATAATGAAAGTAACTTCTGAAACAATATGATTTTCTCATTTACGATGCCATGCATGCCAGCTCCTGTAACGCTGGAAGATTATTATTACTTTAATTTTGCATGGAGAATGTAGATAGAGGCGACGATCTTCACGACGGCACTGCTCAACAGTAGATGTACGTGAATGTGTTCATCTATTTCCTTTCATGGCCACCAATGTCAGTTTCAACATTTATGTCATATTTGCCGCGACATTCAGAACCTGCATTCTTTCTTTTCATTTAATTACGAAGTCCGATCATTTTCTTTCCCAGATGAATAAATGAATTTGAACCCAATTTATTTCACCTAGGCCATGTGGAATGTTCGTGCCTCTATCCCGATCGTAAGTTCGCATACTACTGTGTACCGACGTATCTATACTTATAATCCATTTCTATCACAGTATTAATTATTATTTTGAACCATTCATTCGCGAATGTACGTGCCCGCTTATTTTGTGTAGTCGGTGACGTGTATTCCCTAATAATGTTACTTTTAATATTCAGTAGCTTAGTTTCCACAATTGACCTTTGCCTCTGTCGCAACCGCGCTTCACGCGAAACATTCGTTACGCGACATTCATACTAACTCTCGAATACATTCAAGTCAATGTGGCGGTGTAGGCGACCGAAATGTCCGAAAGTTGCAAAACACTAAAGCAATTCGAAAATACTTTTCTTTCTAGCTAAAGGTCGCGTTGCGTACAGGAACGATTGAGGATATTGTTGTTCGCTCCTGAACAATACAATCCAAAGTTCGTGTCTTTACGAAAATACTTCGAAAAGTATCTAAGCAAAACGATGAACCAGTTTACATACTGACTTTATACGAACTTTGAAAGCCAAATTGGTCATTAATATTAGAGAAAAACTTGTACAGGTACCAGAGAGAAATTTAGAGTACTTTTTATCGAACTTAGAGTCCATAGATTTGATTAATGAAGACGCGAGGCTCAGCTGTGAGAGCCGAAATAGCTGTCGTAACGCTGGCAGAAATCTGTCCCCGTCGCAATAAGCGCAATACGGCGTCAACAATGGCGAGCGCACAGCTGAGCCACGACCGGCTTTTGTCGATGCAGCCTCTGCAGCGTAAATGCTAAACCCGAATTCGGGAGGCAATTTCTAATTACAACCAAGCCTTCAAAAGAAAGAGGAATAAAGGTGATAAGAGTTATTCTGGCCATTCTGGCAACAGAAATAAAACAGGAATTGGTAGGATGATAGAAATCAGTGAGGAAACGCTTATAACCAGTGTCATACACAGCACAATAGCAATAACAACTTAACTGATCCCAGAAATATGCAGTGGCAGTATGCTCAAACGAACCAACCATTTCAATTTCAGGCACAAGATAACATTACGCCTGTGAACTCAGACCAAATAATAACCATGATACCCAACGTTTAAGTAACACACCGGCCGTAAACGTTATCGAACTGACGAATGAGACACAAACCAACATTAATGTGGCGTTAAACTAAACGTGACCATATTATGCCATCCAATATTGGCCATGGATAGTCGTGGAGGCGATCCAGGCAAACCAGCTTAACAATTTACTGAGGCTGACATATGTGATGTGTTGACAAACGATGAAATACCCTGTTTGTACGAGGAGGATGGCATAGTTCAAGCAAGTGTAGAGGCTCTAGTAGAAAAAATACCGACCAACATCTTACTGGAGACCGATGCCAACATTAGTGTGACATCGAAAGCCCTTTTCAAAGAGATTGACAGTCAAAAGGCCCTACCAATCTACCCAGTACAAAACTGTAGGATACCAGGTGCCATAGCTGGCAAATCCCAGCAGATTAAAGTGCAAACCGTGATCGAAGTACAGATTGAGGAGATCTTGTTTCAGTCGATTTTCCTAGTGGTCGAAGGATTGACAGAACGATGTATTTTCGGACTGGATTTCCTGAGAGAAAAGTGTACTAAAATTTAGAATCTGGGGAATGTCATCTGTTTATCAATGGTCAAAACTGTTTAATAGATTTAATAAAGGTTAAAGGCAGGATTGGTAAGCCTTGTAATAACATCCGCATTCAAATTTTGAAGGCCAACGCGTTTCACTGCCATGACTCGCCAGAACAGTGGTGCCAACAAGTGCGGCGTGATGAAATCTAAAACAAGGTAGAAGAGTGCAGAGAGATTTCTCCGGAACAAAAAGAAGAATTCAGAAGTTTATGGTTTGAAGACAAACGTGTGTTCGATAAAAGACCCAGAGTTATCATAGTGTATCAGTACCAAATGAATATTCGGCCCCAGCACACGTTGTAAGAGCACATATTCCATACCATGGTAGTAAAGAGGGGCGGTAGCTCAGGAGACAAAAGGATGTTGTCTTGGAATGTTATTGAGGCCTCGTCATCACCATATTGCAGCCCGCTACTCCACGTAACCACCTGCCAGAAAGTTTAGAGGAACAATTACAAGGGTTTCATGGTGTGCAGTATCTGTGCAGTGTTGACCTCCACAGTTTTTACTGGCAGATCGCATTGTCAGCTGAAAGCAGAAAGTACACATCCTCTATTTAGTCAGGCAGTTCCTACCACTATCGCGTTTCGCCCTTTGGGTTGAACGTTAGTGGAAGTCTTTATAAGTGCACTTGACAATGTATTAGGGCGTGATCTCCTAAACAAGCTAATTGTGTACATTGATGATATGTTAATCGCAACATCTACCTGGGATGAGAATTTAGAACTATTAGAGAGAATGCTACAGAGTTTTTCGGCAGCTAGGGTAATGGCGAATCTTAAGAAATCGAAGAGTGTTAGGAAAAACATTAAATTTTTAGGTCACGTAACTTCACCTGCAGGAATTAAGCCTGACCCTAAAAAACTGCTAGCGATTAAGAATTTTCCTGTACCTGGCACAAAACGGTAGCGAAAAGCTAGTTTGTGTTCTTTTTTCCGCCGTTTTGTCCCTAATCAACTGCTAAGTAGTGCCGCCTTGTTAGGACTGTTGAAGTTTCGCTAGCAGGACACTTTGTGAATGTTAATGCACGTACTCAACAACAGAGTTGGAGGCTCTCTCTGTTGTGTGTGCATTTAAGAAATTCCATTATTACCTATTTGGTTAGCATGTGCCAGTATACAGCGATCATCAAGCACTCACTTGTCTGTTGTGAACGGTAAAGAGAAAGACAAAGTAATTGCTGATGCCTTATCACGATTGCCTCAAGGTTTACCTGAATTCGAGGAATTTGTAGAACAGGATACTGAGTTTAGGGCTATGCTTATAAAGGACACTAAGTTTAGAAAATATTTTTTGGATATGTGCAATAACATGGCTCAACTGCAAGAGGAGGATCGGCGGTGGAAAAAAGTAAGGTTTCAGTCACGCAACAATCCACAGGAACCTGTGGGTGCACTACGAACTATATCACGATGTGTTATATTATAGGTGAAATCCAGACAGCGATATGTGGCGTGTTTGTGTTCCCAAAGCGTGTGAAGAGAATTTAATATGGCACACTCATTTCACTTGGGGACACTACGGTGCCCTAAGTGTTCTAAGAAGTTAAATGTTTATTGCTATTTTCATAATATGCTCAGACACACCCAGCAAGTTTTAAAAACTTGTATTGTTTATCAGAAGGCTAAGCCTTCCAACCAGAGTTGTGAAACAGTACTACATCCTATACGCCCAAAGAATCCACTAGAACTAGTTTTTTTGATGCTACAGGACGCTTGCCCTGTGCTCGAGGTGGTGTTAATATAGACTTGTATTATTTATTTTCAAAATATGTGAAATTGTATGCCACAAAATCTACGGCAGCTAAGCCAATTATCAAACGTGCTAAATGACTACTTTTCCTCTGTTGGGAAACCCCAAGTGATTTTATTTGACAACGCAACTAATTTTACCTGCCAGGCTTGGAAACAGTTTTTATGTGAGCATCAGATCCTGCAAATTTTGGTATCAAAATATAACCCGCAATCTAATTCCATTGAAAGAATGTGTCTGAGCGAAATAGATCCATGAGAATGTACGTAGCCACTAATCAATCAAAATGGTTCGAGTGTTAAGTGTCTTTGAACAGGTGGTAAACAATCTACCGATTTACAGCACAACAGTTACACCGTCGGATCTAATTCATAACAAGGAGGACAACGCGGGGGTTAATCCCATTCCATCTGTACCAAGAGAGCAAGTAAATTTAGATGATGAAGTGAGACAAGTGCTAGTTTCTATTACAGAGAATGGCAATCGCAACGGAACATTTTGACAGGTAATTACATGGTATAACCAGATTTGTTATTGGAGAGAAGATCTTGTTTAAAATTCATGTGAAATAATTTTTGTTACCTAACAGAGACGCTAAGTAGCAAATTAAACTTTCTGGCCTTTACACCATTGTATATATTCCACACGACGGATCTTATCTAATTGCATACCATCACAACGGCGAAGTCAAAGGCCTTTACGCACACTGAGACGTAAAGAAGTTTTACTATGTTTAGTATCACACTACACACATGTTTATGCGCACTAATACACTGTGTTCTGTATGATAAGAGAAAGAAAATATGACCAAGGTAATTTTTGTTTTTACTATGCAACAAAGCCAATTGTCAGAGTAATGCAGTTTTGTTTTCGCCGCAAGAGAATGTCGACACGATACGTAACTAAACTAGAACACACAGACAGGAATTAGTGACTAGTGAAATAAGCACAGACTGTAATTTTAAGGTTTTAGTTGAATGATTTTTTTTATCACGGTGGTTTCAGTTTTACGTTTATGAATACAGGTACCTGGAGCGAACAATTAGCACAGACATTGTATTAAAATAAAGCAGTGTATGTTTTTTTTTTTACCATTTGTGTATCCGGATAATAAGGATCTGGATAAGTTGAGCATAAAATTCGGAGTCCCTAAGGCAGGGTATTAGTATATAGTTACACAAGTACATGCCATGGTACATAGAAACTTTAACGACGTACCCGCACCACCATGCAATTTTGATGCAACTGAATTAATTATAGTATGTTTAACGACGCTGAACTGATTTCGAGCTGCTGAATAAAGTCCCTCGCATCATCTACTATTTACTCTGCAACCAAGCCTAAGTTATGTGAATCAAGAGATAATACTTATGATAGAGAATTAGTGTGAACTGGCAAGGATACATTTATCTTTATCTGTATATGCGAGAGGATAACTACGCTAATGACGTACGATTTGTAAACATGAAGTAAGGTAAATACGAAACCGTCTACAAATAATACAAGGTAAGTTACAAACGCACACGGAGTCATACACAATTATTTATGGGTGTTGCCCGTCGAAATTCTACTAGACTTCATCTGGCCATAAAAAGCAGTAAAATTATACAGAAGTCACAACTGTGTTGTAAAGTCTATCACGAGCTTTGGCTGTACGCAACATGCAGCTCAGTAACACCAGTGGAAACATGAGTTTTACGTCATGAAAACATGATATAATTACTATCAATAAAAAAAGAGAACATGCATATACTTTGAATTTTCTTATATTTACAATATGTTATTCAAGATGGGTGGGAGATATTTTATGTGTAATGAGAGTTGAGAAGTGACAGAGGTCACGATTATTATTAATATATGCACATACGAGTGTAACGAAGAAGCAAAAACAACATGGGACATGTACAGTACACTGACACACACTGAGAAGCTGTCTAGCACACAGTGATCAAGGTTCATTACAACTAATGTTACTCGTATTACCTGTCAGGGTATTCTTGTTTGTTTTGTATTTATATATGATTTTAGGTATAGAGATTTTTTTCTATTCGTGTGTCATTTATATTTTCTTTCTTTGGGGCTTGTATCCTGCGTTGTTATGTAGGTTTGGGTGACGTAAATACGACGGTTGCAACTTTAATACTGACAAGTATTTATTTACAGCTCGTACAAAATTGATACATGTTTCAAAGTATTACTGACCTTGAAAGTAGTCTCCAGCATTGTGTATGACTCGTTGCCAGCGATGTGAAAGTCGTGGGATAATCTTAGCAGTGCTAGTTGTGTTGACAGTTCGAGCGGCGCGGTCTATTGCCCGACGAATTTGTAGCAGTTCTGAAGCGAATGCCGTGAAGTGTTTCCTTCAGTTTAGAAATCGAGTTGAACTTACGAGGGCTTAAGTCAGGGGAGTGCAGTAGGTGGTTTAGCACCTAGCAGCAGCAGCCCCATGAGCTGGTCGCAGGTTGTGTTCCAAAAATGAACAGCATAGAGACAGAAGTGATGACACTTTCTGCAGGACCTGACAATCACTTTGCAGGACAATGCTCAAGCACGTACATTTCAAGCTGTCACTGATTTGTTTGACTGATGGGGCTGCTAAGTACTATACCACGGGACGGTATTCAGTGACATGTGAGTTACATGCTTAGAGACAAGTGAGAACAAGTTTTATACCACGAGCCTTCCACTTCGAAATAAATGAGACTTGGTGGGTCGAGGGAGCCTGCTACGATACGTGTGTTTGTGCATAGGACAGCGTGCCGTTGGCAAGCTAAATAATAAAGTGCAGTACTTACCTTCGTGCAGTGAACGTAGGAGGTGTCCTGTGGTCCCTTCTCACAACTAAGGTGTACGACGAGTTGGAGCGGGTGCAGCAGTTGTAAATGCTGCGAACGCTGCACAAAACACTTCGTAAAGATGCATTGACCGGTAAGCGTGGCACCGCCACCCGGCCGTGTATGCACGATTACTGGACTCCAGACGTTGCGGATCGTACTCCCAGACTAATGGTTGCGTGTGTGGTTACTTGTAACTGACGCGTTACTGACTGACGGCGTGATGCAGGAAGACAGTTTGAATGGAAAGCAAAATCTACTTTCTAATGGACGCTCGCTGTAGAGCAAAGAAATGTAGGGACACGATTTCCTGACCCACTAAATAAAGTCTGACGACTACAGAACATAATCTACGCCGCACGTTATGAAACAAAAACGACACCCATGTTCACTGAACTTAAGGCAGAACAACACCTATGTTCGTGCATTCGTTGGTGTTAAGTTAAACAAAGTACTGATCTCTGTAAATTTGTTACATGTTTATCTTGCCCGTGATGAGACAACTATAAAACGCAGAAAGGAGTTACACTGGGACGTTATCAAGTAGATCCTGGTATAAAAGAGGGAGGCAGTGGAGACCATAAGCAACTATGACAAAGAATTTATCACAGTTACCACTACAGATACCCTTGCTAACCCTTCAGCCTGGATGGGCACACCAAAATGTAAGACGTTCTTGTGAACATTTTTATTTTCAGAAAAAGTTGTAGAATCACGGAAAAGACTTCTGAAACCTAACTTCGTTGTTAACGTTCTGCTGAAAATTTTATTTGTACGCAGGAACAATGACGCTACAAACCAATCAAACAGAACTGAACTATGGACTTGTATAAAATATGATGTAATATTAATGTATTTGATGTAAAGGACGATGAAGTAATTTTTCTGTGTAGTATATAAGTTAATGTATATTTTGTGTACCCTAGTGTATATTTTTTCATTACTAAAAAACCATACATGTACAGTATACTAGAGAAACGAATGTTACAACAAGTGATTGGGTAAGTGCCAGAGCCGGCACCAGAACTACATAAACAAAGTGGTGATGAGAAACCGCTTAAAAGACACGAACAGTGCAATTCTAGTACGTGTGTAAAGGAGTGAAAGAACTACCAGTGTGTAAAGAGGTTGGGCTCAATGCCTGCAATTGACATTTCTTCGCACAATTCACACAAGCGGTAACGTAAAGAAAGTTAATAATTTTTTCTTTTTGATAAATGTATAGATAATTATTTGATTCTCGTACCAAAGATTCACTTGAAAAGTATTTAACACTGACGGGGAAAAGAAGATTTACGCTCTTCGTTTATTAGTTTTAGTAAAAGTTACATTTCGTTGTTTTCATATCCTTGGTGATAAGACGTATAAACGAAGGGCTCTGTAATTTCAAGTGAAATAGTGCTAAATAATGAGAGCAACTTCTGAAACAAAGCGATTTTCTGATTTACGATGGATTCCAGCTCCTGTAACGCTGGAAGATTATTATCATTTTAATTCTGTATGGAGATTGTAGGTGGAGGTGACGATCTTCACGACGGCACTGCTCAACAATAGAGGTACGTGAATGTGTTCATCTCTCTCCCTTTGTGGCCGCCAATGTCAGTTTCAATACGTATGTCATATTTGCCGTGAGATTTGGAACCTGTAGTTTTTTTTTTTTTTTCATTTAATTACGAAGTTCGATCAGATGAATAAATGCATTTTAACCCCATTTTTTTTACCCAGGCCACGGAGTATGATAATGCTTAGAACGTACGTTCCTCTATCCGGGTCGTAAGTTTGTATACAACTGAGTGTGTACTGGCGTGACTATACCTATGACCCATTTCCCTTACAGTATTATTTCTTATTTTGAACCACTCACTCTCGAATGTACGTGCCCTCTTATTTTGTGTAGTCAGTCGGGTGTGTGCCTTAATAACGTTACTTTTAATATTCACTGGCTTAGTCTCCTCAGTTCACCTTTGCCTCTGTCGCAAATTCGTTTCACGCGAAACATTTATTTCGCGACATTCATACTAACTCTCATTTCAAAATTACGACGCCGGCTGACTAAGTTTTTAACAATTTAACAGGGCATTTGCATAGTCAAATAAAAAACGCCTACGTAATGAACACCTACAAATTAATAGCACGTATGTCTCCTATAAAATTTAACTACTAGAAACATACAGCGACCATAAATATATGCTCAACCAAATAATGTATACATCATCCACATATTAATGTTTGTACTTATCAACCATTTGATATGGTAGCTGAAAAATTTCTGTTAAATTACTGCCATAACGAAATAATTCCGCAAATATAGAAAAACAGTCAAAACACGGTTACCAGCCATGTTATACGTCTCAGTCCATGTAGATAATACACACGACAGTAGCAATACATGAGCAATGTGCTACTAAAACATAAAAATGTATAATGAATATAGTGTGACCCATATTGTCACATTGTGCCACAGGCCTTTCGTTAATGGCGATTTAGTCGTAGTGAAAGTGAAATAAATAACAACATCACAGAGGAGTCAGTCGGGACACTCATAAATATGCCACTTGCAGGCTATTTGCTTAGCATACAACTATGTGCTGAGGAACGATTTCAAGGGGAACCGACTTTATTGGTTTTATTTCCTTTTATCTCGTATCAGCATGCTATGTTACCCTGTAACGCCGGAAATGCATATCCTATTTTCATCTACTGTACTATAAATGTTTTCCTTATTTTGTTACCTGAAGATATGACATTTCTGTGTCTTTATATAATGTAATTGTTTATGTCGACGTATAATTGGTTTGTTTTGTAAATACTTGTAAATAATTGTATTTTTACGCTGGATCTTGCCTAGGGAAAACTATGCTATCGAACAATTACATCGATAGGTCGTGCGGAGAACAAAAGTGTGTAGGACCTTTGGTAGTGTTGGCTCCGCCGCCTGGAGCGCGGGCAGAGCAGAGTCTGGCTGGAGTAGAGCGGTGGAGCAGGTGTGTTGAGTGACGCTCCCGCGAGCTGTTGCGCATGTAATTGCGCTCGACTTGCTATGATATTTTCTGGCGCTGACGGGAAACATTAGCTGGCACACATCAAGAGCCCGTTTCGCCTGGTGACCGTGTCGAGAATAAGGCACGCCAACATCCAGCTTCTGCAACGGCGACGGTCGGCAATAAGTGATTGTCGCCACCTCCTCGATCGACGACTTCAAACCTTCAATCAACCAACAAGGAACACTGAAAGCACATAAAGTTTTAGAACTGTATGGCAGACCTCAGCTTTTCAAACTGTTCCATTTGCATCACTAAAATACAGCAACTTAGCATGAACTTTTCTTGCTCATTGTCCCAATTGCATTACCAAGCAGGGTCCCTTCTTTTTCCGAAATGAACCCAAATGTCATTGAAATTCAAACTCCAGCATTAAAGTAATATCATACCATTTCACTGCTTTAATTTCAAAGTTCAGTTAAAGTATTCATAGCTGGCTACAAAAGCAAACAATACTATATTTAGATTACACAAGTCAAATTAAGAGTGCGAGTTTTGTTACTATATTTTAGCTTACCTGTGATAACAGCTCAGCTTGGTACGTATTGAATTTTACTATTGTTAATTGTTCAAAATCATTTAATTCAAGTTCAAAGTTAAATCTCTTATTTCCAAATTACGTAGATTCAAGTTGCTTTTGAGATGATTGTTGAGATGGCCAAGACTAATTATTTAATTTATTTAATTTCGTAGCGCTGCAGAAACAAAGTTCACTATTAATTTCAGTCACTAAATTAACTTTCAATTTTCCGGTTTCATTAATTCTTTTGCTAAATTAAGTCAGAGTGCAGCGAAATTTATTACTTCTGACAAACATTCAGTTTTCACACATCACGTGTCAACCTTCAGTTGCCACGCTTTTAGTGCTATTATATGTGCATTAACCTTTTTTTTCAGTTATTATAGTAGTTGCCCATAGGACTGGCGACTGTAATTTTCCCCAAATCTCAAATATCTAATTAACGCCAGTTAATTGTTAACCTAACAACCGCACATTTACTTTCTTTATTAATTTTACTCTTTTTCAAAATTAATTTCCACCAATTTCATTTGAATTTTTCCTTTCATTTAGATGTAAGCCTTTCCTCCCTCTTTACCGACAGATTAACTTTGGTGACGATTACTTTTCCCAAATTTCCATTAGGTACATGCGGTCATTAAGGTCGATAAGTGAGGGGGAGGTTACAACCCATCAGCCACAACATAACCATTGTTAGCTCTGTTCCATAAATGAATGTGTGGTTAATTGAGAGTGCATGTGTGACTGTAGAACTAGTGTAGCTGTCTTTGTTATCTTTGTAAAACCGTGGTGAAGTTTCTTGTTTTCAGAGCTCGCTTGTGGAGTGACTGGGCCAGAGATAACTTTGCCTACGTTGTTTTAGAAGATATTCTTGTGACTGGTCAGCCAGACCTAAATGCGATCTGTGCAGTTGTTCACCGTATTCTTGTTAGAATGTTTGTTTGGTAAACTAGTGGGTATTTGAGTAACATTCACCGACCTTTTAACGTCTACTGGACTGGGCAGAACGTTTGGTGCCGTGGGGTCAGTTTTCGTGAATACTGGCTGGCAGCCACTATTAATGTCAGTTATCAAGAGATTTCTCTGTAAATTATATCAGTGTCAACTACGTTTTGTTTTCACTAAACATCCCCTTTAGGATATCTCCATTGCGCTCTACAAATTTCATCGAGCCAAATATATGATCACAGGTCAGGTTTGGTAGCATCCGTTTGCAGTTCATAGGAATTATTGGTGAATTTATCTTCTGGTTCATATTTCTCCTGCTGCAATGATTCTTTGGCTTTTTAATGTGTTCCCAATAGCAACAATGTTCCATCTTTCTGATGCTCCAATTCTATTCTAATATAATAACGTCTACAGACTTCCTATTTTTTCATATTCATTACCTCCTTATTTGTTTTCAAGAAAATCCTACCTAACCCTGTTGTCCCTAAGCCCTACTTGTATATTCATATCCTCTTTCGAAATAAATATTCTTCATTGTACACTACCTTTTTGGCCAAACCTTTTTCTTATAGCTTCTCAATGCATTTCTTCCAATTCATCACAACTCAATCTCTTATATAGCCATTCCCTCTTAAGCTAATTTAAATCTACTGAGCTCAGATGCTTAAACTAAGGGATGAGGCACGCAGCAGCACAAACATTAACACAAACAAAAAACGAGAAAAAATTCAAAGTGACCAAGTCAGCAGCAAGAAATATAAATGAGCAAAGCAAAAGCAACATTACAACTAATATGAGCTGATGTGCAGCAACAAGAAAAATAAATCAATAGTAAAATTCGCTTAATACAACGTAAAATTTAGTACTACAATGCCTGACAAACAGCAGCAGCAAAAGCATTAAACTATACCTAAAGATAACAAAGCACAACCAGAAAAAATGTTACAGTAAAGATAGTAATATAGATAAAGGAAGTGTCTATTTACATCTTAATACCTGTGTCATATCTTAACACCAGAGTGATGCATCATGGTAACTTCCTCTACCAAACAAGTTACCAAGTCATTGAAAAAATTAAGTTTACAGTTCCTGTGAATGGAAATGTCTATTTAGATCATAACGTCCATCAGTTCTCCTTCCTGTACTTCTTTTGTTTCCTAGAGCTCCCTTTTTTAAAAAAGTAGATCATAAAATTATTATTTAATTGGTCTGTAGGCAGAAAATATTTACATTAGTACATCTATTTAATTTTATTTTAATCAATGCTGCAGCACAGCTAAAAACTAGCTATCAAACAAAATAAGCAAATATATACAAGGCAAAGCATATAGATGTCATTCACTAGCCAAATGGCATTTCATAAGGCAGTAAGAAAAATCTCTCAATCATCAATCATCAATAGTCATAACAAGGTTTCTAGGTCTAAAATATTTCTCATCATTTTATAGGAATTTCAGTAAATATCAGAAAGTACGAGCTCCAAATGTAATCACATGTTTTCAAGTATGAGCATGTCATATTGCGATGCTTTCTACAAAGAAATTTGAATAGCGAGATTATTGGCCTCTTTTTCTACATCTGTGACTCTGAAAAGCACACAGTAATGGTTTTTTCCAAGCAACTGTGGCACAACTGGGCGCCCGCAGTGTCAAGGTTACTTACCTTCTTTACCAAAATATTTATGACAGCAGTTTCCGCTACAGTGACATTCTCACATAAATAAAAAAATTTTGCAGGTTGAAAATTTGTATTAGTGTGTAGAAACAAAATCTCATATGTAACAGTGTCCAAAAAATTTTCCATTGGCATTGTGGTACTCACATTCACACATGTACACACATTTCATAACTCTTAAAGTACGATTCTTGGTTTCCAATGTCCTTTTTCACAAACCAGAGTCCCTAACCCCTACTCATTATTCCTTACCATATTACATATATACATATTCGTCGACACTTCTTCAATATTTCGTCATAATAAATATGTAGCATAATCAGATTCCTCATATAGCATCATCTTATTGATCATAAACATACCTCAACAGCATAATACACATTGTTGTCGTAATAACATCATCATAACGGATCAATCACATGTCAAAATCGTAGCTTCTTTCAATAATTTCCAAACCTAAAATAAAATTCTCTGCTCGTTTAAGTAGTGTCATCTACCTCAAATGTACTTCAAAGAGCATGATACAATACAAAATACATCATTCAAGGCTCTCATAGTATCACAATGGTTCCAAAAAGATAATGAACAGTTCACAAAGTACAGACAAAATACAATTTCAAAAGTTTGAAATTATCCAACTGTGTAATGTAGTAAAAGAAATGTTTTCTCTGTTAAATAATCAGATAGCTGTGTAATTCTGTGTTAGAGAAATATGGTACTGATGTTTAACACTCAATAAGAAAATACCATATTAGCTAGGGCCCCTTGCACTTTCCACACGCTTAGTACACAAACTAAATGTTTGCCCCCCTGAGGGTTAATGTGTGTTACAGATTAGAGCAATGGAATGAAGTGTATCACTCAAAACCTTCTTTGTATCTTTGTAATTTAAGAATCTTTCAGAAAAAAATGTTTTAAGTACAAAAATTAATCACTCAAATGCGTGTCCTGTAGTGCTAAGCTTTTTGTCTTGCTATAAGATAATTTCTGTCATTACTTAAATGTGCCAAGCGTCGTAGTTATCGTCGTCAGTAAGCTAAGTTCTCCAGAAGTCAATGTACTTACCTTATCATAAACAAAAGTGTAATGCCATGCATATAGAAGCCATAGTTATTACGTGCATTACCGTGACCAATAAAGTACTATACTGTAATGCATTGTTGTGTTGGGAAGAAGGCTGCCTCGTTGTAGCTATGCCACAAAGCTTACTACCAAAACATATTTTACTTTCCAGAAGAATGTAGAAAAACTGTGCAGGTATAAAACAGATACAGTGCAAAAGCAATAATGTAAATTGTGTTACTCACTAATAGCGATGTGATATAATCGTGCAGCTGTCAAATGAACTAACCATCTGTTATCTCTCAGAAAGTACTTTAAATCCAGAATGTCTTTTCAAGTAAATCAAAATGTTGCATTAGAAGTCATTAGCAGTATATGCTCTAAGTATGTAAGCCTTATAGTTGTTATGTAATCGTGCAATGAACAAGCAAATGTACACACAATAACACTGTGTCGTCTGTTCACTACCAAAATGCATTCGTAATTACTTTCTAAATAAGTTCCCTAGGTTCTTGACTGGATAGTTAACTTCAAAACATTGTTGCATATTAACAGTTTCTAAGTGTGACAAATCATCCTAGTAACGTGAAGTGAAAAATTTTATGGCAAAGACTAAGTTAAAAAGCTGATTATCTCTCAATAAACGGTTTTACATGTGAAATGTGGTGTAATCCTTTACCTTTCCTAGTATGAAGAGTTTCAAGTTCAATGCAATTATCATGTGGTATTCGTCAGTGAGGAATACTGGAATTTTTCTTGAGGTTAGCTTATGTTATTTTTCTTAAGCTCAGCCAGCACACGTGTCCAAATGCAGTGCGAGTCATTGTCTGTTCCCTCTTTGTTGTCGCACACCATTACTGAGATTTGGAGATCTAACTTCTACATATTCACATTGTCGAGAGGGCCCTGCCCTGTTTGAATCACGCCAATTTTGGTTAAATTCTGGTCTATTGTTAAGATTATATCGCCTGTAACCTTGTCGGTAGTTTCCGTATTTTCTTTTTTGTCGGTCATGTGGTGCAGAATTTCTAACGTGATCGTAACTGCGAGGTGGACCGTTAGAAGTTATTCTGTCTCCCTTGAAAATAATTATTTTGTTTCTATGATTGTCTCTATCATAGTCATTTCTGTGGAGAGGTGATCTTTACCTGTAATTATTCTGCCAATGGTTGTCATACAGATGGTGTCTGATTTGATCACGATTTGCGTTGTAAGAATAGCCTTGTTGTGTCCAGTTATTATTTCTGTCATCACGAAATTCGGATGGATGTAATCTTCAATTGTTGTTATCCTGTTTTCGGAACCCGTGACAATCTGTGTCGATTTCCAATTCTTGTAAAAGTGCCTGAAAAGCTTCGATGTCGTCTTTGCAATGCCCTGCCAAAATAATAAGTCTTAAATGTTCTGGAAATTTAGTTAAGCAAATACGGATGAGTTGCGAGGGACTGTATGTATTTGTCAAATACTGATTTTTGTGCAATATGTCATCAAAATATTCTACCAGACTGGAATGCTATGTTTTACTCGATCTTGAGTAGCTTGAGACCACTATGCTGAGAGGAAGGCATGATAAAATTTTCCTTCTACTGTGACAATAGCGAATGACCGATCGCATTCTTACAGCTTGTTCATTTTCTAAGTAGCCACACAAATTCTAATCAGTTCTCTGATGACCAGTTGGGAGGAAAACAGTGAGATTCTTGATGAAGCCATGCTTGTGGATGAATGTAGTTGCCGGAATTCTTGAATGTTTTGAATTTACATGTAGTAAAGAATAGCTTATAGTCAAAGTCATCATGACGGCGAGTCGCATATTGGTCATTGTTACGTCATGTCAGCGGTTCCATCACAAAATATGGTGCATCTTGCCAATTTCTTTCGAAATATCCAAAATACCCTGTGTTGTTACTTTGTCACTTTCCCGTATTTTTGAATCTCTCTTCCCGTGTCGGATCGCGAGTGTCCTCCGAAATAATAACTCTTGCATTACGTGTGTCAACTGATCTTGTACTTCCCGCATTTCTCTTTTGTACTGTACATTGATTTGATTCTGATTTTCTTTAAATTTCTTAATTTGTTCATAGTCTTCTGTGTCATTAAAGGCTACTGGTATGTGTCATTCAGTTCATCATCTACCTTTGTTGATAAGTTAGTGAACTGATCCTAAAAGTTTGACTACTTTCTCCGATAATGAACTGATTTCCTGTGTGTGTTTCTGAATCAAGTTTCAAAGTGTCAATTTGTGTTGAAAGCGTATCTACTGTGTCCTTTAAGTTTTCCTGAGTTTTTGCAAGTTGCGTAACCGAATCGGCATACGGAACTGAGTCAGTTTTAGCCTGCAAGATGGCGTGATTTTCATGAACAATGGTTTTCAGTTCTTTTATGGCTGCTTCATGATTCTGTAAGGCATTTTCATGGGTTGAAAATGAACACAAATTTGTGTTTTTACGTAATTACAGGCTTTTTGACATCTGGATTCGATTTTAAGTAACTCAGCGGTTAAATCTTCGCGTGTTTGTTCAAACGTTGTGTCTAACTTTTGTAGATTTTGTTCAATTGTGTCTAACTTCTGCTGCTTTTGCAGATTTCGTTCCGGTGTGTCTTTCCATTCGTTGCATGAATAACAATGTATTAGTGTCTGCTTTTCAGCAGTGCATTTGCACCGACAGCAATCGCATTTTGAAAAGCAGAAAATCTGTCTTGACTTGACAGAGAAAATGGTAATGACGCAAAACCTGAATCTAAAGTATTTGCGAGATTTTGTCCTGTCATTTCGGACTCCTGAGGCGAGTTATTTCCGACCGATCGATCGACAATACTACCCTGTTCACTATCTGTTTCACAGTCTACATAGTGATTTATCATCTGGTCCATTTCAATATGCACAATTACCAAACTACTATTTTGAAACTCTGTTAATTCATCACACGGTGGTACTGATAAGCACACTCGTCGTCACTACCATTTCTCAGTTTACTTTGCATCCTAGTGTTACGCTTTTCACGCACCATGATTGTCACGTACTTCACACGATAACTCAGAAAAGCACAATTTCAAGAGCAAAATAAGAAAACACATTGAAATTGCTCTGAAAATAATATCTAATTAATTGCAAGTGCGGCTGATAAATATTTGGTGCAAATCTAGATGCATGTCACAACTGTTTTACTGCACAACAATGAAAAACTACAACTACAAAGGAAATTGTCTCTACAATTAAACACTAGCAATAAACAATAACTACACAAATTACACAAACTACAGGAAAAAATCAGAAGATTCCTGTGAGGTATCCTTGGCTAAGGGTCGACATATGAAACTTTCCCCTTTGAATGTAAAGAACGACTGTGCTGGTAAACTTCTATGTTATTTGATACCGAAACACTCCCTCGTAATGCCACGAGTGGCCTACCGGGACCATCCAACCGCCGTGTCATCTTTAGGGGAGGATGTGGATAGGAGGGGCGCGGGGTCAGCACAACGCTCTCCCGGTCGTAAGATGGTATTCTTGACCGAAGCCGCTACTATTCGGTCAATTGGCATCACGAGGCTGAGTGCACCCCGAAAAATGGCAACAGCGCATGGCAGCGTGCATGGTCACCCATCCAAGTGCCGACCACGCCCGACAGCGCTTAACTTCGGTGATCTCACTGGAATCTGTGTATCCACTGCGGCAAGGCCGTTGCCTATTGACACCGAAACAGCTGAGTAAAACTGAACGTACTCAGTTTTCTCTTTACTTATTCTGATCATTTCTAAGCTGACACACAATATTTTTAATGCAATGCAATCTGACTTTTAATAACCCCTGCAAAAGTGTAGTCCTAACAACCTGTACCCTTCATGAATCACTTACCTCACAAAAATCTTCGTTACTCGAACTACTTCGATACAGCGAGCGCCAATACCACCAGCTAATATAAAAGATTCTAACTACTGAAGTCAATAACTACTGATAGGCGTACAGTTAGCAAACGTTGGTACCACACTATGATTTCGACACTTCAATAAAAACAATAATGCATATTCCAACCTTACTCTACTGCTGCGAAGTTTATCCAACCTCCGCAGAAAATGATACAGTCTGTGGCTGATTCGCATTGTTGGAATATCCGCTGTTGTAGTGTTGGGTAGTTGGATGTGAACAGCGCGTAGCGTTGCGCAGTTGGAGGTGAGCCTCCGGCAGTGGTGGTTGTGGGGAGGGAGATGCCAGAGTTTTGAGAAGTTACTACAAGCGCACTATCTGGACGTGTGTCCGTCAGAAAAAGGAAATTTGTAAAGATGGATGTCATGAATTGATATATATATATATATATATATAATGACTTTTGAACGCTATTAAGATAAATACATTGTTTGTTCTCTATCAAAATCTTCCATTTGCTAACTATGCCTCTCAGTACTTAGTGCCTTCAGTGGTTAGAATCATTTATTTAGCTGGCAGTATTGGCGCTCGTTGTATTGCAGTAGTTCGAGTAATTAAGATTTTTGTGAGGTAAGTGATTCATGGAAGGTATAGTTGATTATTAGTCAGGGCCAATTTTTGTAGAAATTATTGAAAGTCAGATTGCATTGGGCTAAAAATATTGTGTGTCAGTTTAGTGATGATCAGAAAAAATAAAGAGAAAACTGTTTGAGTACGCTGAGTTTTGCTCAGCTGTTTGAAATTCAAATAACGTAGAAGTTTACCAACACAGTCATTCATAATTTTTCAGTGGGGACGTTTCATATGGCGACCCTTAGCCGAGGACACCTCGCTGGAATCTTCTGATTTTTTTCTTGTAGTTTGAGTAATTAGTGTAGTTATTTTTTATTGCTAGCGCGTAATTGTAGAGAGAATTTCCTTTGTACTTGTAGTTTTTCCTTGTAGTACTGTAGAACAGTTGTGACATGCATGTAGATTTGCACCAAGTATTTCACAACCGCACTTGCAATTAATTAGATATTATTTTCAATGCTATGTTAATGCGTTTTCTTATTTTTGCTCTTCAAATTGTGCTTTTCTGTGTTATCGTGTGAAATGCGTGACAATCCTGGTGTAACACTAGGCTCCAAAGTAAACTGAGAAATGATAGTGACGACGAGCGTAGCTTATCAGCATCACTGTCTAATGAATTAACAAACATTCTAAATAGTAATTTGGTAATTATGCATAGGGAAATGGACCATTTGCAAATAATGGTGTAGACAATTGAAACAATTAGTGAACAGGGAAGCATTGTCGATCGATCGGTCGGCAACAGCTCGCCTCAGGAATCCGAAATGACAGGACAAAATTTTGCAGATGCTATAGATTCAGGTTTTGCATCCTCACCTTTTTCTCAATCGTGACAAATTTTCTGCTTTTCAAAATACGAATGCTGCCGGTGCAAATGCACTGCCGATCGGCACAAAGGATCAAGTCCCAGACACTAATACTTTGTTATTGCAAATTATGCACCAGCTTCAAAAGTTAGACGCAATGGAACAAAATCAAAAAGATCAGAGCAACAAATGGAACAAAGTCAGGAGCGAACACAGCAACAGCTACAAAAGTTAGATACAATGGAACAAAATCTTCAAAAGTTAAACACAACTGAGGAAATGCTTCAATAAACACTTGTCTTCATGCAGAAAACAGCATATTCACTGGACAGTTGACAGTTTCACATTGCGGTCAATGGCTTCACACTGCAGCAGTAGCAGATAGTGGCATCACATTATACTGGACACAGAGCAATAGAGATGGTATCAATCATCCAGATTAAGATAAGTATAGGTAGCAGTTGCATTGTGTAACTTGTATTTCCCTGAACATCAGTCATGGCCAGTATTGTTAAAAAGTCACTGAATGATTGTGGAACAGGGGGTGTAAGGAGTGATTCAGGTAGCACTTAAATGGGAAGGGATGAAGTAGATGTGGAGAGTCAATGGGAGGTAGGAAATCCATTGTCGTTAATTTTGAATTGATTGAATGGGTTCATGGAGAGTGAGGAAACATCATTTGGGAAAATGAAATCAGAATTTGGTTTAATGAAATCTAAATTTGCCAATAAATTTGAGAGATAAAAGTAAATTTTGCGACAATGGAATCTAACTTTGGAGCTCAGTGAGAAAATAACTGTAGTAAGTGAGAAATTCAATAGTTGCAGGATGTATTCAAGTGAACTGAAAATAAAATTTAAAAAAAACTGTTAAAGTGCTTGAAGAAATAAATAATACTGTTGATAACCTACAAAAGTCACTATTAAAAAAGGAGAGAGATGTGGAAAATAATCTTGGAGGATGAACTGAGGCATAACACCAGAAATGTAGGAGGTATAATTAATGTCTATGAATGTACCCATATCCGAGTGCAAAACAGATATAAGAGCTAATAATGAGAGTACTGAAGTCCAAATAAGAGCAGCTAACGTTGCAGGTTTGCCACTGGAATATCCCATGGGGAAAGGCCTGTATGCTAAAGTTTTCAATGGTGAAACTATTTATCATGCTGAAAATTTCTTTGAAGCGTCCAAAGATAATTTTATAGGTGGCATGAGTATTATTATAACAGAAATTCTAGTAAGAGATGGAGAGATAATAAACATTGGCAGAGTAGTTAGGAGACAGACTGGAGAAATAAACGGCAAGGAGAGACAAGAATTGAGGAGATGGAAAAGAAATGAAAAGATGTTGGGAGGCTGTAGTAGTTATAACAAAGTGTTAGAAGAATAAAAAGGATAAATGTTAGAATAATAATGAAAGTACTGACTATACTAATTATTGTGTTATGGAGTTGTGTTATGAGTCTGAAATAGAGCATAATTAAAACAGGGAGGGTTTGGCTTATATTACAATGAATCAGATGTCTGAGACAAAGTTGTGTTGCCAAAAGCGAAAGCAGTTGCTGGTATGGAACTGTGGTCGATTTCATTACTATCGATCAAGTTAATAGTGGTAAGGAATTGATATTTAGGTGTGCAGTGTTCAATAATATTATAAGGAGTGGAAGTAATGTTGATGATGTTCATTCTTCAAATATTAATGTGTATAATCCTATTCAAAGTGTAGTATGTATGTATTATGTTTTTAATGGTGATGATACAGTTAGTAACGAGGTTAATATTAACTATGTGCCAGTATCAATAAGTGTACATTACTTCCTTACCAATTTTTTTGGGACTGATGGCAGTAATGGTTTAAAAAATACCAGTGTGTCCTGAAATAGTCAAATATGCTCAACATGGACGATTGTTGTCTGTGTAGGTAGTTGTAATTTCACTTTTACTGGTGAGGTCATCCCCACCAGTTCGTAGGGGCCTGATAACAAGTGTAGAGTATTTTATTGTTCCTCTTCGAGCTGTAAAGACTTGTCAACATCATCTGTTGCTCCTCAAGATGTTTTGGCAACTTGGCATTTCATTGCCCCATCTGCTCTTATCGTTCCAAAGCCGTATTAGCTTTCTACATCTAGTGCCACACGATCCATAACACTTTTGCCAACTCATTCACCTTCATCCCGCCCTCTGTATTTTAATACTTCGAATGCTGACGATATTTTTCGACGATACACCACCTTGTGTGGTAATACACCTATCCTCTCATGGATTTTCGAATTGTACATGGCAATAACGTAAGGTAGTAGCGTATCCATTCGTTATAGTGACTGCTGACATAGTGACCCAAAAAATTTGCAATTGTCCTCTGCACTCATTCTTTTCTGCCATTTGCTTTGGGAGTAACACACTTTTCCAATACTTATGACTTCGAAACAAACAACTCAACTCTTTTCTTACATTCAACATGAGGTTTGCACCTTGAGCTATTATAATTGTGTCTGGGGTTCAGGTTTTTAACAACCAAATATTGACCATTGCTCATGCCACTGTACTGACATGCTAATTTGGGATAGCTATCGTACTCACAGGGCACTATAAATCATTTGTTATTGTTAATATATAGCGGTTTATCACTGATGTTTGTCCAAAAGTACCCAAGATATACCTTCTGATCATTTTTAAAAAATGGTTCAAATGGCTCTGAGCACTATGGGTCTTAACTGCTGGGGTCATCAGTCCCCTAGAACCTAGAACTACTTAAACCTAACTAACCTAAGGACATCAAACACATCCATGCAGGAGGCAGGATTCGAACCTGCGTCCACAGCGGTCGCGTAGTTCCAGACTGTAGTGCCTAGAACAGCTCGGCCACTCCGGCCGGCTCTGATCATTTGAATCGTTTTCTGCTTCCTGTCAGTCTCTGAAACAGAATATGCCTATAACTTATTTCAGCTTGTTGCACACACGGTACACAGTTCTTTAAGTACTGTTCTCTTTACTGTCTCTGTCTTCGCTTCCAATAGTGTTACGCTAGACGTCGGTCTGTGGGCTCCAAGAATTACTGATACATTACCATGTGCCTTTCTCAGCATCTGCTCCCACTGTTTAATTGTCTCTAACACACGGGATCTGAGTTTTTGACTGCCTACACAACAGCTTATCGTGGACAATGGATTATGCTTCAGTAGCCAATAGTTTGATATCGTCAACCCGAGGTTGCGGCTTTTGCCCTCCTACAGTAGTGAAGCCCACCCTCTGTAACACACAAGTCTTTTGACCGATGCCATCTAAAATCCTGTGTTCCTTGATAAGGTCTTGAATCGCCTCAAAATCAAATTCACTGAGTTTCAGCACCCAGAGTATTAATTCCTTGCCATGGTTTTGAAACACCTCAAAATGAAATTCACTGTTTTACCGCCCAGAGTATTAATGTACTTGCTGGATCTTTTAACCCTAACAGTCACTGCACTGCTGCATGATTGCCACAATTTAGAATTTTCTTCCAATTAAATAACAACGAAATTGTGTTACACCACATAAGAGACACAATATTTCCTTCTCGGTCATATAGTAGTTATTTCCACTTTACTCAATTGTCGTGCTGTATAGGCAATTTGATGTTCTGCCCCCTACACATCTCAAATCAATACACATCCAACTGTATAATTCCTTGTGCCAAATGTGAGCACAAACATCTTGTAAATTAGAAAAACCAATACAAACCCATTTGTCAATAATTCCTTCAATCTACTGAACACTTCTCCGTGCTATGCTCCCCATAGATACTTGATGGCTGTGCAACTTCTGACAATTTTGGCAGAAGCTTTCAATAGTACAATGGTGAGTAAAACATAAGGGCAAAAGTAACCTTTGTATAATGTATATCTGCCAGGTAACATAGCTCAGTGAAACTAACACCATGCGTAGAAAGAGCTGATACAGTATCGATGAGAAAGTACCTGAAGGAAATACGCAATGAGACGAACAGAAATGACACTTTTATGCAAAGACAATAATTACACTAAGACCATGGTGATTTATGATGGTCCCCTGGACGTTACAAAAGGCGGGACATGGTTCTTAACATAGAGTGTGAACATCACATATGGAATTACAGGCCCTCCAACGTGATACCATGTTAGTCATCAAATCAGTAAGGAATTTTTGAGACAGGACTTTCCATTAGCCACCAGCGCAGTTGACAATTGCTGAATGGTCGTTGCTACATTGGATGTGATGCATTATGCACTACCTCTCTCAACGCATCGCACATGTGCTTGAAAGTATTTACGATGGGGGCATTTGCAGGACAATCGATTCGCTGAATATTCTCTCGTTTCAAAAGCTTCTTCTAAGGAACTATTCGAAGCGGTCGCGAACTGTCATCAATCGAAATGAAGTCTCAGATGGATAGATTAGATTAGATTAGATTAGATTGGTACTTGTTGCATAGAATAGAACACTTCGTAATGATGTGGAATTAGTCAGGTTAGCAAAAGGTGTCTACACAAGATATTACATTACACAAAATATTACATGACACTTATTATTTTTAATTTTCTTTGTGGGGGTGGGGAAATTACTATATCCAAAAATTCATCTAATGAGTGGAAGGAGTTGCCATTCAGAAATTCTTTTAATTTCTTTTTAAATGCTATATGGCTATCTGTCAGACTTTTGATGCTATTAGGTAAGTGACGAAAGACATTTTGGCTGCATAATTTTACCCCCCCCCTCCCCTCTGAGCCAAAGTTAGATTTAACCTTGAGTAGTGAAGATCATCCTTTCTCCTAGTGTTGTAGCCATGTACACTGCTATTACTTTTGAATTCGTTTGGATTGTTAATAATAAATTTCGTATGTTGTTGTCGTGGTCTTCAGTCCTGGTTTGATGCAGCTCTCCATGCCACTCTATCCTGTGCAGCTTCTTCATCTCCCAGTATTTACTGCAGCCTACATCCTTCTGAATCTGCTTAGTGTATTCATCTCTTGGTCTCCCTCTACGATTTTTACCCTCCACACTGCCCTCCAATACTAAATTGGTGATCCCTCGATGTCTCAGAACATCTCCTACCAACCGATCCCTTCTTCTGCTCAAGTTGTCCCACAAGCTCCTCTTCTCCCCAATTCTATTCAATACCTCCTCATTAATTATGTGATCTACCCATCCAATCTTCAGCATTCTTCTGTAGCACCACATTTCGAAAGCTTCTATTCTCTTCTTGTCTAAGCTATTTATCGTCCTCGTTTCACTTCCATACATGGCTACACACCATACAAATACCTTCAGAAACGACTTCCTGACATTTAAATCTATATTCGATGTTAACAAATTTTCTTCTTCAGAAACGCTTTCCTTGCCATTGCCAGTCTAAATTTTATATCCTCTCTACTTCGACCATCATCAATTTACTACTTTAAGTGTCTCATTTCCTAAGCTAATTCCCTCAGCATCACCCAACTTAATTCGACTACATTCCATTATCCTCGTTTTGCTTTTCTTGATGTTCATGTTATAGCCTCCTTTCAAGACACTGCCCATTCCATTCAACGGCTCTTCCAAGTACTTTGCTGTCTCTGACAGAATTACAGTGTCATTGGCGAACCTCGAAGTTTTTATTTCTTCTCCATGGATTTTAATACCTACTCCGAACTATTCTTTTGTTTCCTTTATTGCTTGCTCAATATACAGATTGAATAACATTGGGGATGGGCTAAAACCCTGTGTCACTCCCTCCCCAACCACTGCTTCCCTTTCATATCCCTTGATTCTTATAACTGCCATCTGCTTTCTGTACAAATTGTAAATAGCCTTTCGCTCTCTGTATTTTACCTCTGCCACCTTCAGATTTGAAAGAGAGTATTCCAATCAACATTGTCAAAAGCTTTCTCTAATTCTACAAATGCTAGAAATGTGGGTTTGCCTTTCCTTAATCTTTCTTCTAAGATAAGACATAGGGTCAGTATTGCCTCATGTGTTCCAACATTTCTTCAGAATCCAAACTGATCTTCCCCAAGGTTGGCTTCTATCAGTTTTTCCATTCGTCTGTAAAGAATTCGCGTTAGTATTTTGCAGCTGTGACTTATTAAACTGATAGTTCGGTAATTTTCACATCTGTCAACACCTGATTTCTTTGGGATTGGGATTATTATATTCTTCTTGAAGTCTGAGGGTACTTAGCCTGTGTCATACATCTTGCTTAACAGATGGTAGAGTTTTGTCAGGACTGACTCTCCCATGGCTGTCAGTAGTTCTAATGGAATGTTGTCTACTCCCGGGGCTTTGTTTCGACTCAGGTCGTTCAGTGCTCCGTCGAACTCTTCACGTAATATCTTACCTCCCATTTCATCTTCATCTACATCCTCTTCCATTTCCATAATATTGTCCTCAAGTACATCGCCCTTGAATAGACCCTCTATATACTTCTTCCACCTTTCAGCTTTCCCCCCTTTGCTTAGAATTGGGTTTCTATCAAAGCTCTTGATATTCATGCAAGTGGTTCTCCTTTCTCCAAAGGCCTCTTTAATTTTCCTGTAGGCAGTATCTATCTTACCCCTAGTGAGATAAGCCTCTACATACTTACATTTGTCCTCTAGCCATTCCTGTTTAGCCATTTTGCACTTCCTGTGGATATCATTTTTGAGATGTTTGTATTCCTTTTTTCCTGCTTCATTTACTGCATTTTTATATTTTCTCCTTTCATCAGTGACGTTCAATATTACTTCTGTTACCAAGGGTTTCTACTAGCCCTCGTCTTTTTACCTATTTGATCCTCTTGTGGGGCGGCGGGTTGAATAATTGTTATAAAATGTTCCTATTATTTATTTATTACTTTTGTTTGCCGTTCTCAACACTGGCTCTCTAACTACAATATTGGCAACCAGAAAGTGATTAGCAAAACGTGAAGTCTGTAATTAGAATTCCTAGTGCCTACTATCTGAGAAATACATTTATAGCTACAGCTTATAGCTCTGAGGAATTAGGAGATTGTCTGGAATTCATAATCAAAAACGATTCTCTCTAAAATATTCACTATATTCTGAAAGTCACAGACCAAAAAGAATCCACACAATCCAACTACCAGAGCAGTTCAGAGTCTAATGCGCTGATGCAACTATAACTGTTCAAATTAAATATTTAAGTGAATGCTCGCCATAATTTGATGATAATGTTCATCAAACGCCACACTAAATAATGGTAGAATGTCTGTCCCATGGCAGCACATGAAAATACAACACACGCAAACTGAAGATAGGTCAGTAGAGTCATCCCAGAATTAACACTTCACTCGAAAACGACTTCATGATTATGTGTATCCCGAGTAACTTATTACGGCATCCGAGGCTGTTTATAGCAATGATACCGACGCGACGCGACGCGACGCGACGCGACGCGACGCGACTCCCGGCACAGGTGGTGCGCTAATCAGCATCTGGAGAGAACTGGGGCCTTTCTCTCTCACGCAGCGTTCTTATATACAAAGCCGCGGTGCGGACGGCTAGGGGAACGCCTGATCAAATCCGCTCTCCCGACTAGCCGCTGGGCTGGTAATGCACCACTTTAAGTTATTGAATAAATCATTGCTTCCTTTGCTGATGGCCGATGAAGCTCTCAATTTAAATGTGCAGTCAGCACTCAGGTAAGTAATCACAATAAAAGTCTGACGTCGGTAAGTCAAATATTTTGGGCGAGAGAATTAATTTAATTACACTACACGCAGTAGACGAGCTCTGAACTTTCTCTTTGGAGATACGCTATGGCTATAGTTTTATAGTTGTTCTGTGGAAACTTCTCACATCTTTATGATTATAGCGGATCTCCCTTCTATTTAAATTTAAACATCGTAGCTTTATTTATTCGCCTACTTAATCTATCTTGCTTCCTTAATTTTTAAGACAAAAACCAGAAAATCATGAATTTCAACTAAAATTTTAATTTGTGAGATCCAGAATACTGTTTCTACTAAAGTATTATGCAAAAGGAATCCAAATATAAATTTTTAAGTTTCTAGCTCTTTTCTGTTGCGCCAATGATTTTTACAGAAAATCGTCCAAATTTCGAAAATAGTTAATGTTATTGAACTGATATTCAACACATATTGCTTTAGTATTACTCCTGACATGCTAGAAACGTTTCAGATTATTTATTTGATTTTAAAGTATTGCGCAATATTTATGACATCAGAGCTAGTTACAGAGGACTGGCTGGCACACAATGGAAAGACTGATGTGAATTTTATATGGCGTCAGTATGCTGCTTCCCTACATCACCCTCTACTTAATTTTTTTTAAATGTAAATGAAAAAAAAAGAATTAATTACATAAAGTGAATCAAAAGTACAGCTTAACTCCCTATGAAAAATTAAAATTTAAATGTAAAAATTTAGAAATATTAGAAGAAAACTGATTACCTACTTCAATTATTTAAATTGCTGGCATGTTCACTGCCTCTTAAGCAACATTATCACTCAAAATTTAAGCAAAATCAATGAAACACTTTGGCATACATGTTGCCTTACACAAACAAACACGTAAATATGTATGTAAAATTATGAAACTCTTAATTCTGTTAAATACATTTTTACGTACACAAATTCAAAGAAATTAACACAGTTATTCATGATACATAAACAGATAATTATATCTTAGCAGTCTTTTGTAAACCTGAAACAAAATTTCACAAATCATGACAATTTCATTTTTACACACGTGGTTGTAGCCGCTTTGGTTGGCGTTCTACACTTTCATTCTCGCTGTTACTTAACTGTCATAAAATCGATAAACAAATGACTCAAAACGCCGTTAGTTACGTACTAGAGAAAATTTATGCTCAAGGCATGCCATCATGAATCCTATTTAATCTCAATTTATTATTTCTGGGCTGGAACACTGAACCAATGATTGGTACATTTCTGACAAATCTGTATTTTATTTACTTAACTGACTTATCTTCAATTACCTTATTCTTAGAGATAGTATGAGTATATTTGATTAGCAGTTGTCTTCTCAGCCTCTTTGTACTTGTGAGTAACTTGTAGTAATAGTACAGTTCTGAGTGTTCAAAACACACTGCATTTAGTTCACTACTAAATCCACTTATTGGTCCTCAGACGCTGTGTCAGTTCCACATCTGTAATTATGTACTTACTTCATCGAAGTGTATTTAATGCTGAGCTATAAATAATGTTTCACGCCTGCTGTTACGTTACTCAATTATGTTGGTAGTGTATATACTTATTTAACACTCACTCTATTAACATTTAATGCATAGGATAACACGTTTATTTCATATCTATAGCGTATTGCAGCTGATCGGTTTTTCTTCACTAATCGGTGGATAGAATGGTTACAGAACTCATGGCTTGTAGGGGTTACAGAACAACCTCCTCGCTATAGAGTTCATTAAATTTATTATTGGCTTGATAACCATAACGAAAATTTAATATGTTGGAAAGAAGAGGGCGAAATTTCAGGTGGATAGGAAAGATGAAGAATGAATGAGACCTGAAAAGGAAAGAAGATCTCACACAGCTGGGACTGCACAGCTGCCACACTGTGTAGAGGTTACAGAACAACCTCCTCAGTACAGAATTCATTAGCTTAATGCTGGCTTGATAGTCATACCGGAAGATTTTAGTATTTGAGAGTAAGAGCCGAAATTTTGGTGGATAGGAAAGATGAAGAATGAGTGAGACCTGAAAAGGAAAGAAGATCTCACACAGCTGGGACTGCACAGCTGCCACACTGTGTAGAGGTTACAGAACAACCTCATCCATACAGAATTCATTCACTACCTATGAACTTCTTTAGGTCGATAACGTTCCTGAGATCTAATAAATTTTTACTTTTAGGGTACTCTAGCCTATATGCACTGGCATGTGGTTTTCCTATGATCCTGTAAGGTACTTGGTATATGAACATGAATTTCTTTGTTTCTGCATTTATTTCCTTTAATTTTTCCTTGGTTTTGGCAAGGACTAACTGACCTATTTCAAAACTGGTGGGTACAGATTTTGTGTCATGACGCTTATTTCTTTCTAATGTTCTTTTCCTTATATTTGCCCTAGCCCTTAACTTCTTTTCGTCTGTGGATATTTGTGTTAGAATAGGGAATTCTACCATATCTGCAATCACATTGTGTAGTTCTTGGCCAAACATCAATTCGCAAGGCGCAAAATCATTAGCATCATGCATTTTTTAAACCTGTCTCAGTTCTTCCTTCTGATTAGCTGAAATTTTATCGATTTCCTGCAATTTAGCTTCTATCTTGTCCAAAATAATTGCTTCTTCTTCTTCTTCTGTGTTTAGCTTACTGTTACTAAGATTAACAACTTCGTCCCAATATCTCCTATTTTTCAGAACTCGTATAGGCAGCTCCCAAGTTTCATCATTAGTTACTATATGTTTATCAATAAAAGGTACCGTAATTACTCCGGTTATCGGCAAGACCATTTTTAACTGGCTTCTTTCAAAGTCAACAACACTCTGATGTTTTGACAAGAAATCTATGCCAATTAAAACCTCAATACTGAGATTATTTACAATTAAACATGGATGATCAATTAAATTACCATTAATGTTAAAGGGCAGCAAAGCTTCTTGTTTTACCGTTTTTGACACCTTGCCAGTAGCACCAATTATTCTTAGTCCTGATACCCTCATTACTGTGAGCTTGTCTTTACCAGGTAATGGCATCAAAGAAGGACTGAGATATCGCACTCACCTCACTTCCACTGTCTAAGAGACAACGTACATTGATACCCAACATATTCACTATTATTATAGGGTGGGTTATACTAGTTTGTACAGGTGGTTCCTCAAACTCATCCAATAGTTCCTTCTGGATTTGTCTCCAACTAAAGTGATCGACATCTGTCTTCATTACATTTGGGTCAAAGTGTGTAGGAGTTTCCTGAATTACATTTTCAGCTGCCTTTTCCAGTCGGTCTATTAATTTCAAATCGAAACACCGCACGACTTCATTACATTTAGTTTGCTGAACATGACCCAAATTACTATAGTCTGAGCGATTCTGTGCCTCCAGAGCGGGCATAACACAATTTACAGCTAAACCACTTTCACTATTGTCATCGGGTTCCTTCTCAAGTGACAACTGGTCACAGCTACTGGGTTCATCGACCCCTAACAGGCTATCCTCTACATTCTTACTTACCTCCTGTCCTAAATCTATTAGTACAGTATCAACATCATGCACAGGCACTTTAGATAAGAGCACATCATCCTCATCGTAAATATAAGCATGAATTTCTTCTGCTTCTTCACCTGACAATTCAATATTTTGTAGCTCTTCCCTACCATTACACTGCTGCGCCTTCTCTTTATCTTCCCACTTAGAAAGCGTCTCTTAACACGGTATCTATCAAATACTGTGAGTGATCTAATATTTCTGCTGTATCCTTAGATGCTACCGACCCCTCATCCACAGGTTCAGTCTGAGTATTCTGATCTGTCTTACCAATTACTGTAACTACTGGCTTAGGAAAAGTAACCGCCGGGTGAGCGCCAGTGTCCTCATAGACGGGAACTAGTTTTCCTGCCTCGGCCTACTACTGTTTCCTTTATTTGCATTATAGTTAACTGGCACAGCATTGCTTTCCGCACTGTTGTTTACCTGCATAATTTTGTTTGGAACAAAATTACTATCATTTGGATGACATTGTTAGTTCTGATAATTATTTCTCCAATTCCTACCTCTCTTAGGATGGTGAACACCTACTGTTCTGATGTTGAAATTGCCATTCTGCTAGTTCTTAAAATTACTACTAGTGTTATTACCATTTCTGTTATTATGTGCTTGCTCCTCATTGGCAGCAACATGCTCTACACGTTCCAAATATTCAATGAAACGATTCAGATTGTCTCTGGGGGCAGATATAATTCTAGTTTGCCAATACCATGGCAGTTAGGCTTCAAGACCTAGTATTATCATTTCAGGTTTTAGCTTTTCGGCCAAATGTGACAAACGTGAGATCCATGACCCGGCAAACTCTTTAATAGATTCCTTGCCTACATTGAAGCGCTTTTCCACTCCAAAATTCTCTCAACACTTCATTTTGCTTATTACTAGACCAATACTCATTAATGAAAGCTGTTTTAAATTCCGCTAATGTTTTACACTTCAACATAACATCAGCTGACCAACGCATGGCGTCACCTGCTAAATGGCTTCTAATAAATGAGATTTTCTCTCGTTCAGACCAAGTTGGTGGAATCACATATTCAAAATCGTTCCACAAATCTAGCGGGTGGATATTTTTATCTGGATCGAACCGCAAGAACTGCCGACACCCGATAAAAGCGGCGTTTGCAGCTACAACTTGTTCTATACTACCATTACCAGAAGTTACTGAAGCTACTTTACTCTCAATGTCAGCAATGGTAGTACTAATATTTTCTGCTCTCATTTCAACACTATCTACTCTTTGCACAATATGAGTAGTATCAGTTTTGATTGTGTCTACTTCTGCTTGACATATGTTTACTTCTATATTAACATCTTGAAACCTATCTGAGCACAGTTCAGATTCCGCCTCAGATAACTGTTGAGCAACCTTTTTCTTAATATCCTCATGGTTGTAATCAGTTTTATAATTTAAACTGTCCAGATCCTCTTTCAACTTATTGCAGCCAGTCTTGAAGGAAGTTTCTAATTCAGCTTTATTGGATTCTAACTTATTGTCCATTGCCTCAAACCGTTTATTAAAATAGGTTTGGCTGGCCACAATCCTGTTATTTACCTCAATTATATCAGATTTTAACTCAGCTGTCATTCTAGCATTACTGGCTGACATTTTTGTATTACTGCTTTTGACCTCAGTTATTTCAGACTTTAATTCGGCTGTCATTCTAGCATTACTGGCTAACAATTTTGCATTACTGGCAGCTGTTGCTTGTAATATAACATTTAAGTCAATAGCCCCAGTATCTTTGGGTTGATCACTAGCTGGTTCTTTATCAGACTCAGGTGACGAAAAACTAGCTCCAATACCAGAATCATCAAAACTAAATGAAACTTCTGATTGATCAGTCATATCTAACTTATCCTTTTTGAACTCTACCACCTCTGATGACTGTTTAGTTTTTAACTCATCAGATAAACTATCATCCAATAAATTAACAATTTCTAATTTCTGCTTTATTACGGGGGTCTCTATTATTGAATCATTGCCCCTTTTCACACTACTGTCAGGAGATAATACTTCATATTTCACTTTAACATTACTATTTTCATGCATACTTACACTTGAACCGTTGTCAGGATTTACAGTTCCCTCAACAGACATAGGTTCTGATTTAAGTTTAACCTCAGTTTCTTCTGGCGGTTCAATCGCCGACAGTGTTTTAGCGCAGGTTGGTAAACATTTTAACAGCTTTTCACTTAACTTAGTCCCTTCTGCACGACGTATGGCGTTGCCGGCGTGGCGTACCGGGATTACTGATGCGACGCGGCACGTTGAACTGCAGACGGCACTTCGGCGGCTGCTGTGTGGCCCGCAACTGCAGGCGCGGCTCTGGTTGCTCCGGTGGACGACTGCGGTGAGGTGAAACTGGCTTCTCGCGATGCCGGCAGCGCCCCTAGACTCAGTGCCAGCTCCGTCAATCCAGATGCGTTGTTAATCCAATTGCGTCGTCCACATGCACACGTAACACTATCACTGTTCTATTACTCAGTTGCGTGTTGCATTTCATTCCCGAATCCGAATATTTAAAAATCACTTTCACTTTTAATCAGTTTCTTTCCTGGTCGATGCACCATATGTGGGGGCGGCGGGTTGAATAATTGTTATAAAATGTTCCTATTATTTATTTATTGCTGTTGTTTGCCGTTCTCAACACTGGCTCTCTAACTACAATATTGGCAACCAGAAAGTGATTAGCAAAACGTGAAGCCTGGAAATTTTGAAAAAGATGACTATATCCAGTTCTGTACACTGAAAAGAGTCATACTGACAATTGATGTAACATATGGTTCAAATGGCTCTGAGCACTATGGGAGTTAACAGCTGTGGTCATCAGTCCCCTAGAACTTAGAACTACTTAAACCTAACTAACCTAAGGACATCACACACATCCATGCCCGAGGCAGGATTCGAACCTGCGACCGTAGCAGTCGTGCGGCTCCGGACTGAAGCGCCTAGAACCGCGAGACCACCACGCCGGCGCGATGTAACATATGAACAGGTCTCAGTTAACAGGGTAGATTTCTCCAAAATTTTGGTGTTCACATTGATGACAACTTGAACTGGAAGAAGCATATCACTCAGCTTCTCAAAGAATTAAGTTCAACTTCTTGCGCTCATTGTATAATCGCTAGTCTTGGTAATAAGCAGATCAGCCTCCTAACGTTCTTTGCATATTTCCACTCAATAATGTCTTGGGGAATAGTTTTCTGGGATAACTCACCATTTAGATATAGTGTTGATTGCACAAAAGAGAGCAGTGAGAATAATTAGCGGTGTTCACCCGAGGGCATCATGTAGGCACCTATTCGAGGAGTTAGCTTATTTAACTGCACCATCGGAGTACATATATTCGCTAATTAAATTCATTATAAATAATCCATATCAATTAGTGGAGAACAGTTATGTCCACATGTACAACACTAGAGGGAAAAACGACCTTTTCTCTCCGTTAATGAAGCAGTCAGTTGTTCAAAAAGAGTACATTACTCAGCAACAAAAATCTTTGATCATTTGCCCAACAACATACACTGTCTGGCAGGTAAGGAGATCAAGTTTTAAATCTAGCTTAAAACCATTTCTTTTGGACAGTTCCTTCTTTTCCATGGACAAGTTCCTGTTTCAGAATTGGTAAGAAAAAATTGTACCTCTAAATGCAGTTGCATGTGTAGAATTAAAAATTTCAGTAATATTAATAATAGCACTATTCATGTATATATATATATATATATATATATATATATATATATATATATATATCTTGTAATCTGACTTGTTCCACATCATATCGATAAAATAATCGTAAAAATTATTTACAGAACATAACATAACTAAACTAAACCAATACTTACGAGAAGAGAGGATTATGTCAGTGTATTTAATGGAGCAAGATTACAAAAAGTACCAAAATTTCAGGTGTACATTTCTATCTGATTGCTGGTCCAAGGGAACCCAGGACCAGGCCAATAAGAGTATCCACATGGTGGAGCCACGTTATAGCAGTTCAATACAGTATTTCAAGGAAATGATAAAGTGAAACCAATACCATTGTTCACTGCATAATCCAGAGGAATGAATGAAATGCTTGACAAAGTTGCCTCATAGTCTCCATTATGAAATATAGCTGGGAGGTGCATGAACGATGTAGGGGCATTTAACTGTCTCTTACAAGAGTTGAGTTATGACAATGGAAATGAGGTGCGATTTGCACTACAGCAAACTGGAAATAATTCGATCTCCGACTATCGTTTGAAGGGACAGACAGGTTGGAATACTCACTATAGCGTCCGCAGCTCGTGGTCTTGCGGTAGCGTTCTCGCTTCCCGCGCATGGGGTCCCTGGTTCGATTCCCGGCGGGGTCAGGGGTTTTCTCTGCCTCGTGATGACTGGGTGTTGTGTGTGTCTTTCATCATCATTTCATCATCACTGACTCGCAAGTCGCCGAAGTGGCGTCAACTAAAAAGGACTTGCAATACGGCGGCCCAACTTCCCCGCATGGGGCCTCACGGCCAACAATGCCATACGATCACTTCATTTCATTTCTCACTATAGCAATGATAACAGATCGAACTATGATCCCCGGAGAGGCAACTGATCACTGAGATATCCTTTCATGCATCAGTTGACTTACATGTAAATGAAATAGTAGAGAGGTGTGAGACAACACTAGAAATTGTGCAAGTATAGCTGGCTAATCCAAGAAATAATGAAACAAATGCAAAAGAAACCAGTAACACAAGAAATTGATTGGAGGAATCTGTACCAGCTACCGAAGTAAATAATTAACAGCTACTAGTGTCATTGCACATTAGCAGTGTAGAGTTAATCGAAGATTGTCAAGAGATGATTGGTAAATACTAGGTTACTGTTGTTAGAGTATGAATTATCAATAAGGAAATTCATTGTATTTTTGAAACCAGCGGTCAGATGTCCATGATAAGCAGTGGCGTTAGTTGAGGACTGTCTGCGATTGAAAGCAAGGTCTGAATTGCTGAAGCAGAAGATTGCGTTAGAGGAACAGTAATGTGAAAATGGAAGTTAAGAGACTAGTCATATCCTTGGCCTAGACACTATAAATTACCATAAAATAATTAAAAATTTTGGTCAGTAACCTGTATAGGCAGGTAATGAGAAGAGTCTTTCACGCTGCACTTCGAGGACTGTATAAAAAGGAGAATTCAAGGAAACGGCTGTTCATTGGGTTCCATTGATGTGACGTGAACGGAAGATATGTGGTGTGATGGAAATACGAGAAGTCAGACTTGAGTTGAGTGATCTTAGTCAGTGGAAGAAAACGCAGTGATTTATGAAAACCTAAGGAAGAAGATGATGTTGAATGTGGACCATTTCCTAATCACTAAAAGATTATGGAAACAGCATAATATGAGATCAGACTGTTCGCTGCAAGCATTCAAAGACAACTGGGTAGCCATGAACATTATTATATCATAGTTTGGGCATGTACGGAAATCAATTTCTTTGATCATGTGGTGTCACCAGACGGATTCATCCCGACTTACAGTAGGTACAGGTATTAGAAGTTACGCCGCAACATAAACTAAGTGATACGTTAACAACGCCTTTCTAGGACTAGTAAATTTCTACAAAACATTCATCCAAATGACTGTATCTGTGCTGCGGCTCTGTCATTTAACGGGAAGGAATACAGTGTGGAAATGAGATTAAGAAGCAGTGTTTCCACTTACGATTTTGGTTTTACGCTTGTTTCGTAATTATCCCTAAAATACCCCCAATATCTTAAAAATTCCCAGATTTGGGGTTATAATTATAACAAAGAAATACGTATTATTTCACGTATAAAAGATAATAACATAAAATACTCATAGCACAGCAAAACTCTTACACTGTCCCTCTGCATTTAGGATGGTATTCTTGGGTTCTAAGACTGAGCAATTAATGGCTAGCATTACCAGTTTCGTATGAAGCAATCCAATAAGGGCTTCTTTGTTAAGTCTATTTATTTTTTCATTTTTTGACAGTTTTGAGAAACACTAAGTAATTGTACTAAGTCAGTATTTTAAAATTGGAAAGTTGGAATAACCACATCAAAGTTTCCTTAAATAAAATTGTAATGATGATCTTTTAAGTTTTTTACTTTTTACCGATAAATTTCAGTTTGCTATTTTATTTATTTCCTCGTCTTTAACCCTAAAATTCTTGGCTTCGATGATAGCCGCTTTTTGCCTGATGCTTTATGTCACCAAAAAATTAAAATGGCTAGACTTATCTTTCACAGATTGATTCTTCAGATTTCGTGCTACTTGGATAATTTCATATTCCAGTAAATCGGAAAGTTTGTCATGCAGGTCGAACCACTGTTGTATCTGACGTATTATTTGCACATGTTCTTGGCAACTTTCATAAAATTTGTTCATTACTGCTGTTACCGCTTTTGTCCTTCAACCTTCCACATCGCATGTACTTCCAGTCCAACGTGAATATGTTCGTTATTTAGGCGAATTTTTTTAATGGCATCCAAGTACATGAGGCTGTTTAAATCAAACCTAGGCCTCTCGTTCTCTTTCTTGGCAAGATTAACAGAGAAGATGGCAACATCTTCCGAACCATCTCAGATAGTGTGTACAACTGTGGTGATTTTAACTGAAAGAATACATCCGATTCATTGGTTACAGGAAGGTCGTAAGTCATGAAGCGTAGTAATGCATTATTAAACATATTTTAAGACTGTTCTCTTCATCCAAGATTTAAAATCAGGATGCTACAACTACGAATATTCGAATATTTTTCTTTTCCTGGTGACGCTCTTGACACGAAGGTGCTTCATCAGTTACTTTCATTTTTAATTATAGTAACACTCACACGGATTCTGTAGCTATCGTTCCGTGTCGCTGACTGAAAAACAAATCAGCACTATAATGAAACTTCCTGGCAGATTAAAACTGTGTGCCCGACCGAGACTCGAACTCGGGACCTTTGCCTTTCGCGGGCAAGTGCTCTACCATCTGAGCTACCGAAGCACGACTCACGCCCGGTACTCACAGCTTTACTTCTGCCAGTACCTCGTCTCCTACCTTCCAAACTTTACAGAAGCTCTCCTGCGAACCTTGCAGAACTAGCACTCCTGAAAGAAAGGATATTGCGGAGACATGGCTTAGCCACAGCCTGGGGGATGTTTCCAGAATGAGATTTTCACTCTGCAGCGAAGTGTGCGCTGATATGAAACTTCCTGGCAGATTAAAACTGTGTGCCCGACCGAGACTCGAACTCGGGACCTTTGCCTTTCGCGGGCAAGTGCTCTACCATCTGAGCTACCGAAGCACGACTCACGCCCGGTACTCACAGCTTTACTTCTGCCAGTACCTCGTCTCCTACCTTCCAAACTTTACAGAAGCTCTCCTGCGAGCACTTGCCCGCGAAAGGCAAAGGTCCCGAGTTCGAGTCTCGGTCGGGCACACAGTTTTAATCTGCCAGGAAGTTTCATATCAGCGCACACTTCGCTGCAGAGTGAAAATCTCATTCTGGAAACATCCCCCAGGCTGTGGCTAAGCCATGTCTCCGCAATATCCTTTCTTTCAGGAGTGCTAGTTCTGCAAGGTTCGCAGGAGAGCTTCTGTAAAGTTTGGAAGGTAGGAGACGAGGTACTGGCAGAAGTAAAGCTGTGAGTAGCGGCCGTGAGTCGTGCTTCGGTAGCTCAGATGGTAGAGCACTTGCCCGCGAAAGGCAAAGGTCCCGAGTTCGAGCCTCGGTCGGGCACACAGTTTTAATCTGCCAGAAAGTTTCATATCAGCGCACACTTCGCTGCAGAGTGAAAATCTCATTCTGGCAGCACTATAATACTCGCAGGAGAAGATGGCAACTGCTTCAAGAGACTGTTTGTTAGATGTCGGAACCAGTTGGTACACTTCATGTGGAGTACTTTTTCCCACGGCAACCAGTGTCAGCCACCGGACAGTTCAGGCACAGCTGATTACACGGTGTTACAACACTATTATTTTCATTTCATATTACTTTCGGCATTCATATTACTTTTCAATATGAGAGACTGCATTATATACGTTCATCAATCCGTGTTCCATTTTTTACTTCCTCTTCAGCGTTCTGAAAGGTTTGATGCGGCGTGCCACGATTTATGCTCCGGTTCCAATCCTTTCGTCTCAGAGTTGCAATTTCAACCTTTGTCCTCAATTATCTGCTGGATGTATTCCAAATCCTCTCTCCTCTGCAACTCTATAGTTTCCCCTAGAACATGTGTACTATCGTCCTGTCCTTTCTTTTTGTCAGTATTTTCCATGTGTTTCTTTCCTTGCAGATTCTACTGAGAACATCTTAATTCCTTACCTTATCAGTCCACTTAATTCTCAACTTTCGTATGGACCACTACATCTAACATACTTCGATTGTCTTCTGTTCCGGTATTCATACAGCCCATATTTCACTCCATACAATACCATCCTTCAAACAAACATTCTCAGAAATGTCTTCCTCAGATTAACCCCTATGTTTGAAACTAGTAGGTTCTCTTGGCCAGAAATGCTGGTTGTTATTTCCTCCTTTTTTTTTTTTTTTGGTCATCAGTCTACTGACTGGTTTGTTGCGGCCCGCCACGAATTCCTTTCCTGTGCTAACCTCTTCATCTCAGAGTACCACTTGCAACCTACGTCCTCAATTATTTGCTTGACGTATTCCAATCTCTGTCTTCCTCTACAGTTTTTGCCCTCTACAGCTCCCTCTAGTACCATGGAAGTCATTCCCTCATGTCTTAGCAGATGTCCTATCATCCTGTCCCTTCTCCTTATCAGTGTTTTCCACATATTCCTTCCCTCTCCGATTCTGCGCAGAACCTCCTCTTTCCTTACCTTATCAGTCCACCTAATTTTCAACATTCGTCTATAGCACCACATCTCAAGTGCTTCGCTTCTCTTCTGTTCCGGTTTTCCCACAGTCCATGTTTCACTACCATACAATGCTGTACTCCAGACGTACATCCTCACAAATTTCTTCCTCAAATTAAGGCCGGTATTTGATATTAGTAGACTTCTCTTGGCCAGAAATGCCTTTTTTGCCATAGCGAGTCTGCTTTTGATGTCCTCCTTGCTCCGTCCGTCATTGGTTATTTTACTGCCTAGGTATCAGAATTCCTTAACTTCATTGACTTCGTGACCATCAATCCTGAAGTTAAGTTTCTCGCTGTTCTCATTTCTGCTACTTCTCATTACCTTCGTCTTTCTCCGATTTACTCTCAAACCATACTGTGTACTCATTAGACTGTTCATTCCGTTCAGAAGATCATTTAATTCTTCTTCACTTTCACTCAGGATAGCAATGTCATCAGCGAATCGTATCACTGATATCTTTTCACCTTGTATTTTAATTCCACTCCTGAACCTTTCTTTTATTTCCATCATTGCTTTCTCGATTTACAGATTGAAGAGTAGGGCGAAAGGCGACAGCCTTATCTTACACCCTTCTTAATACGAGCACTTCGTTCTTCATCGTCCACTCTTATTATTCCCTCTTGGTTGTTGTACATATTGTATATGACACGTCTCTCCCTATAGCTTACCCCTACTTTTTTCAGAATCTCGAACAGCTTGCACCATTTTATATTGTCGAACGCCTTTTCCAGGTCGACAAATCCTATGAAAGTGTCTTGATTTTTCTTTAGCCTTTCTTCCGTTATTAGCCGTAACGTCAGAATTGCCTGTCTCGTCCCTTTACTTTTCCTAAAGGCAAACTGATCATCACCTAGCGCATTCTCAATTTTCTTTTCCATTCTTCTGTATATTATTCTTGTAAGCAGCTTCGATGCATGAGCTGTTAAGCTGATTGTGCGATAATTCTCGCACTTCTCAGCTCTTGCCGTCTTCGGAATTGTGTGGATGATGCTTTTCCGAAATTCAGATAGTGTGTCGCCAGACTCATATATTCCACACACCAACGTGAATAGTCGTTTTGTTGCCACTTCCCCCAATGATTTTAGAAATTCTGATGGAATGTTATCTGTCCATTCTCCCTTATTTGACCGTAAGTCCTCCAAAGCTCTTGTAAATTCCGATTCTAATACTGGATCCCCTATCTCTTCTAAATCGACTCCTGTTTCTTCTTCTATCACATCAGACAAATCTTCACCCTCGTAGAGGCTTTCAATGTATTCTTTCCACCTATCTGCTCTCTCCTCTGCATTGAACAATGGAATTCCCGTTGCACTCTTAATGTTACCACCGTTGCTTTTAATGTCACCAAAGGTTGTCTTGACTTTCCTGTATGCTGAGTCTGTCCTTCCGACAATCATATCTTTTCCGATGTCTTCACATTTTTCCTGCAGCCATTTCGTCTTAGCTTCCCTGCACTTCCTATTTATTTCATTCCTCAGCGACTTGTATTTCTGTATTCCTGATTTTCCAGGAACATGTTTGTACTTCCTCCTTTCATCAATCAACTGAAGTATTTCTTCTGTTACCCATGGTTTCTTCGCAGCTACCCTCTCTGTACATATGTTTTCCTTCCCAACTTCTGTGATGGCCCTTTTTAGAGATGTCCATTCAACTGTACTGCCTACTGCGCTATTCCTTACTGCTGTATCTATAGCGTTAGAGAACTTCAAACGTATCTCGTCATTCCTTAGTACTTCCGTATCCCACTTCCTAGCGTATTGATTCTTCCTGATTATTGTCTTCAACTTCAGCCTACTCTTCATCACTACTATATTGTGATCTGAGTCTATATCTGCACCTGGGTACGCCTTACAATCCAGTATCTGATTTCGGAATCCCTGTCTGACCATGATGTAATCTAATTGAAATCTTCCCGTATCTCCCGGACTTTCCCAAGTATACCTCCTCCTCTTGTGATTATTGAACAGGATATTCGCTATTACTAGCTGAAACTTGTTACAGAACTCAATTAGTCTTTTTCATTCCTTGTCCCAAGCCCATATTCTCCTGTAACCTTTTCTTCTACTCCTTCCCCTACAACTGCATTCCAGTCGCCCATGACTATTAGATTTTCGTCCCCCTTTACATACTGCATTACCCTTTCAATATCATCATACACTTTCTCTATCTGTTCATCTTCAGCATGCGACGTCGGCATGTATACCTGAACTATCGTTGTCGGTGTTGGTCTGCTGTCGATTCTGATTAGAACAACCCGGTCACTGAACTGATCACAGTAACACACCCTCTGCCCTACCTTGCTATTCATAACGAATCCTACACCTGTTATACCATTTTCTGCTGCTGTTGATATTACACGATATTCATCTGAACAGAAATCCTTGTCTTCCTGCCACTTCACTGACCCCTACTATATCTAGATTGAGCCTCTGCATTTCCCTTTTCAGATTTTCTAGTTTCCCTACCACGATCAAGCTTCTGACATTCCATGCCCCGACTCGTAGAACGTAATCGTTTCGCTGATTATTCAATCTTTTTCTCATGGTAGCCTCCCCCTTGGCAGTCCCCTCCCGGAGATCCGAATGGGGGACTACTCCGGAATCTTTAGCCAATGGAGAGATCATCATGACCCTTCTTCAATTACAGGCCACATGTCCTGTGGATACACGTTACGTGTCTTTAATGCAGTGGTTTCCATTGCCTTCTGCATCCTCATTGTCCCGTGGTGAGAGGTAATGATTCTACTGTGGTATTTTCGCACGCTCTTGAAGCTGTGGATCTCGGAATCTTGAATTTCCTAAAGATTTCCGGGATGGAATGTGCCATGACTCTAGCTCAAACTACCATTTCGCGTTCAGAGTCCGTTAACTCCCGTTGTACGGACGTAATGACGTCGGTGAGCTTTTCAGGTGATCCACCTAATTACAGCTGACAGCTCCGCCAATGCACTATCCTTTTATGCCTTGTGTACGCCGTGCTACTATCATCTGCATATGCACCAGGTGATCAAAAAATCAGTATAAATTTGAAAAATTAATAAACCACGGAATAATGTAGATAGAGAGGTAAAAATTGACACACATACTTGGAATGACATGGGGTTTTATTAGAATCAAAAAAGAAAACAAAGTTCACAATGTCCGATAGATGGCGCTGGACAGCAAAACCTCAGTGACTGCTACCGTGACCTGTGAGAGGTACGCCGATATGTTACAGAATCGCATCATCCCCAGTCTGGCTGCACCTGCTGGAACGTACGATGTTTATGCAGGATGGCGCTCCACACCATATTGCTAGACACGTGAAAGATCTATTGCGCGCGTCGTTTGGTGATGATCGTGTGCTCAGCCGCCACTTTCGTCATGCTTGGCCTCCCAGGTCCCCAGACCTCATTCCGTGCGATTATTGGCTTTGGGGTTACCTGAAGTCGCAAGTGTATCGTGATCGACCGACATCTCTAGGGATGCTGAAAGACAACATCCGATGCCAATGCTTCACCATAACTCCGGAAATGCTTTACAGTGCTGTTCATAACATTATTCCTAGACTACAGCTATTGCTGAGGAATTATAGTGGACATATTGAACATTTTCTGTAAAGAACATCATCATTGCTTTGTATTACTTTGTTATGCTAATTATTGCTATTCTGATCAGATGAAGCGCCATCTGTCGGACATTTTTTGAACAGTTGTATTTTTGTGGTTCTAATAAAACCCTATGTCATTCCAAGCATGTGTGTCAATTTGTACCTCTCTATCTACATTATTCCGTGATTTATTCAGTTTTCAAATTTATACTGACTTTTTGATCATCCGGTATATATCTCTCTCCCATCACTTTCATCACCTCGGTGTAATGCCACTCTTTAATCTTTCTTTCATTTCCGTCATTGCTTCTGCGATGTATAACGTAATCAGGAGGGTGGGGGTTAGGGGGGGGGGGGGTAGCGGAGGACTACATCCATTCGTTACACTCTTTTTAATCCGAGCACTTCGTTTTTGGTTTTCCAGTCGTTTTGTTGGTTGTTGGTTCTCGTACAGATTGTATGTTACCCGACTTTTCCTATTCCTTATTCCTATTTTTCAGACAATTTTCAACAGCTTGCACATTTTGACATAGTACAACACTTTTCCAGGTAGACAAATTTTATCAACGTTTCTTCATATTTTTCCAGTCTTACTTGTGTTATCTACCACAGCGTCAGAACTGCCTCTCTGTGTATTTACCTTCCCTAAAGTCAAACTAGATAGCCTCATAGATTCTGGACGCAGAGGCCAATAGCTCTTTTGATGCCATTTTCCCCAACGATTTCCGCTGGAATGTAATGTCTGTTCCTCTATATACGCTACAATCCAATATCTGATTTTTGGAGTCTTTGCCTGACCATGATGCAATCTAACTGGACTTTTTCCAAGGATGCTTCCTCCTGTTGTGATTCTTGAACACAGTATTCGCTCTCACTAGCAGAAATTTACTGCAGAACTCAATTAGTCTTTCTCTTCTCTTATTCCTACTACCAATTCCAGATTCTCCAGTATCCCCTTTCTTGTACGCCTTCTCCCACAACTACCTTCCAATCCCTCATGACTTTTAGTTTCATTTCTCTTTACATACTGAATTATCTGTTCAATATCCTCATACACTTTCTCTATATCTTCACCTTCTCTTCCGACGTTGCCATGTATACCTGAACTATTCTTGTGGAGGTGTTTTGCTGTCGATTCTGACGAGAACATCCCTAACACTGTACTGTTCACAGTAATTCACTGTCTGCCTTATTCATAACGTCTTCTATGCCCATTGTATCATTTTCTGCTGCTGTTGATATCACGCTATACTCATTAGATCAGAAATGCTAGTCTTCTTTCCACTTCACTTCACTTCTAAATTCAGCATTAGAATTTGCCTTTTTAGATTTTCTAGCTTCCCCAGCACATTCAAATGTTTGACTCTCCACACCCTCTCCTTTGTTATTCAGTCTTACTCTCATTGTCATCCCTCACTTCACCGCCCCCCCTCCTCCACTTCACGAATGGTGTCTAGACCAGAATCTTTTGCAAATTTAGAGATCATAGTGACACTTTCTCAATTCCAGGCCGCATGTGCTGTGAATTCACGTTATGAGTCGTAAATGCTGTAGTTACCATTGCCTACTACATCCTCCGCCGTTGATCATTGCTGAATCTCCCGCTTTTTAGGGAGAGTTTCCCACGTGAAGGGCAATACAGTGCCCTGAACCAATGTCTGCTCCTCTGCCCTCTTTGACAAGGCCAGAAGTCACCGGCCGCTATTGCTGTTTTAAGTAAATGTGTTATTTTTCCCATACCAGCTGGTGGGTATGAGGTTCGACGGCCATAAGTTGTTAGCATGGAAGATAAATACGGCAACATATCCCTTCTCGCTTTCCAACACCATTGAGGCATTTCAGCTTTTCCTCTGTACTTAACATGCCCCAACGCCCCTATGTAATCGGTTAACTTCCATGCGATTCCTGGAGGTGTATCGAGACTAAGTTCCGATGTCACCTTTAATAATGACAACAGAGAAATTGATATACTAAGCTACAATTACATCAAATACGAGTTTAGTAAACTTTTGGGGCCATAGAGTACAAGAATACATTGATGGGTGTCTACTGGAGTGCCCAGGAACAGTCTGAAAAGCTTGTAACGGTGTTGCAGGGTACGTTGTGCAGAGAAATAATTGTCAAGAAAAAAATTGGATACGTTGCACTGTTTATTCAATTCAATTCAATTCAAGTTGCCCGCCAGAGACAGTGTCGCCAAACGTGTTCTTCGTTTGATTTCCTCAAACTTAAGAAGAGAGCGATACAAAAACTGAACATGGGACGGTAGTAAGGATCGAACCCGAGCCAAAGTTGTGTGCCATCACCTACGCTATGAGAACAGCTGACACTGTACCTGGCAGGCCGCTTGAATTTGCTCATGCAGTGATCCGATTCTCTGACGTCAAAGCCAACGGACTTGAAAACGCAGCATTGTATCTAATTTGTTTCTTAACAATTATTTATCGTCAAAACCTACCCAGAAACAGTCGCGGGAGCTCTTATGAGTGTTTCTGACCACTTTATATGGTACAGTTGCTACCTTAAAATCGATCTTACCACACATTTCATGAAAATCTGGTTAAAATAATAGAACCCTAAACCAGAAATGATATATAACGTTTCGCGCAAAATCAAGGCCAAATTCCTAAAAGAGGAAACACTGCAAAGCAGCGCCTCGAGTCTTGGTGGTGCTGAAGGAAACGTTAATCAATGCCTCCATGCTAGAAGACCCTGACTTAAGGGCTCAGCCTTGCGCTGGATAGCTCCCGTATTCGGGTTGGGTCAAATGGCTCTGAGCACTATGGGACTTAACTTCTGAGGTCATTAGTCCCCTAGAACTTAAAACTACTTAAACATAACTAACCTAAGGACATCACGCACATCCATGAGCGAGACAGGATTCGAACCTGCGACTGTAGTGGCAGCGCGGATCCAGACTGTAGCGCCTAGAACCGCTTGGCCACCCCGGCCGTCATTGGGATTGGTGTTCATTTGTTCACCTGTTCTAGGAGGAAGAGCGTGATGATGTAATGGTGAGACGTTCGCATTAGTGCGACAATTCTTGTCATGGTCCAAACGAACCTACTGCATTACAGAACTCGAATACCTTGAGCGCGATTTATGACGTTTCAGTTCCTCCTGTATGATAGGGACATGAAGGTGTGCTGTGAACATAAAGCACTACATATTTTTATGAATGCCAAACTGACGCAAAATTTTTAATTTCGAATCATGTAGATACCAGGGAAGGATAGTGTGATGGCAGATCCACTGTCACTCACACCTGCAGAATTGAAAGTCGAAGAAAATGGTGAATTACACAAGAACAGTTCGAAATAAGGTAAACTAAGCCATAATACTTTGAGAATTTCAGAACATCTTACAGGAGCAAAATATAGATCATACACTGAAAGATTTCATGGTAAATGGAGGGAGCAAAGAAGTTTTGTTATCGTACAACTTTCTCTTCAGGAACGACGTATTGTTCGGAGGAAGGAAACATGGTGATGAAAACTGGGTGCTGTGTATTCAAGAAGATTTGGTAAATGGGCTGATATATTATGACCATCTTTGTTATGCACATAGAGTGCAAAAGAATGTAAGTAGGCTGTCTAGGTTTTCTTATTGGTAACGCCACGTAGCGCTCTGTATGAAAATCACTGGCTGTGCTGTGTGCAGTCTGTGGCTAGTTTGCATTGTTGTCTGCCATTGTAGTGTTGGGCTATTGGCTGTTAACAGCGCGTAGCGTTGCGCAGTTGGAGGTGAGCCGCCAGCAGTGGTGGATGTGGGGAGAGAAATGGCGGAGTTTTGAAATTTGTAAGACTGGATGTCATGAACTACTATATATATATTATGACTATTAAGGTAAATACATTGCTTGTTCTCTATCAAAATCTTTCATTTGCTAACTATGCCTATCAGTAGTTAGTGCCTTCAGTAATTTTAATCTTTTATTTAGCTGGCAGTAGCGGCGCTCACTCTATTGCAGTAGTTCGAGTAACGAAGATTTTTGGTGAGGTAAGTGATTTGTGAAAGGTATAGGTTAATGTTAGTCAGGGCCATTCTTTTGTAGAGATTTTTGAAAGTCAGATTGCGTTGCGCTAAAAATATTGTGTGTCACTTTAGTGAATGTTTGAGTACATTCAGTTTTGCTCAGCTGTTTGAAAAGCAAATAACGTAAGGGATTTACCAGCACAGTAATTCACTAATTTTTCTAAGGAGACGTTTCATATGTCGACCCTTAGCCGAGGATACCTCACTGGAATCTTCTGATTTTTTTCTTGTAGTTTGTGTAATTAGTGTATCTTTTGTTTATTGCTAGCTCGTCATCATAGAGAGAATCTCCTTTGTAGTTGCAGTCTTTCATTGTTATACATTAAAACAGGTGTGGCACGCATGTAAATTTGCACCAAGTAATTCGCAGCTGCGCTTGCAATTAACTAGATATTATTTTCAGTGCTATGTTAATGTGTTCTCTTATTTTTGCCCTATAATTGTGCTTTTCTGTGTTATCGTGTGAAATATTGTGACAATAATGGCGTGTGAAAAACGTAACACTAGGCTCCAAAGTAAACTGAGAAATAATAGTGACGACGAGCGTAGCTTATCAGCACCACTGAGTAATGAATTGACAGACTTTCAAAGTAATAATTTGGTAATTGCGCATAGGGAAATGGAGTGGGCGGCAAATAATGGCGTAGACAGTGAAACAATTAGAGAACAGGGAAGCATTATCGATCGATCGTTCGGCAATAGCTCGCCTCAGGAATCCGAAATGACAGGACACAATCTCGCAAATACTGTAGATTCAGGTTTTGGGTCCTCACCGTTTTCTCAAATAAGTCAAGACACATTTTCTGCTTGTCAAAATGTGAATGTTGCCGGTGCAAATTCACTGCCGAAAAGCACTGAGGAACATGTTTCAGACACCATTGCATTGTTATTACAATTAATACAACAAATGGGACAAACACAGCAAAAGCTTCAAAAGTTAGACACAATGGAACAAAATCTTCAAAAGTTAGACGCAATGGAACAAAATCACAGACAAACAAAGCTAAAGCTTCAAAAATTAGACACAATGGAAAAATTAGACACAATGGAACGAAATCTTCGGAAGTTAGACACCATGCTTGAACAAACAGGTGAAGATTTAACTACTGAGTTACATAACATTGAATCGAAATGTCAATAAGTCTGTAATGACGTAAAAACACAAATTTGTGAGCGCTTTCAACCTATTTTTTCGCGGCATGAAAATGCATTACAGAATCACGAAGCAGCCATAAAAGAACTGCAAACTATTGTTCATGAAAATCATGAGGCCTTCCAAGCTAAAATTGACTCATTGCATCTACCGATTCGATTACGCAACTTGCAAAAACTCAAGAAAACTTAAAGGACACTGTAGATACTCTGAAAATTGGTTCAGAAAGACACATGGAGGAAATTAGTTCATTATCAGAGAAAGTAGTTGAACTTTCGGATCAGATAAATAATTTATCTACGAAGGTAGATGATAATCTGAATGACACAAAACCGGTAGTCTTTAATGACACAGAAGAGTGTGAACAAATTAGGAAATTCAAACAAAATCAGAATCAAATTAATACGCAACACCAAAGAGAAATCCGGGAAGTAGAAGATCAACTGACACAGGTAATACAAGAATTACATATTTGAGAGGACACTTGCACTCCAACACGGGAAGAGGGACTTAGAAATACGGAAAAGCCGCAAAATAATAACACAGGGCATTTCGGAAATTATGAAAGAAATTGGCAACGTACACCGAATTTTGAGATGGAGCCGCCGACATGATGTAACAATGACCGATATGCGACTTACCGACACGATGATTTTGACTATAAGCTCTTCATTACTACACGTAAATTCAAAACATTTAAGAGTTCTGGGAACGACATTCATCCACAAGCGTGGCTTCATCAATTCTTTCATTGTTTTCCTCCCAACTCGTCATTAGAGCACAGATTAGAATTTATGTGTGGCTACTTAGAGAATGAACCAGCTGTGAGAATGCGATCGGTCATTCAGGACTGCCACAGAGAAGGAGAATTTTATCATGCCTTCCTCTCAACATATTGGTCTCAAGCCACACAAGACCGAGTAAAACATAGCATCATAATGATGAAACATTTCGAACAATCTGAATTTTCCAGTCTTATGAAATATTTTGAAGACATCTTGCATAAGAATCAGTATCTTTCAAACCCATACAGGCCCTCAGAACTCATCCGCATTTGCTTAATCAAATTGCCTAAACATTTACGACATATTATCTTAGCAGGACGTTGCAAAGACGACATTGAAGGTTTTCAGGGACTGTTACAAGAACTGGAAATTGACACTGACAATCGCGGAATGCGAAAAGAGGAGCACAACAATTAGAGGTCACATCCGTCGCAATTCCGCTATGAAAGAGATAATAACTGGACACGACAAGGCTATTCTCATAACACAAATCGTGAACAAAACAGACGCCACCCATATGACAACCACTGGCAGAGTAATAGTTACAGAGAAAGATCGCATTTCTGTAGTAATAAAAGTGACAGAGACAACCATAGAAATAGACAATATGGGAACCAAAACTATTATTATCACGGGAGACAGAATAACTTCAGACGCAACGGTCCACCGTTCAGTGATAATTCAGGGAGAAATTCTCCACCACTTAACCGACAAGAAAGAAACTACAGAAACTACCGACATGACGACAGACGATATAATCGTAACGACAGACTTGAATTGCATCAGAACTGGCAGCACTCAAACAGGGCAGGGCCCTCTCGACAAGGTGAATTTGTATAAGTTAGGTCACCTAATCCCAATAACGACGCGCGCCAACAAAGAGACAGACAGTGACTCGCACCGCAGGCAGCCATGTGCGCCGGCTGGCTCAGCGAAAAATAACATAGACGCTAACCTTGAGTAAAATTTTAGCATTCCTTACCGACGTATAGAACATGATAATTACTTTGAAGTTGAAACTCTGCGCACTAGAGAGGGTAAAGGATTGCACCACATTTTACATGTAAAACCGTTTATTGAGAGATAATCTGCTTTTAACTTTGTCTTTGCCACAAAACTTTTCACTTCTCATTTCTAGTATGCTTCGTCAGACTTAGAAACTGTTAACATGCAACAATGTTTGAAGTTAAATATCCAGTCAAGAACATAGGGAACTTATTTAGACAAGTAATTACATATGCATTGTTATAGTGAACAGAGGACACAGTGTTACTGTGTGTGAACATTCTTGCTTGTTAGTTGCACGATTACGTAACGACTATAAGGCTTACATACTTAAAACATGTACAGGTACTGCGAATGAGACTTTAATGCATTTTGGTTTACTTGAAAATACATTCTTTATTTGAAGTACTTTCTGTGGGATTAAATATGACTTAGCATTTGGTTTCTTTGACAGCTACACGATTATATCACGACGCTACTAATGTGTGACACAATTTACATTGTTGCTTTTGCGGTGTATCTGTTTTATATCTGCACAGTTTTTGTGAATTCTTCTGGAAAGGAAAACATGTTTTAGTAGTAACTTTTGTTGTGTAGCTACAATGAGACAGCCTGTTTTTGTAGCACAACAATACGTTGCAGTGTAGTACTTCTTGATACAGTACTGTACATAATAACTACGATATCTATACGCATAGCATTTCGCTTTTGTTTATTACGAGGTAAGTACATTGACTGCTACAGAACTTTGCTTATGGACGACGATAATTACGACACTTGGCACATTTTTTCCCTTAAGTAATGACTGAGATTGTCTTACAACAAGACGCACGGTTTAGCGCTACAGGACACATATTTGAGTGATTAATTTTGTACTTAAAACATTTATTTTGAAAGATTTTTGAACTACAAAGATACAAAGGTTTTCCGTGATACATTTCATTCCATTGCTGTAATTTGTAACACTTGATGGTATAATTACATTAATCCTCAGGGGGGTACATGCTTACTTTGTGTACCATGTGTTTGGCAAGCACAAGGAGCTCTAGTTAATATAGTATTTGCTTATACAACTTTACACATCGGTACCATATTTCGCTAACACACAAATTAAACAACTATCTGATCATTTAACTGGGAGAGACAAACATTTATTTTACTATATCAGTGACAGATGTTTACGTAACTACACAGTTGAATAACTTCACACTTGTGAAACTGTATTTTGTCTGTACTTTGTGAACTGTTAATATTTTTTCGGAACCATTGTGATACTATGAGAGCTTTGAATGATGTATTTGGTATGGGATCATGATTTTTAAAGTATGTTTAAGGTAGATGACGCTATTGAGATGAGCAGAGAATTTTTTTTTAGATTTTGATATTATTGCAGAAAGTTACGACGTTTTTGAGATTGACTGAGGTGTTATGATGTTATTTTTATGACGACAATGTGTATTATGCTGTTGAGGTATGTTTATGATCAATAATCTGATGCTATATGAGGAATTTGATTATGCTATGTATTTATTATGTTGAAATATTGAAGAAGTGTCGACGAATATTTATATGTGTAACAAGGTAAGGAATAATGAGTAGTGGTTAGGGACTCTGACTTGTGAAAAAGGATGTTGGAAAACAAGAATCGTACTTTAAGAGTTATGAAATGTGTTAATGCGTGAATGTACCACAATGTCGACGAAAATTTATTGGACACTGTTATATTTACAAGATTTTGTTTCTACACATTTGTAACGCAAATTCTCGACCTGTGAAATTTTTATATGATACTGTCACTGTAGCGGAAACTGCTGTCGTAAATATTTCGTTAAGAAAGGTAAGTGACCTTGACGTTATGCGTTTTGGGTCTGACAAAAGAAAGCCATTAGGTGGAAAAAAAAGAGGCCATTATCCTCGCTATTGACATTTCTTAGTCGAAAGCATTGCAAATATGACACGCTCAAACTCGAAAACATATGATTACACTGTGAAGCTCTTAATTTACGATATTTACTAAAATGCCTAATAAAATTATGAGAAACATTTTACATCTATTGTCTTTCTAGTTGAGAGATTGCTCATTTTATTTAATATCTGGTTTCCAGCTGTGTTGCAGCATTGGCTTTACAAAATAAAATTAAGTGCATTTGCTAATGTGAACACTTTCTGCCAACAGATCTATTAAATAATAATTTTTATGATCCATATTCTTCGAAAAAGGAGCACTTGGAATGGAAAGAACAATAAGAAGGGATTAATAACAGTAACTGCATACATTATTTTCTTTTCAACTACTTGGTAATTTTTTTGGTAGAGTAAGTTATCGTGATGCATCACTCCAGTGTTAATATGTGACATAGGTATTAAACATGGCCACTTTCACTGTAATATTTTTTCTGCTTGAGCTTTGTCATGTTTACATATTAGTTACTGCATTTGCTGCTGCTGTTTGCCAGGCATAGTGCTACTAAATTTCACTTTGTATTACTCTGTTAAGCCAGTTTTATTACTCATTTATTTTTCTTGTTGCTGCACATTGTCTCATATCAGTTGTAATGTTGCATTTGCTTGGTAATTTAGATTTACTGTAGCTTGCTTTGCCAATTTCCATTTTTTTTCATTGCTATTTGTGTTAACTGTTTTGTGCTGCTGCATTGCCTCGTTCCTTAGTTTAGCATCTGAGCTCAGTAGATTTAAGTTAGCTTAAGAGGGGGTATACTATATAAGAAACTATGGAGAATACGGAAAGAAAGCATTGTGAAGTTATATGAAAAAGATTTGGGCCAAAAGGAGTATTGTACAATGAGAAATAATTATTTTGAAAGAAATATGAATAGAATACAGAAAGGAGGTATAGATATGACTTTTTGGGAATAATGATGAATGAAGGGAGATCTCCAAGAAGTAAAGAAAGTTTTGTTTGCAAAATACTGCAGTAAAACAAACCCTGTCCTTTCCTTTTGTATTATTCCGCTATGTGTTTGTGTACCCTTGCGTATTTGTGTTCTTCCTGTCTTTATGTGTTTATCTGATACGATTTATGTTGTAGAATTTTTCTAACACTCAGCTACATTCACTATGATGAGGAATACTGTTATCCTCAAATATAATTTGCATTAATAATATGTTATTTACTTTGTAAAGATGTTTAGATATTATTAATTCTGTTCTGCTTTAATGCTCATGTGCGAAGTTGATGTTTCGAAAGTTATTCTGATCTTTTGTGTATGTACTCATGTCATAATTCCTGTAACACTGATGTATATGTTATTTCGATTCTTTTGTAAAGCCTGTACTACAAATGTTATCTGTATTGTTATGTTCTTTAATGATATATTTTGTACCTTTGTAATTGTATTCTTATGTTATAAAATTGTAAATGACACCAGTTCATCATATTATTAACTTGTAAGTTACATTTCACTGCACACGTTTCTGTTGGTCATAGTATATGGACAATATGTGAGACGTAGGGAATGTTAGTGTTTGTACGTGTGTTAATAATTCAGCAAGGGACTGGATAACAGCATTGCTGGTTCTAAGGACAATTCCAAAAACTTTGTGAGTGCACAAGTGGTGGTTATGGACTTGCTATATTATCTGCATGACTCTACAATGGTGATCGTGCACCTGCAAAGTCACAACAGATGGCTGCTGGCCATCTATACAAGGACTACAGTGGGTCTGCATCTTTGATGACCCACCAATACCGTAATCTCTACAAGGACTGAAGTGAGTCTGCACCTTCGATGGCCCACCAATACCATTTCTACAAGGATTGCAGTGGGTCTGCACCTCTGGTGGCCCACCAATACCATAATCTCTACTAGGACTACAGTGGGTCTGCTCTTTGAGGACCTACCTACCATTATTCTTCAAAACTTCGACTGACTCTGCTGTGGGTTTGCTCTGTTGTGGACCATTACCTTTCTGCATGTCAAGAGTCAGCACTACGTTTCTGTTGGGAGGACTACACTGCTTCTTCAAGACTGCATGGAAATCCAGTACTTCCATGTGCATTTTCTTTTACTGCTCAGACTTTGTGCATAAAATTGTAATTAATACTGTGATGAATGATCAGGACTGTCTTTATGGACTGTGAGAAAATTTTAGCTTTTGACCAACATTGTATCAATAAGTGTGTGCATTTCATTTCTTTGTTATCGTAATTATGAAAAATTTTTTCAAATCTGTATTGGCCACTGCCCAAAACAATTTGTAAAATCTTTTGTGGGGAGCATGGGGGCTATGTAAGTAGGCTGTCTAGGTTTTCTTATTGGTAACGCCACGTAGCGCTCTGTATGAAAATCACTGGCTGTGCTGTGTGCAATCTGTGGCTAGTTTGCATTGTTGTCTGCCATTGTAGTGTTGGGCTGTTGGCTGTTAACAGCGCGTAGCGTTGCACAGTTGGAAATGAGCCGCCAGCAGTGGTGGATGTGGGGAGAAAAATGGCGGAGTTTTGAAATTTGTAAAACTGGATGTCATGAACTACTATATATATTATTACTATTAAGGTAAATACATTGTTTGTTCTCTATCAAAATCTTTCATTTGCTAACTGTGCCTATCAGTAGTTAGTGCCTTCAGTAGTTTTAATCTTTTATTTAGCTGGCAGTAGCGGCGCTCGCTGTATTGCAGAGGTTCGAGTAACGAGGATTTTTAGTGAGGTAAGTGATTTGTGAAAGGTATAGGTTAATGTTAGTCAGGGCCATTCTTTTGTAGGGACTTTTGAAAGTCAGATTGCGTTGCGCTAAAAATATTGTGTGTCACTTTAGTGAATGTTTGAGTACGTTCAGTTTTGCTCAGCTGTTGGAAAAGCAAATAACGTAAGGGATTTACCAGCACAGTAATTCACTAATTTTTCTAAGGAGACGTTTCAAGAATGTTCCACAAAATTAAGAGAATCTGCTTGCTTCAACTTCCTAAGAGTTCTTTCAACTTTGAATTTCTCTTGATTTGCAAAATCATCCACTGTAATACCCAGAAATCTACTTCCTCCGACTATTACTGCGAAATCGAGGGAATCTATCACCGTTGACTTGTTTGGTTGTTTGGCCCGCTCCTGAGGACGAGACGAGGTTACAATTGAAAAGACACCAAAATATGTGTTCTGCCACAGAAAGGTTATCACAGTATACATTTATTATTACCATCTTGAATCAAATCCTACAGCAAGGATAATGAAAGAGCTTGGTAAGATAAATCGCTTGTACTGACAACCACAACATAGTAACTACGATATCTCTGCAGATGGTTTCCATGGAATAATTCATAAACTATCGCGTGGAACAATAGAAATGCCGGCCACTGGGACTTGAAGAACAAACGACCAGCTGATAAAATCAAGGAAGAAGTTGACTTCGCTTACCATCAACCACTCCACTCCCCCCCCCCCTTCCCCATCCGCCTCACAGGGACAGACAGACATACTGTAGTAGTATGTATGACAAATGAGGGAACTCAGAGAGAGCCACTGGGATGTAAAAAGCAATAGATAACATTCTGATTGAAGCTCATTCGTCATCCAGGGAATAGAGGTTCGCTTGTTATAAATTCTGTAACATATATAGTGAACGGTTTCAGATTGAACGAAATGTGGTTGAAGTGGGAATGCTCCACACGAAAAGATATTGTGGTGTACGTTCTGAATCGCATATCAAGAAATTTTGTGAATAGCCTCATGAAATCTGGGTAAGTGTCTCAGATAGATGTGTCATCTGCAGATGATTTATACGTTGACCATCGTCCTCTAATGAAGTGTTCGATTGTTATTAGTTACTTTTTGGAAGATTTTAATACTAACTTGTCGGATATCTGAGATACGTTGTGGATAATGGAATATTCTTGTGTGTTGTGATCGACTGATTGAGTCGTGAAAAAGAAGTGGTTGCGTCAGTCGTACGAGGCACACCGGTGCTGAGTTTATGACTTATTATTGCGAAGAAGTGTTTCATTGATTTTAAGAATACTGTGCTGATTTTTGACGTGAATTGCTGCAAATCGATGTAGTGATGCGTAGGATTATATACATGTAGTAGTGAATTTCCTGCGAAAGCTGAAATGAATCATAGAATTGAAGATGTTTGAAAACATGTCACCTAGATAACACTCAAGATTTTTAAGCGTTATAGACAGCGTAATCATGTGTGATTGGACCGTGGGAAAATCACTATGACTACAAGGCCTGAGTGTAAGAGAGTCTGTTGTAATCAAGAAACAGAATTCATTCACGAAGTGATGACGATAGAACTAAGGGATGCAAGCCTAGCCAGATCTTTTGAGATGTTGTCGAGAAAGGAGAGGAGAATACGAGGAGTATATTACAAGGAAAGAAAGGTCTTTCGATATCTTTCACCCAAGTGCTTCTTAGTATGATTATGTCACTGCGAATTTTGTTATTAAGCTTTTATTTTGCATTGTGTTTAATTGTGCCACTTGTTCAGAGTGTTCACAGATTCGATAGTATAAGGTGTATCAGGAGCTGATGAGCAAGACACAATAACGAATCCAGTCTTCTTCCACTTACATACCTTTGTGTAACTTTAAGCGTTGTTCAGTAGCAATAACTTGAATTCTTTTTGGTTGGTTTGCTGATCATGAGTCACCATGTGTGTACAGTGGCAGATATGCCAGCTGTTGATTCAGACCGTCCAAGTGGCATGCTGACTAACCTGTCAAGACGTTTCCTTCTGTGAAGACGGGTCAGAGGTACACGAATAGGAGGTCTCCGACAGTAAAGGCCATTCTGCCGAAGCCCTCTCTACATCGTTTGCCTCAATACAACGCTTCCAGTGGATGCTGTGGTCAGATGCCAGTTGACGTGCAGTACTAAGGCCAAATAACGATCTTCGCTTTCTGATGTCACAAATGATCGGCCCTGCCCTAGTCTTTGGGATACAATTTCGGTCACTATAACTGTCGCCACATCCAAGAAACGAGAGAACGATTCACATTAAGCCCTGCTTCCTTTCATCCTATCGCCCTCCACCGCAGAGAGTCTGGTAGGCGCCTTCTCTGTGCCAAACTGCACCGACTAGGACTGTGTACACACCAGTTGTGGACGAGGGACTACCTGGCCAAAAGTACCTCGTTTGATATGTGATCTGACATCTTCTTTGGCGTGGTTGTCCGTTGACCGGAATGCCACCTTCCGTGCAGAACACGATCGTACAGACATCTGGTAACAGTTTGTATGATTAAATCGTAAATTAGAGACAAAAGGGGGAAACAGCGGTTTGTTGCTTTAATTTTGGACACCAGTGTATAATTGAAAGTGTCGTTTGTGGTAGTAATTTAGTGCGAAAAGTATAAGGAAATGAAACATCAGTAGGAATCAGGTACAATCTGATGCTAGAGTAGGTGTGAAGTGTTGTGGTATTGTTTTATGTTTTTGATTAGTATTGAATTTTACTGGAATTACGGCACTGTTCTCAAAAGCTATAGCGACCCATCCCTCATCCCAAGTTAGCCGTCACCATACTCAGCAATGAAGTCTTCCATTCACGTAAAAATATGTTTTAGAAATATTGTGGAAAATTTCGCTTCGAGAAGTAACTTTTGAAAGTACAGCAGGACGCAACTGATGTCTAAAATCCTGAGAGACAGAGATGCGAGGCCACTCAGTTACGCTTCTAATAAACTTTATTGGTTGTTTAGTATGTAATGTAGACTTGTAGTATCATTCCGAGGAAAGATTTATATTATATGTAGACTAAGTATTTTTTATGTTGAGAGGCATTTCTCATGAGGATGGGATCATGATCCCAGTCCCGCAGGCATACCTCAGCAGCATATGGATGAGCAGAGCTACATGGGAGTCGCGCTGGCCTCGCTGGCGACCACCAGGTAGAGCAGCTTTTAATGGCACCCAGCTGATACCAGGAGCACTTTGCCGGTGACACCCTTTGCTCCTGCCTCTGTGGGCACTCCACACAAGCGATGTCCTCCCGAAAGGACGACATACACTGAGGTGACAATGTCTTGGAGTACCTCCTAAAATCATATCAGACATCCTTTTGCCTGGCGTTGTGCATCAACTCGATATGGCATGGACTCAACTAGTCGCTGACAGTCCCCGGCAGAAATACTGAGTCATGCTGCCTCTACAGCCGTCCATAGTAGCGAAAGTGTTGCTGGAGCAGGATTTTTGTGTACGAACTGGCCTACCTATAACGTCCCATAAATGTTTGATGGGATTCATGTCGGCCAATCCGCGTGGCTAAACCATTCGCTAGTTCTTCAGACCAATGGAGAACAATTACGTACCAGTGACATGGCTTGTTGTCATCCATAGAAATTCCAACGTTGTTTGGGAACATTACGTCTGTCAATGGTAACAGATGATTTACAAGTACCTGAACATCCACAGGAGCCTGTCGATTCCATGTAAACACCATTAGGAGACGCCACCATCTCGCAAAGTGCCATGTTGACAACTTGGGTCCACAGTTTCATGAAGTTTGCGCCACCCTCGAACCTTACCACCAGCTCTTATCAGCTGAAATCGAGACTCATCTGACCAGGCCCCGATTTTCCAGTTGACTAGGGTCTCGATACGGTCACGAGCTCAGCACAGGTGCTACAGGCGACGTGGTGAAGTTGGCAAAGACACTTATGTCGGTCATTTGCTGCCATAACCCACCCATTAACACCTAATTTCACTCCATTGTCATAACGGATATATTCGTCGTGCGTCCCACAATGATTTCTGCGATTATTTCACGCGGTGTTGCTTGTCAACACTGACATGTCTACGCTTGTACCACTGCTCTCGTTCGTTAAGTGGAGACCATCAGCCATTGCGTTGTGCGTAGTGAGAGATAATGCCTGAAATGAGGTATTCTCAGCATACTCTTAATGCTGCGTATCTCGGAATATAAAATTTCCTAACGATTTCCGAAATTGAATGTCCTACGCGTCTATCTCCAAACTCCATTCTGCGTTCTGTTAGTTCCCGTCATGAGACCATAAATACGTCGAAAACCTTTTCACATGAATCACCTAAGTGTAAACGACAGCTTCACCAAATAACTGCCTTTTTATGCTTTGTGTACGCGTTACCACGGCTATCTGTATACGTGCATATCGCTATCATATGACTTTTTTTGCCACAGTGTAGGACGCCATGCGCCAGGTGAGTGTCGATATACCCTTGTAACACCATAGCTTAGACACTACATACCTTTTGCTGATTAATTTTGCTTTCTGTTTTGTTCAACATCCCATCGTTGAGCTTCTGTAATTATTCTAGGATTAATTCGGTACTGTATAAAAATGTATTTTTTTTCTTTGTCAAAACTTTGATGTCCTGGTAAAAACATATGCAATGTATTGTCTTTATTAGTTAAACACTTTGCTTCACTTGGAGGGAAATAAAATTTATTATATATAACTGAAATTTTTTTCAAATAATTCTATGCTGAACTGTCAATATGTGCAAATGATATGTTTTGTTCAAAATGTCTTGTTGCTCTGTATTTGCTGATCCTCACTTACATTTATTAGTTCTTTATATGTATAAAAGGTGTTGTGGTTCCCCTCGGGAACGGAATGATGCAGCTCGCGCAAAATGTGGTTGGCATCAAGGAAGAGGTGGGAAAACGAGTTAGTCGGACACGAGCTACTGAACCGCCAACAGCTCATGTAACAACAGTGGATTGTGCTGGCGCCGAGAGAGGCTTTTTGTGCCGTTTTCCAATGTGCCAAAGCCTCGGATGGATTGATTAACAAACTAGCTCTGTTTTGGAAATGGTATCTATCATCGCCACTAAGAAATGACAGAGCTTTATCATTATCAACCGCTGATCCACCTGCCAGGACGTACTCGCCACCACAATGCGCAATCACTGCAACGGAAATAAGGATTTGTAGAATTGTAAAATGATGGATCAGTTTATGCGGATGTTTCATTTGTTTAATAAGATAAACCAATAACTATACTTTGGAATCTTACCTTGAATAACCCCCAGTCACATAACCCCTTAGGATCCTTTCCATGCTAAATATGCTTACCGAGTGTCCATGTTGTGAAAATATTAAAGCCCAGTTGTTAACTAAATAATGCCACTTCAATATAGTAAGAAGAAAGTAATTAAATTCAGAGTTAACGTGGCAAAAGTGTATGAGATAGTAAATGTATAAATATTATCGGTATCAACTAATTTTTTTAAGGGCGACTTGCTTCCATTAGCTATCCCTGTAAGGATTTCTCCAATGTATTCTACCGACGGAGCAGAGTATGTGGTCAAAAGGCAGGTATGGTGGTGTCCGCTCACAATTTGTTGGAATTATTGGCGAATTTATCTACTAATATCTTTCTTTCACTACTGTAATGAATGTCTAATTTTTTAGTGTGTGCACAAGAGCAACCATGCCCCATATTTCGGGCTGTCCTTTGCTGATAGAATAATATCGATAATTCTATGGATATCATCATATCAGCAAAGGATGGCCAGAAAGATCGGACATGGTTGATCCTGTGTACACACTAAAAACCCTGACATTCATTACAGTAGTGAAAGAAAGATACTAGAAGATAAATTCACCAATAATTCTGACAAAATGTGAGCGGACACCTCCATACCTGCCTTTTGACCATATACTCTGCTCAATCGGTAGAATACATTGGAGAAATCCTAACAGGGATGGCTAATGGAAACAAATCACCCTTCAAAAAATTAGTTGATACCGATAATATTTACACATGCGAAATCCCTTGATAACTGAACTTAGTCACCGCGCACATTAGCTACATTACACAATGAAATGAACAACTGGATTCCCAAGCAAATTTAAGAAATTAACCACCATAAAGAACCATAATTTTCAGGTGACTGTTGCTTGTTAAATAATTGCTTAAATCGAGGAGGGTAAAACTCGTGTTAATGAACATCTTTTGTCGTGGAATATGGTTCGCTATTCTAATGGGCCAAGATCTTTCATCACTCCTTTCCACCTCCTGCGATATGTGACCAGAATATCTGTCCTGTTTGAGAAATGTCTTTTTAAATCATCAGCTTAATTCATTCCCTGATCGGTCGTACCTAAGACGATTAGTCGAATTCCGTTACGTGTTTTACAATCGTTGGCTTCAATCTCATTGTATTCTCTTGACAATTACAGACGCAACTGCAGTCAGTATAATTTATCAATAAAGGGACACTGTTTGCTCCTGATAAGGAGCACAATAACTCTACAAATTCCATCTAATATTACGAATAGTTTACCCTGTATTTGGAATAGTGTCGAAGTTTAGAATAAGGTTAAATCTAATAAAAAAGTAACGTGCATCTTTTACTGGGGTGTGTTGTTTGGCTGCTTTGACGTCAGAGACCTACGAGCTCCATTGTCTCGTTGTGGAGAAATTTTGTGATAATATATTGCCTTTGGCGTGATGATAAAACTGTTACCCAACACAAATAACTTAGCTACTTCTTATGTTCCGACATCTGAGTGCGATATTACTCAGTAAATCTCCGTCAAAAAACTATGAACATTTGCTAGTTTAACTCACATACCTGTATGAAGTTTAATTTTCCTGTTGATATACTCATTTCTACTGGTAATGTGTTGAAAAGTGAACTCGCATCAATTCTGAACAAAAGACACAAGCATTTTTAATAGTTTCGTAAGTACAAACCACTCTAATTGCTTCTATTACTAATCGTTTATTGGTCTTAATTGCGTTGTAACAAGAAGCAATGAAAATATTTACTACTTTCCGATTATCATATGAACAATGGCAGACACAGGTCAAACATGAATTATTGTAAAGTTTCTGTCACGTAAATATACACGGAGAATAAAATCAGACACATTTCTTTGTGTGGTAGAGTAGCGGAAAGGTATTACAACTACAATCGAAACGTTGTGTACAGCTATTAATCACTCTTGAATTTAAGATTTGCCTTTTGCAAGTGTCGACGATTCGACGATTAGTCCTTACAACCCGTTTTTCAGATGCGCCGAAAACTAAGTCCTGTGCATTTAAAAATTAAATACGACCATAAAATTCCTTTCTTATCAAAAATTGACGTGAGATATTTTATATATGGCATTGTGTACGGATTCCTAAATGATTTAACGATAACCTCATCAAACTTCTCTGGATCGTGGAATGCTTTTACATATTCTTTGGCATGTTTCTCGGAAGTGAGGAAAAATCCACTACCGCTGCTGAAATAAACGCCGATGGCTAAGCAGTAGTCCATGTCCTTCTTGAGCTCCTCGAAGGAGTAGGCCTCTGCCTGCTGTTCCAGTCCCAGACGCCGCAGCAGGCCCACCAGCGTGCTGTGGTACTCGCGCAGCAGGTCCTCCATGTGGTGCCGGTGGACGTCTTCGCTGGCGCTCGAGTACAGGAAGTACAGCAGGTCCGAGGCCGGGCTGGTTGCTGATACACCCTGCAAGGCCACCAAGGAGCCATTTATTAGAAAACTTTCTCTAGATTACGTCCGTTCTCACAGGTAGAAAGGGCATAACCTTTTTTCAAATCTTATTATTGTCTTGGAACTGGGATTCATCTTAGTCTTTGGTAAATAGTTAATGTCAAATGGTGAAAGCTGAGTTGAGATGAAGAGCTTCTAATCTAGAAGTAATTACATTGAACTGGAGGTAATTACATTGAACTGTATAGAAGGTTTTATCCAGGGATCTGCCCAGTCAGACAGTCAAACGTACCAATGGAATGTGAAGTACCCACAGTGATTTCTCACTAAATCTCAAAACTATTTATCCAAGCACGGCGAAATTGACTTCATCTACGTCCCACTTCCTCTACTCACATCCTGGGTTCACCCTTGGGTGTAAATTAAATTTTCTGTTGGATTAGAAACATGTATCATTCCATTCCCATATAGTGAGCTTATCAACTTAATTAACTAGGTAGCGTGCAGTCGCACCAGGAAATTAAAATAAATTATCCATACAGCAACTCAAAATGTTAGCTTCAGAGAAGTAGAACAAAAACAAACGCTGACTCTAGATGCTGTGCCTCTGTCACGATCCTAACTACACTACTGGCCATTAAAATTGCTACACCGAGAACAAATGCAGATGATAAAAAGGTACTGATTGGATACATATATTATACTAGAACTTACATATGATTCCATTTTCACGCAATTTGGTTGCATATATCCCGAGAAATCAGTACCCATAACAACCACCTCTGGCCGTAATAACGGCCTTGGTACGCCTAGGCATTGAGTCAAACAGAGCTTGGATGGCATGTACAGATACAGCTGCTCATGGAGCTTCAACAGGATACCACAGTTCATCAAGAGTAGTGACGAGCCAGTTGCTCGGCTACCGTTGACCAGACATTTTCAATTGGCGAGCGATCTGGAGAACGTGCTGGCCATGGCAGCAGTCGAACATTTTCTGTATCCAGAAAGGCCCGTACAGGACCTGCAACATGCGGTCGTGCATTATCCTGCTGAAATGTAGGGTTTCGCAGGGATCGAATGAAGGGTAGAGCCATGGTTCGTAACACATCTAAAATGTAACGTCTACTGTTCAAAGTGCCGTCAATGCGAACAAGAGGTGATCGAGACGTGTAACCAATAGCACCCCATACCATCACGCCGGGTAATACGCCGGTAAGGCGATGACGAATACACGCTTCCAATGTGCGTTCACAGCGATGTCGCCAAACACGGATGCGACCATCATGATGCTGTAAACGGAACCTGGATTCTTCCGAAAAAATGACGTTTTGCCATTCGTGCACCAAGGTTCGTCGTTGAGTACACCATCGCAGGCGCTCCTGTCAGTGACGCAGCGTCAAGGGTAACCGCAGCCATGGTATCCGAGCTGATAGTGCAGGCTGCTGCAAACGTCGTCGAACTGTTCGTGCAAATGATTGTTGTCTTGCAAACGTCCCAATCTGTTGACTCAGGGATCGAGACGTGGCTGCGCGATCCGTTACAGTCATGCGGATAAGATGCCTGTCATCTCCACTGCTAGTGATACAAGGCCGTTGGGATCCAGCACGGCGTTCCGTATTACCCTCCTGAAGCCACCAATTCCAGAGTGAAAGTCTGCAGCACTGTGCAACTCTGCTCGTATGTTAACACCCAAGGCACTCAGGCAGAACATCATCAGATCCCAGACGAGTAGGATAGAGAGTTCTGAGGCTCCGATAGTAAACAGGGCTTAGTACTCAAAGTCTCATAGCACGAGTTCTAATACTTTGACCCATGTCATAGTTATTTCACGGCACGTTTGAATTCCTACCTCAGTCAGCAGCATGGGCCAGAGCAGGTCAGGTTCTCTAGTCGCACCAGAGGAAACACGTATCAGCGAGTTGGCAGATGCAGCGCCACGCTGACGTTTGCTGTGACACTGCAGGAGAGCTATGGGCAGTCTGAAGTACGAAAATGGAATGGCATTTTGGACTGGGAGCTTGCTCCAAGTCACAGTGCGGAGCGGCTGACAAGACTTGATTTGGCGCTCGGTTTCTGACTGCACACCGGCCAAGCTTGTATTCACATAGGCATGCTTGGCATATAGAGCTGTCAATGTGACGTGAGACGCCTGAATGGGATGGAATGACCCACATTTTCTGGCAGTCAGTGCCAGGTCACCGTGGACAGTGGCAGACTCGTCTGCAGTGCATCACTGGGACCAGGCATTGGCACGACAACCGAGCTTCTTTGATGCCAGCTGCGTCTGCCCAGGAAGTGACTGTATCGGTTTAGTTACTTGTGACAGGGTACGGTCGCCCACTAATGAGGTGCTGGAACTGAGTTGTAATCTGCCAGTGAAAGTGAATACATGCAGGAGGAAGCTCAACAGTGCTACCTGGAGTCAGACAGCGTCGTAGCGGGAAGTCAGGCCATAGACAGTGGGTTCGGCCTACGGGTAATACAGAGCATCGCTAGGCGGGCCATCTGTCTGTGCATATGTCCAGAGAACATGGCATCCTGGAGCCAGGAAGCGTTTGCAGGAGAAAGCTTTCCATAATGACGATTTGCAGACTATGTGTAAGAGTGATTGTGCGATTTTGATGTGATGGCCTGTGGTAACATGTTGTCTTGTCATGGATTTCAGTTTATGAAACACGATGGGGCCACTATTGGACGCTTAATTTGAAACGCAGTACCTTGTACTGCATTTTGGTGAAACACGGAGAGGTCGTGGGGAGCCTCAATATTGTAAAGTTGTAAATTACTTGAGGAGTAGTGATTCAAGTTCCCTTTCTATGTGTACCGATAACTGCTGTACGTTTGGTTACTGCCTCACTCTAGACCGTGTGTGCTCTCTGTGTTGTCTGTCTATGTTTGCTTCAGGTGTTAGTCATAGTGGTGTTTCCTTGTGCTACCTTGTTGACTGGTGCCCGTTTTATTAAGCTAATGTCAGTTGTGCAAAGTATTTCAATTGGATAATTATATTTCACGGTTGCATATTAATTCTGATATGTTAGGTTGGAAGTCATTGGGAAAACAGAGTGCGAGTTATTGGTTTTTGTCTTACGTGTATGCTGTGTTATATGGTTCAGACTGTTAATAACTTCAAATTACATTTGTTAAGAGCCCATGCTTGGATAGATCCCAGCCAAATTCCAGTCTAACCTAAATCCGACCCTACATTTCCAAAAGAGATTTCTGTTCAAGGTCTACAAACGTTCATGAGTCCTTTCTCATGTTTCCCAAAAACACTAGACCCTCACGACTGGAAAAGAAGCTAACAGTAGGGCGTTTCAGATTGTAAGGTAATAATGCTTGCATATACTTATCACATAACCACACACTTTTATGAAATGAAAAATATTTAAAAATTTATATAGATAAGCGAATTGTCAAATTAACAGAGAACTCAGCCTTAGTTATATGTAAAAGTTCGATAAGAAAAGCGCCGGTAGGAAGTGAAAACTGTTACAAAGAATACTGAACTCATGGTCAAATTATGATAAGTCCCGTGTTGAAATCGATGAAAGGCGTAGTATGCGATGCAGGGACGTCAAACCGCAGGAAAAGACGACAAGGTAGTGTCGCAATGCAGAGGGAGAGCGTTCTCAGATGGCGAGAGTGCTGGAATGGTTCAAATGGCTCTGACCACTATGGGACTTAACTTCTAAGGTCATCAGTCCCCTAGAACTTAGAACTACTTAAACCTAACTAACTTAAGGACATCACACACATCCATGCCCGAGACAGGATTGGAACCTGCGACCGTAGCGGTCGCGCGGTTCCAGACTGAAGCGCCTAGAACCGCTCGGCTACCCCGGCCGGCGACTGTACCAAAACAGTTAGTGCCAAAAGAAACTGGAAATAATGTCTTATATATCAAAATACATATCTCCATCAAGAAAAGATCGACGTAATCTAATGGCGCTCATCATAATTGTGGTGTCACCGCCAGACACCACAATTGCTAGGTGGTAGCCTTTAAATCGGCCGCGGTCCGTTAGTATACGTCGGACCCGCGTGTCGCCACTGTCAATGATAGCAGACCGAGCGCCGCCACACGGCAGGTCTAGAGAGACTTCCTAGCACTCGCCCCAGTTGTACAGCTGACTTAGCTAGCGAGGGATCACTGACAAATACGCTCTCATTTGCCGAGACGATAGTTAGCATAGCCTTCAGCTACGTCATTGGCTACGACCTAGCAAGGCGCCATTACCAGTTACTAATAATTGTTATACATGTACCATCAAGAGCGATGTTCACCAATTATGGATTAAAGTTAAGTATTCCAGCAGCTACGTACTTTTCTTGATCTCAACTCCTTTAACTGTTCCAGACCTCACGCCAGCCTACGTGAGTTTAAACGCGTGCATTTCGGCCTCCTCTAGCAACACGGTGTTGGCTCTTCTGCCAACACATCAATAATCATCTTTAAGGTTACGTGTGGCAGATGACATGCATGTGTAGGAGAATATTTCTTCAAAGTAGAAGATACATCAGGACAATGTTTGAAAATAAGGAGTAGGGAATTTCTATCAGTTTACATGCTCTCACTAGCATTTAATTTTAGTCAGACTGGAGTGCGAGTCTACTTCAGCTTCACACCGTGCTGGTCTGACTGGTCTTATTACGCCAGAAGATCCGTTCTGAGCGGGAAGTACTGAGTAATAAAGTCATGCAATGAAATTTAATTAATGTGATTTGATGTAAGGGACCCTAAACACCTTTTCCTTAGTGATTCTTATTGCAGTTTCTCTTTCTTCTTTCTGTGGGACGAGATTTACTGACTATGGAAGTAGAATCGCAGAATATTATAGATCCAGTATTTATATCACAAACAACATATTAAAAATTCCAACGACCTAACATTCTTTATTTACAGTCTCACTGCCTTTGCCACATAGTATCTCTGGATTTTCGGAAGGCTTTTGACACTGTACCACACAAGCGACTCCTAGTGAAATTGAGTGCTTACGGAATATCGTCCCAGTTATGTGACTTGATCTATGATTTCCTGTCAGAGAGGCCACAGTTCATAGTAACTGACGGAAATTCATCGAGTAAAACAGAAGCGATTTCTGGCGTTCCCCTAGGTAGTGTTACAGGCCCTTTGCTGTTCCTTATCTATATAAACGATTTGGGAGACAATCTGAGCAGCCGTCTTCGGTTGTTTGCAGATGACGCTGTCGTTTATCGACTAATAAAGTCATCAGAAGATCAAAACAAACTTCAAAACGATTTAGAAGAAATATCGGAATGGTGCGAAAAGTGGTAGTTGACCCTAAATAACGAAATGTGTGAGGTCATCCACACGTGTGTTGAAAAGAACTCGTTAAACTTCGGTTGCACGATAAATCAGTCTAATCTAAAAGCCGTAAATTCAACTAAATACCTAGGTATTACAATTGCGAACAACTTAAATTGGAAGGAACACATAAAAATGTTGTGGGGAAGGCTAACCAAAGACTGCGTTTTGTTGGCAGAACACTTAGAAAATGTAACAGACCTACTAAGGAGACTGCCTACACTACGCTTGTCCGTCCTCTTTTAGAATACTGCTGCGCAGTGTGGGGTCTTTACCAGATGCGACTGACGAAGTACATCGAAAAAGTTCAAAGAAAGGCAGCGCGTTTTGTATTATCGCGAAATATGGGATAGAGTGTCTACATCTACATCTACATCTATACTCCGCGAGCCACCTTACGGTGTGTGGCGGAGGGTACTTATTGTACCACTATGTGATCCCCCCTTCCCTGTTCCATTCACGAATTGTGCGTGGAAAGAACGACTGCTTGTAAGTCTCCGTATTTGCTCTAATTTCTCGGATCTTTTCGTTGTGATCATTACGCGAGATATATGTGGGCGGTAGTAATATGTTGCCCATCTCTTCCCGGAATGTGCTCTCTCGTAATTTCGATAATAAACCTCTCCGTATTGCGTAACGCCTTTCTTGAAGTGTCCGCCACTGGAGCTTGTTCAGCATCTCCGTAACGCTCTCGCGCTGACTAACTGTCCCCATGACGAATCGCGCTGCTTTTCGCTGGATCATGTCTATCTCTTCTATTAATCCAACCTGGTAAGGGTCCCATACTGATGAGCAATACTCAAGAATCGGACGAACAAGCGTTTTGTAAGCTACTTCTTTCGTCGATGAGTCACATTTTCTTAGAATTCTTCCTATGAATCTCAACCTGGCGCCTGCTTTTCCCACTATTTGTTTTATGTGATCATTCCACTTCAGATCGCTCCGGATAGTAACTCCTAAGTATTTTACGGTCGTTACCGCTTCCAATGATTTACCACCTATGGCATAATCGTACTGGAATGGATTTCTGCCCCTATGTATGCGCATTATATTACATTTATCTACGTTTAGGGAAAGCTGCCAGCTGTCGCACCATGCATTAATCCTCTGCAGGTCCTCCTGGAGTGCGTACGAGTCTTCTGATGTTGCTACTTTCTTGTAGACAACCGTGTCATCTGCAAATAGCCTCACGGAGCTACCGATGTTGTCAACTAAGTCATTTATGTATATTGTAAACAATAAAGGTCCTATCACGCTTCCCTGCGGTACTCCCGAAATTACCTCTACATCTGCAGATTTTGAACCGTTAAGAATGACATGTTGTGTTCTTTCTTCTAGGAGTGTCACAGAAATAATACAAGATTTTGGCTGGACATCATTAAAAGAAAGGCGTTTTTCGTTGCGACGGAATCTTCTCACGAATTTCCAATCAGCAACTTTCTCCTCCGAATGCGAAAATATTTTGTTGACACCGACCCACATAGAGAGGAACGATCACCACGATAAAATAAGGGAAATCAGAGTTCGTACGGAAAGATGTAGGTGTTCATTCTTTCGGCACCCTATACGAGCTTGAAATAATAGAGAATTATGAAGGTGGTTCGATGAACCCTCCGCAAGGCACTTAAATGTGATTTGTAGAGTACCCATGTAGATGTAGATTGGTGACTGTAACTACTTGCTGGCCACGTTTGAAGATAGGCGAGGTATTAATTTGGTTATGACCTTTTAATATCATGATGTGGAATGATAAAAAAAAAGAAATTATCGTATGGAATTTATTGGGTGGAATATCCCCTTCATGGTTCGGCCGTCGTATTGCAAGTCTTTTTAGTTGACGCCACTTCTGCGACTTGCGTGTCAATGATGGTGAAGGACACACAACACCCAGTCCCCTGTCGGGAATCGAACCCCACCCCCCCTCCCCCCTTGCGTGGGAGGCGGTAACGCTACCGCTGCGCTGCGGAGGCGGACATTGAGGATTCATGAAGTCGTATGATAGGTACACAGTGGCTGCAAGTCGTGAATGAGATAGCAAATGAAGATAAATATCCTGCTGGGCCGAAACTCTCATTACAAAAGTCATCGCTTTCTACCTCAATGAAGTAGTTTTTCTGCATATTATTCCCTGTCACGGTGGTGCTACAATGTAATGCTATTTCGATGGTCGCCGTCGAACCGAAGTAACTCGAGGGGCCCCTTCGTCATTGCTGGTCAGGAATGCGTCTCCAAATCGGGTGTCTGTTTTGAACGCCATAATGCGAATCTAAATCTTTACTACTCCAAGGCTGGAGTCCAAATCTTCTCTTGCGGAAACACAAGCAAGAATCCTCTTCTATCCGGCAGGAGTAAGAATGTCTGACAACAGCACTCCCCCATGCCTGCCGATAGTTTTTCGAGCGCCTGAGGTTTCCCATTTTGGTGCCAACATTGATCAATGGCATATTTTGTAATGTTTTTCATACTACCTCCAGTGGCTCCGTAAAAACTCTTCTCCCCATCGATTTCTTCTCACCATCGTGATACTTCTAACGTGAAAAAAAGGGATAAATATGATCTACTCTCTCAGCGTCGGTTTGAAGGGCCAATAACCACACAAAAATGTGACAGTTCCGTATTGCTTTTTGTACGAATCCTAAAGATATTATGTGTGATCTAAGCCTTCACTTCAGTATGCCCAGGAGAGTGTTTCTCTGAATTTCCTACACCACCGACGAGTTTCTATAACCATCCTCGGACGCGTCATAGTCTCCACAGGTTTTAGCTTTACAACTTCGACTTGTCTTATTGTTCTAGGCCTGGGCTCTCTATGACCCACTATCAGTCAACCCTCTCGCACAGATCCCGTTTCTCCCCTATCTCCCTACCGCGTGTAGTAACGGGGTACTTTTTGCTTACAAAAAACGAGGTAGAAGATTTTGCTTTTTTTCTTGTGCATATAGTTGAGAGTATGTCGATTCCTAGTTTTCGTCCTTCAGTATCCCCGAGACAACTTTTCGTGACAAAAAAAAAAAGAAATTTTGGCACTTTTTTCAGGTTTCCACCTATTACTCGTAAATTATGCGCCCTACTGAAAATGTTACCGATCCCAAAATGAAAGAATATTAAATTTAGCGTCAAAATCGGTGCAGCAAGTTGGCCGCAATCGGTTGTCAAAGTTCGTACATTTTTACCAACTCGGCTAAAAAGTCAGCTCCAGTTTTCACTACTCCAAATGAAAAAGTACAAGTTATCAGAGTCGTAGCGCATGAAATTTCATGTTACGACAGCATCCAATTTTTCAGTTTTAGGTACTTCGACTTCAGTAATAAACTGGTGATCCCTTGATGTCTCAGAACGTTTCCTATCAACCGACCCCTAATTTTAGTCAATTTCTGCCACAAAGTCTTTGTCCTCCAATTCAGTGCAATACCTCCTCAATAATTTTGTGATCTTCCCATCTAATCTTCAACATTCTTCTGTAGCACCAAATCTGAAAAGCTTTTGTTCTCGTCTCGTCTAAACTGTTCATCATCCCCGCTTCACTTCCATGCAAGGCTACATTCCAGACAAATACCTTCAGAAAATACTACGTAAAACTTAAATCTATATTCGGTGTTACAAATTTCTCTTCTGTAGAAACGCTTTTCTTGCCATTGTCGGTCTACATTTTATATCCTCTCTGCTCCGGCCATCATCAGTCATTTTGCTGCCAAAATAGCAGAACTCACCTACTACGGTGTCTCTCTTCCTAAACTAATTCCCTCAGCATCACATCATTTAATTCGACTATGTTTCATTATTCTTGCTTTGCTTTTGCTGATGTTCATGTCATATCCTCCTTTGAAGGAACTGTTCACTCTGTTCAATTGGTCTTACAAGTCCTTTGTAGACTCTGATACAAATACAGTACCATTGGCAAACCATGGAGTTTTTATTTCTTCTCCCTAAACTTTAATACCTACTCCAGATTTTTCTTTGGTTTACTTCATTGCTTGCTCAACGTACAGATTGAATAACATCATAAATAGGCTACAACCCCGTCTCGCTCACTTCGCAACCATGTCTCCCTTTCATATCCCTCAAGTTTTATAATTGCTTTCCGATTTCTGCGCAAGTCGTAAATAGTTTTTGCTCCCTGTATTTTAATCCCGCTACCTTCAGAATTTCAAACAGTCGTATTGCCACTGATGATGATGACGGTGCTCCAGAAGTTTGACGTATGAGACAATTTTAGTTTGGTCGTATTTCATTGGAAATAAAATGTTCGGCGATAGCGCAATTATTGGCTTGGAGGAGGTAGGTATGCCACTGATCTTCTACCATGCCTTCCCGTACTGTGCATGTCGTTTGCTCTATGCAAGATTTGCGCATTTTCACGGAATTCTGTAAACGCCTGCCTTGCCCAACTCTAAGTCGTCTTTAACAGATCCCAACAGCGCCGATATTTTTGAAGTAGGACGAAAAACTGTTTTAACTTTATGTCTTCTTAACATTCTCCCTATTTTAGCCGAAATATTTCCAGTTTATGGTAAATAAGCAGTCCTTTTGATGGCCTAATGCTCATGTTAGCCTTAGCGTTTGTGCGCATGTAGCGCTCTCTATACTTTCTGGAACGAATACATATTGTTCTGTAAAACAGTTTGCAAGTGGTCCAGTTTCGTTTGAAGACTACTGGCCGCCATAGAAGGTATGAGCTCTGCAGATTAAGGTCTTTAGAACGCTTATCGTTTGTGCCGGATAATGGCAACTTTGTAGCTTGTACATACATGTCTGTGTGAGCAGGCTTTCGAAACACCGAATGTCATCGCTCTTACGTCGCACCAAGACTTCTAAGCATGGCAAGATGATTCAAATGGTTCAAATGGCTCTAAGCACTATGGGACTTAATATCTGAGGTCATCAGTCCCCTAGACTTAGAACTACGTAAACATAGGTGACTTAAGGACATCACATACGTCCAAGCCCGAGGCAGGTTTTTAACCTGCGACCTTAGCGGTCGCGCAGTTCCAGACTAAAGCGCCTAGAACCGCTCGGCCACAGCGGCCAGTGCTGTTTTGGCACTTATATCTCATTATAAGTGAAAAATCTATTATTTTATTTTTATGCTCTGTGGTCCAAAATTTTCGCAAAGCAAATTCATTTATGTCCACAATTCTATTTTTCAAATTTTCTGAAAATGCTCAGAAGATGCCATCTGAACAGTATAGGTATGACCATTTTGGCCCACTTTGTTTATATTTGTGACATCACGTGTAATTTTACACACGCTAGATGGGCAAGACACAAGATATGAGTATATTTCATTGCGACCATATCGTGGATTAACTAGAAGTGGAAAACCTCTTCTGCAAGTTTGTCTGCGTGGCCACCCTCGGTAGCAATCACAGAAATCTTTATTTTGTAAATGAAACAGCCTTTTCTTTCTGTACTGTAATTTGTTTCTCCCAGGCGCGTTTCGCCTTTTTTTACTCTAAGGCACCTTCAATGTGATCTAGAAAGATCTAATAGAGCGCCATAAATATAAATGTAAACATTATGAACAGTGTGAAGAAAACGTTCGGAATATAAAAGTGCACTTATGTTCCGGAAATGAAGTGGTAGGGTGACTCCAGACCACAGAAGAGGAAATTCAGATGCCAACAAAGGCGACGTGAACTGTTTGATAATCCAAAAATAATATGTATCAAAACATAACTGTATCGTTCTAGAACCCCCTGAAGATGCCTTACGGTAAAAAAGGCGAAACACGTCTGGGAGAAATAAATTACAGTGCAACAAGAAATTTATAAAACAATTACTGGGATTTTCAGCAACCACTGTATCAAGAACGTACCTCTCGAAGCAACCCGCACTCCTCTTACGTCAACTGCTGAGGACAGGAATGGCTGGCAAATATAGCGGAGAGAGGCTATAGAGCACGAATGTATCGCCATTTTAGTGATGTAGGAAAACATACACTATGTGATCAAAAGTATCCGGACACCCTCAAAAACATACGTTTCTCATATTAGGTGCATTGTGTTGCCACCGATTGGCAGGTACTCCACATCAGCGACCTCAACTGTCATTAGACATCGTGAGAGAGCAGAACGGGCGGCGCTCCGCGGAACTCACGGACTTCGAACGTGGTCAGGTGATTGGGTGTCACTTGTGTCACACGTCTGTATGCGAGATTTCCACACTCCTAAACATCACTAGGTCCACTGTTTTCGATGTTATACGAAGAGGAAACGTGGACACGTACAGCACAAAAGAGTATAGGCCGACCTCGTCTGTTGACTAACAGAGACCTCCGACTGTTGAAGAGTGTCGTAATGTGTAATAGGCACACATCTATCTTGACCATCGCACAGGAATTCCAAACTGCATCAGGATCTACTGCAAGGACTGTGACAGTTAGCCGGGATGCGAGAAAACTTGGATTTCATGGTTGATGCCCGGTGAACATCATTTGCCAGCGTGTGTAGTGCCAACAGTAAAATGTCGGAGGCGGTGGTGTTATGGTGTGGTCGTATTTTTCATGGAGGGGACTTGCACCTCTTGTTTTGCGTGACACTATCACAGTACAGGTCTACATTGATGTTTTGAGCACCTTTGGTTCAAAAATGGTTCAAATGGCTCTGAGCACTATGGGACTCAACTGCTGAGGTCATTAGTCCCCTAGAACTTAGAACTAGTTAAACCTAACTAACCTAAGGACATCACAAACATCCATGCCCGAGGCCGGATTCGAACCTGCGACCGTAGCGGTCTTGCGGTTCCAGACTGCAGCGCCTTTAAGCGCACGGCCACTTCGGCCGGCCAGCACCTTTTTGTTTCCCACTGTTGAAGAGCAATTCGGTGATGGCGATTGCATCTTTCAACACGATCGAGCACCTGTTCATAATGCACAACCTGTGGCGTAGTAGTTACACGACAATAACATCCCTGTAATGGACTGGCCCGCACAGAGTCCTGACCTGAATCCCATAGAACACATTTGGGACGTTTTGGGAATGCCGACTTCGTGCCAAGTCTCACCGACCGACATCGACACCTCTCCTCAGTGCAACACTCCGTGAAGAATGGGCTGCCATTCCCCAAGAAACCTTCCAGCACCTGATGGAACGTATTCCTGCGAGAGTGGAAGCTGTCATCAAGGCTAAGGGTGAACAAAAACCATACTGAATTCCAGCATTGTCGATGGAGGGCGCCACGAACTTGTAAGTCATTTTCCGCCAGGTGTCCGGATACTTTTGATCACATAGTGCAGGTAGCCACGTCACTTGGGATACTGGACAAACTCCGTGACGTCCAAATAAGAAACGAACGTTCCTTACACTGGTCTCACTCAAATTATCTGAAACCACGTACTAGCTACGGGGCAAGTAGGTTACAGCAAGCACCTACACAGCTGATATGCTGGGGAGCACGAACGCCGCTGTAGAACGGTCAAAAGTGGAAAATAGGCATTATTGTGACGAGAAGAAGCTACTGGCAATAGCTATGGGTTCTTTGGTTGTTCTGGTGGAAGGCTTATCAAACCGGAACACATGAAATACTAGTTCACTTCATTAAATAAATGAATAAAAGGTTTACTTAACTTTGACGCAGTTCTTTGCCACAGGATTACGGGATATTTTAGAACTATTATTGACTGTGAAAGTATCACTCGATGAATTAAGTAACGTACTGTTCTCCTGAGGTTCAATGTTCAATATTAGCTAAAGAACTAGCTCATTAGAAAGTTTAACAAATCGCTCCTTCAGATGAGGTCACGAAAAGGGCAGAACTCTTGCATACCTGATACTATACTGATCTCAGCACGAGTACACTGAACGTCCGCAGCTCGTGGTCTAGTGGCTAACGTTGCTGCCTCTGGATCATGGGGTGCTGGGTTCGATTCCCGGCCGGGTTGGGGATTTTCTCTACCTGGGGACTGGGTGTTTGTGTTGTCATCATCATCATCATCATTAGTGACAATGGCTCGAGTGGACTGTGTAAAGTATTGGACTGTGTAACAATTGGGAATCTGTACCGGCACTGATGATCGCGCAGTTAAACGCCCCATAAACCAAAAATCATCATCAACAACACTGAAAAGGAAGGAGCTTCTCTGCAGTGCCTCACACTAGTTATTTCAGATTGCAGCGAGCCCTCGCTAATGCTTTTATTAGGCGTGATATATGTTGGCACCAGCCTATAAGAGTGTTTCTGTGGAAGTCACATGAGGCATTGAGGAAAAACGTACCGCCTCCAAACAGGGCACCATTCACTCAGATAGTGAAGGTAATAATGTGTGGTGTACGTTTACGTTGAGTGAAGTTTGTCTTGTTAGTCCCGGCGAAGTTTCTCTACAAGCGAACTATATGGGATCCCACTCACATCACTCAGGTACAGCCAGGAGTTCCCACCGTCTAGCTGGAACTACGGTGTTTTGTAAGCGTCATCAGGGCGAAAGAAAGTGTGAAAAGACTATGTCTGTAATTCAATTGCTCAACAGTGTCGTTGGTAGCCAATTCATTACTGTACAGTAAATGGGAATCTCTTGCAGATTACACCTTGCTACATGCCTCCGTCCGAGCTGTAATTATCGGTGGTAGTTTATTATTACCCTTTTACACTCGCTATCGAAGAGTAATCGGGAGTTTCTCAATAATTAAGAAACCGAAAGTTACTAAAATTTTGCGATTTATGAAGAGATAGTTTTCATTTTTCGTAGCGGGTTGATATTCTCTCGTGCTATGACTGGACATTTAAATACCTTTTACCAGACATTCTCGCTCATAAAGAAAAGTACCACTTGTAAAAAATCCGTGAATGTAACTGACACTAACAGCTAAATTTTTGGTGCGTAATATGTACTACAGTGTCTCAAGCATACTCCTCTTGGAAACTCCTGAAATTACTTCTGTATCTGCACGTGATTAACACCTCAAGATGACGTACTGATTCTACCTGTTGAGAAGTTTTTTACACATATGCATCTTCTTTAGTAATAGTCGGTATTGTATTAAAACTGAATGTTTTCGAATATCTAGAAATACTGAATTCACTCAGTTAACTCTACCCATGGAGACCACAGCATATTCAGCAATGTACTAAGAAGGATAAAAAATTTTGCCACAACTTCAAACCACATATTTTATGTTACGTTCTGCCCAGACATCTAAAGGAAAAGACTACAAAATATAAGAGGCAGCCGAATGAAAATGAGACAGGTGGAAAAACAGTAAGTAAACAGCTTATTATTTCAAAAATAAACGCCACGCTGTAAGTGTAAGTACATTTCTCTCATTGTGAGACAATAACATGAATGCGTTGATGAAAAAAATGTTTGTCGTTGCCGATGGAACCATGATCGTACCCAGGTGTGCAGCTCTTCATTCAAAGCAAACCGACGACCATGAATGTCTATGGAAATGGCATGGAGAGAGAAATCAGGACTGTAGGAAGGATGTGTTTGCTTACAGTGTTTCCATATAACTCGTTTTCATTTCACATCCCATTGCAGAACTGGAAGATGATATGAATTTTACCGAACAATTAAAGCTCAATCTCACCTGAAAATCAACTAGACGGACTTCTGTTACTTCTCCATTCGTGTACTTAAACATCATGTTGTTCTTCCAGCAGTCACCATGGGTCAATACCGGAAGCTTTGTTTGCCTCTTGATTTGCTCCATTCTTTCATATGATAAATCGAGGAAGCGGTCAGCAAAAGCCCTGTATTTTCCTGAGTATTTTTCATAACCAGGACATTTGTCAAACTCATTGGCTAGTCCTATCAAAATCTTCTTCGCCATAGTTCCTACAAACTGTCGTGCGCTTTTGTCTGTGAATATGTGGAAACTGAACGTGTCCTTGTAGTGGGGCTGTTTGCAGAGTACGTACGCTGAGGCGGCGTGCAGCCGTGCATACGCCCGCAGTGCGACTTCACAGTGTTTGACGTCCAATGGTTGGCCAGCCTGAGCCAGCCTGAATCCAGCTGCTGACAGGTCCTCCAGCACTAGGAAGGGCGAGGGCTGTCGGCCACATTGGTAGCACTTGGCCGCTATCGGCCGGAACTCCTCATTCTCCAGTGCTGCCAACTGCTCGTGGACTTGCGGCATCACATTGTGCAGCATCTCTCCCTCGATCCTGAACACATCACATTTTTCTATGAGAACCTTGTGCAGTTCACCAGACTCAAGAACCGTTTTCACTATCATGGTTTTCTTCTCTGTCTGCTCACTGCCTTCATATCTCAGATTGGCAGTGAGTCTGAACATCAAGCTTCCATAGCCAACTCCTTCAGGATTTGCGTACTGGACGTTGATGGAATCGACGGTAATTTTCTTTCGTTCTGCAGTCTTCAAAGCAGATTCAATGAAACCATGATTTATCCATGAAGGCGGTGGAACTCGCGTATCAGTTGATAATTCCATGTTGTTGGCTTGTCTTGGAACTAAATCTGTGGACAGGATAAAACACAGCATCATTACGTGCATAGTCAATGGTCTCTACACCCTATAAATGATTAAAATGCCTCTAAGCACTACGGGACTTAACATCTGAGGTCATCAGTCCTCTACATTTAGAACTACTTAAACCCAACTAACCTAAGGACATCACACACATCCATGTCCGAGGCAGGATTCGAACCTGACCTGCGACCGCAGCAGCAGCGCGGTTCCGGACTGAAGCGACTAGAACCGTTCGGCCACAGCGGCCGACTGTACGCCCTATAGATATGCATTACGTGAGCAAATGCAGTGAGTCAAACCAACTACCTTCCGTAACCATCCATCTCTTTCTCGTTCGCTCTCATTCTCTTTCAGATACATATCACCTCCCATCTCCCCCAACGCCCCCCCCCCCCCCCAATACATACGTACACACTCATATATCCACAGAAATCAGCTCTTCGTCACACACATTATATCCCTTCTGGCTTGGTGCTATTAGGATATTACATGCTTGCTTTATTCGTATACCTCCTTTGAAGCTAGTGAAACGAACTTCTGTCGGTACTGAATTGTTTTGATACAGTATTGCATTGATTCAGTTGTGACGCTATGGCTGATGTCAGCGAATACAATTACACTGGTGAGGAGTAATTGGTGGCATGGGTGTGTGAGTTTTAATTGGACACAAAGAATTATGATGTACAGATCTAGAAAGTAATCTTGTGATGAAAAACGATATCACTATGACAAGTTACTTTCACAATATTTATCAACTGACTGAATAATCATCCATTAATGAACCAGAATGCTCAATTGATGAAATATCAGAATTTAATCCAAATTATTTGGTGACAAAATAGCAGCTAAACTTCAAGTACTTCTGTGAAAAACGCAAGATGTTTGATAATGCAAGGATGTGGATCGATGTTTGTGAGTTTCTTATCTGACAACGTCATGGAGCAGCGATTTGCTTCCTGGTTGGTTGGTTGGTTGGTTTGAGGCAGGGGACCAAACATTGCCTGAAGCAACTTAGGGGAATCGCGGAAAACTTAAATCAGGATGACCGGACGTGGGTCTGAACCATCCTCCTCCCGAATGCGAGTCCCGAGTGCTGACCACTGCGCCACCTCACTCGGCGCTTCCTGCCATGTTGGGACAGTTTCTAAATGCCATGGCTCACTTGTGACTGTTGTGCTTAAAAATTGTGCGACTTATGGCAGTTCACATAGAAGTTTTCTCGACTAAGGAAAATACTCATTATATGAAAGAGTTGGAAAGGAGTCGGCCTCATGTTTTGATATGGGCCTGGAAGTCATCACAATACCTGTTCGGACCATAGTTTGTCGAAAGGTGCGTGATTGGAAATTCTTATTTAGATACGTTGAGGACATGCTAAACAACTCAGCGGTCCGGCACACAGTTTTAATCTGCCAAGAAGTTTCATATTAGCGCACACTCCACTGCAGAGTGAAAATTTCATTCTGAGAACAACCCTATCACTGAACTGTTCACAGTAACACATTCTCTGCCCTACCTTCCTAATTATACAAATTCCTAGTCCCGTTTCACCATTTTCTGCTGCTGTTGATATTACCCTGTACTCATCTGACCAAAATTCTTGTCTTCTTACCATTTCACTTCACTGACCACTGCTATATCTAGATTCAAACTTTGCATTTCCCTTTTCAGATTTTATAGCTTACTCCACGCTCTGACTCGTAGAACGTTATCATCTCCTCGGTTCTTCAATCTTTGTCTCATGGTCGCCTCCTCCTGGTACCACTCCGTGAGTAAAAAAAAATCTTACGTAAATGGAAAATGATAAAAAACATCGAAGCACAGCGTGGTACAAAAAGTATGAATAACATGCCTAATCTCACAAGATGACGGTAATGAAGAAGGAAAAACGGCCAGCTGCGTTAGTAGAAATTGCAATCACATACCCACGATTGCAAACATCACCATTAGCTGTAGTCAAGCAATGACTTGCATTCGTAAAATGGTCCAACAACACTATGACAGTGTGTAGTTAAAAACTTCATCGTGAGCGAGGTAGGTTGTAAACCAGCCGAAAGAATTTAAGACCAAAAATCTTAAAAAACTTATACCTGAATCCAAGTAAGCTCTGAACTTATAAAAAAACAAGAGAGGAAGTTGAAACTACAAAGGAGAGAAGTTGTGTTATACCGTTAACTGGCAACTTGCTATATGTAAGAAACAAATCCTTTGTAACTGACAATAGTTCAAAGTAAAAATCTAGAACGTTTGCAGCTAGGTCCAAATAATTAAAAAATATGAAAATAACAAGGGAAAGATGTTGATTTTACAAGACATCGAAGCTACCTTATATACACACATCAAAAACAGTTTTGCATCACCCCGGTTCCTGGAATTCCTAAAGATAGACGCTGACTGTTGATATTCTATTGCAGACACAGTCCGTTTGATTGTACAGAGATGTCACTAAACCCGCCCAACGACATAAACAACCATGCTTGAGCAGCGCCTAATAGACGAATGGAGTCCAACAACCGATCATTTCCAGTCATTCCATCAGGAAGGAGGTACACGGCTCGTGCTGTCTGAAGTTCAACCATGCCTAGACGGTCAATACCGCGGTTCGATCGCATGCCCACTGTTACTTTGCGCCAGGAAGGGCTCTCAAGGGAAGTGTCCAGGCATCTCCAAGTGAACCAAAGCGATGTTGTTCGAACATTGATGAGATACAGAGAGACTGCAGCTGTCGATGACATGCCTCGCTCAGGCCACCCAAGGGCTACTACTGCAGTGGATGACCGCTACCAACGGATTATGGCTCGGAGGAACCATGATAAGCAACTCCACCACGTTGAATAATGCTTTTCGTGCAGCCACAGAACGCCGTGTTACGACTTAAACTGTGCGCTACAGGCTGCATGATGCGCAACTTCACTCCAGACGTTTATGGCGAGGTCCATCTTTGCAACCATGACACCATGCAGCGCGGTACTGATGGGCCCAACAACGTGCCGAATAAACCGCTCAGGATTGACATCACGTTCTCTTCACCTATGACTGTCGCATATGCCTTCAACCAGACAATCGTCGGACGTGTTTGGAGGCAACGTACTGTCCAGCGAGTGCTGTTTTCGGGTGGCATTATGTGGGGCCGACGTACGCCGCTGGTGGTCATTGAAGGTGTCGTAACGGCTGTACGATACATGAATGCTATCATCCGACCGACAGTGCAACCATATCGGCAGCATATTGGAGAGGCATTCGTCTTCATGGACGACGATTCGCGGCCCCATCATGCACATCTTGTGAATGACTTCCTTGAGGATAAAAACATTGCTCGACTAGAGTGGCCAGCAAGTTCTCCAGACATGAACCATATCGAACATGCCTGAGATAGGTTGAAAAGGGATGTTTATGGACGACGTGACCCACCAACCACTCTGAGGGACCTACGCCGAATCGCCGTTGAGGGGTGGGACAATCTGCTCCAACAGTGCCTTGATGAACTTGTGGACAGTATGCCACGACGAATACAGGCATGTATAAGTGCAAGAGGACGTGTCACTGGGTACTAGAGGCACCGGTGTGTACAGCCATCTGGACCATCACCTCTGAAGGTCTTTGCTGAATGGTGGTACAAAATGCAATGTGTGGTTTTCATGAGCAATAAAAAGGACGGAGATGATGTTTATATTGACCTCTATTCCAATTTTCTGTACAGGTTCCGGAACTCTCGGAACCGAGGTGATGCAAAACTTTTTTTGATGTGCGTAGTTCCACAATATCGCCAAATTTGCTGTGAATACCGTAACTAAATGCTACCATTAACTCAACCCAAACACCCGAGGTAGCAGATATATGTTTCCACCATTATAATTCCTTAATGGTTGACATTTCATCCGTATGATAAGTAAACACATATTGTGGCAGGACATTTTTTGGAAATTTATGGTAAGTTCCGATGGGACCAAACTGCTGAGGTCATCGGTTCCTAGGCTTATACACTACTTAATGTAATTTAAACTAACTTACTCTAAGGACAACACAGACATGCATGCCCGATGGAGGACTCGAATCTCCGACGGGGCAAGCCGCGCAAACTGTGGCAAGGCGCCTCAGATCGCGTCGCTACTCGGCGCTTCCCACTGTGGCAGGATACACTTTAATAAAAATGTGGCAACACAGTAAGTTGCATCAAATAGCATTTATTAAGAGCGTTTTACAAGCGGTGTTTAACATTGTTAGAGTTTGATACACATGCCTCCATGTCCTAAAATTAATGCTTTCCTTTCTCAAGGCAGTCTATGATATTCCAAGCAACACTGAGGGTAATGTTTGCCCACACTCTGGTTGAAGTTTTCTGTAAACAGCGAGTGCTGCATTGGAAGGAAGTCTTCAGAGTACTGTCTGAGCTAACTGCAGGCATTGAAATTAACTGCCTACTTGCTGGTGCGGAAGTGAACAATAGCTGGTACGGAACAGAATTAGTGTCTACAGTGGGTCGAGTTTTGAGTCTGTCGGAGGAAGAATATCCATGTCTGCCTGTACAAGGTGGAAGCGAGGTAGTCCACGTTTGACAGCATTCCCTATTGGCTGGTATCCACTCCATCAGCAGACGTACGCACCAGAGGAAGTGACGCAGAAACAGAAAATGTCTGTGTTTGTGAGCGCCATCTCGAGGCTGCTGCGTGGAGCTGAGAGACGTAGGCGAATGGCTGTGCCAATGTGGTGGTGGCCTCTCAAGGTTTTTGTTGCGTACCTCTCGCATGGTACACAACAAGAAGCCTATAATATGAAATAACTGAAGTGTACAATAGGCAACACAGCATAAAGCAGCAACCCGCGAACAAAACGCATGCTCTTTTTATCACAATGTGTTCAGCGTGTTCTGTCAGAATACAGTACGGAACATACAAACGCACAACTGTTTCCTTATAGGTATTGCTCAAAATGCAAGTCATCATGATCACGGCACACTGTATAGCGACACGCGCTGAAGGATTCCAGGTGTTTGGCATACAAGTTCCGTGGCTGCGATGATCCTAGCAGCCAGGACCATGTGAGTATCAACCAGCTACTCGTAAGCGAGGCTCCCCACATGTCCCCAGGAGAAAAGGTTAATTGGTATGGTGTCTCGTGATCGAACTGGCCATGAAGAAGTCCACCACGACCAATCTGCTATCGGCACATCGAGAGCAAAGCTGGTGAACTCGCAGTGGCACATGTCGTACGAAATGTGGGAGGTCATGTGGAGGGAACATTTTCTACACGCGTCTGTTCAACGAATCACGGAGTGGGTAAGATCCATACTTCTCGTAATCAGTGATAATACCAGGCCCTACATTCAAAGCAAACTTCATTTGATAGCATCGACACACCAGAGCGTGTGGATTTTCGTCGTCTCTTGTAAACATGGCCTTGTCTGTAAACAAGACGAAAGCAGGAAAACTGGAGTACTCGGTGCATTGCTGCAGGAACCAGTTTGCAACTCCTCTCTGAAAATGCGAAGTCCACTTTCAGCAGTAAATCAACATTCTGTGGATGACAGAGGTGCAGCTGTTACTCACCTCTAAACAGGTGACTGGGCGGATTGTGTCCTGAGCTCGTCCAACACAACGACTACTATAGGCACGATTGTTACCAATCGTGTGTTATACATGCTCTTCCATTTCGGCTGTTTTAGCACACTTCATACAGCCAGTATTTTCCACACTACAGTACGGAAGGATCCCGTATTTCGTAGGCGTGTATCTACAGATGCCAAATTACCATGATATGGTTGCTGTCGGTACGGAAACGGCTTTGTATAACGTCACTGTGCTGCTATTCCATTACATTCAGTAAACCCACGAGTGCATATCGTCCACCTCTTCATCAATAAACCTATCTACAATACCACCGTTAACGCTGCCGGAAAACAGAACTCTGCATCGAATAGAGGAGTACTGGATGTAGACATGAGGGCAACAAGATAAGGGCACTTCCGTTATCAATAGCACGTACAGTGAGCGAATGGGGACAACACACACAACGCATACCGCCGAAATTTGCACTGTTGTGCAGTATTTTTAGTGCAATACAAAGACAAAAGCTAAGTGGGGTAAGAAACCAATCGAAATTTAGTAACTCTGTAACGAGCAGCCAGAGACCGCTTCTTCTCTCTTACACCAAAATTCACAGAAGGAACCATGAACAACCTCTGTTTGTCAGTGGAGTTCTGTTCCACCCGATAGACACAGAATGTCGCAAGAGGAATGGTCAGTATTGATGGATATGCCAGATACGATCTTTTGAAGCAAAAACCTTCATATATTGAATGGTTTCTAAGATGGAACACATTTAATGTGATTCATATTTATTTTCTGTATTTTTCAGTACAGTGTTAGTTTTATACATGCACAACTGTTAGTAAATTTTACAAAGTGCTTGTGACAAAGTATTAATTGAAAAATACGCACATTCGTATAGAAGCATTAATGCACACTCACACAACAGCAATTATGCTACAGTTCACAATAAATTTTGGACTACTCCATCGTCAGCTTAAATGCATTTGTGTTCCCTTACGAAACCATGTTGTGTTACTTCTGCAGCGTCCATAATCTGACCACATTCACATTTCGTTTGTAAACAACCTCCAACCCATAAACAAAATCTAATGGTGTAGTATCTGACGATCTTGGTGGCCAGTTAATTGTACTACTGCGGTCGATACAGCGATTAGGGTAAGTGCGGCTGAGAAGTTCCCTTACAGGTCGGGTAAAATGTTAAGAGGCTCCATCACACTGGAAGTACATTGCGGTCCACGTGGCCAGCGGAGAGTCCTCAGGGTGTTCAGTTCACTCTTCCAAAGTGACTAAACGCATCAGTTATCCCAAAAGCAAATGTAAATTAAATGTGTTCTATCTCGAAACCATTCGGAATAGGTCTTATGTCCACATAAAGTCTTTTGCTTCAGTGGAGCATTCCTGTCATACCTCTGGATACTGAGCATTCCTTCTGGGCACGCAGTGTATATTAAACACAGCTTTCACATAGATTATCTGTGAACAACTGTTGCCATAAGAAAAAGACGTAAACATGTTTGTGCACAAATATTCCAGCACACCTTCCCCTTCTTCGCTGAATCTGAACGTTTTTCCTATTCGATTAATAAACTAAGTGTAAAATATATTGTTAAATGTGTTAATACCGATTATTATGACATATATGCAGTACATTATGTACGAACGTATGATAAATGTTTGCAGCAGTCCAGTGATATATGCTGTATTTGTGCAAAAACTTTGTGAAACTCTCACAAGCAATGGATGAGTGCTCAATATTAAATAACATTTCGTTTCAGCACCTTCAACGATTCTGAATTCTCTAGCAGTGGCTAGGCAGATTTTCATAGTAAATTTCCCTCTGTTCAAATGGTTCAAATGGCTCTGAGCACTATGGCACTCAACTGCTGAGGTCATTAGTCCCCTAGAACTTAGAACTAGTTAAACCTAACTAACCTAAGGACATCACAAACATCCATGCCCGAGGCAGGATTCGAACTTGCGACCGTAGTGGTCGCTCGGCTCCAGACAGTAGCGCCGAGAACCGCACGGCCACTCCGGCTGGCGAACACAGCAAAAGTTGGCGTGAGCTTCCATCAGCTCAAATCTGAGTACATATTTATACAGTATTTTAACACAATGCAATGCAATGTTCAATAAAAACAGCTCTTTAAGGTATTGTCATTGTATTTTAAACATGCTGCTCACATTGCTAATTGTCATAAATGCACCATCATGCAACAAGCGTCCAAGTATAAGATATATGCTGTACATGCAGGAACTTGCAAATAACTACAACTATAAATTAAAATCTCGTGCGTCAATTGAGCAGCTTCGTAAATGTGTGGAATAACAGCCCGTCGTTAAAACTTGCTTATGTCCATTTCTAATGCGAACACTATTTCGACATCTGATATGTAGACTATATGGGACGTACTGCTCTCTTAAGAGTTACGCACTTGTGTGTGTGTGTGTGTGTGTGTGTGTGTGTGTGTACACAGATTCGTAACGCAGAATGTTACGTGACTGCTTCCCGAAGCATATAGACGACATAAAAATAAGAGCGCTGGCACACTTTGTTTGGTTTCATTCCGTAAAGTCGTACGGGATCATTTTTTGCGTCAAATCGTCAAGTGAAGGCAAAGTTGTCCGAAGTGAAAAGCACGTAATACGAATTATTTCTGATGGAAACTCAAGAACATCTTCCATAGCCTGTTAACGAAACTGGGATACAGAGTACAGTTTGCTAGTATTTTTGTCCCTTAATGAAATTTGTCATAGGTGATTCAAAATGAATGAGACAAAAAGCAAGTATTCTTGTGACTACAGTAATGACAGCAGCACACATACAAGCTGAAAGGTTATGTCTCGCGATTACAACGGATATTCACGGATGTTCGACATGGGTTCCATTTGGGACACAGCAGATACCTGTGCGATACTGCATTTTTTGTCAGACCCTTTTCAACGTAACCAATCAATGGCGTTAAATGCGCCGACTGTCTGGTAGCTTAGCCGATGTATGGACGTACGTAAACCATGTTCTTCAGACACGCTAAAAGAAAAAATTCGTTGCTGTAATTGAGGTCAGTTGAGGCAATAAACAGAGAAAAATCTTCTCGATGTAGGTTATGCCTGCAACGATGGATACTGTAGTTGTTTAAGGCACAGAAAAAGTTATATTTCGGAAAATCACGTTCATTTTCCGGAGAGGCATGCGAGTTTTACGTTCCCCATAGTCTCAAATTACGCTAATTAACTTTGCAATGTAAGTGAAATACGGCTTCGTCAGAGAACACAAATTCATTCACGAAACCATCCACCTCCACACTTGCTTGAAAATAAATTCGTAACTGTCTCCATTAACCCTTGCCCAACAGACGCTTGCGCAACCCACGCCGCACTGCGACACATTCACTTCTCCGCTGTGGCGACGCCTGTTTTCTAGGGCTTCATATCTACACCGTAGGAATGTTTTCTAGCACCTCATTCTCGACGGATAGCCATCCTGTGGTTTTCTTTTCAGATATGCATCCTATCTCCTCGAATTGCTTTCCGCATGTAGATATGTTGTAACGGTGTGGTGCCACTTGACCAAACTTGGTCCGGACCAGTCTTTGGGCAGCGATTATTGATGATTTTTTGCGTATTTTGTAACCCAACACGCCTGTTCTAGCGTAGATACTACAATTTTGAATATTAACACCAGCGATGGACAACAGCCGTGACTTTCTACGGTTTCATTCTTGCTAACCTAAAGCGTGAGACCTAAAATTTCAGTCTATATTTGCATTTCTGAAATAAAGTCATTACTGTGTTCACAGGAGTACTTTCATTTCTACCATTCGTTTTGAATTGCCCTGCATATCTCTGTTTTGAGTCAACTACTCAGTTCATAAAACTGGCACTGGAAATAATAACTGCCTTCACAAAGCTTTAAAGCCACTTACTTTAACGCACAAAGGTGTGCATCGTTTAGAAACATAAATTTTCGAAAACTTTCCAAAAAACGCAAAAAGTGTAACTGCCAAGAAAGTTCAGTTCAATAGCAGCCTAAGGGGAATTGTTTGTGCGTAAGCACCTCCACGTCATTAAAAAATTTCTCCGTAGGGCCCATTGATATACACGAGGGTTGGAACTTTAATAGTGGCAACTATTTATTTATAGCTCGTACAAAATAGATATGTGTTCCAAAGTTATACTGATCTTCAATGCAAAAAATTGTTCAAATGGCTCTGAGCACTACGGGACTTAATTTCTGAGGTGTTCAGTCCCCTAGAACTTAGAACTACTTAAACCTCACTAACCTAAGGACAGCACACACATCCATGCCCGAGGCAGGATTCGAACCCGCGACCGTAGCGGTCGCACGTTTCCAGACTGTAGAGCGTAGAACCGCTCGGCCACACCGGCCGGCCCTGCAAAGCAGGCACGAGCATTGTGTATAACCCGTTGCCAGCGATGTGGAAGTCGTAGGATACTCTTAGCAGTTCCACTTGTGTTGACAGTTCGAGCGGCATGGTCTATTGCCCGACGAATTTGTAGCAGTTCTGAAGCGAATGCCGGTAAGTGTTTCCTTCAGTTTAGAAATCGAGTTGAACTCACGAGGGCTGAAGTCAGGGGAGTGCAGTAGGTGGTATACCACTTAGAAGCCCCATCAGCCAAAGAAATCAGTAACAGCTTCCATTGTACGTTCTTGAGCATGTTCTGCAAAATGATGGTCAGGTCCTGCAGAAAGTGGCATCACTTCTGTCTCTAATCTGGTTGTATGTTGTGTTCCAAAAATATACAGCATAGAGACAGAAATGATAACACTTTCTGCAGGACCTGACCATCATTTTACAGGACAATTCTCAATCACGTACAGTGTAAGCTGTTACTGATTTGTTTGACTGATGGGGCTGCTAAGTGCTATACCACCTACTACAATCCCCTGACTTAAGCCCTCGTGAATTCAACTTGATTTCTAAACTGTAGAAAATACTTCACGTCATGCGCTTGACCTGTCAACACAACTGGAACTGCTGTAGTATCTTACGACTTCCACATCGCTGGCAGCGGGTTATACACAATGCTGGTGACTACTTTGAAGGTCAGTAAAACTTTGAAACACTTATCTATTTTGTACGAGCTGTAAATAAATAGTTGCAACTATTAAAGTTCCAACCGCCGTATTAATAAAATCAAACAATGAGAGAGCTACGTCACATCTGAATTCCGCGCATCTTCAGTGCAGTAATGTGGTCAGTGCAAATAAGTGTTCTACACCGATTTTCACTTTCATGATGCCTGCATACAATAACAAAAAAATTATCACACAAACCTCTGTGTACTCTAGATTTGCACATTTTGTGACGAGTTTGTTATTTGCTGTTAAATGAATACGTGTTTAAGTTGTTACGTTTCATTCCACATTCATGAATTCCGTTTTACTTAGAATCTGTAGATCAGACACAGGCATACCTCTCTTTTTCGTGAATATACCTTGTGAAAGTCTACTCTCTTATTATATGACTCCTTTTATACTTCCTTGAGGACCTCGTCGCTATCGATCTGCAGCGGAAGAAAATGTTTCGAATCTAATCTCCCGATCCATGAACATGGTTTCCCTCACTGATGTTCTTGGTTGAAAGGTTCTCAGTTTTCTTGGGACTCTCCACAAGTTCATCAGAGACAAGTCTCTGACGAACTTGTGAAGAAATTGAGGCCAAGAGCACCAGTCATGAGTGCTATCAGCTCTTATATATACTGATTGCCAAAGTACTTACCTAAATTATTGTGAACTTACAGCTGGCTACTGTAGACACCACATTAAAAATTCCCAAATGTTTTTATATGTCATTAAGCAGATGATGATATGCCCAAGTGAAATTGTGGTCAGCATCGACGTGGTTCCGTTTTCACGTAAGTACTGATGAAAGAGACATGACTGGTGGAACAAATATGGGTTTACCACTTTCTCCGACCATATCTAAATTTTTCATGGAGGGCTGTCAACAAAGAGCGTAAAATAGCGGCCCTCACCATCCACCCTGCTCATCAGATATGCTGACGATCTGTTTTAATTTGGTCACATGGCAGTGAAGCGCCACAGCGGATGATTGACTATGAATGGTATACATATGACGGTAGCAGAAAGAATTTTTTCACGCAGTAGAAAGGCAGGTTGCCTGTTGCGTAAGTAAAAGAAAAAATTCGAATTCGTTGTTTGTTGAACTCAATATAAAGGACTGATGGCCAGTTATATAAATGTGAAGAGAAAAGCCGATGTGTTGATTGATTAAAATGATGAGTGTATGTAGGCTGCCAAGGATGGGAGTATCACGGAATGCCAGCATTTGGGGCGGTGCATAGGAGTAGGTTTGTGTGGGTGGATGCTCGAGGACAATTTGGAGAGACTGAAGAGGTCATGTGGTTCTGAACCAAGCCTTAGGATGTAGGTGCGGGGGGGGGGGGGGGGGGGAGGGGGCGGAGGGAGTGGGGAGGAAGGGAGCCTTGACAAGGGAGGAAGGGCAGGTTCTCTTAGATCTGTTAGGATGGGTATATACCAGCGTGAGTTACATTTACAGGTAAGGTGAGGCGATTAAAGTTCATTTGGAAGAGGACGTGGAGAGTGTGGAGGTGTTGTGTTGGCGAATATGGTGGTAGAAATGCAGCAGAATATCAAGAATGGAGATCAATAGGGAAAATGGTGGGTGGTTAGCGTATAGTTTGCGGGTAACGCACTACATTCGGAGGTGTCCAAGATGGAAGAGCAGGGCGAGGAAATTTATAACTTGGTAAAGACTTCGTATAGGGAAGGGTAAGTGGGTCTGATGGGTCTGAGCAGAGTGCGCGGTGTTCGAGGATGTGTAGGGTGTGATGAAAAAGGACCGGAAATCCATGCAACGTTTGTGTAGGGGAGGATGTGACAGATCAGGGATTTATAGGTATGCAGGATTGTGGAGGGGTGCAATCCCCACGTTTGGCCAGTTAGTAATTTTACAAATTTTATTCTGTAACGGGCCTCCTGTTGAGTGGTTAGTAGATGGGGCTTTCATGTTAGTTGGCTATCAAGTATTAGTCCACGGTATTTTAGTGTGTTAGTTAATTTGGTAGAATGGTTGTAAATTATGAGGTAAAAGTTGTGGGTGTGAAAGTTGTGTGTGGTTGTTGCCTTGATTTTGGCATGGCTACTTTTGACTAACCACTGGTCGCTTCAGAAGATGAAATGATTAAGATGGAGCTGAAAGGTTCTTTGGGATTTCTGGACGGTTGGGTACAGGGCTGGGAAGGCGGAGTAATCTGCATACTGGAGGAGACGAGCAGCAGGAGGTAGCTTTGGCATATCAGCGGTATAGAGGACAGACGGGAGAGGAGAGAGGATAGATCCTTCGAGCACAACTGCAGTGGGGAAAAGATATGTAAATTGGTGTTGTTTACGGTGACGTAAAAAAGCCGATTAGGGAGAAAGGATGCAATGATGCAGATTTAATCAATGGGAAGTACAGAGACTTACAGTTTAAAGAGAAAGGCAGAATATTATACATCGTCATATTGAATCCGAGTAGTCAAGGGAAGGCACGATTCGGTTACGATTGTGGACGAGGCCGCAATCAGTTACTATTGGTTGCCTTTTACAGTTACACACATTTATTTTTAAAACAGTAATTTCAGACCCAACAATACATTTGAAAAATGCCACACGTTATTAATGAGGAATAAACGACTGTGTAAATAATAATGTTTTCAGCGCGTAACAATTTAGCAAATCACCATAAAATACAGATACAAATAATGTTTAGAGAAACAAAAAACAAGCCACTATGATCACGGCTGAAGGCATTACAAGCCAAGAATGGCAAAAATTTAAGAATGATTACGAACTCGCTGCAGTTTACAACTTACAGATATTGAAATATTAAAAGATAAGTGGCCACAAACACAGAAAAAGGTAACAGACGCCAGGAATGGCAGTAAATAAGGTTTTAATGCTTACTTCTAAAACACAAATACCAAATTATTTTTTGAAAGCAAATGACCACAATCACGGCTGAAGGCCTAACACGCCAGTAACGGCAATAATATTAAAAAAAATTGAAATCTGCTGTAAGATAGCAAATACAATAGCAAAAGTTAATTAAAAAAACAAGCAACTGATCCAGACGGTGCTCCAGGAATCGACCTCTGAGAAGGTCCGACAACAAACACTTTCGCGAGCGATGAGATAGGCAGCCAAGAGTTGCATTCACTTCACAAGATGGTAACTCAGACTAGTGGCAGTCTAATTAATGACTAATGATAATCTTGCTGAAGCTACCTGAAGTCCGATATACCAAATGCGACGATATAACAATACGCCAAAGCATGAACCGGTGGTCAGCACTATGTCTGCAGAATACTGTGTTTAGAGCACCCGGAAAGAGAAAGAGACCACTGCCACATTTCCGTCCGATTCCACAACCCGAAAATCTGAACAAACAAGTCAAGTACAGAACACCAGACAAACTAACAGTAACTAAAACGCCACTCGATCTGCGTGCGAGGCAAAACCGAAATGTAACCAACCAGAATCAGCAAACCACGCGTCATTGCGGAAACAATCACAAAGCGAGCCAAAACCAAGTATCAAATGAGTGACATCAAATTCATTAGGCACACAAACGCACACTGAACTTACTGTGACAACTCTGACAACGGTTGGCAAAATGAAACATATCTCTTCACTGCTTTGTTAATTCACAGTTGAGTAACCACACCGACTAATCACTGAGCCAAGTGCTTTTAACACAGTAGGGACTTCAAGTACTAACTGGTACGCAGATCCACCAGACTGCGCATAACGGCGCGATGATTATCTGTCAAAACATCACACACGTATTACGGGGCCCAAACGGGTGACTGACTCCTCTATACTTGGATTGAAATGCACTCATCTTAAAGCTTGCTGGATCCAGTTTACGACGAGGTCGTGCACTCTCGTGACCACAGCCCTTCTATCGGGCAGTCCAACGTGCCGCCGCCAGCGATCCTGGCGTATTCTGGCACTGTGCGGACCTGGCTCCTCCTCAGTCCCCAGCCGAACTGGCACACTCACACGACACGGAAAAACAACGACGTCGCCCCAAAGATAGGGCAACACTTACTACATATCGATAACCGCCGCTGCTGCCACTAGTGGACAGGCAACGCATGCGAAACGAATGACACCAGTCAAGACTAGAAGACGACAAACAACCTCAACCATGCCAACTAAAGGATACAGTCTTGGCCTCCAACAGAACCAACGCGAGCCGCAGCACGGCTCGCATATGATTTATCGAGATGAAAAGAGAAAAATATGGCGGATTTGCAGTTGTTGATTTAGTGGGATCGGAGATAAGTAAGGTACACGAGATCGTTATCAGAGGAGCCACACTGTTGGACAGGAATTGGCAGGTGTTGGTGTAGGTGTTTACGTACGCGTTAGTATAAGACGCACAAAAACCTTGCTAAGACAGAGGTGTAGCTGATGGAATTTTTGGAGGGTGTGTCGCTGGTAGGTTTGTTAGGTTTGAGGAAGAGGTGGATCGAACGGTTTTCCATGGCGCACATTAAAAACACGTGTGAATGATTATATTATAAAGTGTGACGAGAATTACCAGTAAGGAGAGGAGGCGCTGGTTCAGGTGCCTGTAGGTTCTGTAGTTGTGACTAGGAGCAGTGCTTTGTTTTTTTTTATTCAGTATATGCCGAATATCAGCGGTAGCTGAACACAGCCTGTTAAATAAGTACAAAATCACAAGATTATGTTTGAACAAACCAAATTCTTGCTCACGCATTAAATTATCTGAACTTTGTCATCAGGGAAGCAGTTATTTGAGAAGAACTTTAATAGACACACTGGCCATACACTTAGCAATTCATGGAAGCTTGCACTTGATAAAGAAAGAGCACAGAGGATTACTTCTCATAGTTTAGCGCCTCATGTAAGCGGCTAGGCTGTAAAGGACGCTGGGCAGTAAGTGCAGACGTGAGAAATGGGCACAGCGGGCGCCACCTCAATATGCGCCTCTCCGTGACGTAATGCAGCCGATCAGAGGCCGTCATCTGCGCATAGCCGTGGCAGTTTCGCCAGGTTACAACTGTCAGACGTAGCACTTGACGAGTATCTATTAATACGAAATCATCGGAAGCTTGGGATTTTATCTGAATTTGATACGACAAATATACATGTAACTTTTTATCTGGCGTCTCCATGGAGAAAGATAACGTAGCACCTTTATACCTCGCTGCGCTGTCAGATTTCCGTAAAACATTATGATCTAATCTATTTTTTCTAAGGTTTATTGCAAAGTAAATACATACAGTATAATTATTATCCAGCTTAGGTTCGACTTATAGACGTATTTTCGTGTGTAGCGATGAAGGCTAAGATGTTACTGTACACTTGATCAATGAAGAATATTTAATGTTATTGTGCAATCTTTCGCAGCCCTCAAAAATAATTCGTTTTAGACGAGATATGCGTAATAAAAAGATATATGTTGACTTAATACCTCGTGAAATATGATAAATACATACCACATTCAGTGAATATGTGCCTGATGTATAAATTATCTATAGTGCAAAGAACTAAAATGACATGTAGGATATTGTGTAGATAAAGTTTAAGTTTATCAAGCGATTGAACAATACAGGTTCCCTCACAAAGTTCATGGACATGTACGCATAAACAGTTGCACGAAAACTATTTCCTCAATGTGCCTCCAACGAAATCGTCAATGGTAAGCCTATGGCTAAAAAAGTAAGTAGTTTTTTTTCACATGTTCCTACAGGAGATGGTATTGATCAGAATTACAAGGAATTACACATATGGTAATTATTTACTCAAAATATGGGGCATTTTACTTGTGACGAATAGTGTATTGTACGAGGCATGAATTTCAAGAAATGGCATAGTAAATTACCACATAACAAAATTACGCATGTGTGGATAGTTGTAAATCGTCGAGCAATCATGTAAGTGAAGCATTATTGTCATTTTTTGGGAAAAAAGGGTTGATGGCAGAATGTTAAGGCCTTACACCGTTCCACGCAGATTAACGGGTGCTGTCTATCATCGATATCCGTGCGATGAGTTACTAGAGCTACTGAACAATATACCCTTGAGGAAAGACCACGGCTATAATTTTTTTATGACGGGACACCACCCCATTTTCCGTGGATCGTGTTACGGTATCGCTCCACAACGACGATGGATTGGTAGTGTGGCCTTCCCGTTCATCAGACATGAGTTCATTGGTTTTCCGGCTGTCGAGACATCTAAAGACATCGGAATATGCCCAGTCAATTGATAGCGTGTAAACATTACAGAAGTGTGTGACCGATGGATGAGACGCAATTCGAGTGGAGTAAGGTGTATTTGAGAGTGCTTGATTCACTGGGAAGCAGGGCTCTAGGATGTGTCAGTATGTGTAGTAACCAAACGCAGCACTGCCTATAGTGTATACATCTCCATAACAGACAGAAGGGAATGAGAAGACAGACTGGCCAAAAATGCAACGTGTATTAGTTTCTAGGCATTTATTTTCAGAAAGTTTTCTCCTGGTCTTGAGCAGTGCTACCTCCTGTGTAAAAACGTCATACTTTGTGTGGACTTTTTCTGGTCGCATTACTCACAGTCCAGAAGCAAACGAAATGCACGTAAAGAAATGCTACATTTCACTGTGTTGGATAACATATTCAAGAAAGTTTTTGCAGCACGCTATTAACCTTTAGCAGCAGATTTCTCGTACATTGTGCTCTGCAGGAACTCTGTTCCACTGGAGGAGGCCAGGGGGATTGTAATGTGCAGATAAAGCACTTTCTACTGTATAAGCCTTGCTTATCGCATTAGAAAGTGGCTCCGTGCAGAGATTGATAGGAGAGCGTGGAGGGGATGAGGTTTGCGTAAGAGTGGAGGAATGAGGAAGCGAAATCCGTATCCCTAACAGTGCTTCTTTTGACTACGTTACATCTTTCTATACGCTCAAATCTATGAGGAGAATAATCTACTAAAAAGTACATTAGAAACTATTTATTTATACCTAGGAACGGTTCCAATCCCCAAAATCCTTCACGATGTGTCATTCACAGTTGTTAAATCCAATAGATGCTCTGTTCAGTGCCTTTGTTAAGCATAATAAGCTCACATAAATCAAGTTGTGATACTAAATAAAGCAAGCACTTTATTACTGTTGTGAAATACTTTTCTCACTGAGTTAAATGTCAAAACTTTGTGAAACATTGTGATGATTACAATGTAATCCATTTTAATGTGTGTTAATTCCTAGGGGACCAAACTGCTGAGGTCACCGGTCCGGGCCGGCCGGTGTGGCCGAGCGGTTCTAGGCGCTTCAGTCTGAAACCGCGCAACCGCTCACGTCGCAGGTTCGAATCCTGCTTCGGGCATGGATGTGTGTGATGTCCTTAGGTTAGTTAGGTTTAAGTAGTTCTAAGTTCTAGGGGACTGATGACCTCAGATTTTAAGTTCCATAGTGCTCAGAGCCATTTCACTGGTCCGGTAATCCATTTTTCTAATTTTTATTGCAAAAGTGAACACATACAGCTTAATAGTTATCCAGTCCATGTTTTCGAGTGTAATTCCGAGTTTAATTGGTTGAAAAGATGCTACTGTAACACTTTCGCAGGTAAAACATCTAAAACTCATTATTTTAAACGGGATACGCGTTATAAAAAGGAATACGTTGGCTTAAGTTACAGTTAAATATGAGAAATACATTCAAAATTCAGAAAATATGTCTGTGATGTATGGATCACTTATAATGCAAAACAAATTTAAAACAATGTGTAGAATATGGTGTACATACCGTTAAAGCTTAATAAGCGATTGCGCAACGCAAGTTGTCCCACATCGTGTCTTGTCATTTTCGTATTATTAAGAGCATGATAATTATTTGCCTCTCGCGATTTCAACGAAGCGTTCAAGGATAAATCTATGGCTAAGTACTAATTATTTTTTGAAACGTTGTTTCACTAAGCACATATGGGACATTTTCCCAGCGCTTTATTCACGCACTAGTCCGTAAGAAATGCAATGCCCATAACAAACTGCTGCATTTCATTGCAGTGTATACCATAATTAAGAAGTGTTTTATAATACAGCACTTACCTTTATATGTAAGTAAGAAATATGAGCATCACACTTGAGTCTCAGAGTTTTCGCAACTTTTTCTCCAAGAGGTATGTTGTGCTAGAGAACTCCGGTGGTAGTCTGATGGCCTGATACAGGACGTTCCACTTTCCAAGTGTTCTTGGCACTGGACGTCGGCTCCAGCGCATTGTGGGGCGAGGAGGCATTGTGGGGGGGGGGGGGGGGGGGGATGGGGGCAGCGATAGGGAACTGTGGAAGGGATGGGGCTTGCGTAAGCGTTCGAGGCCGAGAGGAGGCAAGTCATCTTGCGTTGTCGTTGTCGTGGTGCTGCCGACGGCTGTCAGGCTCATGTGGCCACTGGGTATCGTCCTATACGTTCAAATATGTGAGGAGAATAACAAACGTAATCGATTTCGATTGCTCGTCTACTACAGGGAAATATTTCTTCACAAGTGACGACGCTGCTTCGGCTGTTACACTGCAGTACATCTACATCTACATCTATATTTATACTCCGCAAGCCACCCAACGGTGTGTGGCGGAGGGCACTTTACGTGCTACTGTCATTACCTCCCTTCCCTGTTCCAGTCGCGTATGGTTAGCGGGAAGAACTGAAACGTCCCCTTTGAACAATTATACACGACTGTGCTTAAACTGACACACAATATTTTTTAGCGCAACGCAATCTGACTTTCAATAACCCCTACAAAAGAATGGCCCTGACTAACATTAACCTATACGTTTCACAAATCACTTACCTCACAAAAGTCTTGGTTACTCGAACTACTGCAATACAGCGAGCGCCACTACTGCCAGTTAAATAAAAGATTCAAACTACGGAAGGTACTAACTACTGATAGGCATAGTTAGCAAATGAAAGATTTTAATAGAGAACAAACAATGTATTTACCTTAATAGTTATCAAAAGTCATAATATATATAGCAGTTCATGACATTCAGTCTTACAAATTTCAAAACTCCGCCATCTCTCTCCCCACATCCACCACTGCTGGCGGCTCACCTCCAACTGCGCAACGCTACGCGCTGTTCGCATCCAGCTGCCCAACACTACAATAGCAGACAACAAAGCAAACTAGCCACAGACTGCACATAGCACAGCCAGTGATTTTCATACTGATTTTCATACACAGTGCTACGTAACGTTGCCAATAAGAAAACATAAACAACCTACTTACATAGCCCCCATGCTCCCCACAAAAAATTTTACAAAATGTTTTGGGCAGTGGCCAATAATGATTTGAAGAAATTTTTCATAATTACAATAACAAAGATATCAAATGCACACACTTACTGATACAATGTTGGTCAAGAGCTAAAATTTTGTCACAGTCCATAAAGACAGTCCTGATCATTCAACACAGTAAAATTGCAGTGTTTTTCTCAAAGTCTGAGCAGTAAAAGAAATTGTACACGGAAGTAGTGGATTTCCATGCAGTCTAGAAGAAGTAGTGTTGTCCTCCAACGGAAAGACAGTGCTGACTCTTGACATGCAGATAGGTAATGGGCCACAACAGAGCAAACCCACAGCAGAGTCATTCGAAGTTTTGAAGAATATTGGTAGGTAGGTCATCACAGAGCAGACCCACTGTAGTCCTGGTAGAGATTACGGTATTGGTGGGCCACCAGAGGTGCAGACCCACTGCAGTCCTTGTAGAAATAATGGTAATGATGGATCATCAAAGGTGTAGACCCACTGTAGTCCTTGTAGAGACGGCCAGCAGCCATCTGTTGCGACTGTGCAGGTGCACAATCACCATCGAAGAGTCCATAAACCACCACTTGAGCACTCACAAACTTTTTGGTGTGTCCTTAGAACGAGCAATGCTGTTAACCAGTCCCTTGCTGAGTTATTAACACACATGCAAACACTAACAGTCCTCTTTTTTTCACATATTGTGCATATACTATGGCCAACAGAAACGTGTGCAGTGAAATGAATGCATACAAGTTACTTAATTTGCTGAACTGGTGTCAATTCCAATATTATAACATGAGAATTCAATAACAAAGGTGCAAAAAACATCATTAAAGAACATCACAATACAGTTAACATTTGTGGTAATGCAGGCTTTACAAAAGAATAGAAATAAACATATACACCAGTGTTACAAGAATTATGACATAAGTACATACATTAAAGATCAGAATAACTTTTGAAACATCAACTTCACACATGAGCATTAAAACAAAACAGAATAAATAATGTCTAAACATCTTTACAAAGTAAATAACATATTATTAATGCCAATTATATTAGAGGATAACAGTATTCCTCATCATAGTGAATGTAGCTTAGTATTAGAAGAGAAAAAAATTCTATGAAACAGTACACAGAGACAGGAAGAAAACAAATACACAAGGGTACACAAACACATAGCATCATAATATAAAAGGAAAGGACAGGGTTTGTTTTACTGCAGTATTTTGCAAACAAAATTTTCTTTACTTCTTGGAGATCTCCCTTCATTCATCATTATTCCCAAAAAGTCCTATCTATAACTCTTTTCTGTATTCTAACCATATTTCTTTCAAAATAATTATGGCTCATTGTACAATACTCATTTTGGCCCAAATCGTTTTCATATATTCTCAATGCTTTCTTTCCCTATTCTCCATAGTTAGGTTCTTATATAGTCTACCCCTCTTAAGCTAACTTAAATCTACTGAGCTCAGATATATATACAAAGGGATGAGGCAATGCAGCAGCACAAAACAATTAATGCAAACAGCAATGACAAAAAAATACAAATTGGCAAAGCTAGCAGCAGTAAATCTAAATTATCAGAGCAATTGCAATATTAAAACTAATATAAAGCAATGCGCAGCAAACAAGAAAAATAAATCCATAGTAAAACTGGCTTAACAGAGTAATACAAAGTCAAATTCAGTAACATTATGCCTGGCAAACAGCAGCAGCAAATGCAATAACTTGTATCTAAACATGACAAAGCTCAAGCAGAAAAAATATTACACTAAAGATGGCCATGTCTAATACCTATGTCACATCTTAATACTAGAGTGATGCATCACAATTTATTCTACAAAATAAATTACCAAGTACTTGAAAAGAAAATTATGAATACAGTTCCTGTGAAGGTAAACGTCTTTTTGTGCTCCCTCATTTTTTTGAAAAAAATTATTATTTACTCAATCTGTAGACAGAAAATATTTATATTAGTACATCTACAAAATTTTATTTTAACCAATTCTGCAGTGCAGCTAGAAACTAGATATTAAACAAAATAGGCAAATGTATATATAAAGCAACATATGAAATGTCATTCACTAGGCAAATGGCGTCTCGCACGGCAAAAAAATCTCTCAACTAGAAAGACAATAGATGTAAAAATGTTTCTCATTATTTCATTAGGCATTTTAGTAAATATCATAAATTAAGAGCTCCACAGTATAATCATACGTTTTCAAGTTTGAGCGTGTCGTATTTGCGATGCTTTCTACAAAGATATGTCAATAGCGAGGATAATGGCCGCCTTTTTTTTTCTACCTGTGCCTCTGAAAGGCACACACTAATGCTTTTTTCCAGGCGACTGTCGTGCAGCTGGGTGCCCATGACGCATTACGTGCAGGTAGTCACTTAACTTTCTTACCAAAATATTTATGACAACAGTTTGCACTACAGTGACAGTCTCATATAAAAATTTCACAGGTCGAAAATTTGCGTTACAAATGTGTAGAAACACAATCCTGTATATATAACAGTGTCCAAAAAATTTTCAGTGGCATTGTGATACATTCACGCATATACACGCATTTCATACCTCTTAAAGTACGATTCTTGGTTTCCAACATCCTTTTCATAAATCAGAGTCCCTAACCACTACTCCTCATTCCTTACCTTATTACACATGTACATCGACACGTCAATCTTGCAGCGACACTTCAATATTTCATCGTAATAAATACATAGCATAATCAAATTCCTCATATAGCATCAGCTTATTGATCATAAACATACCTCAACAGGATAATACACATTGTCATCGTAATAATATCATAAAAACTCAGCCAAATCTCAAAAACGTCGTAGCTTTCTGCAATAATTTCAAAACATAAAAAAAATTTTCTGCTCATGTCAAAAGTGTCATCTGCCTCAAACGTACTTTAAAAATCATGATCCCATACCAAATACATCATACGAAGCTCTTATAGTATAACAATGGTTCCGAAAAAATATGAACAGTTCACAAAGTACAGACAAAATACAATTTCATAAGTGTGAAATTATCCAACTGTGTAATTGCGTAAATGTGTCACTGACGTAGTAAATAAAAAAATGTTTGTCTCTCAGTTAAATGATCAGATAGCTGTGTAATTTATGTGTTAGAGAAATATGGCACCGAAGTGTAAAGTTGTATAAGCAAATACCATATTAGCTAGGGCTCCTTGTGCTTGTCAAACACATGGTACATAAAGTAGGCGTGTACCCCCCTGAGGATTAATGTAATTATACCCTCAGGTGATACAGATTACAGCAATGGAATGAAATGTATCACGGAAAAACTTTGTATCATTGTACTTCAAACATCTTTAAAAATAAATGTTTTAAGTACAAAATTAATCACTCAAATACGTGTGCTGTAGCGCTAAACTGTGCGTCTTGTTGTAAGATAATCTCTGTGGAAATGTCGTAGTTATCGTCCTCTGAAAGCTAAGTTCTGCAGAAGTCAATGTACTTGCCTCATGATAAACAAAAGTGAAATGCTTTGCGTATAGATATCTTAGTTATTACGCTTATTGCCGTGATGAAGAAAGTATTGTGCTGTAACGTATTGTTGTGCTACGGAAAAGGCTGTCTCCTTGTAGCTATACCACAAAAGTAACTACTAAAACATATTTTACTTTCCAGAAGAACTCAGAAAAACTGTGCAGATGTAAAACAGAAACACCTCAAAAGCAACATTGTAAATGGTCACTCATTAGTAGCGTCGTGATAAAATCGTGTAGCTGTCACATAAACTAACCACTGTGTCATCTGGTATCTCACAGAAAGTACTTTAAATCCAGAATGTATTTTCAAGTAAACCAAAATGTTGCATTAAAATCTCATTAGCAGTACTGGTAAATGTTCTAAGTATGTGAGCCTTATAGTCGTTACGTAATTGTGCAACTAACAAGCAAGAATGTACACACACAATAACACTGTGTCGTCTTTCACAATAACAATGCATTCGTAATTTATGTTTAAATAAGTTCTCTTGGTTCTTGACTGGATATTTAACTTCAAACATTGTTGAATATTAACAGATTTTAAGTGTGACAAATTGTACTAGTAGCATGAAGTGAAACGTTTTATGGCAAAGACTAAGTAAAAAAGCAGATTATCTTTCAATAAACGGTTTTACATGTGAAATGTGGTGCAAGCCTTTACTCTTACTACTATGCAGAGTTCCAGCTTTAACGGAATCATCGTGTGATATATGTCGGTAAAGAATACTGAAATTTTTCTCAAGGTTAGCATCTACGTTATCTTTCTCTGAACCAGCTGGCGCACGCGGCTGCCTGCGGTGCGAGTCATTGTCTGTCTCTTTGTTGGGGCGCGTCGTTATTGGGATTAGGAGACCTAACTTCTACAAATTCACCTTGTCGAGAGTGCCCTGCTCTGTTTGAATCTCGCCAGTTCTGATGCAATTCAAGTCTTTCGTTACGATTATATCATCTGTCGTCATGTCTGTAGTTCCTGTAGTTTCTTTCTTGTCGGTTAAGTGGTGGAGAATTACTCCCTGAATTATCACAGCACGGCGGACCGTTGCGTCTGTCTCCTATGATAATAATTATTTTGGTTCCCATATTGTCTGTTTCTCTGATTGTCTCTGTCATATTCATTACTACGGAAATCGGATCTTTCTCTCTAACTATTATTCTGCCAACGGTTGTCATATGGGTGGTGTCTGTTTTGGTCACGATTTGTGTTGTAAGAACAGCCTTGTCGTATATTATTTCTGTCATCGCACAATTGTGACAGATGTGACCTGTAATTGTTGTGCTCCTGTTTTCGCGTTCCGTGATTGTCAGTGTCAATTTCCAGTTCTTGTAACAGTCCCTGAAAAGCTTCAATGTCGTCTTTGCAACGTCCTGCTAAAATAATATGTTGTAAATGTTCAGGCAATTTGATTAAGCAAATGCGGATGAGTTCTGAGGGGCTGTATGGGTTTGACAGGTACTGATTCTTGTGCAACATGTCTTCAAAATATTTCACAAGACTGGAAAATTCAGATTGTTCGAAATGTTTCATCATTATGATGCTATTTTTTACTCGGTCTTGTGTAGCTTGAGACCAATATGCTGAGAGGAAGGCATGGTAAAATTCTCCTTCACTGTGGCAATCGTGAATGACCGATCACATTCTTACAGCTGGTTCATTCTCTAAATAGCCGCACATAAATTCTAATCTGTGCTCTAATGACGAGTTGGGAGGAAAACAATGAAAGAATTGATGAAGCCACACTTGTGGATGAATGTCGTTCCCAGAACTCTTAAATGTTTTGAATTTACGTGTAGTAATGAAGAGCTTATAGTCAAAATCATCGTGTCGGTAAGTCGTATATCAGTCATTGTTACGTCGTGTCGGCGCTTCCATCTCAAAATTCGGTGCAACTTGCCAATTTCTTTCATAATTTCCGAAATGCCCTGTGTTATTATTTTGTGGCTTTTCCGTATTTCTAAGTCCCTCTTCCCGTGTTGGAGCGCGAGTGTCCTCTGAAATATGTAATTTTTGTATTACTTGTGGCAACTGATCTTGTACTTCCCGGATTTCTCTTTTGTATTGCGTATGAATTTTATTCTGATTTTGTTTGAATTTCTTAATTTGTTCATACTCTTCTGTGTCAGTGATGGCTACAGGTCTTGTGTCATTCAGATCATCATCTACCTTTGCAGATAAGTTAGTGAACTGATCTGAACGTTCGGCTACTTTATCTGTTAGTGAAATTATTTCCTCTGTGTGTTTTTCTGAACCAAGTTTCAGAGTGTCCATTTGTGTTGAAATCATATCTGCTGTGTCCTTTAAGTTTTCCTGAGTTTTTGCAAGTTGCGTAACCGAATCGGTAGATGCAACTGAGTCAATTTTAGCTTGCAAGGTGTCGTGATTTTCATGAACAATAGTTTGCAGTTCTTTTATGGCTGCTTCGTGATTCTGTAATGCATTTTCATGACGCGAAAAAATAGGTTGGAAATGCTCAAAAATTTGTGTTTTTACGTCATTACAGACTTTTAGACATTTCGATTCAATGTTATGTAACTCAGTATTTAAAACTTCACGTGTTTGTTCAAGTGTGGTGTCTAACTTCCGAAGATTTTATTCCATTGTGTCTAACTGTTGCTGTGTTTGTCTCTGGTGTTGTTCCATTGTGTCTAACTTTTGAAGATGTTGTTCCATTGTGTCTAACTTTTGAAGATTTTGTCCCATTTGTTTCTGATTTTGTTCAAGCATTGTGTCTAACTTTTGTAGCCTTTGTCCCATTTGTTGCATTAACTGTAATAACAGTGCACTGGTGTCTGAAACATGTTCCTCAGTGCTATTCGGCAGTGCATTTGAACCGGCAATATTCGCATTTTGAAAAGTAGAAAATGTGTCTTGATTTATTTGAGAAAACGGTGAGGACGCAAAACCTGAATCTACAGTATTTGCAAGATTGTGTCGTGTCATTTCGGATTCCTGAGGCGAGCTGTTGCCGACCGATCGATCGACAATGCTTCCCTGTTCACTCATTGTTTCACTGCCTACACCATTATTTGCAGCTCGCTCCATTTCCCTATGCACAGTTACCAAATTACTACTTTGGACATTAGTTAATTCATTACATGGTGCCGCTAACACATTGCTTTCGTCTTCACTGTCATTTGTCAGTCTACTTTGGAGCCTAGTATTACGTTTTTCACACGCCATTATTGTCACAATATTTCATACAACACATAAAAACACAATTTGAAGAGAAAAAATAAGAGAACACATTAACATAGCACTGAAATTAATATCTAGTTAATTGCAAGCGCAGCTGCGAAATACTTGGTGCAAATTTACATGCGTGCCACACCTGTTTTAATGTACAACAATGAAAGACTGCAACTACAAAGGAGATTCTCTCTACAATTACGCGCTAGCAATAAACAAAATCTACACTAATTACACAAACTACAAGAAAAAATCAGAAGATTCCAGTTAGGTATCCTCGGCTAAGGGTCGACATATGAAACGTCCCCTTAGAAAAATTATACATGACTGAGTTTAAACTGACACACAATATTTTTTAGCGCAACGCAATCTGACTTTCAATAATCCCTACAAAAGAATGGCCCTGACTAACATTAACCTATACGTTTCACAAATCACTTACCTCACAAAAATCTTGGTTACTCGAACTACTGCAATACAGCGAGCGCCACTACTGCCAGCTAAATAAAAGATTCAAACTACGGAAGGCACTAACTACTGATAGGCATAGTTAGCAAATGAAAGATTTTAATGGAGAACAAACAATGTATTTACCTTAATAGTCATCAGAACTCATAATATATAAAGCAGTTCATGACATCCAGTCTTACAAATTTCAAAACTCCGCCATCTCTCTCCCCACATCCACCACTGCTGGCGGCTCACCTCCAACTGCGCAACGCTACGCGCTGTTCGCATCCAGCTGCCCAACACTACAATAGCAGACAACAATGCAAACTAGCCACAGACTGCACACAGCACAGACAGTGATTTTCATACTGATTTTCATACAGAGCGCTATGTAACGTTGCCAATAAGAAAACATAAACAGCCTACTTACATAACGACTGCCGGAAAGCCTCTGTGGGCGCTCGAATGGCTCTAATTTTACATTCGTGATCTCCTTGGGAGGTATAAGTACGGCGAAGCAATATATTCGATAGCTCATTCATAAACGCGACCTCTCGAAACCTGGACAGCAAGCTACACCGCGATGCAGAGCGCCTCTCTTGCAGAGTCTGTCACTTGAGTTTGCTAAACATCTCCGTAACGCTATCACTCTTACCAAATAACCCTGTGACGAAACACACCGCTCTTCTTTGGATCTCCTCTATCTCCTCTGTCAACCCCACCTGGTACGGATCCCACACTGATGAGAAATACTCAAGTATAGGCCGAACGAGTGTTTTGTAAGCCACCTCCTTTATTGATGGACTACATTTTCTAAGGACTTTCCCAATGAATCTCAACCTGGCACCCGCCTTACCAACAATTAATTTTATGTGATCATTCCACTTCAAATCGTTCCGTACACAAACTCCCAGATATTTTACAGAAGTAACTGCTCCCAGTGTTTGTTCCGCTATCATATAATCATACAATAAAGGATCCTTCTTTCTATGTATTCGCAATACATTACATTTGTCTATGTTAAGGGTCAGTTGCCACTCCCTGCACTAAGTGCCTATCCGCTGCAGATCTTCCTGCATTTCGCTGCAATTTTCTGATGCTGCAACTTCTCTGTATACCACAGCATCATCCGCGAAAAGCCGCATGGAACTTCCGACACTATCTACTAGGTCATTTATATACACTCCTGGAAATTGAAATAAGAACACCGTGAATTCATTGTCCCAGGAAGGGGAAACTTTATTGACACATTCCTGGGGTCAGATACATCACATGATCACACTGACAGAACCACAGGCACATAGACACAGGAAAACAGAGCATGCACAATGTCGGCACTAGTACAGTGTATATCCACCTTTCGCAGCAATGCAGGCTGCTATTCTCCCATGGAGACGATCGTAGAGATGCTGGATGTAGTCCTGTGGAACGGCTTGCCATGCCATTTCCACCTGGCGACTCAGTTGGACCAGCGTTCGTGCTGGACGTGCAGACCGCGTGAGACGACGCTTCATCCAGTCCCAAACATGCTCAATGGAGGACAGATCCGGAGATCTTGCTGGCCAGGGTAGTTGACTTACACCTTCTAGAGCACGTTGGGTGGCACGGGATACATGCGGACGTGCATTGTCCTGTTGGAACAGCAAGTTCCCTTGCCGGTCTAGGAATGGTAGAACGATGGGTTCGATGACGGTTTCGATGTACCGTGCACTATTCAGTGTCCCCTCGACGATCACCAGTGGTGTACGGCCAGTGTAGGAGATCGCTCCCCACACCATGATGCCGGGTGTTGGCCCTGTGTGCCTCGGTCGTATGCAGTCCTGATTGTGGCGCTCACCTGCACGGCGCCAAACACGCATACGACCATCATTGGCACCAAGGCAGAAGCGACTCTCATCGCTGAAGACGACACGTCTCCATTCGTCCCTCCATTCACGCTTGTCGCGACACCACTGGAGGCGGGCTGCACGATGTTGGGGCGTGAGCGGAAGACGGCCTAACGGTGTGCGGGACCGTAGCCCAGCTTCACGGAGACGGTTGCGAATGGTCCTCGCCGATACCCCAGGAGCAACAGTGTCCCTAATTTGCTGGGAAGTGGCGGTGCGGTCCCCTACGGCACTGCGTAGGATCCTACGGTCTTGGCGGGCATCCGTGCGTCGCTGCGGTCCGGTCCCAGGTCGACGGGCACGTGCACCTTCCGCCGACCACTGGCGACAACATCGATGTACTGTGGAGACCTCACGCCCCACGTGTTGAGTAATTCGGCGGTACGTCCACCCGGCCTCCGGCATGCCCACTATACGCCCTCGCTCAAAGTCCGTCAACTGCACATACGGTTCACGTCCACACTGTCGCGGCATGCTACCAGTGTTAAAGACTGCGATGGAGCTCCGTATGCCACGGCAAACTGGCTGACGCTGACGGCGGCGGTGCACAAATGATGCGCAGCTAGCGCCATTCGACGGCCAACACCGCGGTTCCTGGTGTGTCCGCTGTGCCGTGCGTGTGATCATTGCTTGTACAGCCCTCTCGTAGTGTCCGGAGCAAGTATGGTGGGTCTGACACACCGGTGTCAATGTGTTCTTTTTTCCATTTCCAGGAGTGTATATTGCGAAAAGCAATGGTCCCATAACAATCCCCTGTGGCACGCCAGAGGTTACTTTAACATCTGTAAACGTCTCTCCATTGAGAACAACATGCTGTGTTCTGTTAGCCAAAAACTCTTCAATCCAGCCACACAGGTGGTCTGATATTCCGTAGGCTCTTACTTTGTTTATCAGGCGACAGTGCGAAACTGCGGAACTGTCAGCGTCGTATCGGAAGGATAGAGTAGATGACGCAGCTTTGTGAAGGCGTCCTTCAGCTTTCTTCTAAAAAAATGATTCTCTAATGACAAGGTCATTGATACCAGACACAAAAGGAATCACAGATATTGGCTGCGAGTGGATGTCGATCTAAATTATCGGGATAAATTGAAACATTGTGCCGGACCAGGATTCGAACCAGTGTCTCCTGCTTACGAGGCAGATGTTCTCTCCCCTAAGCCAAACTGACACAGTGGGCATCACTACTGAATCGAATCGTGGTCCGGCACAAATTTTCAAATTTCCCCACTGGTTTATGGGTGCAGCTGCGATGATCGCTATGTCCGGATGGCTTAGTGGTCAGAGCATCTGCCTCGTAAGGACACTCGGCCCGAATCCCAGTCCGGCACAAATTTTCAACTTTCCCTGTTGATTTAGATCAACGGCCACCAACAGCCAATGTCTGTAATACCTTTGTCTCTTATGTCATAGTGGCTGCTGGATCAAAATGGCCTCTATTCTTTCGAACATGTACGACAGAACAGACACCACATACATTCAGGGTGAATCACGTAAGACGAAACGCCACTTTCAGTACGTGAACGGTTACCCATATCGAAAAGCGGTTTTAGACAAATGTTAGAGCATCGAGAGATTCTTTTCTTTTTTTTTGGTTAGCTTTTCCAGCACTGGTATCAACAGAGATATTGAAGAACGTAGGTCTTTTTAAATGGAAGCGTATACTTTTATGACTGCATTCGATAGTTGCTGAGAATACTATTATACTGATACAGCGTTTGTTAATGTTGATCCTGAATCACGTCGCAAAAGGAATTCGAGGAATTTCCTAGAATGCGAGAGCACGGTAGCCCGAAAAGGCACTTGGGGTGCAAACATTGCCAAGCAAGCATCTCGGACCAGGATGCGTAGTTGTACACCGTAAGGTAGGCCTGCGCTACTAGAATAAAGTTTTATCTCCTTTTGGATTGACTTATGACGTAGTCGTAGGTCCTCATACGGAAGTTGTATATTGAAATATGACATGGGCCTGATCTTCTTCTTTTTTTTTTTTTTCGTCGGTCTTCTTACTGGTTTGATGTGGCCTGCCACGAATTCCTCTCCTGTGCCAACCTCTTCAATTCAGAGTAGCACTTACAACCTACGTCCTCAATTACTTGCTGGATGTATTCCAATCTCTGTCTTCCTCTATAGTTTTTCCCTCTACAGTTCCCTCTAGTACCATGGAAGTCATTCCCTCTTGTCTTAACAGATGTAGTATCATCCTGTCCCATGTCCTTAACAATGTTTTCCACAAGTTCTTTCCTCTCCGATTCTGCGTAGAACCTCCTCATTCCTTACCTTATCAGCCCACCTAATTTTCAACATTCGTCTGTAGCACCACATCTCAAATGTTTCGATTCCCTTCTATACCGGTTTTCCCAAAGCCCATGTTTCACTACCATACAATGCTGTACTCCAGACGTACGTTCATAGAAATTTCTTCCTCAAATTAAGGACGATATTTGATATTAGTAGACTTCCTTGCCCTGGAATGCCGTTTTTGCCATTTCTAGTCTGTTTTTTGATGTCCTTCTTGCTCCGTCCGTCATTGGTTATTTTACTACCCATGTAGCAGAATTCCTTAACTTCATCTACTTCATAAGCATCAATCCTGATGTTAAGTTTCTCGCTATTCTCATTTCTACTACTTCTCATTACCTTTGTCTTTCTTCGATTTACTCTGAATCCATACTCTGTACTCATTAGACTGTTCATTCCGTTCAGCGGATGACGTAAATCTTCTTCACTTTCACTCAAGATGGCAATGTCATAAAAAAAAATGGTTCAAATGGCTCTGAGCACTATGGGACTGAACTGCTGTGGCCATCAGTCCCCAAGAACTTAGAACTACTTAAACCTAACTAACCTAAGGACATCACACACGTCCATGCCCGAGGCAGGATTCGAACCTGCGACCGTAGCGGTCGCGCGGTTCCAGACTGTAGCGCCTACAACCGCTTGGCCACTACGGCCGGCAGCAATGTCATCAGCGAATCGTACCATAGATATCCTTTCACCTTGAATTTTAATTCCAGTCCTGAATCTTTCTTTCATTTCCATCTTGCTTCCTCGATGCGCAAGTTGAAGAGTAGGGGCGAAAGGCTACATCCTTGTCTTACACCCATTTTAATACCATCACTTCGTTCTTTGTCGTCCACTGTTATTACTCCTTCTTGGCTGTTGTACATATGTATTGTATATGACCCATCTCTCCCTATAGCTTACCCCTACATTTTTCAGAATTTTGAACATCTTGCTATATTTTACACTGTCAAAAGCTTCTTCCTGGTCGACAAATCCTATGAACGTGTCCTGATTTTTCTTTAGCCTTGCTTCCATTATTAACCGCAACGTCAGAATTGCCTCTCTCGTGCCTTTACCTTTCCTAAAGCCAAACTGATCGTTATCTATCACATCCTCAATTTTATTTTCCATTCTTCTGTATATTATTCTTGTAAGCATCTTGGATGCACAAGCTGTTAAGTTGATTGTGCGATAATTCTCGCACTTGTCATTTCTTACCGTCTTCGGAATTGTGTGGATGATGCTTTTCCTAAAGTCAGATGGTATGTGGCCAGACTAATACATTCTACACACCAACGTGAATGGTCGTTTTGTTGCCACTCCCCCCACTAACTTTAGAAATTCTGATGGAATGTTATCTATCTCTTCCGCTTTATTTGATCTTAAGTCCTCCAAAGCTCTTTTAATTCTGAGTCTAATACTGTATCCCCTATATCTTCTAAATCGACTCCTGTTTCTTCTTCTACCACATCAGACAAATCTTCCCCTCATAGAGGCTTTCAATGTATAGTTTGCACCTATCCGCTCCCTCCTCTCCATTTAACGGTGGAATTCACGTTAAAATCTTAATGTTTTCACCGTTGCTTTTAATGTCACCGAAGGTTGCTTTGACTTTCCTGCATGCTGAGTCTGTCCTTCCGACAATCATTTCTCTTTCGGTGTCTTCACATTTTTCATGCAGCCACTCCGTCTTAGCTTCCCTGCACTTCCTATTTATTTAATTTCTCAGCCACTTGTATTTTTGTATTCCTAAGTTTGCCGGAACGTTTTTGTACTTCCTCCTTTCGTCGATCATATGAAGTTTTTCGTTTGTTTCCCGTGGTTCCTTCGCAGTTACCTTGTTTGTACTTACGTTTTTCTTCCCAACTTCTGTGATGGCCCTTTTTAGAAATGTCCATTCCTCTTCAAATCTACCGCCTGCTGAGCTATCCCTAATTGCTTAGAGAACTTCAACCGAATCTCGTCATTCCTTAGTACTTCCGTATCCCACTTCTTTGCGTATTGATTCTTCCTGACTAATGTCCTTAACTTCATCACTACTATATTGTGACCTGAGTCTATATCTGCTCCTGGGTACGCTTTACAATCCAGCAACTGATTTCGGAAACTCTGTCTGACGATGATGTAATCTAACTGAAATCTTCCCGTATCACCCGGCCTTTTCCTAGTATACCTCCTCCTCTTGTGAATCTTGAACAAAGAATTCGCAGTTACTAGCTGAAACTTGTTACAGAACTCAATTAGACTTTCTCCTCTCTCATTCCTTGTCTCAAGCCCATATTTTCCTGTAACCTTTTCTTCTACTCCTTCCCGTACAACTGCATTCCATTCCCCCATCACTATTAGAGTTTCATCCCCTTTACATACTGTATCACTCTTTCAATATCCCCATACACTTCCGCTATGTCTTTATCTTCAGCTTGCGACGTCGGCATGTATACGTGATCTGTCGTTGTCGGTGATGGTCAACTTTCGATTCTGATAAGGACAATCCTGTCACTGAACTGTTCTCAGTCACATACTCTCTGTCCCACCTTCCTATTCATAACGAATCATACTCCTGTTATACCATTTTCTGCTGCTGTTGATATTACCCTATACTCATCTGACCAGAAGTCCTTGTCTTCTCTCCACTTCACTTCACTGACCCTTACTTTTTCTGGATTGAGCATTTGCATTTCCCTTTTCAGATTTTCTAGTTTTCCTACCACGTTCAAGTTTCAGACATTCTATGCCCCGACTCGTAGAAAGTTATCCTTTCGTTGGTTATTCAATCTTTTTCTGGTGGTAACCTCCTCCTTGGCAGTCCCCTCCCGGTGATCCGAACGGGGTACTAGTCCGGAATCTTTTGCCCATGGAGAGCTCATCATGACAGTTGTTCAATTAAAGGCCCTGTGGATACACGTCAAGTGTCTTTAATGCAGTGGTTTCTATTGCGTTCTGCATCCTCATGCCGTTGATCATTGCTGATTCTTCCACCCTTAGGGGCAGCTTCCCACCCATAGGACAAGAGTTTGCCCTCAATCTCTGTCCGCTCCTCCGCCCTCTTCGACAAGGTCGTTGGCTGAATGAGGGTGACCTCTTACGCCGGGAGTCTTCAGCCGCCAATGCTAATTATTAATCAAAATTTTAGCAGCGGCGAAATTCGAACCCGGGACGGGAGACGTTTTGATTATGAATCAAAACGCTACCCCCTGCCAATGGTTCTAGAATCTGTCGTATCACAAAGGGCTTACGAAAACTATTTCACGATTGTGTATCCTCCCAGAGAAATCAACTGTTCATTTTTCAAAAAATAAAGAGGTCTTACAGGATTTGAAAAGCAGGAATTAAACCGACAGAAAAATAAACGTAACACCAAAAATGGTTATTGCGGAGTAATGAAACATCGTGAATACATTGGCGAGGTAACATATTTAAGTCAATAACATTGGAAGATTACATGTTAATGTAAGCACGAAGTAAGTCATTCCAAATGTGAACTTCCGGTACCATAACAAACGGTGTAACTGCCACAATGTTGAATGAAAGCATGCAGACTTGCATGCATTGTGTTATACAGGTGCTGAATGTTAGTTATGGGATGGAGTTCCATGCCTGTTGCACTTGGTCGGTGAATACTAGAACAGTAAATAATGGTTTTGGATGACACTGGAGTGTTCTATTGGAGACACATGTGATGATCGAAAAGGCCAAGACAACATGTCGTCACTCTGTGGAGCATGTTGGATTACAAAAACGGCATGTGGCCTGGCGTTATCCTGTTGGAAATACCCTCTGGAGTGCTGTTCGTGAATGGCAGAACGACAGGTCGAATCACCAGTTTTTACGTACAAATTTGCAGACAGGCTGCAAAGAACAGCCGCTAGAGTGTTTCTGCTGTCAAACGAAATCGTACTCCAGACCATAGCTCTAGGTGATGGTCCAGAGTGTCTAGCACGCCGACAGTTCTCGCCTTACCCCAATGAAATCGCAAATGGTGGTGATTTGGGGCCAATGGAATGCACACTATGTGGCATCCAGCTCAAAGCTGTCCTAGAAGTAACCAATTTGTAACAGTTATTTGTGACAGTGTGGTGTCAGCTGCTGCTCAGAATGCTGCGGCAAATGCAATGCGATGCACAAGGGCCGTATGCCGAACACGATGATCTTTCTTGTCGGCAGTGCCATGTGGTCGTTCGAGGCCCAGTCTTCTTTCGACTGTAGATTTCGTAACCACCGCTGCCAGCAATCGTGTTCAGTGGCTAAATTCCTGCCAAGTGTTTGTGCAATGTCGTGGAACAAAGATCCAACTCCTCATGGCCCTATTACATGACCTCGTTGAACCTCAGTGAGGTACTGATAATAGCGTCTTTGTCGCCTTAGAGGCCTTCTTGGCTGACATCAAGTGACAACCCCCACTCTCAAAGGTAACTAACGATCATGACCTCTACAGCGACTATTTACAGCAAACTGGATTTGCATCTTCATAGTGATGCTACTAACGCCACTCTTATGCGACTGGCGAGAAATCTTAAGGGACAGCATCTTTGAGATGTGGAGACACGTCTAACAACTTTCGTTTATGTCGTACTACTCCTTCTTCGTGTTTCATTTTCTTCGTCAGCGTATTATTACCTTGCTTTGTTCCGGATGGTACATCATTATACCGTCGTCACAGTCTGTATCCGAACCATCTGGCTATAAATGTAGGATGATACGTTGCAAGGGGGCTTAATTAAATTTTAATATGCAAATATTATTAATTTTCGTCGCTGTATCTCCGGCTACGAAGTCTCGTAAACGGTTGGCCCTGATTAGTATTAGTACGCAATCTGACTGCATAGAATAACAACAAAGATGAGAGAAAACTTCCGTTAACACAATTAATTAATTAAGTCCCCAGCAACTATAAAACCTACGAAACAACAAAACACAAGTGTAGCTGTTCTGTGTGTGGAAGTGTGATTCAACGTACACATCTGGCATGGTTCTTCCTCAATAAGACCAGATATTTTAAACATCATTTATACTGAAGTAATTTTAAAAAACCAAAAATACTATAATTGCACGTAGAAACCAGAAATACAGTCTAATACAAGAACACGAGCCAGATGCTTTGTTGACTGAACCTGTAACCAATAGGCATTATTGTTCAAGACATTGAAATAATACAAAAAAAAAGGAATTTTTTACCTTCATATATATATATTGACGAAAAGCACATTACAGCATCCCTAATCCAACAACATCTGCTGTCTAGCCCATCAAAACAATATGACAACATCTGAACAAGCACTCTCCATGGGAACATCTCAACAACGACTCACCACGGCTACATCTCAACAAGCACTGCCTACTACGACTTCTCGACAAGAACTCACCACTGCTACATCTCAATAAGCACTGCCTACTGCTACTTCTCAATAAGCACTGTCCACTACCACATCTCAACAAGCACTACCTCCTGCTACTTCTCAATAAACACTCTCCACTACCACATCTCAACAAGCACTGCCAGTGGAGGCGGCTGAATAATACTCTTTGGCGCAATCTCTGGCGCTGTGGCTCAGTGTAGCCACCTTTCAACATTCAAGGTTTATATCCATTTTGGCCTTGCTAATGAAGTCGTGTTCCTGAACCTCTTCACCGTGCCGCATTCATTCTGTTCACTCTCAAGGGATGTTTTTTATTGCTTCTTGTATAAGCGTTTCAATGTCCGCTGTCTTTAATGTTTTTCTGCTGCATAGTAGTAAACATGTGCATGTGCCTAAATTTCGTGATATTATACTGGCAGCAGTATGATGTTAAGCGTTTCACTTGGAGGAATTCTTATTGGGAAAATGGCCGATATTAAACATGAAAAAAATATATTAATGTGACAGTGGCGGCTAACTACCACCTACTACTGAATCAAAAGCGATATTGTAAATAACTTGTATTTATTGTAAATTATCTCACGATAGAAATTAGATCATATTGAACAAATCATGAATGAAAACAAATTGTACACTGTTCTTAGATATACTACACTGGTAAGATTGGCTCTCAGCTCTTAATGTTAAGTTGATGCGAAGTTAGATTTAATTACGACCCTGGATAAGCAAATGGTAAATGCGATCTGACTGTGTTCCTATAATCTCAATGTTAAGGTGGTTCAAATGGTTCAAATGGTTCTGAGCACTATGCGACTTAACTTGTGAGGTCATCAGTCGCCTAGAACTTAGAACTAATTAAACCTAACTAAACGAAGGACATCACACACATCCATGCCCGAGGCAGGATTCAGACCTGCGACCGTAGCAGTCGCTCGGTTCCAGACTGTAGCGCCTAGAACCGCACGGCCACTCCGGTTGGCCAATGTTAAGTTGATGCGTAGTTAAATTTAATTATGCCCCTGGATAAGCAAATGGTAAATGCGATCTGACTGCATTCCTATAATCTCTTTTGTGTCTGAAATAATATGCACTTCAGACACCATCACCAAGAAACAAACCAAACAACATGCAAAAAGACCAATACCCAAGAACGAATCACAAGCAAAACTGCACTGATGCTCAGTGGATGGCAAGAACACGATCCAACAACTATTTCTGAACTTTACTGGCGCTACTGCAAGTTTTACAATACCGTCTACCAGCGTGCTGGCTCTGTCGATACTACTGGGGCGAAGACTGGAGCTGCGAAGTCACTGAATTAAGATAAGTCTCTCAAATATCTTGATCAGAATAAACAGCTCAGTAACTACTAATACCACAAGCCTTATATTTGCTCTAAATGGTATACGACGCTTTCAAGACTGGTTGAACAACCTTTAAGGTGCAGCCCAGTGTGTCTTGTACTAATGTGCAATACCAGTATGATAGTTCTTTGCACTGGTTGACTACGTTCAGTGGTGACTACCAGCCTATAAGGCAGAATCAACTGCAATTATACTAGTAGTCAATGCAATGCCTATCGTGGATGCTGATGTCCTACTGTAGCTGTAGACTCTAGATCATACACAGCACAGTATTCAGAATCTAAGTCCCTATCTCAGAGTTACCGAACTTTGCGACTGTCCGCTTTCACAGGACAAGCCGCTCTCCTTTCTGCCTCGCTCTCCCTGATGCTCTCGCGACAATCTTGCCGCCAAACTCTAATCAGCCAATCCCGACGCTGCAAAGGCGTCCCACATTTCTCCACCTATCCAAAAATTTCTCTGACCCTCAGCGTTTCCCGCACTTTCTTATGAACTGCCCAATCAGAGCTCAGCCCATTTGCTGCTAAACCAGCGCGCGACCGGACAGCGCCAGCGCCTACGTTGGACGCTCTCTGTCTGCTCGAAATTTCCCCTCTCTCTCTCTCACCTGGCACCCGGCGGTGTTCTTTTTGATGCTTGCCGGTCAGTGGCCCCATCCCCTGGGACCCCCGGCCACTGCACAATGCTCTTCCGGCGCTCGCCGGCGCTCACCGGCCCTCGCCTCCCCGGCTGTGCCTGTCCACTCCTCGCCTGCACTGGCAAATTTACTTTGCTTAGACCTACAGCATGCAACTAAATATTATCATTTCCAAAGCCCGTATTATTTCAGACATGTGTTTAATCATCACATGTCTCTTTTTCTAATCCACCTAATAAGACTAATTAACCATTATATGGGTTTATTTACTTCAAACATGCAGAATAATCTGCGAAATGAACGTCACAAATGAAAGCCACCTTTCACACTGTGTGACCACATCAACCTCATATGTTCTGTGACTTGTTTCAATTAACGAGGTGCAGGAGTTCGGCCATGGATCTAGCTTACACAGTGCACAATACTTTTATTTTTAAGCCAGAGCACAATGTCCACTTTCCTGGTGTTTCTACGTGGTGTTTTCTCTGTACCAGCCGAACGATAACTAGCATTGTCGGTAAGAATGACCGAATTCCGTGTAAGGTATGGTGAGAAATTTTTAGTGAACCACTTACTAAATGTAATTTCATGTCAGAATCTGCTGCCTTTATTACATCTAAATCCAGCTTTTCCCTCACAAACAAAACTAAAATTAGATCCAGCATACAGAATAATTATCCGTTAACTTTTTCAGTGGGAAATTTTAACTCTGGCTGTGCCGTAACTCATTTCCCAGCAGATTTCTCTTCGGTGATTGTAATTCACCCCATGTTGCAACAAGGCAGACATTATTGAACAATCTTTGTCTCTTATTTCGTGCATCTTCTTCAGAAATGTAGCTCATGCTGTAGCTATACAACTGAAGAGCACAAGTCAAAAATGATGATAGTCACTTTTTTGTAACTTTTCTCGTATATCATAAACGTTCAATGTATAATTATCACAGCAGCATTTTTATTGTTCTATATCTATTTGTTTAGTTAATAAATGTAATACAATAAACACATTTTCAATTTTAAGGTGGTCCACGAAACTCTTCTGATCCTAATGTTTCGTCCAGAACTGCGGTGGACAACTTCAGAGGTGTTGGTCTTCCGTTAAGTCTTGCCGACCAGCAGCAATGCCATGCACTCTTCAAAACCTTCATTCTATCAATATATCGTTAGCTCAAAATCAAAAGAAAAGGATTACCGTAATAGTTCGCAAAAACGTTACCTCATATTTAATAGTCCACTGTTATCAGCACAGGTTAGAAGGAATAAATAAACGAAGTACAGAATAATAAGTACATTTATTAGAGAAATGTAAGTGATATGGGCAGTTACAAAATTCCCTTACTGTCGAAAATAGGTGAGAGGTATTTCATATACGACAAAGAATATGGATTATCAAAGGTCTTCGCGAGAGCCTGCTCTGAATTTTCTACGTCGTTGAAAGCCCGTGCGTATTCTGCGTCGTACTTCTCCGAAGTCAGAACGAAGCCACTCGTGGCGCTGAAGACAACGGCTGCAGCCAAACAGCGGTCCATGTCCCGCTGGAGTTCCTCCACGGTGTACGCGTGCGCGGCCTGCTCAATGCCCAGACGACGCAACAGGCCCACCAACGTGTCGCGGTAGAGGCGCAACAGGTCGCCCAAACGGTGGAGGTGGACCCCCTCACCGGCGTTCGAGTACAGGAAGTACTGCAGGTCCGTAGCCGGGCTGGTCACGTTTGCTGCCTACAACAAAGCCACAAGCGAGCGCAGGAAATGTTACAGGCAAGGGGTGTGGTTGCTGACATTTTCAATGACGAGGAGACAACGCTCACGGAGTGGTGATTCATCAGCAAGTTTTCCTACTGCGTATTTCGAGCAGCTAATGTACCGAAGGAATGTTCACGAGTAACAGTGCGGTGAGGGAGCTCACTTTCGGCTGCAGTCATTTGAATTTGCACATTCCGCTCCTGATACACTAATGCTAAGTAACTCCGCATTATGTGCGTTGGGAGAGTACAATGAGGTAAAAAAAAGTAATGGGAAACTTGCTAATGTCGTGTCGACGACCTTTGCCTGGCGTTGTGCAGCACCTTGACGTGGCGTGGACCCAAAAAGTCATTGGAAGTCAGACGCATTGAGCCATGCTACCTCTCCAGGGTGGTCAGAAAATGTGTGAAATTCTTGTGGGGATGTTACAGGGCAGGTTGTACTGAGACGTAAATGTTAAGAAATAAATTCCATACGTTGGTCCGTTTCCGAGTTATTTAGCGTAGAATTCAGCCAATCAGGGCGTCGGACGCTCACACTCAAGCGGCCTGCCAGGGGCGGTGTTGCCCAACGAGTGCTTTGTCTGGTTAGCTGAAACTTGAATTTACGCGCACGACGATCTGATTGGCTAACTTCAATGCTAAACAACTCGGAAACGGCGCAACGTATCGAATTTTTTTCTTAACATTTATGTCTCAGTACAACCTGCCCTGTAACATCCCTACAAGCATTTCACACATTTTCTGACCACCCTGTATAGCCGTCCATAACTGTGAAAGTGTGCACTTACCGACCTCTCGATTACCTCCGGTAAATGTTCGATTCTATTTGTGTCGGACGATCAGGGAGGCCAAATCATTCGTTCGAACTGTCCAGAATCTTCTTCATCGCGAACAATTTTGACCCGGTAACATGGCGCTATGGGATCCCTTAAAAAATCCATTGATGTTTGGGAACATGGCGTCCATGAATGGCTGCAAATGGTCTCCAAGTAGCCCAACACCCAGAAGATCCAGCTTATTCCATGTAAACACAGCCCGCACCATTATGGAGATACAACCAGCCAGCACAGTGCCACGTTAACAATTTGGGTTCATGGCTTCACAGGATCTCCTCCACACCCCAATTCTACCATCGGTTCTTACCAACTGAAATCACGACTCACGTCACCAGACCACGGTTTTGCAGTCATCTAGTGTCGAACTGATATGGTCACGAGCCCAGTAGAGTCGTCTCAAGGGAAGTTGTGCTTCTTATAGCAAAGGCATTCGTGTCCGTCGTCTGCGGCTACAGCCCATTAATGCCAAATTTCGCTGTGCTGTCCTAACGGATACGTTCGTGGTACGAACCACATTGATCTCTGCTGTTATTTCACGCTGTGTTGCTTGTCTGTTAGCACTGACAGCTCTCAGCAAACACCACTTCTATCGGTCGTTAAGTGAAGGCCGTCGGCCACTGCATTGTCCGTGGTAAGAGGCAATACCTGAAATCTGGTATTTTCGGCACAACCTTGACACTGTGGATAGCGGAATATTGAACTCTCTAATGATTTCAGTAATAGAATGTCCCGTGCGCCTAGCTCCAACTACCATTCCGCGTTCAAAGTCTGTTAGTTCCCGTCGTGCCATAATCACGTCCTAAGGCTTTTGTACATGAATCACTTCACCGCAAATGACAGCTCCGCCAATGCACTACCATTTTGCACCTTCTTTACGTGATCCTACCGTTATGTGTATACGAGCAACTCGCTATCAAATGGTTCAAGTGGCTCTGAGCACTATAGGACTTAACATCTGAGGTCATCAGTCCCCTAGAACTTAGAACTGCTTAAACCTCACTGACATAAGGACATCACACACATCCATGCCCGAGGCAGGATTCGAACATGCGACCGTAGCGATCGCGCGGTTCCAGACTGAAGCGCCTAGTACCGCTCGGCCACAACGGCCGGCTAACTCGCTATCCCGTGACTTCTGTCACTTCAGTGTAGATCTTTCACTCTGTCTTGGTGGAAGAGGTAGCGGGGAGGGGGAACGGAAATTTGGAGATTTTTGAAGTCAAATGTCTACTACATGCAAACCACGTGTACTTTCACACATTCCTGTTCAAATTGCACACGTATAAACGATAGGTCCATTGTATCCAAATTCAGAGGACGTGTTGAACTATGTACTGGCCACGATTTTCAGTCTGCAGGTAGGTCTGATGTAACTCTACAAGCCAGATTATTCTGTGTAAGCCCTTCATCACTGTATCATTTGAATCCTCTTACTGTGGCAACCTTTGTTCCGCCTCTGCAATTTGTGTCCCAATCTTCCTTCCATTACAAAATTAAATATTCTTTGATTACTCGGGATGTACCCTGACAACTTAGACCTTCTTTTAGTCAGGTTGTGCCATAAAGTCTTCTCCCCATTTACATTCAATAGCCCTTCACTAATTACTCTTCTTACCCATTCAATCATCACCATTTTTTTGTAGCACCACGTTTCACAAGTTTTAATTCTCTTTCTGCCAGTACTGTATATCGCAAACGTTTCGTTTCCATGTAATACCACACTCAAAATAAATACTTTTTAAAATGTTTCCCTAACTTCTAATTTTATATATATAGGTCAGGCAGCAGTAGCCGACAGCGACAGACGCAGCAACAGATAAGTAACCGTATTTGTCATTTACGAGTTCATAACCAGGAGCACATTTTATTGTATCATCTGTGTGGTTTAATAGTTTAGTTTCTTGAGTTTCTGCGTGTAAGTTTAACGTCTAATAGCCACAGTTCTCGCGTTTACGTTTGCGTGAGAAAGTAAACCGATTTTTGTGACATATTACAAGTTCCAAATCAGGGTCAAATTATTTAGTTTCACCTAAGTGCTTCGGTAGTTATATTTTTGAATGTCGGCGTATTACTAGACACAGTTCGTGCGATTTCGTCAGGTTTTACAGTAGATTTCCGTAGCGTGAGCCGATAGTCGTTTGTTTGCTTGTTTTGAAAACTAGTGTTACCGCTTGTTGGCGTTAGTCAGTCAGTCAGGCAGCAGTAGCCGACTGCGACAGACGCGGCAACAGATATGTAACCGCATTTGTCATTTACGAGTTCCTAACCAGGAGAGAATTTTATTATATCATCTGTGTGCTTTAATAGTTTAGTTTCTTTAGTCAGTCGATTTGAGAGACAATCTGAGCCGCCGACTTAGGTTGTTTGCAGATGACGCTGTCGATTATCGACTAATAAAGTCATCAGAAGATCAAAACAAACTGCAGAACGATTTAGAAGAAGTATCGAAATGTTACAGTTGACCTTAAATAACGAAAAGTATGAGGTCATCCACATGAGTGTTAAAAAAACGCGTTAAACTTCGGTTACACGATAAATCAGTCTAATCTAAAAGCCATAAATTCAACTAAATACATAGGAATTACAATTATGAACAATTTAAATTGGAAGGAACACATAGGAAATGTGAGGTAGGTTAACCAAAGACTGCGTTTCATTGGCAGGACACTTAGAAAACGTAACAGACCTACTAAGGAGACTGCCTACGCTACGCTTGCCCGTCCTCTCTTAGAATACTGTTGCGCGGTGTGGGATCCTTACCAGATAGGACTGACTGAGTACATCGAAAAAGTTCAAAGAAAGGCAGCACGTTTTGTATTATCGCGAAATGTGCGAGAGAGTGTCACAGAAATGATACAGGATTTGGGATGGACGTCATTAAAAGAAAGGCGTTTTTCGTTGCGACGGAATCTTCTCACGAAATTATAATCACCAACTTTCTCCTTCGAATATTTTGATGACACCGACCTACATAGGGAGGAACGATCACAAAGATAAAATAAGGGGAATCAGAGCTCGTACGGAAAGACATAGGTGTTCTTTCTTCCCGCGCACTATACGAGATTGGAATAATAGAGAATTGTGAAGGTGGTTCGATGAACCCTCTGCCAGGCACTTGAATGTGATTTGCAGAGTATTCATGTAGATGTAGATGTAGATGGTAATATATTCCTATTTTACAAGAAAACTTTTCTTGCTATTCCCAGTCTGTTTTTATTTGTTCCATCGTCACATGTTTCGCTGCCTAAATAGAAAAGCTCGACTACTACTTCACTTCTTGCTCAACATTTACATTAAACAATTGGCATAGGATTACAGCACATCTCACACCATTCTCAGTTGCTGTCTCCCTCTGAAGTATTTTACTCTTAGAAATTGATTTACGTACAGGTTGAGGATAACCTATCACTCCCCCTCGTTTACCCCTGGTAACTGTAGAATTAGAAAGAGTGCACCGTCAATAAGGGACTGGTACTGTGGACAGACGACTTCCACTAGGCTCCGCAGAAGCCCTTTTTGTGTGACTAGAAAGATACGTGATATGCTAAACCCGCTCAATGAAGGAGCGTCAGACGATGTGGAAAGGTGAAAGCAAGCACCAATACGCCTTGCTGAAATCAGGAGGTGATGTATCGGCGTAAGACTGAATTAGAACGGGTCACAACGATCGATTTTCTGTAAATGCATGTTCTAACGACATTTTGGTTTGTGTACAGAATACTGCTATGTAAATAGTCCTATTAATTATTTTATTATTTGCAAGTGATATCTTTTTAAGGAGTGTCCAGACTTACTGTTGTGTGATATTAATTTATATTTGTTTCCCTTTCTCTACAAATCTGCTTCAGCTAAACTCGCAGCGCCTAGTGACCTGCTGTACAATGTGGATGACTTTATTTTCACTGTATATTGTTATGTTATAGTAGAACACTGAGCACGGATCTGTACTTATGTATACATTGTCTAGATGGACTGACATACATATAACATCGTTGGCAACCGTATTTTGACTATCGTTCTATAGTTGCTGATCTAAGATGGTAAGTAATTTGTTACGACAGTTTCTCAGCTACGATATCTACGGCTGCGTCTACTTGATTACTCTGCTATTCACAATAAAGTGCCTGGCAGAGGGTTCAATGAGCCACCTTCAAGCTGTCTCTCTACTGTTCCACTCTCGAACGGCACGCTGGAAAAACGAGCACTTAAATTTTTCTGTGGGAGTCCTGATTTCTCTTATTTTATCGTGATGATCATTTCTCCCTATGTAGGCGGATGCCAACAGAACGTTTTTGCATTCGGAGGAGAAAACTGATGATTGAAATTTCATGAGAAGATCTCGTCGCAACGAAAAACGCCTTTGTTTTAATGATTGCCACTCCAATTGACTTTTCATGTCTGTGACAATATCTCCCCTATTTCGCGACAATACAAAACGAGCTGCCCTTCTTTGTACTTTCTCGATGTCATCCGTCAGTCCCAACTGGTGTGGATCCCACACTGCACAGCAATACTCCAGAATAGGGCTGACAAGCGTGGTGTAAGCAGTCTTTTTAGTAGACCTGTTGCACCTTCTAAGTGTCCTGCCAATGAATCGCAGTCTTTGGTTTGCTCTACCCACAATATTATCTATATGATCGTTCCGATTTAGATTATTTGTAATTGTAATCCCTAAGTATTTAGCTGAATTTACAGCCTTCAGGTTTGTGTGACTTGTAGCGTAATCGAAATTAGGCTGATTTCTTTTAGTACTCATGTGAATAGCTTCACACTTTTCTTTATTCAGGGTCAAATGCCACTTTTCGCACCACACAGATATCTCACCTAAATCATTTTGCAATTCGTTTTGATAATCTGATGATTTTACGAGACGGTAAATGACAACACCATCTGCAAACAATCTAAGAAGGCTACTCAGATTGTCTCCTATGTCGTTAATATGGATCAGGAACAATAGAGCGCCTATAACACTTGGGGAACGCCGGATATTACATTTGTTTTACTCGATGACTTTCCGTCTATTACTACGAACTGTGACCTTTCTGACAGGAAATCACGAATCCAGTGGCACAACTGAGGCGATACTCCCTAGGCACGCAGTTTGGATAGAAGACGCTTGTGAGGAACGGTGTCGAAAGCCTTCTGGAAATCTAAAAATATGGAACCAATTTGACATCCTCTGTCGATGGCACTTATTACTTTATGAGTATAGAGAGATAGTTGTGTATCACAAGAACGTTATTTTCTGAAACCGTGCTGTCTATGTGTCAATAAATCGTTTTCTTCGAGGTACTACATATTATTCGAATACAGTATATGTTCCAAAACCCTACTGCAAATCGACGTTAGTGATATAGGCCTGTAATTCAGCGGATTACCCCTACTTCTCTTTTTTGAAATTGGTGTGACTTGAGCAATTTTCCAGTCTTTAAGTCTACAAAGTATATGCACTATTATAATATATACATTATATGGCTGTGCGTACATCAATGGTTGCTGTAGTACTCTTTGTTTACAGCGATCTTAGGTGTTATTATTTTATAGTTATTTATTGGGTACGCGTTTTTTATTTGACATGTAAGTTTTTGTTAACTTCTATTTTCGATCATTTTTCGTAGATTATGATATTGTATTACCTATTGTATTGACTGAGTTAGAAGACTGGAATACATCCAGAAAATAATTGAGGTCGTGGGTTAATATAACAATGTGCGAATGTGGAGAGGTGTACATCGGCGAGACTGGTAGGCCAATAGCAACGCGCATTCGGGAGTACGAGCGTTATATTCGTCTAGGGCAACACAACAAATCCGCTGTGGCAGAACATCACGATGACTGCGGAAAAGAAATAAAATTCAGTGAATCCTGTATGTTGGCCAAGCAGCCAATTACGACGAAACGCAAAATCAGAGAGGCCATCGAAATACTTAAACACCTTAACTATATGAACAGGGAGGATGGACTTAGGCATGCCCCATCTTGGCTGCCAGCAATCAGAGCCCAACAGACAGCACTGTTAACACGAGGCACGAGCACTAACGGCGAGTAACTGCCACCGCGCGGCCGACGTCCAGCAGTTGGTAAACAGCAGCAAACCTCTCATTCGACGGTGGCCACCAGTCATAGTACATAACACAAGAGCCAATGGACAACAGAGGTCACGTTCTCCCTCTACCGCAATAACCTATTAAAATAAAGTTCCCTCTCCTTCTTCCTTAAGTGACCAATGAAACTAACTACCTTTTTAAAATTATGACGTAATGGCATGCGCTGTGAACACTAACAACAAAATCTAAAGGACACTGCATAGCTAGAACGCACCATTAGACCCAGAAGAAGGCCGCTGCAATAGGGGCCGAAACGTTGGTTTTTCTATATATCAGCAGTAGTTTTTACATTATGACGCGGTACCAAACCCAGAAAACTTTTATGTCGAATAACAATAAGATGAAGAGGTTGGCAAAGGAGATTATTTGAGGGCACATCAATCAGTCAGAGGAGTAATGACTCACAAAAAAGGTCACAAACACATTCTGTGTACTATTGGGGGAATTATGGTCAGTTCAAAAATGGTTCAAATGGCTCTGAGCACTATGGGACTTAACTTCTGAGGACATCAGTCTTCTAGAACTTAGAACTACTTAAACCTAACTAACCTAAGGACATCACACACATCCATGCCCAAGGCAGGATTCGAACCTGCGACCGTAGCGGTCGCGCGGCTCCAGACTGAAGCGCCTAGAACCGCTCGGCCACAGCGGCCGGCGATGGTCACTTGATATAGTGACTACTATTACTCTAAATGGCAGTCACCATGTCAATTGACTACACTAGCAGGAATAATGGTATGTATGTACGTATGTATGTATGAGACCTAGAACCGACGGAGAGGCTTCGTCCCGCCATAGCCCTCAGGGGTTGACAATCCCACAACAGGCTCCCCACCGCTGCTCCACACCGAGCCCAGTGTTATTGTGCGGTTTGGCCCCCAATGGACCCCCAGGGCACCTCTCATACTAGACTAGTGTAATCCCAAATGTCTGCATGGTAGAGTAAGTATGGTGTACGCCTGATTACCACACCAATTCTGGGATCATGTCTGCGTTACTCCTGCCCTCGCTTCCACCCACACGGCGGCACGTCACTGGAATCACATTGACTGACTGATTAATGAAACTGATCATGAGACCCCTCTGCATGGTGAGTAAATTTCTTCTTGCTACCAGGTCATTATCACAGATGATTCCATGACGTCTCCGGAGGCTTCGCGCAGGCTAGGTAGCCACCTCTTCTGATAACAAAATGGTTGGTAAGCATGATCAAGTAGTTGAAGATATGCAACACTAATTACATTCTTTCTGTCGGTTGCACTGTCATGTTGATGTAAGGAAGCCACTTAGAATTCTGGTGTACTCCTCCCAAACTCATCTTGCTGAGACCTGTCGGTCAATGGGGGGCAGTAGGACACGTTTCACTCTCTTCTCCAGCGCCCCCCTCCCCCCAATGACACTTCCGGACCCATCCCCGCCCCCGAAACCTGGTCGCATGTGATCGGTTTCCACCACCGCAACCGGGTCGTGAACTTTCTACCCAGCGTAAGGTTGTACCGTTCCCTCCAACAATCCACTGCTCCAAGTGCCGGTCAGCTGTTAATGATTCCAGACTCACAAAAGTTGTTCTGTCCTTCTCACAAGGACTGGGCGCTTAAATGTCGCTGGAGTAAATACCAGAATGTCGAAGAATACGTTTCCCCTCATCCCTCCTGCAAACCGAACCGCTCTGAGACGTTTTTTGTTTTTCGAAATATCGCTTAAAGACTGACCCAGCCAGTAATAACAAAATACCTGTTTACTGAATGTCACATCCCAAACATGTATGAGTCAGCAGACCTACGTTTCCCTCATAATATAGCCATGTAGAAGCGTTTCTATTGGCTCCGGCCAAATTAGTAGCCGGATGTTTTGAGTCCTCAAATGGGTATCTCTGGAGTGTATGTGACGTTCTTTTCAAGAACTATTATTGATAACAGCCTGGAGAAGGATTCTACTGTCGCCAACATAGATTTCGGGATTGGCCATGAAGATAAGATACGAGAAATTAGCACTCACTAGGAAGCGTATGGACGGTCTTTTCCTCCCTTGTTCTATTTGCCAGAGGACTGGGAAATGAAATGACCAGTGGTGGTACAGGGTACCCTCCGCCACGCACCGTACGATGGCTTGCAAGGTATGCATATAGATGTAGAAGTAAATTTAGTCTGCCTACTAAGATGTGACTCTATCCATTTACAGGTACACTAAACTCGCCGAAGAAGGTTGTCTCTTATTTAACGAGAAGAAAAGGATGGAACTTGTGCTGTTTATGGTCTCTCTGTAGAACCCTCATATTACTGCCTAGTATTCTCACTGCAGTCACTTTGCGAGACTTATGCGAGAGGTTGGAATACGTTTGCCCACAATACATAGAAGAAACGGTATAAAGCTCACAACTCCCCTTTTGTCAGAGTATCGCATATTCTCAAGAACCCTCCAGTCATCCATATACAGCATTTGAATCCATCTGATTTCGACGAGTAAGAGATGCCCCGTAAAGGTACATATCCCCGCTAATTATTGCGAAATCGCATTACATTCTAAAATCGCTGTTCCATTAATTGGAAGGCTGTCTAGCCCTCCACATGTCACTGAGTAAGTAGAGAGCTGTCACAACGAGAAAAAAATGCACATTAACGTGCACGAGGAAATTCAGAACCATTCAGAGTATACATGGGCCGCACAGAGAAAGCATGTTCTACACATAACACTTATCGAATGATTGTCTATAGATATCCCACTGTTCATGACCTAATCTCGTTTACCGTATTCCTGCGATTATTACGCTAGAAATACGACAGTGTAATGGTGTCAAAGTCTTCGTTAACAGCACAGTGGCCCTCTAGCTCTCTTTTCCTCTTCTCTCTTTCTCTCTCACTCCTCGTTTTTTTTTTATAAAATACAACAGAGTAACACGACAAACTATAAAAACTTCGCTGATGTTTCTAGGCAGAGAACTGGACAAGATTTTACCACGTCTCTCTCTTCTGACATATCAAAAACAAATACCGTCGGCGTGTTGACTTCCAGCGTATGTGGTGATCCCATTAAATATGCACGTATTGGTCAACTGAAGCAGGTGGCGCCTAATCGAAGTCGGTCTCATAGACTCGTGTAAAGTTCTGAAGCCTGTACTTGAGGAAGACTGTATCCCATAGATGATCAACACAATAGAGGGGTCTTGTGTTGTTTTTTACATTGGTTACATCACATAAAAACATACTGCGTCTTACTGTAGTAAATAGCCATCAGCAGAAAGGATTTGCAAAAACTATGTTCCTTAGACGAAACACTTCCTAAATTCGGTAAGATTTCATTACGATTGGCCATCTCTGCCTATGCGAATTGGAGTCACAAAGTATTCTCGCAATCGTGGATCTTGAGTAAAGCTGTACATGATCTCTCTGTACATCTTGTAACTATTCCTCTGTCTTTAACCAGTACTCCCTGCACCATTGTCCTCGATTTAATGTGAAATTGACCATAAGTAGGAGAGCACTACACACATTACATTCAACGTCTCGTGAACGAACAGAATGAGCTGAAATCCATGTAATCGATACACTTCGATATTTTTCTTTCCCAAAGAGCATAACACGTGTTCCAAACTGCCACAGTCGACTGTCGTTACTGATATAGACCGGTTTTCTCGTTCCAATACTTTTACCACCTTTCTACGAAGACTCTTCCTTACCAGTGCTACTCACGTCATCAATTCAATTACATACGATCTTTCTGGATTTATGTACGCCGAAGAGGTTAGCACTCCTTATTGGTGTATAGTAGAAATAGTAGAAACGAGCCTGATTCATTTAAGAGCATTGTGGTGATATAACCGACGGCTCGGAAGGGAAAGAAACGTATTGTTTATGCATGATAGAGTTCCAGACAGAGAGAGCTTGACACATTTGATGTAAAATACTTGTGCTATCACTTCTGTAGTATTGTTGTAGTGCTTGGAACCCATACAAACGAGGTACTGGAAAGAGAGAAATGATTGTATAACATAAACACACTTAGCGCTACATGAATCTTCACTTAAACATGTTGTAACGTTAAAGTAGCGTAGTTTCCGATATATTATGATGATAGAACTACAACCTTCGACACCGAAGGAAAAAAGAGCAATAGATTCTTTGTGACACGAGTGCAGTGTATAGTTTTCTGGGGTTGTATGGCGCTCACTGTTCCCATCCGATTGTGGTTCGAAAATTATGCTATGCTCGCATCAGATCTATAAAACGATGATCAGCAACTGTAAAATGGACGAAACAATGACATCTTTGAGGAAATAGACAAATGCAAAGCACAAGTGTTTGGCATGTGAAATTACACACCATGCTGCACTAACTCTGTAAACAGAACACAGCGTAAAGTAGCAACTACGTTATGCAGTACTATATAAATGTACCTACTCTATTCTGCAGTTTTATTTAAAGGCTTCAATAGTAATATTAATAATAACAATAATAATAACGTAAGGGCCTCATCAAAATTTAAACCAAAGTAATTCACGCCACCCATAAGGCGGCGTGAATCAATATATTTCTCTATATTAATCAAAGTAAATGTAAACAAGAGTATGCAGAAGGCAGTGGGCAGACATGAGTCGAATGATTGGTATAGAAGGCTCTGAGCCATCTCGAGCGGGAAGGCTCACTGGTTGATGTGGCCAGATGTAGATGGGAGTGTGGGATGGGAGCGGGAGAATAATAGGTCTTAAGTACCTCCTAGAACAATTTCAGCGTAGTAACACCATTCTGACATCAGAAAGCGCGCGGGATTGTAAATGCTGAGGGGAACCTCCTCTGCAGGACTTCGATGGCTATATTGCGAGGTATCGGCATCAAGAGAAAATAGTCCCACTTGTTCTTAACCCTTCAGGTGTCCGCCCCTGGTAGCTGAGTGGTAAGCGCAATAATGTCAATCCTAAGGCCACGGGTTCGATTCCCGGCTGATCGGAAATTTTCACCGGACAGTGTGTTGTGTTGTCCTAATGATAATCCTTTCATCCTCCTCGACGCGCAAGTCGCCGAATTAGCGTCAACTCGAAAGACTTGCACCTGGCGAACAGTCTACCCGATGGGAGGCCCTAGTCACACGACATAATTTTAACCCTTCAGGTTAAAAAAATGTTTTTTAAATGTAATCTAAAGCACGGAATTGAGGGAAGAGTCGCTCTGGATCCCTCACGATAGACAGACCCGTATCTGACCGCTCTGAAATGCTAACTTTATTCGGTCAGTAAGTACTTTTACAGTACAAATGGCTTTCCAGGCACTGCTCCGAGTGTCTGGAACAGCAGTTGAGTATCGATAGGTTATTCCTCAGTTTCATATGACAGTAAAAGCGTACGCGAGGCAGTGATTTTGATTGTGTGATATGTAGACTCACTGTAACTGTGATGAAATGTAGAACAACGGTAGAATCGCGTATCGCAATCAAGATGCAGTCTCATCGTCGTGGGTAAGGGATTTATTGCATGGCTCGGTGCTGGTGTGAATTTCCGGTAAGTCTTCAAGGTTTTACCATACGCACGATGGTCATAGAGACGAGTGCAGTTAAACGTATCTAAATTCATTGTGTAATGTGGTAATGTTCAGACGAGCTAGTGTTTGTCGTAGACGCATCATTACAAGTCCCGCGTGGAAGTGCAAAATTAATTGTTTAATACTAAATGAAACCGGTGCCTAAATTCTATGTACGCAAAGAGAAGACAGATTGTTCTAAAAGGGGCTAACGTATGTTGCACTGTTCTGAAGGACAGAGCCTGATTCATTGTAAACATAATTTATGAACCAAAATATCCACGGGTGTACTGCCGGTCTACAGTGTCCAACGGGCACAATATTTCGGCGATCAGACATGTCGCCATCATCAGGTGAACTGACGGACTGAGCTCCTTTGAACGTGCCGGCACGGAGATCCGTACGCTACGGCTGCTCAGGGGGAACTGGGTTCGGTCGCGGCGGCGGCAGATTTAAATACCCTCCGCCCGCGGCGCGCTCACTCCGCCGTCCGCACCCCGCGCCACTGTCGCACGGTGGAACAGATTGCGACGGCGTCTGAGGTGACGTCGGTGTGATGGCTCTGTCCGCCGTGGTCGTAACAACTATACGTTTGACCGATTTACTCTTGATTAACCCAATCGCTGGTTCCCAAGCCTTGCTAACATTATAGCCACAGTCACGGTTTATGAGGTCGTCATTGGTGCGAATTTCAATGGCCTCTCTAACAACGCTGTCCCAGTATCTCGACGTCTGTACCAGAATCCTCGTACTCCCCGAGAGTGCGCCTGTATATGGAATAAACGCAGTGCCTACCTCCTCCCTCGTGATTTCATCCATCTCCACAGGTTGTGCTGCAGTGGTTGGGCGGAGATCACGTTGAATCTGCCACTCTGAGTACCCATTTTTTCGAAATACAGTTCTCAGATATTCCAATTCCTGGGGTAGACTCTCTGCGTCAGAGATAGTGCGCGCCCTATGTACTAGAGTTTTAAGTACCCCATTCCTCTGTGAAGGGTGGTGGCAGCTGTCTGCGTACAAATACAGATCAGTGTGCGTTGTCTTCCGATACACCCCATGGCCTAGGGTGCCGTCAGCCCTTCTCTTGACCAAGACGTCAAGGAAAGGTAATTTACCGTCCGTTTCAGTCTCCATAGTGAATTTGATGTTGGGGTGTATGGAGTTTAGATGTGTAAGGAAGTCAAGGAGTTTATCCATATCATGTGGCCAGATGACGAACGTGTCGTCCACGTAACGGAAAAAGCAAGTAGGTTTCCATTCGGATGACGACAGGGCTTCCTGCTAGAAGTTCTCCGTGTACAAATTCGCTACCACCGGTGAGAGTGGGCTACCAATGGGGACTCCCTCCGTTTGTTCGTAGTATTCTCCATTAAAAAGAAAATACGTGGAAGTCAAGACATGCCTAAAAAGTTCAGTGATCTTCTCGTCAAACTTCTGACTAATCAATTCTAGTGCGTCTCGCAGTAGTACCCTCGTGAACAAGGAAACGACGTCAAAAGTCACCATGATATCTGACTCATCCAACCTGAAGCTATCAAGGCGTTTAACAAAATCCACGGAATTACGGATGTGATGAGGGCATTTACCCACATAAGGACTTAATATTCCCGTCAGGTATTTGGCCAACAAATACGTAGGTGCCCTGATGTTGCTGACAATGGGGCGTAATGGTACCCCCTCTCTGTGAACCTTCGGGAGTCCATATAGTCTAGGCGGCACCGGACCTTGGGGTAACAATTTCTTAGCGTCACCCTCCGGTAAATCTGCGTCCTTGAGAAGCGACCTCGTCTTGTTCTCCACCTTCTTTGTAGGGTCAACGCTGATCTTCCGATAGGAATCGTCATTTAGCGGGCTCTGCATCTTATCAGTGTACCCCTTATGGGAGACAACAACTGTAGCATTGCCTGTGTCAGCCGGTAAGACAACAATTTCAGAGCGCTCCCTCAGATCACGAATGGCCGCACTCTCTTTACTGGTGATATTTGACTTCATCGGCTTGGATTTCGTCAACGCACGACAAAGTTCACGACGTATTTCCTCAGCTGATTCAGGCGGAAGTCGAGCTGCAACATGTTCAACAGCACTAACAATTTGTGCGACCGGAGTGAACTTGGGGGTTGGAGCGAAGTTGAGATCTCTCTGCAAAACCGAGACCGCATCATCACTCAACACCATGCCACTCAAATTGATGACAGTCTTGCACGGAACCTGCAGAGATGGTTTGTCAAGGAGACGTGAGAACTTAGCTGTTTGACGTCCCGTTGCCTTCTTATGGGCGGAATCAGCTGCAACCCAGGTGTCACCATCAATCCAATCCCAGGAAAAAGAAGTGAAATTACTAGCCAGTTGCAAATGTAGTTTGAGTAATTCCTGTGGGATAAACTCAAGGCTCCGGCGGGTGAATTGCACTCTCTCACGTACCAATGCGAGGCTGGCTCGTTTCTTGATTCTCTTAGCTGCTGCAGAATCGATGTGATGCATAACCTTAGCAAAATTTGGAACAACATTCTCGGAACGACATCTCTTTAGAAAGGCAAGAGCACTTAGCAAACGACATCTACGGTGGCGCAACTTTCCGAATTTCTTCATGCTGCGATACATCTCCTCCCCGTAAAGGTGTATGATGTGATTCTTGAGTTTCTCCCGGCGTATTTGATAATCAAAATATTGTGCCCATTGGACACTGTAGACCGGCAGTACACCCGTGGATATTTTGATTATCAAATACGCCGGGAGAAACTCAAGAATCACATAATTTATGAACATAAATGTGAGGTGTCGTCATAGGGCCGTAACGGAAGACGTTAGCCTGATACTCTGTTATTTGTGAGTTCTCGAATTAACTACAGGTGCCAAAAATTACTGTAACAGAAATTGCTTGCAGTTGTAAAATGTGCTTTATTGGAGGATACTGCGCCTCTGAATTACCTTTCATTTATCACCGTAGGTCCGTAGTCTTGTTTGCTGCAACACCCTGTTTCATTACAATATTAGTTGGTTGATTTGTTGCTTCACAAGATTGCTTACAGTGAATAGCATCGACAGCGGGAGAGCACAATTGTCTTTGAGAGCCAAACATCTTCGAGAAATATAAAGGTCGTGGTTTGTGTTGCTTACGACACGTAGCAAACGTTAGGTGGACGTTGGCACGCTGTGTCCCGATTTTAAACAATCTACGTCGTACCGAGGCCTTCAGGTGACTAACTACTGGTGCCGGTACATTAATAATAGTAAGCAACGCATGTTATATTACATTCCAACATTCCGTTTAGTCATAATGGTAGTCAGGTGGAATAAATCTCTAACTGCTCCACCGACCCTGCTAACTTCCGACAGTCTCTCCCACACAGAACATTGGTCAAGCAAATGTATTCAAGAGGATTGATGTACCTCATAAACACTGTCACTGGTTTAGAATCATTGCAGTTATGCAACTGAAGACTCGATTTATGTCCAAGATGTGGCATGAAAATGGAGTACTACGCATTTATCTTCGTTCTTCTTGAGGAGGGTTTAGAAATAGGTTTTCCGTCGTTTTGGTGGGCATGATTATCACAAACGCATTGGAAGCCCTCTGCTGAGTGTGGTACGTGGAGATTTGTTGTTAATGATTGCAGGTAGACAGTACTTGAGCCACACACAGAAAGTGCTACTGTATATGGGTCGAACGCAGATTATAGTACACAACGGATACACCCAGAGAAAACAACGTAAAAAATAGTTCAATGTGCTGTAAACGACTTACCACATCTCCCCTCCTCTCTCTCGGGAAAGCATTATCAGTATATCGTTAAATCCTACCTTGTTACTATACCTCTACTTTGTGTCATCCTTTGACACAGCTCCATGTCAAATGTTTTATTTTCTAGGAAAGCATCCAAGACAGCAGTCAACTTGCATGTATTCCTTTTACATACTGGAGAATGATGTTAGAAACCATGCAGCAACTGATTTGTAAGGTATTTGTTAGCTGACACTCTATGGTTGTAATTAGTAGAGAGTACAGAAAGGCACTGTAAATAGTGTTTATTAGAGTTTAAGAAACGTAAACAATCTTACACTGGGTCAAATAAGAAATCTATTCTGTAGTTGTTTATTGCATTCCCCAAGCTAGTAACGCAGTGCTGTATAGCTAAGGACGCTTTATAAAAACCCATAACTTGGTTGCCTATAAATTCTAGGCCACGTCTGGGATTGTGATCCAACATACATAAATCTATTACTCTACGTCTGGTGGTCACCCATGTTAAACAATCTAATCCAACTGTCTTATAGCTGACCACGGAAAATTACTGTTCTTCTGGTTACCGGTGCTTTCATGTCAACTTTTTCTCGTATTCCTCTTGCTGTCACAAGTGTGTTTAATTCTCCAGTCTCCAGTGATGTTGCTGCAGGACTATAGTGTGTAGGGGCAGGAATTTGTAGCCGCTCTGCAGGCAATCACCGTTGGTCCTACCACCCGCTCCTTCCGGCACCACGATTTTAACCTCGCCGTTTATTGTCGTCGTATCCACCTCACTCCTACATTGAAACACCTCGGCCTTACCCTCGACCGTCACCTCACCTGGACTCCTCATCTCCTTATGATCCAACACAGAGCCTGCAATAGACTCTACCTCCGAAACTCCTGTCTGACCGGACATGGGGACTGCATCCTTCCACCATCCTTCACACCTGCAGATCCTTGATCCGCCCCATCCTTTGTTATGCCAGCGTCGCCTGGATTTCTGCCCCACCCAAACTCTATAAAGCCCCCCAAATACTTGAACGCCATAAACTCCACTTTTCCTTTCGTAACTGCATCCTGTCCCACATGCATGAAACCTCTATGATCTTATCCCCTTCCCACATCTTCTCCTTCTCCTCCAACATATCCGCACCCTGTATGTCGTCTGCAGACTCGATTTCCCCCACCCACTGGTGTCTGCTATCATCCCCAGCCCATTGCCGCGCTTTTACGGTGGTGTCCCACCCTCTCTCCATCTCCACACCCTCCACCTCATTTCCCAATGCATCTTCCAGCACCTACTCTTTCTGGACGTTGAACTTCCCCTGATATCTACCCCTCCTACCAACCCCAACCCCACCTTCCCCTCCCATTCCTCAGGGTCCCCTCTCTCCTACTCTTCCCTTCCCCTGAGTGGGTTTCTCCTCTCTCCTATGCCCCTCCCTTTCCAGTGTACCCCTTCTGTGTCTACACTCCCTCCTGACTTGCCTTACCTCTCCATCTCCCACACTGCCCATCTCCTGGCCCTTGGTGCACTCCCCACCCCATTTCTTTTCATCCCATCCCCTCCAGCCCCCATCCCCTGCTGTCCCTTCCTCTTCCCATTTTTCACTCCTCTCAGACCTCCCATCCATCTGCAGGTCCCTCCTCGCAGGTTTTACTCTTCATCGTGCATGCTCCATCTCATACAGTGGTTTTTAAGTTTTGGTGTGTATTAATACTGTGGCCAACGATTAACTTGTGCATGTGGCTTCAGTGTTTTTTACATGCTGCACATAGCCCAGTATGTTTTTTTTTAACTTATGTGGACTTTTTTAACTGTCTCACATGAAAATCTCTGTTAATCCCCCCACCCCCCATGTCTCCCTGTACTATGTTCTTATATCTCCCTTTATCACATTTTATATGTCTCATTTCCCTCTTTTTGTTAAACATATCACTTGGATGAAGGGCAGCACATTGTGCTGCTGCCAGCCCTCTGCTGCCCATATGGGGCAGGGGAATGAAATCACAATAAAGAAAAAGAAAATAGCCGCTCTGGCATCGTGTGGGTTGGAGTCCCACAACTTCCAAATCGAAGATATCTGCTGCCTGTTCTACCCTCAAGGGTGAAATCGAAGCTTTGGAAGGAACCCCCTGTCACATTGTACTGTTGTCTATCCATCTGTCCATCTGTCCAACTATCCGTCTACTGCCACTGCTCAGTCCCCATCTCCTCATTGCCCCTTCTTCTTTCTCTTTCCCTACTTTGGCGACACCTGTAGACTGCACAGTCCACCGTAGACACCTCCATCACCACAATCATATGCACCTACCTTTCCCCTGCCCCAACCACTATGTCCAGGAGTACCTTCTCTGGGCTTCTCTTCACCTCCCCTCCTCACAGTCTCCTCCCCATCCATCTCTGCCCACTCCTCTATCCGCATCCGTATACTGGGCCTGCTCCCACTCATACTCCTACCCCCACTCCTGCTTCTGCAACCTGTCAGGATGACTTTGCCCCACTCCTCCTAAACCTGTTATGACCACCCCTGCTTCCCCCGCCTGTATCACCACTTGCCACGCTACAGTTGCCACCATGGAGCACCCACCCTGCCTTCAAAGTGCCTCCACCTCACAAGAGGCGCCTGCATCCCACCACCTTCCAATCCAACAAGTCCCACACCCCTCCACCCAGGCCACCCACACCAAAAAATTCCCAAATGCCCAAGTGTCAAGGTCGCCTCCACCCCCTCCTCCAAGAAACCAACGCCTGCCTGTCTTCCTCCTGATCCCTTCATGGACACCACCTCTCCTGCCGCATCCTCAGCTCCATTCTGCATACATTCATATCCCCAGTGCTCCCTCCTTGCTCATCTTATCCCCTGCAGGGACTCTGTCCTTATCTAATCGCTCTCTCCTAAGGCAACTTCCCTGCATCACCTTTAGCCCACATGCTTCTGTCACATCTTTCCTTACCTCCTTCTGTTACTGTCAACCCCAAACCCTTCTTTGTCCACCAGCCCTCACTGCCATGATCGAAAAACTTAGCCCTATGGTCACAGAGGCGAAGGTTTTGGCAGAATTGAATGCCCACCCTGCCATGGAAATCCACTTAGCCTGTTGTATCTATAACATCTCCTGTCCTACCTTCCTGACGTGTGTGTTTGCCGAGTCTACCTCCTTCATAGATCACCTCCTCACTCAGACAGCCTTGATTTTAACCTGTCGCCAACCTGTTGACTCCTCCCATTACCCTCCTCAAACATACCACTACCGATGCTATCTCCTCTACAATGACCACCCCACCCAAAACTGTAAAGAACCGCCCCCCTTGCCCCCAGTGTAAAGTGTCCAACTTCCTCAAACAGTGTCCTAAACGCGCCTCTCCCCTTCCTGTAACACCTGCCACAAACCTGACCCCATCTACTCCTCCAAATGCAAGGCCAAACCACCTCCCACCAACTCCAAGCTACCTGTTCCCATTTGCCCCATCGATCAACCCAACCACCCCAACATTTCCCCCCCACCCTCCCCCTATGGCTAAAGACATCATCTGGTTCCTGACCATCATCCTCTAGAATATCCACCCTTCCAACGTCCCCACACTCTCCACCAGCACTCGCTTGCTGTCCACCCCAACTCCCATTTGAGTATTGACACCACATACTCTTATAACCAGGCTCACTTCACCTTCATCTACCTAGATGCTTTTGTTTAAGCCGGTCTCCTCCTCCCTCCATTCCCTTCCACCATTCCCCCTGGTGTTCCAACAGTACCATCTCTGGCAGATAAACATTTGCTTGCTTGTGCCAACAAATATCTCTTCATGCTACCCTGTCCCAGCTCCAGGTCGACTTCATCACCCTTAACGAAACCTTCCTCCAAACTCACCATGTAGTCTGCATCACTCACTATCTCCTTCACTGGACTGACAATCTCCTTCCCCTTGCATGAGGTGGGGTCTCTATTGGCCACCTCAAGCATATCACCATCTGGCCACAATTGCTGCTCACTGATCCAGCTAAACACCTCATCCTCAGTGTCAATTTTCCCTCCCCCACTGTCACCTGCACCACCATCTATGTCCATACTGCAGCTCCTCTCCCCTATGAATTCATCTCCCATGTTGACCACACCTTCTCTCCCTATGTGATTGCTGCAGATCACAGCATCCACAGCCGTGACCCTGCAACCCTTCAGCAGTGGCATCAGTTCCTTGCTATTTTCCATGGTGACCTTGTTCCCCTCCCACAGCACACCCTCCTCAAAAGTAACTCCAACCCAGATACTATCCTCAGTTCCTCCAACATCCTTGATTGTATCGCCACAGATGCCCTTGACCCTGTTGGTAGTGACCATTTTCCAGGCTTTCTCACCATCTCCTCCACCCCTTACCCCCTCCTGCCCCCTCCCTGCTGTCCCCCAAAGTCTGTCCATTATTACCACCACACCGACTGGGATGCCTACTGGGAATATATTACCCACAGGTCAAAAGCCACCCAATTACCTTCCACCATCCCACTGATATCACCCATGCTTCCTCCTTCCTCCAGAAGACCATTACTGATTCCATGGTGGCCCATGTTCCTGCCAAACTTATCCACCCTCACAACTGTATTATTTCTCCATATGCTGTCCTTCTTCTCCATGAATCCCAGTGGATCTACTGCTCCTTCATTCACACCTGTGACCAAGATTCACTCCTCTGCCACCGGCAATTACAACACCACATCTGAAACCTGTTAACAGCAAAGAAATGCCAGACTGGCGCCAGACTTGTACACGGCTCAACTCCACCCTCTATCTCAATTCATACAACTGTTGCTCTGCCTTCCACTGCCTTACTGGTAGCCATCCCTCCCCCTATAATCCTTTTCTCAATGACAACTTCCCCCTTCTCTGAAAACTTCAGTAAGGCAAACCATTTAGCTTCCCACTTCTCTGAGATCTTCTCCATACCCAATGACCCTTACTTTCATTACGTCCTCCTCCCCACAGCCCTTGAACGCTCCAATACATCCATCAAACCAAACGCCCCCGTTTTTCAGTATTTTGATGAGTTACCTCCCTCAGACATAAACACTCCCATTGCTTCACACAATGTCAAACTCATACTCTGCCCCAAATGCAACACCACCCTTTTTCATGATGGTGTCACCTACCGCTCCCTCAACGAAACCCTCCCTCATTCCCAGATGTCCTTGTTACCCTGTATCACATCATCCTCTCTACCATCTTTTACCCTGAACTGTGGAAGACTTGCCACATTCTGCTGTTCCCTAAATCCCACAAACCAGCCCCCTCCCTGACACCTGTTTCTATTGTCCCATCTGCCTCACCTCATTGTTCAGTAAGGTCTCCAAGTCCATCCTCTCCCACAGCATTCTTCACCACCTTAACCAGTGCAACCTCCTTCCCCTTATGCTGCATGGCTTCCGGTCCTGCTTCTCAGCCAACAACCAGCTGTTTAACCTTACCACTCTCCTTTCCCTCAAACTTAACTCCCATCACTCCACTATCTTTATTTCTCTTAACCTCCAGAACACCTATAACCGAGTCTGGCATCCCAGGCTCCTCTTTAAAATCCAGACCTATGAACTTCTCATCAATTTCGTCCACCTAGTTGCTTCTTTCCTCTCCTGTCATCCCTCCTATGTCACTATCGACAATACCAACTGCCAAACTTGCTATCCCGCCACCAGTGTGCCAAGGCTCCATTCCTTTCCCTTTTCCTCTATCACTGCAGATATGCCCAAACCTCAACCATGTGTTCACCTTCTCCAATTTACTGATGGCACCGTCTTACTGGTCCTCTGTCCTACCCTTCAATGGTCCCAATGTACCCTTCAAACACACCTCGACCAGTTCACCTCCTTGTGCAACCAGTGGCTCCTTTGCATCAACCCTTCCAAGATCCAGACAGTCATCATAGGTCATACCACCAGCTCCTTCCAGCTCCACAAACTTTACCTTACCATTTATGTTTGTCCTATCTGCCACACTCTCGCCCTGAAATTCCTTGGCCTCACCCTCGACCGTCACCTCAACAGGACACTCCATCTCTTTATGATCCAATACAAACCCCACAATGGACTCTGCCTCCTGAAACTCTTGTTCAGATGGACATGGGGAATGCATCCTTCCACTGTCCTTAACCCCTAAATAACCTTAATCCATCCCATCTTCTGTTATGATAGCATTCCCTGGATTTAAACCCCACCCAGATTCTATAAAGCCCTCCAAATCCTTGAACGCAATGCACTTCACTTTGCCTTCCGTAACCACCTCCTGTCCCACACGCATGAGTCCTCTATGACCTCATCTCCTTCCCACATCTTCCCTTTTTCCTCAAACACATTCACAACGTGTACATCGTCCACAAACTCGATTCCCCCCCCCCCCCCCCTGTTGTGTCCTGTCCTCTCTACCCCCAGCCCATTGGCTAACGTTTACCATTGTGCCCTCCCCTCTCTTTACCTCCACACTCTCCACCTCCTTTACCAACGTGCTTCCAGTGCCTACACCTCCTGGTTGCTGAGTTTCACCCTGATATCTAACCCTCCTACAAACTGTAACCCCACCTTCCCCCTCCCCCTCCTAAAGGGCTCCTTCACCCCTCTTCTCCCCTCTTCTGAGTGGTTTTCTCCACCTATGCCATCTCCTTTCCCAGTGCACCCCTTCCATGTCTCTACACTCCCTCCTGACTTGCCTTCCCTGTCCCTCTTCCTGTCCCAGCCCACCATCTCCTGCCCCTCGGTGGGCCCCCTAACACCCAGTTTTTCATCACACACTCTCCAGCTGAGCCTCCCCTGTTGCCACCTCCTCTCCCCTCTTTTCCCTCCTTTGAGGCCTCCCCTACCTTGGCATATCCCTCCCAGCAGTTTTTCCTCTTTATCGTGTGTGCTCCATCTTGTGCAGTTGTTGTGAGTCTTTTAATACTGTGGCCGACTATTAACTTGTGCATGCGATTTCAGTAAATTTTACAAGCTATTCACATCGCCAACTGGGATTTTCATCTTTATCTGGACTTTTTTTTTACTGTGGCAAATGGGCATTTATAAGTGTATATTTTAACCCCCAATGTCTCCCCTTATAATGTTCTTATGGCCTCCTTTTTATCGCCTTTTATAGGTATCATTTTCGTCTTTTTATTCAATGTATCACTTGGCTGAAGAGTGGCGGATTATGCCACTGCCAGCCCTGTCCTGCCCATATGGGACAGGGGAATGAAATCACAATAAAGGAAAAGAAATAGCCGCTCTGGGACGCGACCAACCTCGTTTGGATGTCAAACACTGTGTCAATATTTCACCATTGATGAAACACAGTCGCCTACATTGAACACCAGTGAAATATAAACTGAAATTATATAAATAAAGACTACGCTATTATTATGTCATCTGCAATACAATGCGGTTATCAATCGAATTTATGGCCAAAATTTGAATTTTTGTAAAAATTTGGGTTCCCCCCTATTTTTTATTGGCACATGGTTTGGAGGGTTGGGACTGCACTGAGGAATCCATGTGCCAGCTGGGGAAAAACTATTTCATCATCAGGAGGTAGATGGAATCAACTGACCAATTAATTAATTTTTCATACTAAATTTGATATCAATTTCATACCAAAAGGGTGCCAGAACGAGCTTTATTGTACTACTGCCGACATCAGCTGCATTTGGACACTGAAATAGTTCAAAGGCAAAAGATGAAAATTTGCTTCAGACCCAGACTCGACATTGGATTTCCCACTTTGTCTAAGCAGTCCTCTATCCATTTCAACTACCTGGACATGCTTTCTATGAAATTCTCAAATTACTGCACACTACTCAGTAGCACCCCTGTCCATTTACCTTATTTGCTTACAGCATTTCCTGAATTCCTGTAAGACTTTCAGACACTATTGCCCATCCTCACTGAAGATATCATAGTAATCAAGTTCACAGATATTCGTGTAAAGTGGCAAGTTTCAGTCGACAACAAAATTTAACTTTCGCCATTGAGGAATTTCAATGCCTAATTGCAGCTGATGTCAGTACCTTCTTCAAAATATTGATATTCAAAGCCTCTGTACCAAAACGATGGATTCGACACATATGTTGTGTATACGTGGATAGCTGAATGCATAGGAACTCTAGTTGATATGCTATACAACTGTTGATTTTCTATTTCATTGAACATTGCATAGTCTGCAGTGTGTGACAGTATAAGTTAGCATTAGCAGCACAAGATGAAAAATGTTTTGTACTGCAAGGTGAAGTCCATGAAATGGGGATCATGTAGTGTGTGGTTGATTTCGGTATTGTTTTTAACCAAACAAAGACAAATTTTCGACAAACAACACAGATCATTTAGGAGCAGGAATAATGTTGGCACTTTGCTACAAGGATGAAACCAAACTCGTAGAGGGGTTCTGCCTTATGCTACACAACTTTGTGGTTTTGTTTGTTTCAGCACTTTTTATGCTGTCTTCATTGCATTTGCTTATTTTCATTGTCAGGTCTATTAGACAATATACAGGTTATCAGAGGCCTTTTTTATGCTGTGTTGTGTTTTTACCCTTTTGTGTCGAGATAACGTTTATTCCTTTTGTTTTCTTCGTTACACATTTATTTTGTAAGGTTTCTTGCCAAGTACAGTGAAAAAAAGCTAAAAAGGTCTTTTGCATGAGATGGAATTCTTTTCCAATTTTCTTAGCAGGTACGAAAATACAAAGAACTGCAACATTCACAAGATCGTCAATATAAGCATTCAGCTAGTAAATTGGATAACCAGTAGAAACCATGTGTGTATTATAACGTTATAGAATATATTGTTATGTGTGTTGAAAAATTATACATACAATGCAGGTTCCTTTAAAGTGTGATACAAAGTTTGAACTAAGTTCGCTGACAAGTGCTGCTTTACATGTGGTTAGATACGTTGTGTTATTATGTGAGCTGTATGTATTGTTTTAAAATGCTGCACAACTACTAATAAATGACAGTAAAGGTATGTGTATTTTGCACTCAAAACCTTTATGAACTTTGATAAGTACTAATAAAGACAATTTCATTTTTCTACAGAGATCAAATTTTTGTTCATTGGCATCTCACTGCAATTATACTTGTGGAGACTTGTCCATCGTTGTATCTGACTATGTTATGTTTTGTTTACATTTCGTATTTCCTGCATTATGAAGATAGTCTGTTCAAATCACATGATTTTTAGAATGGTTTATTGTGCTAAAGTGTCAGAAAATGTCAGTCTGCTGTATAGTAAAGCAGTGGAACATAATAGCTTGTACATTCCTTATTAAAATATATTTAAAAAGATCTATATTAGCCAGTAATAATTCAATTATATAACGTTTTCTTCCCCACTGAAGTGGTGGTTGATTAAGTGAAGCATAACTGGAAAACTTATAAAATGTCACGCAACGAAAATTTCCTCTCTGAACGATCAGTAACATAGCCTCAACTATGAATAAGATTAAAATGCCAGTATCTGTACATATACTGGTAAATGTTACAGACAATTAAGATATGGACTGTGGCACTTAATTTGAAAGTCCAGGGTCATGTTTTGAACATCAAGTGTAAATTATGCATTAGGGGGAGTTAGAACAGAAATTTTTTTGACATTTTCTGGTGTTTATCTCACTATAAAATTAGCAATTTTCCGAATAAAATTGTATATATCTATCATTTATAAACTCATATGGAAAGTACTTTATTTTATTTTTTAAATGTAACCTACACAGGTTGAAAATGTTAAAATTTTTACACATATTACTTCAAGATCTAATAAAATCGGTAATTTTTTATATAGAAGGTTGTGTATTGCTGTGAAGAGGATGGGTACCAGGTAGAGGAAGTTGAAATGTAGTTTGAGAGACAAGAACCTTTCTGATGGTAAAACAATAAGAGGCAGGCCGACAGTCAAAATGATTGATGGACTACAGCAGTATTAAGGGAAGGCCATTAGAAATAATACTGAGAATTTGTTGAAAATGAAGCAGGCAGTGTGGGCTACCTTCTTCCACAGGCTGACAACTGATGAAAAACCAGTACACCACCTTTTTCCTCCTGGACCTGATTAATGGTGCAATCACTGCAATGCCCAGTACTCAAACAGTTCATACACCCATAAACATTCCCTCCGAGCAGCAGTCATGGATATCCTAAAACCTGTTTACAGAGACGTGGAAAATCCTGAATTACTGAAGAAGTGTCTCCATGGCCAGAATCAAAATCCCAATGAGTTGTTCAATAATCTTATATGGACCCACTTACCATAAAAATGTTGTTTTTTAATGAAGACACTAAAGTTGGGGGGGGGGGGGGTGGCGCAGTGATGCTGTTGTTGCTTTTAATGATGGGAAAATTGCTAGGGTGAAAATGCTACACCATATAGGAATTAATCCTGGAGCAAACTGCGCCATAGAACTTCAATGGATGGACAAGGTTCGCATTGATCAAGCACAGTATGCAGCACAGTTGGCCACTAAGGAGTCCAGAAAGCAGAAAAGAAGAAAACACTTTGAAAAAGATCAAGAGAATGATATACAGTATGCTGCAGAGTGCATCTGAGTGACTAAAATTAAAAAAAATTAAGCACATATTAAGTGAGATACAGTCTTTTGAAACTTTAGAAACCATCCCTGAAAATTTACATTTTCTGTTGCATTTTCACTAAATCTCAGAAACCACTTCGAGTAGAGTATTCAAATTTTCAGGGAGTAATAACATACATACCCTGAGTCTATTGAACTAATAGAAGAACATACTGTTATCTATAATTAAAGTATTTAGGATAACGTACAAGAAACGTACACAAAATTTTAACAATGTAATTAAAAAGATTGTATTTCCTAAATCAGTGGCTGAAATGCAATTATTGTAGTTTAGTAGACTCATAACATACAGTTTAATGGCCTGTAGAAGTTTCATGTCAATGGGTACAGTGGTTCCTGAAGTACAGGGAAGTCAAGTCATTACATTTAACATCGTCTTGATAGGGCATTCCAACTCCCTTTAGATGCAATTTTTTGGTAGCTGAGAGTTGTGTGTACCTGTGTTTGCGTACATGTGTGTGTGTGTGTGTGTGTGTGTGTGTGTGTGTGTGTGTGTGTGTGTGTGTGTGTGTGTGCGTGTGTGTGTGTGTGTGTGTGTTTGCATGCGCATGCTTGTGTATACTTGATAAAAAAATACAACAGATGGGATGTTAGAGTATTTAATTTGGGGCTCCATTGTTTCTTACACCAGGTGTGATGCAGAGATTAAACTATGCTCATTAACGTGTGCTACCATATGTTGATGATGACAGCAGCAGGGTCAAAGCTTTGTAGCGTACTGCTCAAAATCATTACAAACTGACAGTTGATTTTATTTCGAATATGTTTATAATTTGTTAGTAAAATTTTGTAAGTGAACATCGGTTGTTAACTATTTATGGCAAATATGTTTCATACTCATTCTCATATTACCTCGTCAATGCTGTTTAATTTCCAACACTTTCCTGTTCGGTGTCAAAGTAGCAATTGATTTGAATGTTTATGTATTTCAACTTCCTTGGAGATGTATTACTATCAGCATGATGTTTCACAATATATTGAACTACATGACTCAGTATTTTTCTTGTGGTGGGTACCTATCATGCCAGTTTGAACTTCTGTAGCAGAATAAACCTTCTCTTTTATGCATTTTTTAGGTTACATCATGTGCTAGCTTTTAGAGTTAGGACTTGGCCGTATTCTGACAAGCAAAGAATATGCACTGCATTTTGCAATTACCATCTCCACCTGACAGGAACATCATGCCTTCTTGCCCATCCTTGAAACAGGAAACTCTCTAGTTAGTGTACTTCCAAGAAATAAAACACAAAAGTGTAGAGAAAGGGTGACTTAACAAGGAGAAGTGATGGGCCCAATATAGTGCTGGGCTATGACTTGCAGCTCTAAGTGTGTGTGTTTTTGTGTTTTTTCACTGGTGTGGCAGAATGATTGCTAGGGGGGCAGAACTGTTGCTGATAAGCATGGCTCGCAGCTTGGGTGCAGGTGTGGCTGAGGGTGTGGCTGGGGGCGGTGGCTTTTCTTGGGGTGTTAGCAGCAATACCCTCACTATACGTTCAATGGACATCCACAACCTAAGTTGCCTTCCTACTTACCGAGAGTAACATTCCACTTTTTTTTTACATTCACCTTACTATAGCAAGCAAATGGGAGTAACAATGGATCTTCTTGAAGAATCGTATTAAATTTATTTTTAATACCTCTATATCTACTCTACTGGTCATTAAAATTGCTACACCAAGAAGAAATGTAGATGATAAACGGGTATTCATTGGACAAATATATTATACTAGAACTGACATGTGATTACATTTTTCACGCAATTTGGGTACATAGATCCTGAGAAATCAGTACCCAGAACAACAGCCTCTGGCCGTAATAACGGCCTCGATACGCCTGGGCATTGAGTCAAACAGAGCTTGGATGGCGTGTACAGGTACAGCTGCCCATGCAGCTTCAACACGATACCACATTTCATTAACACTAGTAACTGGCGTATTGTGACGAGCCAGTTGGTCGGCCACCATTGACCACACGTTTCCAGTTGGTGAGAGATCTGGAGAATGTGCTGGCCAGGGCAGCAGTCAAAAATTTCTGTATCCAGAGAGGCCCGTACTGGACCTGCAACATGCGGTGGTGCATTATCCTACTGAAATGGGGTTTCGCAAAGATCGAATGAAGGGTGGAGCCACGGGTCGTAACAAATCTGAAATGTAACGTCCACTGTTCAGAGTGCCGTCAATGCGAACAGGAGGTGACCGAGACGTGTAACCAATGGCACCCCATGCCATCATGCCGTGTGGTACGCCAGTATGGCGATGACGAATACACGCTTCCAATGTGCGTTCACCTCGGTATCACCAAACACGGGTGCGACCATCATGATGCTGTAAACAGAACCTGGATTCATCCGAAAAAATGACGTTTTGCCATTCGTGCACCCAGGTTCGCCGTTGAGTACACCATCGCAGGCGCTCCTGTCTGTGATGCAGCGTCAAGGGTAACCGCAGCCATTGTATCCGAGCTGATAGTCCATGCTGCTGCAAACGTCGTCGAACTGTTCGTGCAGATGGTTGTTGTCCTGCAAACGTCCCCATCTGTTGACTCAGGGATCGAGACGTGGCTGCACGATCCGTTACAGCCATGTGGATAAGATGCCTGTCATGTCAACTGCTAGTGATACGAAGCCGTTGGGATCCAGCAGGGCGTTCCGTATTACCTTCCTGAAGCCACCGGTTCCATATTCTGCTAAAAGTCATTGCATCTAGACCAACGCGAGCAGCAATGTCGCGATACGATAAACCGCAATCGCGATAGGCTACAATCCGACCTTTATCAAAGTCGGAAACGTGATGGTACGCATTTCCCCTCCTTACACGAGGCATCACAACAGCGTTTCACCAGGCAACGCTGTTTGTGTATGAGAAATCGGTTGGAAACGTCCCTCATGTCAGCACGTTGTAGGTGTCGCCACCGGCGCCAACCTTGTGTGAATGCTCTGAAAAGCTGTTCATTTGCATGTCACAGCATCTTATTCCTGTCGGTTATATTTCGCGTCTGTAGCACGTCATCTTCGTGGTGTAGCAATTTTAATGACCAGCAGTGTAATATTCAAGTTGTGGTGTACACCTTAAATAACAGAAGAGGCAATACAATATGTCGTGGTCTTTAAACTTGTAGTTTCGTCTTTGCAAGATGTATACACAGAACGGTTTGTTTGTGCTTTATCCTCTCCTTGTGTGAATGGACTCACTATTGTCTTCAGTGTGGTTGACAACATAATGGAGACGTTCCCTCACGACAACCAGGATGTGCATTAGGTATATGTTTGGTATTTGTCATTAGAGGTTTGTAGTTAGTTACTTGGAAGATTTTACGAAGTATATTAATATTTTGTGTCTCCTGTTTTTATCTAGTGACAGCCTGAGGACGACTACAGATTGGTCGAAACTGTTATCGTATTGTGAAGTGTTCATGTTTCTTTGTCGTACTAAACATGAAAAATAAAGAGAAAGTTGTCAGTCACTTCACATCTATGTAACAAATGGCATTTTTTTCCTAATAGCCGTTTCACTTCTGTGATTTTCTAAAAATGAGAGATATCGCCAGTAGGGTTCTAGAGGTCTACGCTTCACAACATTTCCTCTCGCAGACGTCTATTTTGGAAGGGGTCTTTAACACACCTGATTGTCTTTCATACCTTCAGTTTGCTAAGCACTTCGGTAGCAACACTGATTTATCACGTAGTAACTCAGTTGTTAAGGTGGAAAGAAGCAGTATTCTTTCAGCGAAAACGAAAATGTTCGCTGGATATACGTTACTTTCAGTTGTTTCTAAATATTACCAGGAGACTTAGTCTTTTATACAATGCGGTTCAATGAACAGGTTTTCGAGTTATACTGAGAGCAATCAGATGGAATCAGGACTCCGATTTATGGTGTAGGAATTGTGACTGTCATTGTGTTCCCATTCAGAGTAATACCAGACACTTGTTAAAATAATTTCGCAAGATCACAGTGTCAGAGATACATCCAGACTTTCCAGTAAAATAGTTTTCCTATCGTGATGCATTTACGTTGAAATCCACATCACATGCGTTCCAAACGGACCGTGTTGACAGTTGCAGTGGGTGTTAAGCACATCGCAGAAGTGGGATATCGATGAAAATGCACTTCAGTCGTCTTCTCGTCTGCAGTGACCTGATACAATCAGTTGTGTTCTTGGTAGACTGGCTAAACTTTGGACAATAACTGATAGTTTGCTCCATATTGATAGGAATAGTAATTCGCAACTTTACATTTTAGTGACATTATTTTACATTTTAGTGGCATTAAGAGGAACAATGATCCACCTGGTAGTGTTTTCAGAAAGTATCTACTGTAAAATACTGCTGCGCATCTCGAAAATGCATAATAAATTTACAAACTACTTGATATAAGAATACTGTTTAAGCAAGTTACCGAAACTGTCATTACCTGAAAATCGAGATGTCGGACCTCTGTTACTTCTCCGTCCAGATACTTAAACATCATATTGTTCTTCCAGCAGTCGCCGTGGGTCAATAAAGGTAACTTTGTTAGGTTTTTGTTCTCCTATAACATTCTGTATGCTGTATCGAGACGTCATTCAATAAACTCCCTATACTTCTGGGAGTATTCCTCGTAGCCATCGCACTTTTCCAACTCATTCGCTAGGGCGCACATTACGTTAGAAGCCAACGATCTGAAATGCTTCTTTGCGGTTTGGTTGGTAAACATATTGTTATAGAAAGTGTTCTTGTAATGTGGCTGTGTGGTGAGCAGAAACGCTGAAGCGGTGTGCAGCCTGGCGTATGCCCCCAACACAGCCGCACAGTGCTCATATTCCAGCGGACGGCCTGCCTTGGCCATCCTGAACCCAGCTGCTGCCAGGTCCTCCAGCACCAGGAAGTCCCAGGGCTTCTGGCCACAGTGGTAGCAGTGCGCTGCCAGCGGCTGGAACTCGTCGCCTTCCAGTTCTGCCAGCTTGTAGTGAATCTGCGGCATCACCTCGTGCAGCGCCTGGGACTCAATCCTGAATGCCTGACAACTTTCGAACACCTCCTTCATTGCTCCAATTTCAAGGGCTGTTTTCACGATTATGGATATTTTCCTTGCTTTCTCATTATTTCCATACTTTTCGAATGCGGTAATTCTGTACATCAAGCTTCCATAGCCAATTCCTTCTGCATTTGCGTGTTGATGGAGGTGGTGCCACTCGTGTATCTTTTACTGTTTCCATGTCAATCTGATGGCATCAACTGCGTAGAGACAAGGCATATTTGAGTCTCTGATGAAACATTACAGATCGTAAGTTTTAGTCTAATGTGAAATAATGACAAGAGCACGTGATGAGATAAATCATATAAGACTTTACATAAGGCCTTTGGATACTTTTTCATTTCACGTTCAGTTCAAATAAAGGAAAATTGAGACAGTAATTTATGAATACACAGACCGTAACCAGTCATAATTTTTTTGTCAACTTACTGGAAAACTTACTTAAATGTTTAACACTGAAACATATTTGGAAGAGTAGCCTATCATTAGGCAAATATGGAAACACAATAAGAATTTGACACAAATATGTGGATCTTATAAAAATTTTATTCTGTCATGGAATGTGTTGTGGTTTTCCTGCTGAAAAAACAATTACATCTCATATTGAAGGAGAATTTCCATCATCTACTTGTCGGTTGCGAACTCAACAATCGTAATTAAGAACTTATCCCATTCATGAATCTTTGCTGTCTTCTTGTACTGTATTCACTCTCATCAGTGATTGTGTCTAACTTGATTTTATCGTCCACTGTTCACAGACTTGTTAGTAACACAATTCGCTGTTTATTGACATCAGTACCAATGTACAAGAGAAAATAGGTCGCGTTCAAACCAAAAGTTAGTTCTACATCATTCATAAATGAATCAATCCTAGTGTTATCTGTCACTTATAATTTCTTTATTTACACTTTGGCGTCCCAGCTTTGATTTTGGTAGACGAAATGTATTACAATAATTCGGAATACAACTTTTCCACGTTTCTAGTGACAACATAAAGTTCCTCTAAAAATTGTAGAGATTGTGCACACACGTTGATACATGCCATTGATCATTACGGTTCTTATTTTCGCACTCTTCATTCTCTGTTCCAAGCTCATTAGCCCAAAACATCGGGAATCCGTACCATGTCTATCCAAAAAGAAGCAAATATCAAGTTCTCTCCCTCAGCAAAGAGTTCAGGAGCATTAATGGATGAAAATCTAAATTGGACAGAGCACGTAACTGCAGTGTGCAAAAAAACATCAGCATCCCTTCATGCCGTACAAAAATATAAAATACTCTTCCCTTTCAATCTGAAAAGGAAATTAGTACAAACGCTTATACTCCCAATCATTGACTAGAGCGATATCACCCTACAAGGTCCCTCTCAGGAAAATTCGCGACGTCTGGAACTGGTCATCAATGCCTGCGTCCGTAATATCTGTGACGTTCGACTTTTTGATCACATTCCACGAGCATATGCACAACTGTCCTAGCTGCGTGCAGACAAACGCAGAGGTTTCCATACACTCTGTCTCATCTACTGTCTTATAAATGAACACTGTCCGTCATATCTCTCCTCGTCCTTAACGCTCATGTCTGGATAACATGACAAAAACACATGTTCCCATCATAATAAAACTACATTGCCTAGTCACATTCTCGAAGTCCTTTACAGTAGCAGGAACCCGACTCTTAAATAACCTCCCTCGTTATATTGCAGAACTTAAAACACGTCCGGCTTCAAAAAACAGTTAATGACGTATCTACTTAAGCAACAGTATTGCCTTCCTCTGTACATAAATGCATTTCACCTCATTACTTCCTTCTTTCTTGCTTGATCTTCATCAGTTCCCAGTTTTTTCGTAACTGATGCGGCCTCCTTAAATCTCCCTTCCCCTAAACTCGCTATATCAGTAAACAGCTACTTTATATACCAATATATTAACGTACATCTGCACACACCTTCATTTCTATTGCGAATTTTTCTCATGTTTACCGTTAGTATTTCATTTTTTCTTTTACTATTATTATCATTGCTTTTATCATAATATTTGTGTATGGCACCTGTTGTAAAACTTCTGCCAGTATTTACTTTATTAGCTCTTAGTCATTACTCTTTATTCATATTGTCATTAGATTAAGCTATTTTCCGTATTCAAACAACTGTCACGATGTAACTATGATGCGTAAATTTCTGCATGTGTGGAACACTGGTCCGATGTAAGAGAGGGCCTGATGGTTCTAATCTGATCAGATTAAATAAATAAAGAGAGCGGGCTGCTTAAATAGGCTGGGACTGAAGGCCGCGTCTCCCAGTTGGGAGTAAAGGAAAAGGATTACCAGTTTTGGTATTCACCTGACATCCAAAGAAAGCTCTTCAAAATCGTCGTCGAACTAGTTGACTGGGGGCATTTTAATTTATTTCTGGCTGAAAGGCGTCTGTTATCTTAAGTAAGAATCAAAATTATGTGTGTATGTGCGTGTGTGTGTATGTGTGTGTGTGTGTGTGTGTGTGTGTGTGTGTGTGTGTAATGGATTTTTCTAATTTAACTATAATTGTAAACTCACGTAGTCTGTATCTCACTTTCTCCAAAGGCATGCCACAGTATATTCCTAAAAAGAACACAATTACTCTACTGGCCATTAAAATTGCTACACCACGAAGATGACGTGCTACAGACGCGAATTTTATCCGACAGGAAGAAGATGCGGTAATACGCAAATGATTAGCTTTTCAGAACATTCACACAAGGTTGGCGCCGGTGGCGACACCTACAACGTGCTGACACAAGGAAAGTTTCCAACCGTTTTCTCATACACAAACAGCAGCTGACCGGCGTTGCCTGGTGAAACGGTGTTGTGATGCCTCTTGTAAGGAGGAGAAATGCGTACCATCACGTTTCCGACTTTGATAAAGGTCTGATTGTAGCCTATCGCGATTGCGGTATATCGTATCGCGACATTGCTGCTCGCGTTGGTCGAGATCCAATGACTGTTAGCAGAATATGGAATCGGTGGGTTTAGGAGGGTAATACGGAACACCGTGCTGGATCCCAACGGCCTCGTATCACTAGCAGTCGACATGACAGGCATCTTATCCTCACGGCTGTAACGGATCGTGCAGCCACTTCTCGATCCCCGAGTCAACAGATGGGGACGTTGGCGAGACAACTACCATCTGCACGAACAGTTCGACGACGTTTGCAGCAGCATGGACTATCAGCTCGGAGACTATAGCTGCGGTTACCCTTGACGCTGCGTCACAGAGAGGAGCGCCTGCAATGGTGTACTCAACGACGAACCTCGGCGCACAAATGGCAAATGTACTTTTTTTTTCGGATGCATCCAGGTTCTGTTTACAGCGCCATGATGGCGCATCCGTGTTTGGCGACATCTCGGTGAACGCACATTGGAAGCCTGTATTCGTCATCGCCATACTGGCGTATCACACGGCGTGATGGTATGGGGAGCCATTGGTTACATGTCTAGGTCACTTCTTGTTCGCACTGACGGCACTTTGAACAGTGGACGTTACATTTCAGATGTGTTACGACCCGTGGCTCCACCCTTCATTCGATCCCTGCGAAACTCTACATTTCAGCAGGATAATGCACGACTGCATGTTGCAGATCCTGTACGGGACTTTCTGGATTCAGGAAATGTTCGACTGCTGCCCTGGCCAGCACATTCTCCAGATCTCTCACAACTGAAAACGTCTGGTCAATGGTGGCCGAGCAACTGGCTCGTCACAATACGCCAGTAACTACTCTTGATGAAATGTGGTATCATGTTGAAGCTGCATGGGCAGCTGTACCTGTATACGCCATCCAAGCTCTGTTTGACTCAATGCCCAGGCGTATCGAGGCCGTTATTACGGCCAGAGGTGGTTGTTCTGGGTACTGATTCCTCAGGACCTATGCTCCCAAACTGCGTGAAAATGTAATCACATGTCAGTTCTAGTATAATATATTTGTCCAATGAATACCCGTTTATCATCTGCATTTCTTCTTGGTGTAGCAGTTTTAATGACCAGTAGGGTGTTTTATGTTCTATATCTTTTTGTGTTGCTAGGTTTGCCTGAGATTGTGCTACGGAAAAACATAAAATCCGTAGCATGTTTTTGCAGTCTGTCGCAAATGATGGTTCTCTAAACTCTCTCATTGTTTCGTGAATCTAATCCCCCCACCACGGATTCTCATTTGAGTCCACCGCGCCTTTCTGTAAGACTCGAATGATGATCAGACCTACCAGTAACAAACCTAACAGCATGCCTGTGATTTGCGCCCATATCTTCCTTCGATCCGTCTTGATGGGAACCTTAAAAACTCGAGCAGGATTCAAGAATACCTCGCACAACCGACCTTACATATTCATTCCATTTTACATCGCTTCGTAACGTCACGCCTAGACATTTAATTGACTAGTGTTGAACTCGAACGTTACAAGGTTGTTTATTTGACTCACCAACATTTCTTACATTTTCGTACGTATAGAGCCAGTTCCACTCATCACACCAAAGAGAAATTCTAATTCATCATGTACCGTCCAGCAGCCACTCAACGACAACACATTCCCCTACATTACAGTGTGCACCTGGTGTTTTGTTGGTATGGGCAATGCATCACTTAAATTGGTTGTTTGCCTTCTTCTTGAGAGAGATGTGGGTCGTGTATTGTAATGCAGAATATATTCTCAAACACTTTTTGGTAAGCAGAGAAGTTATCTAACAGAGTAAACATATCTGAAATGATTGGATAAATCTCGTATGGTTAATAACATAGTTAGCAGATGAAATAATAAGAAGTGAAATAAGGCATATGAGATATCCATGGCTCGGTGCTAAATGCCTAATGGTAACAGAAGGAAAGGACAAGGCATATAACAGGACACTAAAATCACAGTGAACAAGAAAGATGACGGAAGTTCATTAAGGAAAACGAAGTACTGAAAAGAAGAACCACCTGACAAGAAAGAAACAATGGATGAAAGCAAACTGAGGAAATTGTAGCTTCTGAGGAATAACGATGAGGCAACGGAATTCTACAGTGAAGTAAATACAGCGTGGGAACCCTTCAGTGTTACAACAAGCTTGATAGAAGATGAAGCAGGAAAAAGTTTGAATGATGGGTGACAGATGTGTGAACGATAGCGCCGACATTTTGACGAACTCCACAACCCCAAAATTGTAACTTCAAGAGACTCAGAAGAGGTAGCGGGCAAAATGACTCTGATATCATAGATCCACCAAACCTACAACAAATAAGAACTGTCATAAGAAACTGAAAGCAACCGAACTGCTTAAGGGGCTCCGGAAAGGCTCAAAATCATGAAAAGTTCAATTTTTACTTTTTTGCGTTTTCTGAATCTGCAGACTATTACCTTTTAATAGATATATAATTTATTCAATTCCGAAGACTACAACTATTTTTAAATTTTTTTTGAAATGTGTTCTACATGGGCGTCACCCACTGTGGCGCTGTTAAACTACTGTCAAATGGTGTTATTATTAACGTCCGTGTTCATCGGGTACATTTTAGTGATGTGAGATAAAGTATGTGTTGTGGCTAACCTGTGATGGTTCAATATATATCGCTGGTGTGATTGTCGATTGTTTCATGTTTATTTACTCTGTCGTTATCTCGAAAATATTCGTAATTAATTCTGCTTCTTGAGTCCCTGTTTTGTTGAAGTATAATAATGAGTAAAAGTAAAGTTATTAGAAATCCTCTGAAGGCTTTTAAGAAAAGGAGAAATATTGGAAAGCCAAAGGTATGTGTTATTACTGTAAACAATAAAGACGATAACCAAGTGAGTGAACCTAACCTCTCAAGTACACCTGCCCATAGCAGTCAAAGTGGGAAAGAAAATACTTCACAGAAGAAGCTTGGTTCAATGAGTGAAAACTATGAATGTTTTATGGGCGAATCGGATGTGAATAAAATATTTGATATGTCGGTTCTCAAAGGAATTTTTTCGAACTGTGTAAGATGTATTCATTGTAGTGAAGTTGGTCTGGAACTCTCCATAATAAAGCACGTAGGACTTGCTAGTGAAATACAACTGAAATGTGATAAGTGTTCATACATGACCACCTTTTGGAACAGTGTTGCAGTAACTGCAACTGAAGAAAATGGTAGCAAAATCTACGAACACAACAACGAGCGATGCTTGCTTTAGACAAGGAACGCCTTCGGGCTGCAGACAGGGCTGTAAAGAGTCTAGAAATACAAGCAAGAGTAAACAGGAGGAGGAACAAGAGGAAGCTGGAGGAGGAGTTTGCAGAGGATGAAGATAATCCATCCTATGGACCTGGAATGCACTAAAAAGTTAAACCAATCTTTGTCGCTCGATTCCCAAAACTTTTATTTTCTCAAACTAATCACAGGTTTTCTAAGGATCTTCCAAACATATTTGTTTCAAACTTTCAGTAAATGTTACACAGTACCTTCTGCATAATTTAACACAGCATTTTTCCAAAAAACTGTATATTTTTGAATATATAAATACAAAATTGCAAAAAAATGTTGTGAATTTTCATTACAATTGAAAAAAAAATCATCTTTAATAGCTGAACTAAAATTTTGTAAAATCCCTGTGTTAAGTTGTAACCCATATTCCAATAAATAATCTGTAAAAAGTTCAACTTCCTACCTCAAATACTTTGTGAGAAAAGATGTAATTTATAAGCGTTATTTTAACATTGCAAGTATAGGGCGTTCCGGAGCCCCTTAAGCGAGGAGGCAGTGAATTGGAACGAACCTTCCTCAACATGGCTACTTTAGACAGGGGAGAGAAGAAAATGCTCCAACAATAGAAATAAGGGATGATTTGTCCCATATATAAGATGGGAGATCAATTAGAATGTGATAACTACTGGGGGAAAACATTTCTTAACTTGGGGTAAAAAGTATTCTCGAACATACTATGCGGCATGAGAGAGATTCGGGTGTACCATTATGCTTCCTACCAGGAAACTCTACTATAGATCAGGTCTACGCTTTAAGGCAAAACCTAGAGAAGACGATCGAATTCGGAACTGGCACACACCACTTGTTTTTCTCTTTTTTTGTTTTTTTTGTTTTTTTTTTTTAAGGAGACTGAAAGCAATTATATCAAGCCCTTATTGAATTTGGAATCCCTACAAAATTAGCTACAGTGAGAATGACAATGAGCGAGACATGAAGTAGCATAAGTGCAGGAAGAATGATATCTCACACATTAAACATCGAAAGTGGGTGCAGCAAGGAGAAGCACTGGTTTGCCTCCTTTCTAATGCTACTCCGGAGAAGGTGCTGAGAGCAGCAAACCTTTTCAGCAGGAGGTCAACCTTCCACCAGTAAGTGCTGACACTCACTTATGCGGACAATATAGGTACAGTGGAAAGAACCATGAAGACTATGCAAAAGACATTCGTTGCACTTGATCGGTTTAGCAGGAACATGGGTTTATACATCAACCAGCAGGAAACAAAATACACGGCTGCCGGAAAGGCACGCAAGGAGAACATGCTGGCCTCAATAACAGTGTAAAACTATACCACTGAGAGAGTTGAGAAATTCTAGTATCTCGCTTCGATAGTCACCTACTCAAAAAAACTTCCTTTGACATTAAACAAAGACTAATAGCAGCCAATAGAGCATATTTTGCTCTAACAAGACTCTTATTATCAAGGCCCCTGACATGCACCACAAAGTTACTCATCTACAAAACACTTTTAAGAGCAGTGCACACACACAACTCCGAAACTTGGAACCTAGTACCAAAAAAATGTTGAAATGTGTTTGAAATCTTATGAGACTTAACTGCTAAGGTCATCAGTCCCTAAGCTTACACACTACTTAACCTAAATTATCCTCAGGACAAACACACACACCCTTGCCCGAGGGAGGACTCGAACCTCCGCCGGGACTAGCCTCACAGTCTTTTGCACTGCAGGCCCCAGACCGCTCGGCTAATACCGCGCGGCGAACCTAGTACCAAAAGGCATCAAAATTCTGGACGCATTTGAAAGAAAGATTCTTCAGAGAATCATCAGCTCAATTTGTGTAGGAGAAATAAGGAGGAAAAGACACTATCTTTAGTTGTACAACGTTTATAATGACCCACTGACCAGAGAAATAATGAAATCACCCAGATTGAGATGAGATGGGCATATAACACAGACGAGAGATGTGGAAGTACCCAAAATCCATTACAAGGAAATCCAGCAGAGATGACGTGGTCTGCCAAAAATAAGATTTGAGGATAGAATTATCGAGAAGCTCCGGAAAATGGTTTATAGAAATTGGAGAGCTTCATCAACGGAGATAAATGGTGGAAAACTGTTCAAGAGCCCAAGGATCACAATGAGATGTAGAGCCAAAAAGAAGAAGATTAATGTTGACGAAATAAGACGGTGGTGGTTTAAAACAAATAAATGTTTATTTAAATAATTTTCACATTTACGTGAATGGTAGCCTCTCATAATTGGCGGACTTAAATCAAATAAAACAAGCAATTAAACAATAATTAAATTATGTAGTGTGATTAGAGCCTTGAATATAGCAACATATGTGATTAAAGTTCAGTCAGCTGCACGAAATATTCAAGACACATTCACTAAAACAAACATGAGACATTCAAAGAATGAAATCTCAGTGACCCACTAATCAGTCACGACGCGAAGTTTCATAGCTCAATTAATGACTGCGAAACCGTTCAACGTGTTTCTCACACACGAATATAAATATCAACTGCACCAAATAATGACACTTCCCAGCTGCCTCAGATACTGTATAAAAAGTTAGAGTTCTATGAGTTATACAAAATGAATCACCAAAATTGCAGTCATATAATTTGAGTCCAGTGAAAGGATAAAGTCTGTAACTCACCCTCATAAAAGTGTCCCAACGTAGAAACGTTCAAGTTTTTAGTCTGTGCTCACAAAAAATTATCACTAGTCCTATAAAAGTTAAGTATATAATTCGTGTTTTTTAAATTATTCCAAGTTCATCAGAAAGTTAGAGTATGTAACCTGTACAGCTATTCCACTGCACAGCCCACTACCAGGCAAGGCACTTCAGTGACGAGTTACCGACGGCAGACACCGACAAAAGAGCTATTCTCCTATTCATAATGTGGAGCGCAGCGATCTGGTGCTGTGATGATGATGAGGTCCCATACTCCGAGGATCGTAGGGGACGATGCGGGAGAACCGCAACGCTGTACTAGGCAGGGTCCTAGCGGAGGTGGTTTGCCATTGCCTTCCTCCGACCGTAATGGGGATGAATGATGATGAGGAAGACGACACAACAACATCCAATCATCACGAGGCACAGAAAATCCCTGACCCCACCGGGATTCGAACCCGGGACCCCGTGCGGGAAGCGAGAACGCTATTGCAAGACCACGAGCTGCGGACTCTGGTGCTGTACGTAGGGTTAAAAATCAACAGCCGATATCTCAAAAACAATTGTTTATTGGCCGATTTCGGCTTATGTTAAAGCCATCCTCATACCTTTTGGGCCGCCTATTGCTAGTGCTGGCGGCTCCTCTGTTTTTCAAGTGATACCACGATTGTGCACTGTCAGTGTACGATAGGGGATCCCAAAAAATATGAGGACGGCTTTAACATAAGCCGAAATCGATCAATAATGCTATTGGGATCTCGACTATTATTTGAACCTGTTCTGCTACTGCCCGCCCTTACATACTTCAAGCCACGTCAGACACTACTGAATCCAAGTAAAGTATTAAGTAGACACGACCTTTAAATATAAAGCTGAATGTAATATTGATGAGCTACTCATGCTCATAAATTAAGGATAACTGCACAATGCGATGCCACACAACGTGACAATACACAAAACTGGCGCTAATGGCATAGGCACATAGGGAACACACATGACAAAGATCAGTAACTCCACGGCATTGGTGAAAAGTTGAGAAAACCGTCCCGAAACACATGTGCTACAAAACGCCACTGTTTCCTGCGCATCTACCCTGACATCAATATGGGATAAGATCACCATGCACACGTACACAGACCACACAACGGGTTGGCATACTCTGGAACAGGTGGTCGAGCAGTTGCTGGGGTGGAAGCTATACCCCAGCAGCTGCTCGACCACCAGTGCCTGTCGGAGCTCCTGAAGTGTCCTAGGGGTTTGAAGACGTGCAGCGATACGTCGACCGAGAGTATCCCAGATATGCTCGATGGGGTCTAGGTCTGGAGAACAGGCAGACCACTCCATTCGCCTGATATCTTCTGTTTCAAGGTACTCCTCCACGACCTCAGCTCGGTGTGGCCGTGAGTTATCATCCGTCAGGAGGAAGGTGGGGCCCACTGCACCCCTGAAAATGCGGACATACTGGTGCAAAATGACGTCCCGATACAACTGAACTGTCACAGTTTCTCTGTCAAAGACCTACAGGGGTGTACGTGTACCAATCATAATCCCACCTCTCACCATCAAACCACGACCTCCATACAGGTCCCTTTCAAGGACATTAAGAGGTTGGTATTTGGTTCCTGGTTCACGCCAGAAGAAAACCCGGCGAGAATCACTGTTCAGACCATACCTGGATTCGTCTGTGAACGTAACCTGGGACCACTGTTCCAATGATCATGTACTGTGTTCTTGACACCAGGCTTTACTGGCTCTCCTGTTACCAGGGGTCAGTGGATTGCACCTAGCAGGTCTACGGGCGAATAACCCACGTCTGTTAAGTCGTCTGTAGACTGTATCTGGAGACAACTGTTCCAGTGGCTGCAGTAAGGTCCCGAACAAGGCTACCTGTAGTACTCCGTGGCCGTCTGCTGGCACTGATAGTGAGATATCGGTGTTCTTGTGGTGTTGTACTCTGTGGACGTCCCGTACTGTAGCGCCTGGATACGTTTCCTGTCTGCTGGAATCGTTGCCATAATCTTGAGACCATACTTACTGGCACATGGAGGGCCTGTGCTACGACCTGCTGTGTTTGACCAGTCTCCAGTCGCCCTAGTATTCTACCGCTCATAACGTCAGCAACATGTGTTCTTTGAGCTATTTTCAACACACAGTCACCATTAGCACGTCTGAAAACCTCTGCACATTTACTCGCTGCACCGTACTCTGACATGCACCAACACATCTCTGCGTATGTGGACTGCTGTCAGCGCCACCGTGCGACGACCGCAGGTCAAATACACCACATGGTCATACCACGACGTGATTTAAACCCACAAACCGCCCACCAGAGCGTTGTTTCACCATGTATCTGCATTATCCTTAATTTATGAGCATGAAAAGAGAAAATCATTGCAGAGAGTTTGTGACATCTTGTTACAAAAACAACACAGTGTTAAACAAGTTATTGTCAAAGTTCACAAAGCACGGCTATGTCCGCTTTCTACAACATAACAATACTTAACATGAAAGTATACATACCCATGAAACAGTAAATCCACTATGAAGATTAGGTAAGGATTTGGAAAACTTACGCTGCCTTCGTATAACGTGTAACTGTGGAATATTTACAGTACTGACATATTTTCAAATAAAGTTTTAATAAACTCTTTATAAATATGCGTCATTTGAAAAGTAACTTCTTATGGTCTTCAATGAATCATCATATTTCAGTATTGCATGATGTGACTGAATTGATACAGCTGTTCAAACTTTACTTTATGCTCTATCACAATTGAAACAAATGAAGCTTAAGTGGAATTGATCGTACAGCTATAATTGTAGTTGAAATGAGCTTGGATAGTCAGCACGATTTTATTGTGAAGATGTTTTTTTTATCATATTTGTAAGGTCTGTTGCGTAATGTCGTGGAATATATTACATTTACATTTCAATTCAACCACCGTGGCGGCCATTGAGTTGGTACCACCGTTCAGCCACGAGTGCACAGTACAGCCTCGGGAAAAGCTCACTGCCGGCACTCCGTCACCTGCATTCCTTGCATTCCTCACCTGGTTTGCCAGCCGCCACGAGCTGCCAAAAGAACTCTGCCTTGTCACTAGCTCTGAGAGTCCGGAGCTCAAAATGCCACACGAGTCGACAGCAAACAGTCACTGACTGCTGCTCAGCTTATTCCTCAAATTGTGTGTTTATTGATGTAACCACAGCAGTGCCATATCATGAGCCATTATGGCTTTAAATTGTAAGATAAGTATTTTTTTTATTTTCAGTTGCTGCCACGACATTTAGTGATTTGTACATCAAATTGTCTTTATTCAAGGTTTCGTTGTACTGTTTGAACACCGCCATAAAAACCGCACCAATATTTTCTCTGACAACGCTAACAATTTGTCATTTCGTATAGTAAAAGAAGTACTGAACAGCCGCTAGAGAATTTTACCACTTTGATATTCACTGAAAGTGATTTATGGAATACCCATGAACTCCACCACTGCCGGGGCCTCATTTCGCAAGTGACAAGAAAGGAGGAGGGGGAGGAGTAACACCCCGTTAAAAAACCTGGGTCCATCTGGCTCCCGATGGTAGTACCCTGTAAGGGCCCCTGCCTAGGGTTACTAGGTGAAACCTGGTCAACGGTCTCAAAGGCGGAAGAGGAAGTTCAGATTCCCAACGGCGGAGAGAGCGGAAGAACTACCTCCAGGGCTCACAATCTTGGTTGCATATTTTGCGGCCTTTGGGCCACACCTAAAATAACTTTCATCAATCAAGGAAGTGTGTGATGTAAACTATTTTGCCCCAGGTGGGCGATCCACCGGGCGCCATTACGTCAGCAGACATTCGGATTCTGGGGAGTCTGCAACATTGCACAAAGACAAGTCGGAGTGTCTTGGAATCTCATTCTAATTTCAATATAGGCAATCAACGTACCTAGCAACTTTCAATGCAGACTCATTGTTGAAAACCGGAAAACTAAAACATCTAACAGATACGCTCAAGAACCACAACGTACTTATAACAGCCTTCAAGAAACACGATACATGGATACAGATACCTTCTATTCCGAAGGTTTTAGGATATACAAAGGTAAAGTGGGACCGAGAGTAATGAAAAATGTACCACATCTTTGGACAGCCTTTATAATCAACAAACAAATCTTGAACTCAATAGTTGACTTTGATTCCCAATCAGAAAGAGTCTCAAGTCTTACATTCACAAGCACAAACAAAATCTACACAATTATTAATGCACATGCCCTAATAAATGAGGATAAGAGGAAAAACAAAGAAAAAGTGGAGGCTTTTGGAATCATCTGGATGACATTATTCAGGAAATTCCAAATAACAACATCATCATTCCTCATGGTGGCCAGCTGACCAGATGAGGGCTGCATGGAATGCAGGAGGCTGAGCGCTGCCAGTGGGTTGTTACCGATGCCGGGGCAACTCAGTGGACACAACGGTAGTTGAAATTGAAGATGAAGGTAAAGTCTTCAATGAAATTATGTTACAGACTCTACAAACATGATATAGAAAATTCAAGTTCACCAGATGACATCATTTCAAATACAAGTATAATTCTAGGATACTTATTATGAAAGCTATAAACGGTTTAATTCTGACTGATTATAAAATTAACAATTGAACCAGTGAAGCAATCTAATGGTACAAAGTATAAAAAGGAAGATGTTGACATTAGTAAACGTTTCAACAACTTTCTTTTCAGATAACGGATGTGTTTAACGAATTACAAACGAGTTTATTGTAAGTTTTTATGTAAGTGTGTCAGTACTATAAACCCGCTACATGTACACATAATACGAAGACAGCATGACTTTCTCAAACCCTTACCTATTCCTCAAAACGGATGCATACTAACAATTTATTCTTTAATAGTATTTATACACTACTGGCCATTAAAATTGCTACACCACGAAGATGACGCGAAATTTAACCGACACGAAGAAGATGATGTGATATGCAAATGATTAGCTTCCCACAGCATTCACACAAGGTTGGCACCGGTGGCGACTCCTACAACATGCTGACATAAGGAAAGTTTCCAACCGATTTCTTATACACAAACAGCAGTTGACCGGCGTTGCCTGCTGAAACGTTGTTGTGATGCCTCGTGTACGGAGGAGAAATGCGTACCATCACGTTTCCGACTTTGATAAAGGTCGGATTGTAGACTATCGCGATTGCGGTTTATCGTATCGCGACATTGCTGCTCCGTTGGTTGAGATCCAATGACTGTTAGCAGAATATGCAATCGGTGGTTTCAAGAGGGTAATACGGAACGCAGTGCTGGATCCCAACGGCCTCGTATTACTCGCAGTCGAGATGACAGGCACTTATCCGCACGGCTGTAACGGATCGTGCAGCCACGCCTCGATCCCTAAGTCAACAGATGGGGACGTTTGCAAGACAACAACCATTTGCACGAACAGTTCGACGACGTTTGCCTCAGCATGGACTATCAGCTCGGAGACTATGGCTGCGGTTACCCTTGACGCTGCATCACAGACAGGAGCGCCTGCGATGGTGTACTCAACGACGAACCTGCGTACACGAATGGTAAAGCGTTATTTTTTCGGATGAATCAAGGTTCTGTTTACAGCATCATGATGGCGCATCCGTGTTTGGCGACATCGCGGTGAACGCACATTGGAAGCGTGTATTCGTCATGGCCATACTGGCGTATCACCTGGCGTGATGGCATGGGGTACCATTGGTTACATGTCTCGCTCAACTCTTGTTCGCATTGACGGCACTTTGAACAGTGGACGTTACATTTTAGATGTGTTACGACCGGTGACTCTACCCTTCATTCGGTGCTTGCGAAACCCTACATTTCAGCAGGATAATGCACGACCTCATGTTGCATGTCCTGTACGGGCCTTTCTGGATACAGAAAATGTGCGACTGCTGCCCTGGCCAGCACATTCTTCAGATCTCTCTTCAATTGAAAACGTCTGGTCAATGGTGGCCGAGCGACTGGCTCTTCACAATACGCGAGTCACTACTCTTGATGAACTGTGGTAACGTGTTGAAGCTGCATGGGCAGCTGTACCTGTATAAGCCATCCGAGCTCTGTTTGACTCAATGCCCATGCGTATAAAGGCCATTATTACGGACAGAGGTGGTTGTTCTGGGTACTGATTTCTCAGGATCTATGCACCCAAATTGAGTGAAAATGTAATCACATGTCAGTTCTAGTATAATATATTTGTCTAATGAATACCCGTTTATCATCTGCATTTCTTCTAGGTGTAGCAATTTTAATGGCCAGTAGTGGAACTTTGTGTTAAGTATTGAGATGTGTAAACAGGAAATAGGTATGCTCTGTAGTCTTTATTAATAACTTGTTTAATACTGTGTTACTTAATTTAGGGGTCATAAAATGATTGCAATAATGTTCTGTGTTTTCTGTGTCTGGTATTTTATCCTTATGCATTAGTTAGCTTTCATTTTGATTGGTGGACATTGTTTGTCTGACTTGTTCAAAAATGTTCAAATGTGTGTGAAATCTAATGGGACTTAACTGCTAAGGTCATCAGTCCCTAAACTTGCACATTACTTAACCTAAATTATCCTAAGGACAAACACACACACCCATGCCCGAGGGAGGACTCGAACCTCCGCCGGGACCAGCCGCACGGTCCATGACTGCAGCGCCTCAGACCACTCGGCTAATCCTGCGCAGATGACTTTTGTTCAGTAATGTCTGTCATCAGAGAAAGTATTTAAGGGACAACAGAGGGATGAGAATTGTCTTTCGTCATCATTTGTCAGAGTCTTGGTGCATTAGTCAGTCGTTATTGGTGAATTTGAGAGTGGTGGTACCGCTGAATAGCTGTGTAAGCTACGTATTCTAACTTTCTGAGGATCTTCGAATATTTTTGGGAACACGAGTTACTCGTACACAATTAACTTTTTGTAGCTCTTGTAATAATTTTTTTGTGAACACAGGTTAAGAACGTGAACTTTACAGTGCACTTGGAATAATTTTGTGAGTGTGAGTTACAGACTTTAACTCTTCTCTGGACTTAAATTATGGAGACTGTATTTTTGATGGTTGATTTTGCCCAATTTGAAGAATAACTTTGTTTACAGGATCTGAAGCAGCTGTGAACCGTAATTATATGTTGCAGTTGGTATTTATATTCATGTGTGATACGCTTGTTGAGTATTTTCTGCAGTGGTTATTCAGAATAACGAATTTCATGTTGTGATTAATGGCGGAACACTGTACTTGGGCCATTTTAACATTTAATTCCGATAATAGGTCACACACAGGCGTTATCGGGGCCGGGTAATGCTTCACCTATGTTATCTAGTCATAGTAAATGAACAAAGTCAGTGTGAAAGTTCTTGAGTGGTGTGTAGTGTGAGTGTTTCGCGACTGCCTGCACAGATCGCATTTGTGATTGGTCGGTTTACTAGGCGAATGACTGACAACATCAAATATAATTCCAATTAATAGGTGAAGTTGTTTATGGAGTTACTGAAATTACCATTGTGAAGCTGTTAGTCTGGATAATGTCGGCAGTCTAGTTGTAAATGTATATAAACATTTAAATTCTGTAATGTGGTTGCAACTTTAGCAACTATGTGACAGTAAATTATAATAGGTTGAAAATTCAGCCAACTAGTTGCAAATAAATGTATACTAGAATCTTTGACTTAGATTTTGACTATTTTAAAACTGTCTTCCTCAGATGGTGTAATGGATCCTCTTACATCAGATGTGGATAAAGTACACTGAATAAAGGCAAACAACTGTTGTCGTAATCGACATCCACGCAATAACACAAATAATCACAGGTCGTGGCTTGGGGTTGTAGCTCTATAATATTGCAGGTGTCTAATATGATAAGAGCTGTTTGGCTTTATTCAGTGTACTTCATCAGTATCTGATGCAACAACCGTCAGAGGAAGACAGTTTAAATTTGTCAAAATATAGATCAAGGTTTGCAACAGGCTTTTGTTTGCAACTGGATGGCTTATTTTTCAATCTCGCCAAGTTTAAAAACATTTAAATATTATACATTAGCAAATACTAAGAAATGTGCATTTGACACCAAGTCTTGCAGTGTTAATTACTGCTTTGTCTATATTTCCACCTTAGTTCTGACCCTTAGTGACCATCTGCCGTTTTGTGAGGGAGGGACTCCTACCGATCTTAAATGCTTGCTATCACTCTGGCGTGCGAACGTTACTATACTTACACTCGTGTGTGTTTGTGTGTGTGTGTGTGTGTTAGTTCCGTACCCCTTTCATGTCTTTGATCGTTATTGCATTGTTGCACAGTAACGTGTAACAATTTGAAACATGTTTCTCCTCTTTTATTACCTATAGTTGTGGCAAGCTTATTAAGTCATTAGTCTCGCAGCCGAGAGGATGGCGAGTCCAGTTCCATAAGGGCGTTCAGTCTTCGGTTTTCCGAGGTCGTTCTAAATTGCTTAAGGCAAATGAAGAGATAGTTCCTTCGAGAAGAAGAAAGCCATTTTTCTAGCCGATGCTTGTCCTAACCAAGCTAGTGAAGTCGTTATCGATATGGCGATAAACACTAATTTTCCTCCCTTATTTTCTAAGCACAATCTATAACTTTGTAGAATCCGATATAGGCTGGTGCTGTACTGAATAAATTTTAGTTTCAGTCTTATTTTGGGTTGGGTGATGAGTGTGGGTTACTAATAGATTAGCAAAAGTGTGATAAAAGCCATTGGATTTTGCGGCTCTGGAATTTTGAGGGAAGTGTTGTTAACGCCCTTACACGACCCTCCCACAAAAAGAGCATTGTTAATTGGTAATCATTGTAAACATCTGGTGATTGTATGGACAGCCGGTTATTTAAATTTTCACCCAAAAGTCCAGGAGGGACTATACTCTGTACGATCTCACAAGTTGTATTAAATGACAGTGGGCTACATATCAATAGTTAAATACTTCTCACAATTAATGCTTTTTGTATTACAACTTTTGTGCTATGAAAGTATGCCATTTCAGTGCTAGGGCATGTTGTTGATAATAATAAGAGGGAGATGGGGCTACAGGTGCACTTTTGATACTTGATCGAAATGCAAATTAACTTAAATAGATCGATTGTTAATCCCCCTGACCACACCTACCCCATCCCTGGATGATGTCATATGTTTCTCTCAGCCTGAATAAGAACCCCAGCCCCCCCTCCTCCCATCCCCTCCCCATGCTCCACCCAATGCCCCACCTACCAAATAGTTGGGAATTTCGATTTTTTGCGGGAGTTTCGAAATTTGGCGGGAATTTAGAATTTTGGTGGGAATTTCTTTGTACCAGGGCTGTGCAGACATTCAACCCACCCCCCGCGAATTGGCGGGAAATTAAAATTGGTAGTGCCCTTTCCAAGACTCAAACCCTGGGCCCTCTGGACAAAAGCCCAAGTACACCCCTTAACACAATTATACCACCAGAAGCTTAGAATAGGCTTAGAATAGGCGGGAACTTAAAAATAGCCATGCCCTTTCTGGGATTCGAACCCTGGGTCTTCTGGATGGAGGGTCCAAGTGCTCCCTCAACATATGGAAACTCTCCAGATGCAGGAAAAGAAGGTTAGGTAGTGTACTTAATTTTATTTTGGTTGAAGAACTAACATAAAGATCGGTCCAAATTACGTAACTGATCACAAACATCGGATCTAATTATACAACTACATGCATAGCGCTACACAAGAACTACCCAAAAACGGAATACAGCCCAAAAATTGACGATACCATACAACTGGTGGTATCCTGTTGGGAGAAATTTCGCAATATCACTGCAAACTAGTGAGGTACACTCAACTCTATCATTCACCTACAGGCTGGTGGGAGGAAAGGCTGGGGTGTAAGGTTCTATCTTTATTCTTTTTCGCACTAAATATATTCAATTGACGAGATTCTGATGTTGGACAAAGAGGAGATTAAAAAGTGTGTTACCAGTAAGCATACACCTGAGGACAGCATCTATCATTGTCTAACATCAGTTCGCTATAGGAGCCTGCTCAAAAATCATCCTGCAGCCAAAGTAAACGAAGCCAATGCATGCTACCACAACTGATGGAAAAAATGCTTCACTGCTCAATTACACTTCGAAACTGCCGTGAAGAAACAGGAACCCATAATGAACAGGTCATAATGCAGCATAAGTATTGTTGAATATCGTCGTCCCAAAAGACTGCAGTGAGGGTAGTAGTTAAAAGTGCATTCCCCTCAATAGGCGCTCACAAACTGCCAAAAATCGAGGCCCTCTTACCTTCCCTCATTCCCTCCCCTCCCTCCATCCAACCATACACCTACAGGGAGGACACAGGCTTTTTCAAATGGCCAACTTCTATGGACGAGCACCTCGCGGTCACTGGCCACACCTGGCCTTCCACTATAAACTCGCAGACTCTGGCTGCCTCAAGGCGATGGTCCTTCACCAACTCAAAAGCAGGTATAGTTAACTAAATAACAGGAGATAAAAGGACAGCCATCCCAAGTTAAACTTGTTTGTCTAAAGTCTAGTGCACAGCTACCGTTAATGGTTAGGGAGCGCACCTGCTACAGGATCTCAAAGACTAGGCAGGACCTTAATGCCTCCAATAGGTCTGTCGTTCTGCGATGGGAAACATTTCAAAACTGTTATCACAGTAAAGAAAAATCGAGAATTTAACCTCCAGAAGAAAAAAAAAACATCTATGTTAAGCAGTTTCTTTCAGCATGACAGAAAAATTACACGACCTGAGAGCATCTCTCACGTTCAAATGTGTCAATAAATAAACTGTCATGAACATTTGTAATAAAACGTTTCAGAAACGTGAAATAACATGAGAGAATATAATCTTTCATGTCATTGGCTCACATTTCGGAAGAGACACAATCATTTTACATTTGACAACAACAAGCTATAATTCAAGACAATGCAGCTGTTTTGTACACTACGATAGATCCCGTTTTACTTATGTGATGCTATATCATAGAAGCATTTACGAAACAAGTTGTGAGAGCCTGTCTTGTAACAGAACCTCCTGTGACATTTTAATACGTGTCTGTCTCTTCCATTACATTGAAACCAATTCCACCTGCAGGCTTACATTTGACATTTTTGATGCGTAACTCACCTCCACCGACATGTCTGTAAAGTTTCTATCATACAGTAACAGATTTTCACGTAGTAGTTTTGTAAGCAATTTGATCATCACAGCCTGTTTCACGCAGCCTACTCACGTGTTGGAGAGAACACAATCATTTCTACGTTCCACATACTTCATAACCTCTAATTGTAAAGTAGACATAACTTGAATTATAGATTCAAGTTATGTCAACTTTACAATTAGAGTAGATTCAAGTTATGTCTACTTTACAATTAGAGGTTATGAAGTATGAAATAGCAGCTATTTTTAAAAAATGCATTCCTGACGATAACAATAAAAACAGTCATGATTCCATGAGAATAGATACAGGCGATTCCTATTAGTTTTACGAGCAAAATCGATGTAGTTTTGAGAGAACTACAAGTATCCAAACTTTAACCAGTTATAGCACTCTTTGTGATAGAACCTCCTATGAGACTTTACCGCATCTCTCTCTTCCAATGTATCGAAAAACAATTACTGTTTGCTTGTTGTCATTGAACATATTACATATACAGGTATCCCTCCATTGGAGCTGGAGGTCAGTGCTCGAAGTCGTTTGTGCAGATCGGCCCAAAGTTTTGTCATCTGTACTGGTGGAAGACCATATCCAACAGACTATCAATCACACGAGGAGGTTCCTGCATTGTTCCTTCATAAGCAGTGTAATACATTGAATTTTTGTTGTAACACTTCCAGTCGGTGAACACTGTCATAAACTTTGTTTTTTCTACCATGACCTCGAGGTCTGTGTCAGCTGCTGCTAAACCAACATTAACACATTTAGATCCTTTGGCTCTAACAGAAAGCTGAAAATCACGTGGCGTAAACTATGTAGCTCCTACAACACACATGTTGGTAGAAATAAAACGCAGAGGCGATGCTCCTCATCGAAAAAAATGTGGAAGACAACGCAATATACGGAAACTGGGAGAGCTTTCGGTATTATAGAGCGGTATTGTGTAGAGCTATCCAAAGGTGTTGACCTGTACAGTTAATCTCATCTCCCCTAGCCTCAGCTTAGCCAATGTTTCAGTGTTCCATTTAAAAGAGCATTGTTCCCTCATTTTGCAGTCACGTACGAGATTAATGTTACTGTGTTGAGCATAGTCAGAGTGTGCAGTTCTCAACATGTGTGAGGTTGTTGTTGTTGTTGTGATCTTCAGTCCTGAGACTGGTTTGATGCAGCTCTCCATGCTACTCTATCCTGTGCAAGCTTCTTCATCTCCCAGTACTTACTGCAACCTACATACTACTGAATCTGCTTAGTGTATTCATCTCTTGGTCTCCCTCTACGACTTTTGCCCTCCACACTGACCTCCAATGCTAAATTTGTGATCCCCTGATGCCTCAGAACATGTCCTACCAACCGATCCCTTCTTCTAGTTAAGTTGTGCCATACACTCCTCTTCTCCCTAATTCTGTTCAATACCTCCTCATTAGTTATGTGATCTACCCATCTAATATTTAGCATTCTTCTGTAGCACCACATTTCGAAAGCTTCTATTCTCTTCTTCTCCAAACTATTTATCGTCCACGTTTCACTTCCATACTTTTCTACACTCCATACAAATACTTTCAGAAATGGCTTCCTGACACTTAAATCTGTAGTCGAAAATAACAAATTTCTCTTCTTGCTTTCCTTGCCATTGCCAGTCTACACTTTATATCCTCTCTACTTCGACCATCATCAGTTATTTTGCTCCCCAAATAGCAAATCTCCTTTACTACTTTGTCTCATTTCCTAATAAATTCCCTCAGCAACACCAGACTTAATTCGACTACATTCCATTATCCTTGTTTTGCTTTTGTTGATGTTCATCTTATATCCTCCTCTCAAGACACTGTCCATTCCGTTCAACTGCTCTTCCAAGTCCTTTGCTGTCACTGACAGAATTACAATGTCATCGGCGAACCTCAAAGTTTTTATTTCTTCTCCATGCATTTTAATGCCTACTCCGAAATTTTCTTTTGTTTCCTCTACTGCTTGCTCAATATACAGATTGAATAACATCGGGGAGAGGTTAGAACCCTGTCTCACTCCCTTCCCAACCACTGCTTCCCTTTCACGTCCCTCGACTCTTATAACTGCCATCTGGTTTGTGTACAAATTGTAAATAGCCTTTCGCTCCCTGTATTTACCCCTGCCACCTTTAGAATTTGAGGGTATTCCAGTCAACACTGTCAAAAGCTTTCTCTACGTCTACAAATGCTAGAAACGTAGGTGTGCCTTTCCTTAATCTTTCTTCTAAGATAAGTCGTAAGGTCAGTATTGCCTCACGTGTTCCAACATTTCTACGAAATCCAAACTGATCTTCCCCGTGGTCGTCTTCTACCAGTTTTTCCATTCGTCTGTAAAGAATTCGCGTTAGTATTTTGCAGCTGTGACTTACTAAACTGATAGTTCGGTGTTTTTCGCATCTGCCAACACCTGCTTTCTTTGGGATTGGAATTATTATATACTTCTTGAAGTCTGAGGGTATTTCGCCTGTCTCATACATCTTGCTCACCAGATGGTAGAGTTTTGTCAGGACTGGCTCTCCCAAGGCTGTCAGTAGTTCCAGTGGAATGTTGTCTACTCCCGGGCCCTTGTTTCGACTTAGGTCTTTCAGTGCTCTGTCAAACTCTTCACGCAGTATCGTATCTCCCATTTCATCTTCATCTACATCCTCTTCCATTTCTATAATATTGTCCTCAAGAACATCGCCCTTGTATAGACCCTCTATATACTCCTTCCACCTTTCTGCTTTCCCTTCTCTGCTGGGTTTCCATCTGAGCTCTTGATATTCATACAAGTGGCTCTCTTTTGTCCAAAGGTCTCTTTAATTTTCCTGCAGGCAGTATCTATCTTGCCCCTAGTGAGATAAGCCTCTACATCCTTACATTTGTCCTCTAGCCATCCCTGCTTAGACATTTTGCACTAGCCCTCTTCTTTTTACCTACTTGATCCTCTGCTGCCTTCACTACTTCGTCCCTCAGAGCTACCCATTCTTCTGCTACTGTATTTCTTTCCCCCATTCCTGTCAATTGTTCCCTTATGCTCTCCCTGAAACTCTGTACTACCTCTGGTTTAGTCATTTTATCCAGGTTCCATCTCCTTAAATTCCCACGTTTTTGCAGTTTCTTCAGTTTTAATCTACAGTTCACAATCAATAGATTGTGATCAGAGTCCACATCTGCCCCTGGAAATATCTTACAATTTAAAACCTGGTTCCTGAATCTCTGCCTTACCATTATATAATCTAACTTACACCTTCCAGTATCTCCATGCTTCTTGCATGTATACAACCTTCTTCAATGATTCTTGAACCAAGTGTTAGCTATGATTAAGTTATGCTCTGTGCAAAATTCTACCAGGTGGCTTCCTGTTTCATTTCTTAACCCCAGTCCGTATTCACCTACTATGTTTCCTTCTCTCCCTTTTCCTACTCTCGAATTCCCGTCACCCATGACTATTAAATTTTCGTCTCCCTTCACTACCTGAATAAGTTCTTTTATCTCATCATACATTTCATCAATTTCTTCATCCTCTGCAGACCTAGTTGGCATATAAACGTCTACTATTGTAATAGGCATGGGCTTCGTGTCTATATTAGCCACAATAATGCGTTCACTATGTTGCTTGTAGTAGCTTACCCGCACTCCTATTTTTTTATTCATTATTAAACCTACTCCTGCATTACCTCTATTTGATTTTGTAATTATAACCCTGTATTCATCTAACCCAAAGTCTTGTTCCTCCTGCCACCGAACTTCACTAATTCCCACTATATCTAACTTTAACCTATCTATTTCCGATTTTAAATTTTCTATCCTACCTTCCCGATTAAGGGATCTGACATTCCACACTCCGATCCGTAGAACTCCAGTTTTCTTTCTCCTGGTAACGACGTTCTCTTGAGTAGTCGCCGCCCGGAGATCCGAATAGAGGACTATTTTACCTCTGGAATATTTTACCCAAGACTGATGACCTCAGATGTTAATTCCCATAGTGCTCAGAGCCGTTTGAACCATTTGCTAAATCACACCTACACTACTTCACAAGTACCATATACTAGATTGCGAATGCAGATAGATGACTGTGCAGTACATCCATTCGACCATATGCACTGAAATATACAATACAGCGTCCTATACCATTGCAAAGATGTTATCTACATATTTCCAGCGTATCGATCATAGTGCAGAATTTACGATTACAGCTGGCCATCTTTTCCTGCAACACTAATCTTACCCATAGCACCCATCCAAAAGCACAAGACCTCCCCGGATGCATGCATTTCGAGGAGGATCACACCTCTTATCGGTGGATATTGGGCATGAGAGTGTTGTATTGGTATAATTGACAGTTAAGAACAAAGGTGTGGTATACACATGATGGAGGTACAGGTGTGTGGAGTTTGAAACATTTCACGTAAATCAACCGTGCAATTAATTCTGAAGCATTATTCCACTGCCCGGAGTCAATACCAGGGAGGTACCTAAAGGAGAGAAATGGTCGTAGAGGATAAACACCCACTTCAATAATTACACTTTTCTGCAAATAAAACTACTATAATGTTAAGGCCTTACGGTTTCTGAAGTATTAGTCGTGTGGAATGCAACACCCTTAATGCTGTAATGTAGGATATTTTTGCCCAACATCAGACAAACAACCAAACCGCAGGTTTCTTACCCCAATCGCCACAGTAACAAACTTTAAAATGATAAAACTACTTATTCTACACTATCCTGGTGTCCTAGGAAGGCATTGTCAGTGTGTATTCATTGTTCGAGATGCTTATAAACCAACTAGAACGAAGTCTAGCGTGCGTGCGGATCGTCAGGAAGAGGAGAATCCTTAGGGGTTTCTAAAAGGCAGATGTATAGGACACGCAAATATCCTCATATGAAATCAAACAACACATGGGAATCCCTGCAATATGATCGTAAACCTATGGTAAAATATCAAAAAACATGAAAAAAGACATAAAATCGATAAAAATCTACGAAAACCTGGTATAATTACGACAAATTTATGGGAAATACGTAAAATTGAGGGATATACGAGGAAATATGTAGAATTGAGAAAAAACTTTCAAAATTACTCAAATTGACTAAGGATAAATAAAATTAGAGGAAAGGTACCACGAAATGAGGGGAATTATGGAGGGTTGGGGGTACCCGGTCACTCAGACCGAGAAAAGCTTAAAAATAATGCTATGGTGGCATTCATTTGTAATCCTCTCCCTTCCCTTGTCAACTATATGGGTTTTCGTAACACACACTCCAACAAAGGTGACATTTGTATTACACAGGGCCGCCAAATTAAAGCAGGTAAAACATATGCCTCTCGATTCATAACTGTGTTCTCACAAATGCAGTCGAATATACGAGTATGTATTTCCTAATTACGGCTGGTTCTCACAAACAATGTCATTCCTTAAGAATAAAAAGGAAGAATCATTGCGTTTATCAGACTTAATCCATTCCCTAAATTATTCTGTAGGAGAGTGGACCACTGACACCTATATCACCTTCAATAGTGTGAAGGGGGAGGGGGGCGTACTCGAGAGATGTGGTGCTAGGACGAGATTGCTAGTTGCTATACTATCCTACACACGATCAAAACTATCTAACATGAGACCAGGCCTTCTTAGTGCAAGTTATATGCTACCACACCTGTCGTGACGCTATGCAAAAAGCAATAAGAGTGTTACATCTCCTTTGTTAACTGAGCGTGGTGCTTCCTCTCTAGTAAGAACTTGCTGCATCTTTGTGTGCATTTTCCTGCAGCAGTGTGTGTGTCGTACCTGAATGTATGTGTTTTCCTTTTTTAATAGATGCTTGATTATAGGAGATGTGTTGATGTTAAATACAAATGTTACAGCCCAATGCTCAAAATGCCATGGTGGTAAAGTTCGGTAGGAGGTCGCAGCTGTCCCTTTAGACAAAAACACGCGGTCCTCGATTTTCGGCAGTTTGTGAGCATCTGATGAGGAGAATTCACTTTCAACTACCATTTTTTTGATCAGTTGTGGTAGCATGTATTGGCTTCGATTACCTGGGCTGCAGGCTGATTTCTGCGTAGGCGTTTGTAGCGAACTCTGACATCAAAGAACAATACATACTGTCCTCAGCTGTATGCTCACAGTAACACACTTTTTAAACTCCTCTATGTCCAACACCACTTTACACCTCTGCCCTTTTTCCCGCCAGCTTGTACATGAAGGGTAGTTTGAGTGTGTCTCACTAGTTACGAATGGTGTTGTGAAATTTTTCCCAGCAGGATAAAACCCGTTGTATGGTATCGTCAACTTTTGAATTTTATTGCGATTTTAGGCGGCCCTTTTGTAGCGCTACGCATACAGTTGTGTAATTAGGCTCAATGTTTGCGATTAATTATGTAATTAGAACAGATCTTTATGTCTGTTTCCCAACCAAAATAAACAAAATACACTAACCTAACCTTCCTTCCCTGCATCTGGAGAGTTTCTAAGTGTTGGGGGGAGCACTTGTACTTTCCATTCAGAACACTCAGGGTTCAGGTCCCACAAAGGCCATAGCCATTTTTAATGTCCCATCTATTCTAAGCACCTCTGGTGGTATAATTGTGTTGTGGGTTGGGGGTACACTTGGTCTTTCTGTCTAGATGTACCAGGATTCCAGTCCCAGAAAGGACACTGCCAATTTTAATTTCCCGTCAATTTCCAGGTGTGGGGGGGGGGGGCGGAGGGGGAGTGTGTTGGATGGGATGCTGGCACAGCCATGGCACGAATAAACTCCTACGGAAATTCGAAAATCTCGTCAAAATGCGAAATTCCCCCCAAAAATTCGAAATTGCATGTGCAATCTGAGAAAAACACATGACATCGTCCGGCGTTTGGGGTTGGTGTGGTCGGAGATGAGGGTGGGCGTGATCAAGGGGGAATTAATTGATGAATTTAATTAATTTGCATATCAATTTGATATCAAAATTGCACCTGTACCCCCATCTGCCTAATACTGACGGTTTAAGTGAAATGTGTTGTTTATGATAGAAACTGGTAGAGTCAAATATAAAATAGTTATGCTTGGCTGCAGCCTTTGAATGTTTTCACATTTTCTATGTTATAAATTAGATACTGCTGTGCCATAGCTACTGTAATGTAATTGATACTGTGTTGGGCCGTGAAGACAAAGATGCAGATTCGTAGCCAACAAGATGCATTTTTTAGGGTTGTAATAGATTCAGAAAATCTTTATTAATTTAATAGAAATTGTTGTTATTGTTGTCTTCGATCTAAAGAAGTTTGATGCTGCTTTCCATGCTACTCTATTCTGTGCAAGCCTCTTCATCTCCGAGTAACTACTGACACCTACATCCCCCTAAATCTGCTTCCTGTACTCATTTCTTGGTCTCCCTTTCCGATTCTTACACCCCACGTTTCCATCCAGTTCTATATTGGTGATCCCCTGATGCCTCAGAATGAGTACTACCAACCAATGCCTTTTTTAATCAGGTTGAACCACAAATTTCTCTTCTCCTCAGTTCTATTCAGTACCTCCACATTATTACGTGATGTCCCCATCTAATATGCAGCATTCATCTGTAGCACCATATTTCAAAAGGTTCAATTCTCTTCTTGTTCAAATGGTTCAAATGGCTCTGAGCACTATGCGACTTAACTTCTGAGGTCATCAGTCGCCTAGAACTTAGAACTAATTAAACCCAACTAACCTAAGGACATCACACATATCCATGCCCGAGGCAGGATTCGAACCTGCGACCGTAGCGGTAGCTCGGTTCCAGATTGTAGCGCCCAGAACCGCACGGCCACTCCGGCCGGCTCTCTTCTTGTCTGAACTGTTTATTGTCCATGTCTGAGTTCCATATCCGGCTACATTCCATACAAATACATCCAGAAAGGACTTCATGAAACTTAAATATATAGTCAACGTTAACAAATTTCTCTTCTTCACAAACGCTTTTCTTGCCATCACCAGTCTACATTTTATATTCTCCCTGCTTTGACCATTGGCAGTTATTTTCCTTTCCAAATGGCAAAACTCGTTTACTACTTGAAGTGTCTCATTATCCAATCTAATTCCATCAGCATTACCTGATTTCATTCGACAACATTCCATTATCCTCCTTTTGCTTTTGTTGATGTTCATCGTATACATCCTCCTTTTAAGATATTTTTCATTAAACCTCAAAGCTTATATTTATTCTCCATGGATTTTAATTCCTATTCCAATTTTTTTTTTTGTTTCCTTTACTGCTTGCTTGACATACAGATATACTCAGTTCTCAACCACTGCTTCGCTTTCATGTCCCTCAACTCTTACAACTGCCGTCTGGTTTCTGTACAAATTGTAAATAGCCATTCGTTGCCCGTATTTTATCTCTGCCACTATTAGAATTTGAAAGAAAGTATTACGGTAAACATTATCAAAAGCTTTTCTAAGTCCAAAATTGCTACTAACGTAGCTTCGCCTTTACTTAACCTATCTTCTATGACAAGTTGTAGGGTGAGTATTTCTTCGCGTGTTCCTACATTTCTCTGGAATCCAAAGTAATCTTCCCCGAGGTCGGCTTCTACCAGTTTTTCCATTCTTGTTAGTATTTTTCAGCCGTGACTTATTAAATTGATAGTTCGGTAATTTTTACACCCGTCAGCACATGTTTTCTTTGAATTTGGGATTGTTACATTCTTTTTGAAGTCTGAGGGTATTTCGCCTGTTTAATACATCTTGCACACTAGATGGAAGAGTTATGTCATGTCTGGCTCCCCCAAGACTATATTGTCTATTCCAATGGGTTGTTTTGAGTTAGGTCTTTCACTGCCTTGCCAAATTCTTTATGCAGATTCATATCTTCCTTCCCCTCTTCCATTACGTCCTCATCCATTTCCATAATATTGTCCTCTCGCTTGTATAGACCCTCCATATACTCCTTCCACCTTTCTGCGCTCTCTTCTTTGCTTAGGACAGGTTTTCCATTTGAGATATTGACATTTATACAAGTGATTCTCTTTTCTCCAAAGGTCTCTTTAATTTTCGTAGTCATTATCTACCTGACCCCTAGTGATATATGCTTATACGTCCTTACATCTACCTTGTAGCCATTCCGGTTTAGCCATTTGGCACTTTCTGTTGATCTCATTTTTTAGACATTGGTATTCACTTTCACTTGTTTCATTTATTTCACTTTCTTATTTTCTAATTTCATCGATTAAATTCAATATATGTTGTGTTACCCCAGGATTTCTACAAGTCCTCGTCTTTTTACCCACTTGATGCTCTGCTGCCTTCACTATTTTATCTTTCAAAGCTACCCACTCTTCTCCTACTGTATTCCTTTCCTCTGCTCTAGTCAATCGTTCCCTAATGCTCCCTGTGAAACTCACTACAACCTCTGGTTCTTTCGTTTATCCTGGTCCCAACTCCTTAAATTCCTGCCTTTTTGCTGTTTCTTCAGTTTTAACCTGCAATTCGTAACCAATAAATTGTGGCCAGAGTCCACATCTTCCCCTGAGAATGTCTTACAATTTAAAATTTGGTTCCTGAATCTCTGTCGAACCGTTATATAATCAATCTGAAACCTTCCGGTGTCTCCAGGTCTCTTCCACGTATGCAACCCTCTCACTTGTTTCTTAAACCAAGTGTTAGCTATGATTCAATTATGCTCTGAGCAAAATTCTATTTGGCGGCTGCCTCTTTCGTTCCCCCCCCCCCCCCCCCCTAGTGCATATTCGCCTATTACTTTTTCTTCTCTCCCTTTTCCTACTATCGATCTCCAGTCTCCCATGACTATTAAATTTTCGGCTCCCTTCACTATCTCAACAATTTCTTGTATCTCATCATACAGTTCCTCAATCTCGTCCTCATCTGCGGATCTACTTTGCATATAAACTTCAAGTACTGTTGTGGGTGTGGACTTCTTACCTATCTTTGCTACAGTAAAGCGCTCTCTGTGCTGTTCATAGTAGCGTTCCTATTTTTTTCCTCATTTAAAAGCTACTACTGCGTTACTCCTGTTTCATTTTGTATTAATAACGCTGTATTCACCTGACCACACGTTCAATTTCTCCTGCCACCGAATTCCTATTCATTTTCCTTTTTAAATTTTCTAACTTACCTGCCCAATTAAGAGATCTGAGATTCCACACGGCTATTTGTATCACTGAGGCACGCAAGCCTCCCCACCAACGGCAAGTTCCATGGTTCGTGGGAGGTGGGAGGGAGGAGGGGGAGGTGCGGAGGATTTGATAGAATTAAATCCTAAATTCTCGATCTTATTAACTGTAACTAAGAGAGCTCTGCGTCCAAGACAGAGCCAGAACATAGACCAATGAATTACAAGACTGCCATATACATCATAGTCTGATTCCCCCACAGTCCAATGCAGCTCACCAGTTCATACTACAAAACGAACAGCAAATACATTTGTATCCTAATAAATTCAATCAAAGTGGAACAGTGCGCCTATAACGTTAAAAGTAAGAATTATTACATCATACAGTATCTTACTGAGGCGAGGTGCTGCCCCCATGTTTGACAAAGTGAAATAGGTCAGGTTGAACCTTATGACTGCAGATGATTATCGAACAAAATTTTTAAAAATGTGGAACATGCACAATGTGGAAAGTAGAAAAATAGGAGAGAGCAGTAGGAGGGCGATACGTCAGATTACTAGAAGCCCACGTTATAATATTTGCCACAAGTAGTTTCTAGTCGATCTTGTTCCTCATTGTTCATTGCAGCATATGTAATGTTCCTCCACCAGCACTTCGCTGTTCACGTCATCAACTACGTGAGAATCTTATTCGCGATTTTCTCCCTTCTTCTTTGACGAGCACCAAAAGAGTAAGCGTAGCTGTTTGGCGCGGGTACATTTTCTTAAACAAAGTAATTTGCGGCCAGATGCAGCCAACTACCACTCGAGAGAGCTGCAGTAGCAAATTACAAAAAGTAGCACGTTCTGTGATATGTAGCAAACCGTTTCACGGCGTGTAGTAACCACGATGGATACCTTGTCTGACATGCTTCGTAATAACAAACACATCTCTTGTGAGGAAGGCTTTAGGCACAATTACGTTACATTGCACCTTATACCACTCAACCTACGATTTTGAGATAGCTGTATACCATTTCGTAGCGCACAACAGCAATTAGACGTAGTAATCACCACCAACAATGTACGCAAAACTTTGTTATGCACTATTTATTAGCACCAAAGGCAGCTATTGTTTTGACATTTTACGTTTGTGTTATCTATGGTCTTGGACACTGAGGCGAACAAACTCGTAGGATAGCGATATGCACGTATACAGATGAGGTAGCATCATGTGCTACATTGGCCGAGCTTTCGTTTGTACTCTGGTGATTCATATGAAAACGTTTCCGACGTGATTATGGCCGAACGCAGAATAGCAGTTTGAGCTAGACGCATGGAACATTCCATTTCGGAAATTGTTAGGGAATACAGTTTTCTGAGATCCACAGTGTCAAGAGCGTTCTGATAATACAAAATTTCAGGCATTGTCTCTTACCACGGACAACGCAATGACCGACAGCCTTCAATCCACGATCGAGAGCAGCGGCGTTTGCGTAGAGCTGTCAGTGCTAACAGACAAGCAACACTGTGTGAAATAACAGCAGAAATCAATGTGGGGCGAACGACGAACCTATCTGTTACGGCTGTGTGGGGAAATCTGGCGCTAATGGGCAATTGCAGCAGTCGAGCGACGCGAGTGCCTTTGCTAACAGCACCTTAGTGTAACCGCGCCTGTTGAATTATATCCACAGAAAATTTCCGGTTGTATAGTTGCCAGGTGACGTGACAGTGAGTGTAATAGGGCTTCATTTACTAATCGAATGAGTGGGACGTGTAGCATAGAGACTGTTGCGCCCTTACACGCCGAACTGAGGCGGTGCTCCATGTTTTTATAAAAAAGATTTTATAATACATTCAAGATTACACTTTCAAATTACTCAAATGAAACGCACCGTGTGTCTTCATTCAAATCTTAAAACGCTCAAATGTGTGTGAATTCCTAAGGGACCAAACTGCTGAGGTCATCGGTCCCTAGACTTACACACTACTTAAACTAACTTAAACTAATTTATACTAAGGACAACACACACACCCATGCCCATTGGAGGACTCGAACCTCCGGCGAGAGGGGCCACACAATCCGTGACATGGTGTCCTAAACCGCGCGGCCACTCCGCGCGACTTCAAATCATATATCCTCGTCACTTTAACTTGGTTGATGTAATGGAACACAAACAACGACCTATTATGCCAACAATCTATATAGCTAACGGACATATTTAGACCCATACTACCTTCAGCTGATTCAACAAGTAGCACGTTACCTATCTTAAAAAAAATGCGCACTCGAGCGCTAGATACTAACTAACTAACGCTCTCTTTCGTATTCACCGTTTACATTATGTCATAAAATTTATCTGAAGCAGGTAGGAAAGGGTTAGTGCAAAATACTGACCTGCAGCTGTGAGTGTATCGCTTCAGTAGACAAGAAACTGTGTGGACGGGCTTCGCGGGCGGCCCGCGGCGTTGCTAAGGAGTCTGCCCGTCTGCCAAGACCAAGTCAGGTTTTTGAAGCGCTAGCCAGGGAAGACCTATTTTAGTAGCAACGTAACAGACGGTCTTATCTCTGTATTACGTATGTGACTTCAGGACCTTCTACCATCTGAATGCGAGGGTGTTATTGTCTGGCTCACTGACGTCACTGTGTTGACAAGAGATCCGCAAACACTCTGGTGAGTGTGATATGAACAGGCTGGAGTGCACGTACTCTAACGTTGCGGTAACACATGATTTCGTCATCTCTCCATGTAGAATAATGTAATGACTCTGAGTCAGTGCTGTATTTATCTTCGTTTAAAACAACATTAACAAATTAAAGAATCAATAACAACTGTTCTTAGTAGTGATGTGTAGGATGAGTTACAACAAGACGGAACTACAGTCACTTGGTGATAACTCTGGGTTCTTTGATGGTTCTGGAAGACGGCTCATCGAATTACAACAGATGAAATATTAGTTCACTTTATTACGTGCACGAACAACAAGATTTACTCAACACTGTACTATCCGTTGCCACAGGAGCGCTTGATGATATACAAATGCCACTGACTATTTAAGAATCACTTGACGCACTCATTAACACATTGTTCTCTTGATATACAAGTAAATACCAAAGTAAATTTCCCTCTGAGACATGGATAACTCTTCAGTTGCACTTGATGAAGTTGTCTGCTTTAGCTAAGGTCACGAACTGGGGCAGCGCGCCTCCGTGCTCGGCTCTGTATTGACCACCATGCAGGGCGCCGCTATGCTGAGAGACAGGTTGTGTCTTCTTCAGCCTTAGCCTTTCCAATTCGTCGTTGAGGAATGAAGCAAGGTATCGCTAATTTCTGTATTATCGACGTACTTTGCCGACTCTGGTGCGGTGTGGTGCCATCAACTTTCGAGGACGCCACATAGTGCATCATGATTAATACCGAAAACTGACATAGATCAAAGCGTACGATAATAGAAGCCATAAAATTCCAGCGAACATGAGCGTGCAAACTAGCCATTTGGGAAATAATTGTCAATGTGTGGATACCAGTCGTAAGTGACTGAAACATGAAATATTATCTTAGTTAATAAATTTGTTTGAAATGAAGTTTTTCTGCTGTCTCTATAGACTTTTCTTTAACTTTTACTGACATTTGAAATTATCACTAACTGGTAATGTTGTAATACCATGAGATGACCTTGAGGTGCCTGTTTTCGTGAAAGCCCCTTGAGTAGAACTGTAGTCAACACAAAACCATTTGTCATTCTTTTATGTTTTCCCCTTTTTTTAAACATAAGAATAGCAATATTAAATCGAAGGAAGACATTTCTTAGTTTCGACCTCTGTTTCTTCCATATTTCCATTCTTGAGATCAGATGTTGCAAAGTTTACTACATAACTTCTAGTGCTGTTGAGGAACCAATGGCAACATCGTCAACAGGTCTTCCTGTATTGCAACTGTTAAACTTTGCTGATTTTTCAGATGAAGTACCGCATGACATACATCATGCACAGTCTTCCCTCTTTCAAATATATTGATATATTGACATTTTCCATTCTTCTCTTTCAGAATAAGAATATTTAATAGCTATTTCAGTTGGATGATTATCAGACACTTTGATGATTTTCCTTTCTTCTCTTTCAGAATAAGAATATTTAATAGCTATTTCAGTTGGATGATTATCAGACACTTTGATGATTTTTCATTCAGAGATTTAACACGCCAGCATTGGCAATAATGTTTCACCAGTATCTTTAAAATCAAAGAAATGAGTTTTGTGCACTGCAATTACATGGAATACGTTCAAAGCCTTACCTGAATCAACAGTAATCTTGCGCAACAAAAGCGTTGCTTGTCTGTTTTATTTCTCTGCAACTGCAAAATATATATCGCGACTCAGTATGGTGTGCCCACTCACACAAACCATCCCAGACTAAGTGGAGGAAACCATAACACATGTCACTCGTAACGACAGAGGAGAACATTACTTGGCACATAAATGACACGCCATATAAAAGTTTGAAATATTTTCTCCCGTGGTCAGATTAATTCCTACTTTGAATTTATCAGCTGTGTTGGTAACGAACACAACAAAAATACATCGCCCGACTCAGAGTGAACTTACGACTTCAAATCCTATATGACAACGTAATTCACTGTTGGAAATAAGACACTATTACAGTAAATGGCAGTCTACATGCGTGCGTGACACTTTCATTGATATTGACCTACCAGCCAGTGCTGCGTCTTTGAAGGTCAGTGGCACTTACCCAACCTGTCAAACTCACCCGAACTTACTTCCAGTATAGTTATCAGTACACTGCCCTCCAACATGGGGATTCTGCCTAGTTAAGTTTTCAACCCAACGTAGGCAATTTCAATACCTCTATTAGTAAAGAGAATGTAATTCTAATGAAAGCTATCTATATAGTGGAGACCCAGTGTTCTAAAATAAGTCGTTGCACATTCGTTACTATATCTAAACCAGACCGTTGATGGTACTTGCGATAATTCATAGAATCTGCTCAAACGCGTGCCGATACCAGTGGTACAAAGCCAAACACGAAATTTCCACACCACGGCTAATCTATCTTGGTAGAATCTAATTAATGCTCCTTGCCGCGCAGGACTTACCATACCCCGCCAGGATAATTTAGAAAAGCCAGATATAATGAAATATATGTTCTCCAAGAACATAGATATCCATTGAACTACAAGTAGCGACCGGAAAGTCATCAGCGACAACAATACTTGAATAGTCAACTGCTTGATAGCACGTCACAGCCAACACTCTTTAATAATCGAGAGTGATGCGCCACACATGACATAAGTCTCGCTCATTAACTATTTGCGTCTAAGTCTCAGCAGTTTGTCACCAGCACACGATAGTTAAATCACATTCGTAAAGTTAAGTTCGTGTGTGATTTTACTTAGTCAACGTTATTTATTCAGTATGAGCATTAACAAAGCTTATTGCGCATGCAAGACGAAACCACACTTGCCGAACATCCATCTGTTTCAATCACCGAGCTGCGTGTCTATACACAATAGCGTGTCGCCCAACCACTTACAATTCTTGCTGGCACTGACGTCTGACACTATAACTTACTTAATATTAACTCTGTTTGCAATTATATCATTCTCTACGATTGACTGACATGGAGACAAATTCTAAAAGTTACCTTAACTAATGCTGCAACTTCTCTACTATCCACAAGAATAATATTTAGGGTTGAGTATTTCTCAATTCGGCTGGAATCGCAAATGTACCCTTAGGCAGGATCCAAAGAGAAGAGCTATATGCCGCTGGAAACTATGTCTTAAGGTGTACAATGGCTCATTTTGCAGTATAGCTCCGCCTGTTCCTCCACTTTCCACATGATTCTGGCTTAGCCCATCATACTGACTCGGCAAAAATGGGATCCCTGGCTACACCTGCCCCTGAACGCAATATCTTGCATCCTTGCGCTCCAGCCGCTACGAAGTAAATTCCAGCCGGCTCACGGAATTAAATCTCAAATATCTCAGCTGTATATAAATCAATCGGTTTTCTATTTTCATCGTTCTTACTGTAATAAAATACACTACTGGCCATTAAAATTGCTGCACCATGAAGATGACGTGCTACAGACGTGAAATTTAACCGACAGGAAGAAGATGCTGTGATATGCAAATGATTAACTTTTCAGAGCATTCACACAAGGTTGGGGCCGGTGGTGACACCTACAACGTGCTGACATGAGGAAAGTTTCCAACCGATTTTTCATACACAAAAAGCAGTTGACCGACGTTGCTTGGTGAAACGTTGTTGTGATGCCTCGTGTAAGGAGGATAAATGCGTACCATCAAGTTTCCGACTTTGATAAAGGTCGGATTGTAGCCTATCGCGATTGCGGTTTATCGTATCGCGACATTGCTGCTCGCGTTGGTTGAGATCCAATGACTCTTAGCAGAATATCGAATCGGTAGGTTCAGGAGGGTAATACGGAACGCCGTGCTGGATCCCAACGGACTCGTATCACTAGCAGTCGAGATGACAGGCATCTTATCCGCATGGCTGTAACGGGTCGTGCAGCCACGTCTCGATCCCTGAGTCAACAGATGGGGCCGTTTGCAAGACAACAACCATCTGCACGAACAGTTCGACGACGTTTGTAGCAGCATGGGCTATCAGCTCGGAGACCATGGCTGCAGTTAGCCTTGACGCTGCGGCACAGACAGGAGCGCATGCGATAGTGTACTCAACCTGGGTGGACGAATGGCAAAATGTCATTTTTTCAGAAGAATCCAGGTTCTGTTTACAGCATCATGATGGTCGCATCAGTGTTTGGCGACATCGCGGTGAACGCACATTGGAATCCTGTATTCGTCATCGCCATACTGGCGTATCACCCGGCGTGATGGTATGGAGTGCCATTGGTTACACGTCTCGGTCACTTCTTGTTCGCATTGACGCCACTTTCAACAGTGGATGTTACATTTCAGACGTGTTACGACCCGTGTCTCTACCCTTTATTCGATCCCTGCAAAACCCTACATTTCAGCAGGATAATGCACGACCGCATGATGCAGATCCTGTACTGGTCTTTCTGGCTACAGAAAATGTTCAACTGCTGCCCTGGCCAGCACATTCTCCAGATTTCTCAACAACTGGAAACTTCTGGTCAATGGTGGCCGAGCAACTGGCTCGTCACAATACGCCAATCACTACTCTTGATGAACTGTGGTATCGTGTTGAAGTTGCATGGGCAGCTGTACCTGTACACGCCATCCAAACTCTGTTTGACTCAATGCCCAGTTGTATCAAGGCCGTTATTACGGCCAGAGGTGGTTGTTATGGGTACTGATTTATCAGGATCAATGCACCCAAATGTAATCACATGTCAGTTTAGTATAATATATTAGTCCAATGAGTATAAGTTTATCATCTGCATTTTTTCTTGGTGTAGCAATTTTGATGGCCAGTGTTGTACTATACCAACTAACATGTTTTCCAAATAATTAATTCTGTTTGTTAATATGCTTTAATTGTTTAATTCCTTTAATTATCAACTTCACTTTGTGGAGTGTTATGAAAACATACTCTCACGTGTCAAAGACGGCATTTAGAACTATTTACATTTTCTCTCTTCATTTGAACTAATATGCGCAATATTTTATAGTGAAGTCAGTGGTTGCTCATAAACACACACTTGCTTTTAAGTTGCAAATGGTTCATCTGAAGATTGGTCTTCAACGGACCATTCTGTCTGCTATAATATTGACTTACCTTAGTCGTTTCAAATTATGATAAACTCTATACAATGACAAGATTCTCTTTTCTATGAAAGTACACAATGGATCGAATGTAGCAGTGGCATTTAATTACTCAACCAATTTAAAATAAATTATGGTTATGGACATGGTAAGTGGTTTCGTTGGTTTTGTTAAAAGCAAACTTAACTACTAGTGAGCAGTTCAAAGACAGAGGTTAAGAAATGCTCAAAGAAAGTGACAGAGTTATCTTCCTTTGTTGCCATCTCTCTAGTTACAATATGTAGCAGCATAAAAGTAGTATTCACGGAACTTATACATTACATATATATGCCTAGACTGTTCAGCAAGTGTTCCATTTTTCCATAAACAGTTTAAAAAGCAAGTAAAGAGAATGTCAGCTGGAAACATTCTTTGTCTTAGAATTTCCTACTGGCAGATGTCCAGAATTCCGAAGACAGGGAAGACGCAAGCGGATGCGTAAGTTTGGTAGGGTAGTTGGAATAGTCGAGTGGCTAATGTTGTGCAACAAATGTAAATTAGTAGATGACTTACTAAACTGTGGTCGCTTGACGACTTTTCTCTGTTTTTGTATCATTTTTCAGTGGTATGTCCCACTCATTACTGAGCAGAACTTAAAGACACAGAAATTAATACAGCAAGATGATGACTGATTATACCACAAACAGAGATGATCGTGCCAGCAGTGGACGGGAAAGCTGTTAGGAAAATTACAGTGTGAAGACCTGTCTTATGGTTTGAGCGGTCCTGTAGTTACAATACAGAGAAAGATATTCTCAGCAATTTGCACAGACGTTCCAAGACAAGCAAACTATCACTCGAAAACTCCTGAGAATGCGTGTCAACGTAACAGGTAATTCCGACGAAGGCGATGAACATAAAGCACAAGAGAATGATTATTGAGCTATGCGTTCACGGCCGAGTTTAAAAATCTTTGATGGCCGTTCCTTTAGAAATATTGAAAGACGAGACGCATCTGTGTGCACGCAAAAACGAAGTATTTCCAGTTCCGAAAGCTGAACGAGGTGCTATTGTACCGACGCGCTCTGGTACACGACTTAGACTAGCCAAGCTATTTAACAGCTTGAGTAGGTACACAGGGAACAGATGGACCTGTCCAGGGGGCTTGGACAGCAATCAAAGATGCACCTTCACATGGAATTCTCGCCACAAACAACTGAGATGGAAATTCGACCAAATCACACTTTTAATGGACATAGCACGACATGCAAACGAGATCACATCATTTGTTAAACTCCCACATAGTTCACCGTCATCAGTCTTCTGCTATATTAGCAGCTCCTCTGCGTCTCTATTTCCTGCGATCCATTTCTTCCTTCTTAATGTTGCTGTACATCACCCAGGATCGAAATCTCTTCCTTCCTCGCCTCCTTTTCCCTTCTACGTACCCTTCTAAGATCGTTCTTATAAGCCCCTTCTTCTTTCTTAATATACGTTGAATCAAGTTTCGTTTTCTTCTTTTTATTACAACAAGTAATTATCTTTGATCCCTCAATTTTCTCAGAACCTCTTCATTTTTCGCTCTATCTATTCAGTCTACTCTTACTATCCTCCGCCCTGTGCACATTTCAAATGCTTCCAGCCATGGTCTGTCTGGCTTCCTCAGTGTCGACGTTTCTGCATCATTTTATAAGCCTTCTCCTCGAATCTTTGTCCATGTTGCTGCAGAAAATTCTCCATATCTTATAATGTCCTCTTTCCCCATTGCTGTTCTGTTTTTCATTTCTGTGCTGTTCTTGCACTCAGTTCCTATACTGCTTCCAAGTAATTTAAAACTTTGTACATGTTCTAATATATCTCCATTCAGCATTATACTTCTAGTGCCATTACTTTTGTATTTCGCTGAGCAGTAATATTATTTTTACCTGACAGTGCCAGCAGGAGAGAGAGCTCCATATTTGAACAATATAATCTTCTTACTAGAGAAGTAAGAGACAGACCAGTTTAAACTGGTAGTCTCAGATAATCAACATACATCAACCAGTGTGCCACTCAGTGCAGTGCACTGTCATCTAGTCATCAACATATTTGTGAGAGGCACAGCAGGCAATACTCTGTTGTGAACCAAATGTACTTTATCTGAAATTTTTGTGTTTACCACAAACATGGTTTTATTATGCAAGTGCGATATATGGCGTTACACTTGTGCGTCTACTTCTTTATGACCAGATAGATGACATTACACTACACTGAGCGACACAATGGTTGAAGTATGTTGCTGATCTGAAGATGACAATTTAAATTCCCGAAAATGTTGTGTAAATATATGTTGATGTAACATGTATGTAGATAATCTGAAGATACATGTTGACGTATGTAGATGATCTGAAGACGGCAGCCTGTTAAGACTCATTTTTCTCAGGCACAAGTTGACGTACCAAGATCAAATTTTTGTCACATACTAAGGTCTACGGTCCCTTGGCGGTGTAAAAACTTCAAGCTTATAAGTCACTGTAATCAAAAGATGTGAGTATTTCATTCACATATTTTACACGGGCAAACTCATTCACCGAAACCAAGTGTACTTTCCGCAGATCTAGAATCGTGATACTTACCAACAAGCAAAGTTTCACAGTACAAGCAAAGGACAGTATCAGAAAATTGTTAATCTATGATAATATCACAAAAATATTTTTTTGTTTATTTCATATCGGATTACTTCTCTGACTTTCCGTTAAGACCCCCTTTTCTCAGGAATATGCAGATGTATTTTCTGTATCGCTATCGATAACAGGCAAAAACTGTCGAGATTCTGAATTCCTGGGATGGATGAACTATCCTTACTCCCCATTTCCGCGAGTCATACTCGCACTTTTCTGGATTCTTCTTTCTTCGATCTTCGAAATCATTTCGTGGATAACCTGCAGCTTTTTTGCCGTTTTCCCGTTTACATATCCTACACGTTTCAAACGTGCTTTTATGTTCCCTTTTTCAAAATATTTCAATACTCGCTGACATCGTCATGTGGTTCTTTGTCTCGCAATGTGATAGCAAGTTCAAGTGACAGCATTCCTGCTGTTCTTTCTCTCCAGCATCTTATCTTCCCTCCGTCCTACTTCTTCATCATGGCAGCCTTCTTAATTTTATTCCAATTTTATTTCTATCTATTCCCTAAGTAAATAATGGTCACTATTAATATCTTCAACTGGTAATGTGTTTATCATCTTGTCTCCATTTCTGTACTTTTCTTGCTACAGCATAAAATCGATTTTGTTTTCACATCTCTTGGCGATTTCCAATTGTACATCTTCCTCCCGTGATTTTTGAACCTTGTAATTGTCACAACTAGGTGTCATTCCCTACAGCAGTCAATAAGCCGATCACCTCCATCATTCCTCCTTGCAAGACCATTACTACCTACCAGTGGCATAGTTAGCGTAGGGGGCACACGGGGTGTATATCGGTGGTGTCTCCTCACGATTAAATATCATTAAAATTAGTGAAACTGGATACATGTAAAGTATAATTTAAATAATACAAATTCAAAATGGTTCAAATGGATCTGAGCACTACGGGACTTAACTTCTGAGATCATCAGTCCCCTAGAACTTAGAACTACTTAAACCTAACTAACCAATCTCACACATCCATGCCCGAGGTAAGGTTTCGAACCTGTGACCGTAGCAGTTGTGCGGTTCCAGACTGTAGCGCCTAGAACCGCTCGGCCACCCCGGCCGGCAAATAATACCAATGAAAGTCATTAGAGCCACTAATAATCAAACTGCAACATATGCTATAATCGTACTCTTTTATTATGCATTATACATTATTATTTAATATTACTAGCTGACAATAACGACATCACCCGAATATTCATTTTGCCAATTTTCTATTAAAAATGGAATCTTATTTTGTAAACGTCTCTATGGCAACGGCTCTTCATAGCTTTATAGATGCCTGTTGTTTTGGCGTACAGCCATTTGCGTATCATAGGTGAAGTCTGTCAAAAGCACTGCTAGACATCAGTGATTTCCTAAGTTGACTTGATGTAGAAATGTGTTAGTAGTTAAGAATGAATGTATTAAAACTTCACTTATGATGTGACATTGTTTTGGCCGGACGGTGTGGCCGAGCGGTTCTAGGCGCTACAGTCTGGAACCACGCGGACGATATGGTCGCAGGTTCGAACCCTGCCTCGGGCATGGATGTGTGTGATGTCCTTAGGTTAGTTAGGTTTAAGTAGTTCTAAGTCCAGGGGACTGATGACCTCAGAAGTTAAGTCCCATAGTGCTCAGAGCCATTTGAGCAATTTGTGACAATTTTTTAGACATCTCACTGTTTAAGACGTCATATGTGTGGTACCACGATAAAATTTGTGTGCAA